>NC_056437.1:63192767-63792767 GCF_018296145.1 Oncorhynchus tshawytscha | reverse complement strand
ACCTTTGGAAGATCTGTCATGCCATATGTCATCAGCTCTGTAGTGGGCTGCTTGATGAACCTCCTGTATCCAAAAAAGTGATATACTACATTTATAAATTCAATAAATAAATAACCTTTTTAAAAGGTGGAATATTGAGAAGTTAGTTCATGTTCTATTTGTGAATTTTGAAGATTTCCAATATTGTGTCTTGTTTCCCCCATCAGATGCCTGTTAGCTCACACTGGACCCAAACGCTGCCTCTCTATCCTTGGATCAGTGAGTGGTGACAGGTGGGTTTCCTCACCTGAATGACTATCCTGATCACCCAGAGAGATTAGAGCACTGGGCACAGGTTCTGTGTAGAGAGGGTCTGTCTAGGCACTGTTACTGGGAGGTAGAGTGGAATAGGAGAGAGGCTGAGCTAAGAGTGGAATATAAAGGAATCCGCAGGAGAGGAATGGAGGGTGACTCCCTGCTTGGGAGCAATTCTACTCTGAGCTGGAATTATAAATATGATAGTGTCACTGACTGCCAGGCACAATAAAAACAAAACAGAAATACCAGTTCCCTCCTCTGACTCCAGCAGAGGAGGTGTGTATCTGAACTGGCCGGCCGACACTCTATCCTTCTACAGCGCCACCTGCACACATTCCAGACCAAATTCACTCAACCCCTCTATGCAGTATTTAAGCTTCTTAAGTTGATTCCTGGGTGACACTGCTAGGTAAACTAACATCCTGTGTCCTGGAAGAAGTCAGAATACAATTCAAACACAACTGTGTGACATTAGATACATTTCACTATAATAATCACCACCACCACAAACAGACTGAAGTCACAAGTAAACATTTTAATGTCAAATATGTCAAATTAATACGTAAAAACCCAAGAATGTATATCATTGATGTTCACAGCCGTTGTAAACTAGCAGCCAGCTAAAATGCTGATTGAATGGAGTGAATCTCACAACCAATGTTATTTTTGATCTCTCATATTGCTGTCTGAAGAATGTTAATTTAAATTGTTGACACAACACTCTGCTTCCTGCTACAAATTACATGATATAACAGATTTTGCCATGTGAAGACCATAGTATGACAAACCTTAACATTCAATAAACATGTCAACATGAGCATATCTATTAGGTGTTCTGAAATGCCACAATATTAGGATACTTTGTTGTCAAGGCAAGTTTACAGGCACATTATTAAAATACTAAATACACTACTTATACACATTACTTATTTACACTTATAGCTCATTCATCTTCATATAATGCAGTCGTCTTGGTTGGACGCAGTGGCAATTTTAGCATGTAAATCTTGGTGGGGCAAACTCCCCCCCAAAAAAAAAAAAATTGTGATGCCATGCTAGCAAAGCCACTACACAACACAAAACACCAAACTGTTAGGGCCTACATAAAGCTGTCCCAACAGCAGAGTTCCAACAGCAGTCCCAACACCTTACCACTGCTATACTTGCCTATCAGCAGAGCCTTGTCTGGCAGCGGAACAGTTAATTCAGCCTCATTTACTGCCTTTAAAAAAAGCATAGCTGATATGGCTGACTTACTTAAACAAATGTGGTTTCTACTGACAATTGAAACGTATAAACTATAGCATAAGGGGACGACGAGCGGATAAGAGGCAATCCGTAATTTTGATTAAGACATTAATGAGCGAGCTAGGATGGACGTAGTAAATGTAACTATTTGTTCAGCACTTTTGAAATGTACAGTAACAGAATTCAGAACATGGGCTGTTCTTACAATATTCTCCCTGTACACCAAGTTAGAACCGTTGGATAAATAAAGGGGGCATAAAAGTAGACAATGAAAGCTCTTACAAAAATCAATGATTGCATTTCTCTAAAACAGGCTGTAGGCTACATGTGCACCATCAAGTCAGAACAGTAGGATAAGTTTTGAGGGTGGAACGGGACCAAATTATTAGGGTGAGGCACATGGGCTAACAGCTTACTACACAACATACACTTAGCATTACTTTCTTGTATACAATATACATATCTCTCTGGCATATTACGTAATTTATGCAGCAGCATTCAATACATTTTTGGACTCACTTTGTTGTGCTGTGCTCACTTGAAGGAAGGTGGTGTGACAGTCCTCCTTGTGGGCTCTAGAAAGAGGCCCAAAATCCGGACTTGGAATTCCGAGTTGGATGACAGTTCAAAATTATTTTCTGTATTTTCCCAGACAGAGCTTTTTCCCAGTTCTCTTGAACTCACTGATGTCTGATATTTCCCATTTCCGAGTTTCCAGTTGTTTTGAACGCGGCAGAAGTCATGCTGGATTGACAGCATGGCCAATGATTCAATTTTTTTTGCCCCGTGGCATTTCCCCCTTTTTTGTGATATCCAATTGGTAGTTACAATCTTGTCTCATCTCTGCAACTCCCCTATGGACTCGGCGAAGGTCGAGATCCAAACAGCATCGCTTCTTGACACACTGCTCTCTTAACCCGGAAGCCATCCGCAACCAATCCGCACCAATGTCAGGTCAGGGAAACACTTGACCTGATGACCAAGGTCAGCTTGTAGGAGCCCGGCCCGCCTCAAGGAGTCGCTAGAGCATGATGAGACAAGGACATCCTGGCCGACCAAACCCTCCCCTAACATGAAGACACTGGGCCAATTGTGCGCCGCCTCGTGACACAGCCTGGTATCAAACCCAAGGCTGCAGTGGAGCCTTAGCACTCATTTTTGAATTTGCGATTTCCAGCTTGCTGTGTAATGTTTATGTCTAATGGCCGATGAGCACCGATACGTTTTATCTATAATTTATTTTCATATGACAAGGAATGAAAAGGATTTGCCAGTAGATTGTCAACTTTATTCACGATGATGACTGATAGCTTGTTAGCTAAGATTTTGAATGTATGATGTTGACAGTCCAATCAAAGTTACTGTAGATATAACGTGATTTGACATAATTTTATCTGTGGCAAATGACATTGAGCATTCTTGGATGGGCACTTCTAATGTAAGTCTATGGCAGAACCCAAGGGGCTTGAATTTGTAAGCATTTCACTGTATATGTAAACTTCTGACCCACTGGGAATGTGATGAAAGAAAGAAAAGCTGAAATAAATCATTTTCTCTACTACTATTCTAACATTTTACATTCTTAAAATAAAGTGATCTAACTTACCTAAAACAGGGAATTTTTACTAGGATTAAATGTCCGGAATTGTGAAAAACTGAGTTTAAATGTATTTGACTAAGGTGTATGTAAACTTCCGACTTCAACTATACGCCCCCACCTGCCCTGAATGTTGCCAATTGTTGGACATTTTGATATTTAGAAACTTATTATTTTATTTTACTTCTTTGCTTGTTTGTAAGAATTGCAACTGAATTGCACAACTGACTAAATACTTTTTTGCCCCACTGTATCACTATTTTTAAAATAAGCCATAGAAAGCTGGTTGCAATTTCAGTTTAATCCACCAGAAAAGACAGAACAAATATTACAACAAATATTATGGTTAAACTCAAATATACTAATTGTTAAAACAATAATTAAGAACAGTATAATATTTGTTAATGACATCATAAATAGGACTGGTGGAGTTATATCACACATCCAGCTAACAAAAATATATGGAAACGTCTACTCTATCCTGAATTACAACCAACTGGTAGCAGCATTACCACAAAAATGGTGGATGCTAGTGGAACCGGAGAAGGTAAGGCACTTGTCTGTCGGCCCTACATTAAAGACCTAAATTGGTTAAAGAAAATTGTGATGAAAAGAAAAGTATACCCGTTTAATTTAAGGACCCAAAAATGGACAGCTGCGCCATAAGGTTGCAAAATATATAGTTGGGAAAACATTTTCGATGTGCCGATTCCATGGCATGGCTTATGAACCCAAAACAGCGGCGGATTAAAAATGTTGAGTTTTTCAATTAAAATTACTATCCAAAATTCTTTCTGATCAATAGAATGTTATGTATATGGGGGATACATCCACCCCAGCTTGACAGATTTTGCTGTGAAGAGACAGAATCATAAGATAGACTTGTTTTGGTACTGCCTTGGTTGTAGGTTCAGGAATGGCTGAATAATTGCATTATTTTCCTGGAGCTAACTCTGCGAATAGCACTGCTAAAGCCATAGTCAATTGACAAATAATATAATAATACTCTCTGTAAAATTGTTTCATTTACAATCTGTAGAAATTTTCTGTAGGATTTTCTTCCTTCCCACCTTGTATCTTTATTCAAAGTTCTAGGACCACTTTTACATACCCAGCTGCAGACTGGCAAAGTTAAGGTCTAGTCTTCATCACCTTCGCCTTGTGTGGAGATTCAAACTTCTAATCATTTTCAGCCATGTAGCCACAGCTCCACGTTTTCTGGTCTTAGAGTTTCAACCACGCTTCATGTCTGCTGGTCTATTATGTTAATTCTCAGCGAGTCCTTTTAAGGACTCTGGTCGAAAAGGGCGGTTCCATCACACTGACACGCTCTTCTGACCTCATTTGGGGCGTGGCTTAGTTAATGTGCAAAGGACATAAAAACTAGAATCTCGTGAGAAAATTTTAATCACATTCATGTCTTAACAAAAATTGTTTCATCATTATTCATATTGTATTAACATCATATTGGAATGAAACTCAACAGCCGAATGGTGTATTTGGTTCATACAGTATTTGGTTCATACAGTGTTTAATAACTTCACAAAATGAAAAGCAATAGGACATCATTATTCTTTAGATCCCCCCACTGACCATTTGTAACATTCCTATCTTATAGGAAGTTCACTCTTTGTACATTATAGTTTTTGGGCAGCAAAATCTCTCTGTAAAAAAGACATTCCAATCTTGATACTAAAGAGCAAGAGAGGGTTCTCTGCTGCATAAGATTTATGATTGGCGTGAGGTGTCATAAACCGGCCCTGCCCCCCTCTCCTCTCTTGTGGGAGAGAGGGGGGGTCTGGCTATTTGTCAGCCATTTGCAAAGCTGATCTGAGGCCTTGGATCCTCTACCAGGAGAGTCATGACAGAAGTTTTGAGGTACTGTTCGCCTGAGGGAGAATACCTCATGATAAGCTGTAGACCACACTATCTACCAAGATAGTTTTCATCTATATTATTCGTATTCGTCTATTTACCACCACAAACCAATGCTGGCACAAAGACCGCACTCAACGAGCTGTGTAATGCCATAAGCAAACAAGAAAATGCTCATTCAGAAGCGGCGCTCCTAGTGACAGGGGACTTTATTGCAGGCAAACTTAAACCTGTTTTAACTCATTTCTACCTGCATGTCACGTGCAACCAGAGGGGAAAAAATCTCTAGACCACCTTTACTCCACACACAGAGACGCAAACAAAGCTCTCCCTCGCCCTCCATTTGGCAAATGACCATAATTCTATCCTCCTGATTCCTGCTGACCCTCCCCACAGTGACCGTAAGTACATTTCCCAATCAGAAGCCATGGATTACAGGCAACATCCGCACTGAGATAAAAGCTAGAGCTGGCAATTTCATAAAGGGGGACACTAATCCGGACGCTTATGAGAAATCCCACTATGCTTTCAGACGAACCACCAAACAGGAAAAGAGTTAATATAGGACAGCACCATCGAGAGCATCCTAACCGGTTGCATTACCGCCTGATGTGGCAACTGCTCGACATCTGAACGTACGGTGCTACAGAGGGTAGTGTGTACAGCCCAGTGCACCACTGTGGCCAAGCTTCCTGACATCCAGGATCTATATACTAGGCGGTGTCTAAGAAAGGCCCAAAAAAGAGGCGACTCCGGGATGCTGGCCTTCTAGGTGGAGTTCCTTTGTCTAGTGTCTGTGTTCTTTTTGCCATCTTAATCATTTGTTTTTATTGGCCAGTCTGACATATGGCTTTTTCTTTGCCAACTCTGCCTAGAAGGCCAGAATCCCTATTAGACTATTCTTTAGTAAAGGTTGAATAGTCTATTGTTCAGCATGGTTATCTATCAATGATCAACAACCAAATTCACAGAGCTTGAAGAAATCTGGATAGAAAAATGGGCAAATGTTGCACAATCCATGTATGGAAAGCTCTGAGAGACTCACAGCTGTAATCACTGACAAAGGTGCTTCTACAAAATATTGACTCGGGTGAAAAGTTATATAAATGAGAATTTGCTAAAATGCATAGAAGCATGTTTTCACTTTGTCATTATGGGGTATTGTGTGTAGATGTGTGAGATAAAAAAAGTAATCCATAACACAACACAGTATGTGGAATAAGTCAAGGGGTATGAATACTTTCGGAAGGGACTGTAAGTGTTTGTTTCTTGGGCTTCAAGAATGTGACTGATCAAAGTGCCTCAGGCCTTGAAAAATAAATAATTGAAATGATTGAAAGTAAGGGGATATCAGTGAACAAATGCTGTGGTCACGGCTACGATGGTGCTAGTGCAATGAGGGCTCCCGAGTGGAGCAGCGGTCTAAAGCACTGCATCTCCGTGCAAGAGACGTCACTACAGACACCCTGGTTAGAATCGAGGCTGTATCACAACCGGCCGTGATTGTGAGTCCCATAGGGCGGCGCACAATTGGCCCAGCATCTTGCGGGTTTGGCTGGTGTAGGCCGTCATTGTAAATAAGAATTGGCTCTTACTGACTTGCCGCATTAAATAAAGATTTTAAACATTTTTTAAATAAAAACATTTGTGGATCTTATTCAGGTGTTCAAAAGCGCATATCAGAACGAGATTCTATGCTTCTTAGGTAGTTCTTTATTAGTTTTGGTTTAGAAAACAAACTCTCTGCAGAAGGGACAGTTACAGGGAAGCTTAAACAGCTTGATTGCCATAGCAACATCAGGGGAATTGGGCAGAGGGGAGTGGTGCTTCAAATAAGCAGTTCTACAACATCTTTAATTGAGGTGCTCATTCACCTTAATAGCTGGCCTCAACACGTTACGGAAAGAGATTAACTGTATAGGATGGTCTGGGGACAGGTCGTCTGGATACTGGACAGCCAGTAAATTGGCAGATGCAAACAGATTATCATCTTCAGCGGACAACAGTTCTTGAGAGTTAAAACAAAAAAAATGTTTTGCAATTTCGTTCATACTGGGGAACCGAGGTTTGAGTTGTGTGGTTGCAATATCAACAGTCCCTTGTCTCTGGTAGGCTATATCTTGGCATGTATCATTCAAGACTAAGTTTAAATTGTGTGCAGTGCAATGGACATACACTACATGACCAAAATTATGTGGACACCTGCTTGTCGAACATCTCATTCCAAAATCATGGTCATTAATATGGAGCTGGTCCCCTCTTTGCTGCTATAACAGCCTCCACTCTTCTGGGAAGGGTTTCCACTAATATTAGAACATTGCTGTGGAGACTTGCTTCCATTCAGCCACAAGAGCATTAGTGAGGTCGAGCACTGATGTTGGGTGATTAGGCCTGGCTCGCAGTCAGGCAGGTAGTGTCCTCCTGGCATCCACCAAACCCAGATTCATCTGTTGGATTGCCAGATGGTGAAGCGTGATTCATCACTCCAGAGAATGTGTTTCCATTGCTCCAGAGTCCAATGATGGTGAGCTTTACACCACTCTAGCCAATGCTTGGCATTGCGCATGGTGATCTTAGGCTTGTGTGCGGCTGCTCGGCATTGAAACCCAATTCATGAAGCTCCCAACGAACAGTTATTGTGCTGACATTGCTTGCAGAACCAGTTTGGAACTCGGTAATAGGTGTTTCAAACAAGGAAAGAGAAATTTTACGCACTACGTGCTTCAGCAATTGGAGTTCCTGTACTGTGAGCTCGTGTGGCCTATTGCTTCCCACTGAGCTGTTATTGCTCCTAGTCGTTTCCACTTCCTAATAACAACACTTACAGTTGACCAGAGCAGCTCTAGCACAAACTGACTTGTTGGATAGGTGGTATCCTATGACGGAGCCATGTTGAAAGTCACTAAACTCTTAAGCACAGACACATAAAAGTTTTTTCTAAGAGAAAGAAAGAGAACAAAAGAGAGATCCAGCGGGAAATACTTCAGGAGAATTGTCAGGCTATTTTATGTGTAATTTTTATAAAAAGTTTATAAATACCAGCTAAATACTGTACAGTGGTTCCTCCTTTAAAAGTTGCGTGCTGCCTCAGAATTCTGTGGCACATCATTTAATTCTCAGCCATTTTTTTCTGTTATTGCAAGTTATTGCTAGTTTGACCACCAGAAACATCCTGGAATGAGTAGGTGTGTCCAAACTTTTGACTGGTTCTTGCTTAATTAATTTAATTAATATTGTAATCAAACAGCAGGGAGCAGGTCTCGAACCCTCGTCCTTCTAGCCCGAGGTCCGGCGCGCTATCGACTATGACGCAAAAGCATGCTCAAGCCGATATCCGCGCTTATAAACCTAGGGTGTTACACTACTCACTCCTTTCAAAGAGCGCGTCCTCGCGCTAGCTTGCGACTCTACGTCTTACAGGAACGCGCTCACCGGCCAAGCACACGCACTGTCGTGGATGCAAGGTCCGATCACTTCTGACACCAGTGTAATGAAACAGCAGGGAGCAGGTCTCGAACCCTCGACCTTCTAGCCCGAGCTCCGGCGCGCTATCGACTGTGCCGCAAAAGCATGCTCAAGCGGCAGAGTCGATATGCGCGCGTATAAACCCAGGGTCGTTACAATATTATGGAGTTTCTATTCCATGAAAAACGCAAAACCCTCTGGGTAAATTCAGACCGTTTCACTCTCAGAGCGTACACTGGACGTTCGTGCCGAAGCAGTCAAGCACCTAAGCTAACGTTGGCTAGCTTGCTAGCTACTTCCAGACACAAATGAGACCACTCTGACCATTTTACTTGCCCTAGCAGAGCTGGTTAGGCAGTTTTCGTGTTAACCAGAGCGTTGGTGTCTGTAACGGTGCTGCGGGAAACAATTTAATTACGTTTTTTTGCCGACGTTTACTGACACCGGCCATATTCAATGGGTGTTGAGCGCTCGTAAATTCATTATTCTGCGCTCTGTTCACTCAGATGAGAGTGCGCTGAAATCGGAGTAGATAGCCAGTCGAATTTACGAAAGCACCCGCATGTCCATTGAGAACGCACACGACTATACCATTCAGCCAAGCTAAGAATGACGGGAATAGTCAAGTCAATAAACGTTGGGTAGTTAGATAGCCTCTAGTTAATATACGGTCAAGTTTGATGTATACCTATTAACGTTAGCGTTATTAACGTTAGCGTTATTAACGATAGTACATACTGCTGTAATGATATGCTATGTGGTTCGTAAGGACAGCGCAGCTAACAAATTGTCAGCCAACATAACGTGTAAGGTAATTTATTTGAAAAGCCATTACTTTATTACATTGAGTAGCAAGCTACCGCAAGGACGCGCTCTGACTGCGGCTTGAGCATGCTTTTGGTGCACTGTCGATAGCGCGCTGGACTTCGGGCAAGAAGATTGAGAGTTCGTAACCTGCTCCCTGCTTGTTTCATTTGAAGTCCTACACAGTTATCAGTTTATTATTTGGTTTATATTGCCCATTCATTGTCAGTTAGAGACAGTAGTGCATTGGGACCCAAAAGCATAATCAGTGCTCTAACTCCCCTTTGGTCGTTAAGGCAAATCTGGTCTATTGTTCAGCTATTAGCCCCCCTCACCAACTTGCAACAAATTGATGTCTTTTTGTCGATAGCAAAACTTTATTTTCAAGTCAAATGTTTTTTTCTGAAAGCAACTTAAAAAAAAAAAATTCAATCCAAAATAATTGTTCTGAAAGCCAAAACGAGGCTTCAAAGTAAAAAATAAGATTTGCGATCAAATATTTAGTAATAGAGCACAAAACTTTATGGATTTTACTCCCCAAAAATATTTCGAGAACAAATAAAGGAATTTGAAAACAAAACTCGCTAACAACCACCCTCCAATTTGGCCATTTTTTTGAGTGTCAGTTTGGCTACAACCAATACTGTTCATCCTTTCTTTCCGACACAAAGGAAGTCATAGCGGACACCTATGAAGAAGGACTGTGTCATGATGGCATCTCAGATAAGCAGCACTGGGCATTCTTCCGTCCAACTTTTACATAGCTCCTACGATTCAGTGTCGGTTCATAACATTACATTATATATTACATAGATACATACCGTAGAATGATAAATCATGCAATTATTATTCTCAAGCTAACCAAAAGCATTTAGCAACGAACGCCTGTTCTCGCCATTTACAGTTGAATTAATCTAACTTTCTTTCATGTCAACTCATAAGCTATGTCGTATTTGTTTCATAGTCGATATATAATAATATTTCATGACAGTGTAACGGTTAGCTTTGTTTACAGAAGGATGAAAGAGCACAATATGTCTGTCAGGGAATGCTATTCTGATATGCCAGATGAGTTAGACAAGAAAGTCAGCGCCATTAAGGCAAGGATGCCCCATGCGGGCTTTAGAATGGTCAAAGAAAGTCTCAGAGTAGACCATCGTGTACAATGGCGAAGAGTCTTTGCAGCGTGTAGATGGTGAAGGTATCATTGCCAGAATGATCCATCTGCGTTGCATTGCTCGGCAAAAATGCTCTGTTCCTCCATCCCTGTCTCTCGTCCACATTGATACACACCATACATTGATAAGGTACTAAGATTTATAATGTCTCCATCAAATCTAAGAAGTTGTCACGCCCTGGTCAAAGTATTTTGTGTTTATCTTTATGTATTTGGTCAGGCCAGGGTGTGGCATGGGGTTTTTGTAATTGTGGTGTGTTTGTCTTGGGGTTTTGGTGGTGGTATTGGGATTGTAGCTTAGTGGGTTGTCTAGCAAGGTCTATGGCTGTCTGGAGTGGTTCTCAATCAGAGGCAGGTGCTTATCGTTGTCTCTGATTGGGAACCATATTTAGGCAGCCATATTCTTTGAGTTTGTCGTGGGTGATTGTCCTTAGTGTCTTACTTGTACTCTCTGTTAGTTTGCACTAGATAGGCTGTTTTCGGTTTTCATTACGTTTATTGTTTTGTAGTGTTTAGTGTTTAGTCGTGTTTACGTTTTGTTTAATAAATATGGATCGCAATCGACACGCTGCAGTTTGGTCCGACTCTCCTTCATCACCACTAGAAAACCGTTACAGAATCACCCACCACCAACGGACCAAGCAGCGTGTTAACAGGCAGGAACCACAGGAGAGGCAACAGAGGCAGCAGCAGCAGGAGCAGCAGCAGCTGCAGTGGGAGAGGCTGCACCACCTGGAGAAATGGACATGGGAGGAAGAACTGGACGGTAAAGGACCCTGGGCTCAGCCTGGAGAATATCGCCGCCCCAAGGAAGAACTGGAGGCGGCGAAAGCTGAGAGGCGCAGATATGAGGAGGCAGCACGGCGTAGCGGATGGAAGCCTGAGAATCAGCCCCAAAAATGTCTTGGGGGGGGGCTCAGGGAGAGTGTGGCAGAGTCAGGAGTCAGACCTGAGCCAACTCTCCCTGTTTATCGTGAGGAGCCAAGGAGGAGACCAGAACCAGAGACTGTGAAGGAGTTAATGGGGAAATTGGAGGAGAGAGAAATGAGGGAGTTGCTGTGTTGGTGCTTTTTGCATGGAATTCGCCCGACGGAACGTGTTGGGGATTTGATGGCACCTGGGTTAGCGCTCCATACTCGTCCTGAGGTGCGTGTTAGTCGGCTGGTGAAGTTGGTGCCAGCCTCACGCACCAGGCCTCCTGTGCACATCCCTAGCCTTGCACATCCTGTGCCCACACTGCTCTCAAGATCTCCAGTACGCCTTCACGGTCTAGCCCATCCTGTGCCACCTCCACACTCCAGTCCTCCGGTAGCAGCTCCCGCTCCAGGCTTCCTGTGCGTGTCCTCGATCCAGTACCACCAGTTCCAGCACCATGCACCAGGCCTTCAGTGTGCCTCGCCTGTTCAGCGCAGCCAGCGCTTTTCTCCTCTCCTGCGCTGCTGGAGTCTCCCGCCTGTTTAGCGCAGCCAGAGCCTTTCTCCTCTACAGCGCTGCCGGATCCTCCCGCCTGTTCAGCGCAGCCAGCGCTTTTCTCCTCTCCTGCGCTGCTGGAGTCTCCCGCCTGTTTAGCGCAGCCAGAGCCTTTCTCCTCTACAGCGCTGCCGGATCCTCCCGCCTGTTCAGCGCAGCCAGAGCCTTCCTCCTCTACAGCGCTGCCGGAGCCTCCCGCCTGTTTAGCGCAGCCAGAGCCTTTC
The DNA here is from genome assembly GCF_018296145.1 of Oncorhynchus tshawytscha. Classification (NCBI taxonomy): domain Eukaryota; kingdom Metazoa; phylum Chordata; class Actinopteri; order Salmoniformes; family Salmonidae; genus Oncorhynchus; species Oncorhynchus tshawytscha. Next base: position 63,780,610 of record NC_056437.1, on the reverse strand, counting down.
TCCTCTCCTACGCTGCCGGAGTCTCCCGCCTGTTCAGCGCAGCCAAGGCTGCCAGCCTGCATGGAGAAGCCAGAGCTGCCAGCCTGCATGGAGCAGCCAGAGCTGTCAGTCCGCATAGAGCAGCCAGAGCTGCCAGCCTGCATGGAGAAGCCAGAGCTGCCAGCCTGCATGGAGCAGCCAGAGCTGTCAGTCCGCATGGAGCAGCCAGAGCTGTCAGTCTGCATGGAGCAGCCAGAGCTGTCAGTCTGCATGGAGCAGCCAGAGCTGTCAGTCTGCATGGAGCAGCCAGAGCTGTCAGTCTGCATGGAGCAGCCAGAGATGTCAGTCTGCATGGAGCAGCCAGAGATGTCAGTCTGCATGGAGCAGCCAGAGCTGCCAGTCTGCATGGAGCAGCCAGAGCTGTCAGTCTGCATGGAGCAGCCAGAGCTGTCAGTCTGCATGGAGCAGCCAGAGATGTCAGTCTGCATGAAGCAGCCAGTCTGCATGGAGCAGCCAGAGCTGTCAGTCTGCATGGAGCAGCCAGAGCTGCCAGTCTGCATGGAGCAGCCAGAGCTGCCAGTCTGCATGAAGCAGCCAGAGCTGCCAGTCTGCATGAAGCAGCCAGAGCTGTCAGTCTGCATGGAGCAGCCAGAGCTGCCAGTCTGCATGGAGCTGCCAGTCTGCAAGGAGCAGCCAGAGCTGTCAGTCTACATGAAGCAGCCCGAGCTGCCAGTCTGCATGAAGCAGCCAGTCTACATGGAGCAGCCAGAGCTGCCAGTCTGCATGAAGCAGCCAGAGCTGTCAGTCTGCATGGAACAGTCAGAGCTGTCAGTCTGCATGGAGCAGCCAGAGCTGTCAGTCTACATGAAGCAGCCCGAGCTGCCAGTCTGCATGAAGCAGTCAGTCTACATGGAGCAGCCAGAGCTGTCAGTCCGCATGGAGCAGCCAGAGCTGTCAGTCTACATGAAGCAGCCCGAGCTGCCAGTCTGCATGAAGCAGCCAGTCTACATGGAGCAGCCAGAGATGTCAGTCTGCATGAAGCAGCCAGAGCTGTCAGTCTGCATGGAGCTGTCAGTCTGCATGGAGCTGCCAGTCTGCATGGAGCTGCCAGTCTGCATGGAGCTGCCAGTCTGCAAGGAGCTGTCAGTCTGCACGGAGCTGTCAGTCTGTAAGGAGCTGCCAGTCTGCAAGGAGCTGCCAGTCAGCACGGAGCCGCCAGAGCGGTCAGTCTGTAAGAAGCCGCCAGAGCTGTCAGCCTATATGGAGCAGCTAGTGCCGCCAGTCTGCCCAGCGCCCCCAGTCTGCCCAGCGCCGCCAGTCTGCCCAGCGCCGTCAGTCTGCCCAGCATCGCCAGTCTGCCCAGCATCGCCAGTCTGCCCAGCGTCGTCAGTCTGCCCAGCGTCGCCAGTCTGCCCAGCGTCGCCAGTCTGCCCAGCACCGCCAGTCTGCCCAGCACCGCCAGTCTGCCCAGCGCCGCCAGTCTGCCCAGCGCCGCCAGTCTGCCCAGCGCCGCCAGTCTGCCCAGCGCCGCCAGTCTGCCCAGCGCCGCCAGATCTGCCAGTCAGCCAGACTCTTCCAGATCTGCCAGACTCTTCCAGATCTGCCAGTCAGCCAGACTCTTCCAGATCTGCCAGTCAGCCAGACTCTTCCAGATCTGCCAGTCAGCCAGACTCTTCCAGATCTGCCAGTCAGCCAGACTCTTCCAGATCTGCCAGTCAACCAGACTCTTCCAGATCTGCCAGTCAACCAGACTCTTCCAGATCTGCCAGTCAACCAGACTCTTCCAGATCTGCCAGTCAGCCAGGATCTGCCAGTCAGCCAGGATCTGCCAGTCAGCCAGGATCTGCTGAAACCACCAGCCAGCCAGGAGCTGGTAGATCTATCTACCTGCCTGAGCTTCCTCTCACTCCTGAGCTTCCTCTCACTCCTGAGCTTCCTCTCACTCCTGAGCTTCCTCTCACTCCTGAGCTTCCTCTCACTCCTGAGCTTCCTCTCACTCCTGAGCTTCCTCTCACTCCTGAGCTTCCTCTCACTCCTGAGCTTCCTCTCACTCCTGAGCTTTCCCACTCCCGGCTCCCGAGCTGCCTCGGTCCCGAGCTGTCCTTCAGTCCCGATCTGCTCCTCAGTCCAGTGGGGTTCTGGGTGGGGACTACTAGGCCATGGTCGGCGGCGAGGGTGGACTATCCAGGGATGAAGGGAGAGGGGACTAAGACATTAAAGGAGTGGGGTCCACGTCCCGCGCCGGAGCCGCCACCATGGACAGACGCCCACCCGGACCCTCCCTATTGTTTTGAGGTGCGTTCGGGAGTCCGCACCTTAGGGGGGGGGTTCTGTCACGCCCTGGTCAAAGTATTTTGTGTTTATCTTTATGTATTTGGTCAGGCCAGGGTGTGGCATGGGGTTTTTGTAATTGTGGTGTGTTTGTCTTGGGGTTTTGGTGGTGGTATTGGGATTGTAGCTTAGTGGGTTGTCTAGCAAGGTCTATGGCTGTCTGGAGTGGTTCTCAATCAGAGGCAGGTGCTTATCGTTGTCTCTGATTGGGAACCATATTTAGGCAGCCATATTCTTTGAGTTTGTCGTGGGTGATTGTCCTTAGTGTCTTACTTGTACTCTCTGTTAGTTTGCACTAGATAGGCTGTTTTCGGTTTTCATTACGTTTATTGTTTTGTAGTGTTTAGTGTTTAGTCGTGTTTAGTGTTTAGTCGTGTTTACGTTTTGTTTAATAAATATGGATCGCAATCGACACGCTGCAGTTTGGTCCGACTCTCCTTCATCACCACTAGAAAACCGTTACAGAAGTTATTTTAACTTTTTTATTCTTACTTATTCCTAGACAAATGTTCAATGATGTATGAAATTGGAGTTGTTCTTCATCAACTGGTAATACATACATAATGAAGCAGATTAATATGTTAAACATTGCACTTTTAATTCCAATGCTTTTTTTTCGAGATACTAACCTGTTGTATATTATTTTGTATATATATTGCATATAGTATACATATTGCATATTTCCCAGCACCAAATGAACCACAAAGGTGTCCATAACCAGAGGTAATTAAACTGTTCTGGGTTCTCGTTCTCTCTTCCTCTCTGCCTGTCTTGTTGTGCATGGAACCTGTCTCACATGCACAGTTTGGAGGAAGAATGATACCTTGACCTGTCAAATTCTATCTACCTCTTCTGTGTGGGATATGTGTACCTGTCTTGTCTGCGGGCAGATCTGCAGCATTTCACAGAGAGTTGGAATAATCACCTTTTAAGTACAGAGGCGAACCTGACACCTCACCAACTGTGCCATATCGGAATGCTCCAAACTAGAGGTCGACCGATTATGATTTTTCAATGCCGATACCGATAATTGGAGGACCAAAAAAGCCGATGCCGATTAATCGGACTGTCACGTTCTGACCTTTATTTCCCTTGTTTTGTATTTATTTAGTATGGTCAGGGCGTGAGTTGGGTGGGCAGTCTATGTTTGTTTTTCTATAATTTGGGTATTTCTATGTTTCGGCCTAGTATGGTTCTCAATCAGAGGCAGGTGTCATTAGTTGTCTCTGATTGAGAATCATACTTAGGTAGCCTGGGTTTCACTGTGTGTTTGTGGGTGATTGTTCCTGTCTTTGTGTTTTGCACCAGATGGGACTGTTTTAGGTTTTCTCACATTTGTTGTTTTTGTTAGTTATCTCATGTGTAGTTTCTTTATAAATTAAAGAATATGAATAACCACCACGCTGCGCTTTGGTCTCCCTCTCCTTCAGATGAAGAAAACCATTACAGAATCACCCACCCAACTCGGACCAAGCGGCGTGGTAAACAGCAGCGACGACAGCAGCAGCAGCGGCAACAACAGCGGCCAGCATCACAGGACTCCTGGACATGGGAGGATGTATTGGACGGCAAGGGTTGCTACACCTGGGAGGAGATCCTGGCGGGAAAGGATCGCCTTCCATGGGAACAGGTGGAGGCAGCTAGGAGAACAGAGGCAGCCGGAGAGAGGAGCCGGCGATATGAGGAGGCAGCACGGCAGTGCGACAGGTACGAGAGGCAGCCCCCAAATTTTTTTTGGGGGGGGGCAGACGAGGTGTGGTACTAAGCCAGGTAGCAGACCTGAGCTCACTCCTCGTGCTTATTATAAGCAGCGCATTACTGGTCAGGCACCGTGTTATGCGGTTAAGCGCACGGTGTCGCCAGTGCGTGCCCATAGCCCGGTGCGCTATAGGGCAGCCCCCGAAAGTGCCATGCGAGTGTGGGCATGGAGCCAGGGCGTATGGTGCCTGCTCAGCGGGTCTGGTCGCCGGTACGCAGTTTTGGTCCAGGTTACCCTGCGCCGGCTCTGCGTGCTGTGTCTCCGGGGTGCTGGGAGGGTGCAGTGCGTCCTCTGCCTGCGCTCCGCTCGTGCCGGGCAAATGTGGGAGTGGAGCCTAGGGGAGAGGTGCGTGTAGTGAGCACTAGATCTCCCGTGCTTATCCACAGCCCGGTTCAACCTGTGCCTGCACTCTGGAGAGTCCGGGCTAGAGTAGTTGTCCAGCCTGGGGAAGTGGTGCCAAGGTTGCGCACCAGAGCTCCAGTGCTCCCCCACAGCCCGGTCCTTCAGGTGCCTCCTCCTAACACCAAGCCTCCTGAAGGTCTCCCCAGCCTGGTGGTTCCTGTGGCAGCCCCACGCACCAGGCTGTCTCTCCGTCTCCTTCCTGCAGGTCCTCCCGCCTGTCCGGCGCCGCTGCCGGAGCCTCCCGCCTGTCCGGCGCCGCTGCCGGAGCCTCCCGCCTGTCCGGCGCCGCTGCCGGAGCCCCTCAGCCCAGAGGCGCCAGAGCTTCCGCCCCTCTGTCCCGAGCTTCCGCCCCTCTGTCCCGAGCTTCCGCCCCTCTGTCCCGAGCTTCCGCCCCTCTGTCCCGAGCTTCCGCCCCTCTGTCCCGAGCTTCCGCCCCTCTGTCCCGAGCTTCCGCCCCTCTGTCCCGAGCTTCCGCCCCTCTGTCCCGAGCTTCCGCACCTCTGTCCCGAGCTTCCGCACCTCTGTCCCGAGCTGCTCCTCTGTCCCGAGCTGCTCCTCTGTCCAGTGGGGTCATTGAGAGGGGTGGCCATGGGTAGAAAGCCACGGAGGCGGACAATGAGGCGGACTAAGACAATGGTTAAGTGGGGTCCGCGTCCCGCGCCAGAGCCGCCACCGCGGACAGACGCCCACCCAGACCCTCCCCTATAGGTCAAGGTTTTGCGGCCGGAGTCCGCACCTTGGGGGGGGGGGTACTGTCACGTTCTGACCTTTATTTCCCTTGTTTTGTATTTATTTAGTATGGTCAGGGCGTGAGTTGGGTGGGCAGTCTGTTTTTCTATAATTTGGGTATTTCTATGTTTCGGCCTAGTATGGTTCTCAATCAGAGGCAGGTGTCATTAGTTGTCTCTGATTGAGAATCATACTTAGGTAGCCTGGGTTTCACTGTGTGTTTGTTCCTGTCTTTGTGTTTTGCACCAGATGGGACTGTTTTAGGTTTTCTCACATTTGTTGTTTTTGTTAGTTATCTCATGTGTAGTTTCTTTATAAATTAAAGAATATGAATAACCACCACGCTGTGCTTTGGTCTGCCTCGCCTTCAGATGAAGAAAACCATTACACTGACAATTTTTTTATTTGTAATAATGACAATTACAACAATACTGATTTAACACTTAACTTAATATAAAACATCAATAAAATTAATTTACCCTCAAATAAATAATGAAACATGTTCAATTTGGTTTAAATAATGCAAAAACAAAGTGTTGGAGAAGAAAGTAATATGTGCCATGTAAAAAAGCTAACGTTTAAGTTCCTTGCTCAGAACATATGAAAGTTGGTGGTTCCTTTTAACATGAGACTTCAATATTCCAAGGTAAGAGGTTTTAAGTTGTAGTTAATATAATTAATCCTAGTATTTATAGGACTATTTCTCCCTATACCATTTGTATTTCATATACCTTTGACTATTGGATGTTCTTATAGGCACTATTGTATTGCCAGTGTAACAGTATAGCTTCCGTCCCCCTCCTTGCCCCCACCTGGGCTCAAACCAGGAACACGTCAACAGCCACACACGTTACCCATCGCTCCACGCTCCGCGGCCCTTGCAGCGCAAGGGGAATAACTACTCCAAATCTAAAAGCGAGTGAAACAGTATTAGCGCACACCCAGCTAACTAGCTAGCCATTTCACATTGGTTACACCAGCCATTAGGCTGATAGGCTTGAAGTCATAAACAGGGCTGTGCTTGCGAAGAGCTGCTGGCAAAACGCACGAGTGCTGTTTGAATGAATGATTACGGGCCTGCTGCTGCTTAGTCAGACTGCTCTATCAAATCAGACTTAATTATAACATAACAACACACAGAAATACGAGCCTTTGGTCATTAATATGATCGAATCCGGAAACGAAACGTTTATTATTTCAGTGAAATACGGAACCGTTCGGTATTTTATCTAACGGTTAGAATCCCTTAATCTAAATATTCTTGTTATATTGCACAACCTTCAATGTATGTCATAATTACGTAACATTCTGGCAAATTAGTTCGCAATGAGCCAGGCAGCCCAAACTGTTGCATATACCCTGACTGCGTGCAATGAACGCAAGCGAAATGACACAATTTCACCTGGTTAATATTGCCTGCTAAACTGGATTAGTAGTTATAACTAGTGATTATGATTGATTGCTTTTTATAAGATAAGTTTAATGCTAGCTAGCAATTTACTTTGGCTTCTACTGCATTCGCGTAACAGGCAGGCTACTTGTGGATTGCAATGGTTAGAGCGTTGGACTAGTTAACTGTGTGGTTGCAAGATTGGAACCCCTGAGCTGACAAGGTCTAAAATGTGTCGTTCTGCCCCTGAACAAGGCAATTAACCCACAGTAACCCACAGGCAGTCATTGAAAATAAGAATGTGTTCTTAACTTACTTGCCTAGTTAAATAAAAGGTATATCTCTCTCTCTCTATATATATATATATATATATATATATATATATATTTTAAATCGGAAATCAGCGCCCAAAACTACTGATTTCCGATTGTTATGAAAACTTGAAATCGGCCCCAATTAATCGGCCATTCCGATTAATCGGTCGACCTCTACTCCAAACACCTGTGCACATTTTTGTTTTTGCCTTAGCACTACACAGCTGATTAAAATGTTCAAGTCATCATCAAGCTTCAAGTGGTATTTATGTCTAATAATGACATTATCTTCTATTGTTTGTCCTCATGTGTCTGTTTTTCAGCATAAAGTACTCTTTGGCCACTTAGTGTGGACATCAGGTGAGACCACACACCTACAGTCTCTCTCCTTCACGTCATCCCTCTCCCCCTTCTCTCTAAATCCTCTAGGTTATATCAACTGTGTCAGTGAACCCCTCCCACCTTTGAACTGACTGACACAGAGGGCACAGCATGATCACAGGTGAGAGGTTGGGTCAACAGGAAGTATTGTTAAAGAGATGTTTTACATTGAAAAACATATAGAGATGTAGTAGTCCCAGAGTTTATGACGCCTTGGATGTCATGGTGAGAGCAGAGCAGGGTGAAAAAAACAACACAGACACTGTATTATGCCACAGATAACCTTATCTGTGTTGACACCAAGTAGGCAATCATTGGCTTAGAGGGAAATACACACACACTGCTGATGGCTCCCTCTAGTGTAATAAGTCTTAAACTGCAGCTACCCAAATGAGCCTTTGAAACTGGCCAAGTGTGGTGGCTTTTGGGGGAAAGGGTTTCGATTTAGATCCTAATTGTAATGTTCCTCCTGTGCCTCTCACTCCTCATTTACCCAGTCAATATTATATATCCAATTTAGCAGACACTTTATTCCAAGCATTTTACATTAGTGCTTGTACACATTTTCGTATGTGTGGCGCCAGGGGGAATGTAATCCACTATCCTGACTGCAGAGTTGCAAGCGCTATGCTCTACCAATTTTAGCCACATCAGTGAGTAAGCCTCTCTGACTTAGACTAGATACAGGTCCCCTCAGTTCAAGTTCAATGCTGATGAGCTTTCTGGATTATAGTGTTTTGCAAGGGTTAAAGCCTTTAACACAGATATTTAATGCAAATATAACCAACCGCCTCTGGTCTCCCTGTTCCTCTTACCCTTCCTCTCTCCCTCTTGTCTGTTCTTCCTGAGTCTCTCTCTCTCTCGCTCCCCATCTCCTTCATCACTCTCTCACTGTCTCCCTGTTCCTCTCTCATCCTTGTTTCCTTGTACTTTAAGTGTCATTAGGCTGTAAATCTGAAGAAATCTATGCTTAATCCAGTAAGACTGTAATGTAGTGTGTCAACTCTGTCTGAACAGGATTAAAGTGGGGGTGTTAATGTGTTTGTGTGTGTATGTATGCACCAAGGTGTGTGTCTGTGTGCAGCATGATTGGTGTGTCTACTTGAGTACCTGACTTTGTGTGTGTGGCTCTGTATCCCAAACACTGACTGAATGGCATACTTGTGAATTTTTGTTATCTCAATTTGGATTTCTTTGTTCTACATTACTGATATTTAAGGATTGTTCGGTCTTGGTCATTCCTCATTTGAGATAGGGATTTATTGTGCCTGGTGTGGATTATTGTGGACATCTTTTCTGGAATAACCACTTTTCTGAGACCAGGCAATGTCCAGGAAACAGAAGTAAGAAATCTGAATATTTAGATGTAGACATGGGAATATTGTAGGGTTAGAAAAGATAATTAGACTCTATTTGTGTAGATATGAGTTAAATTAGTTTGAAAGCTTTAGAGGTCTTGTCATGATAATAGTCCAGCATAATGCCTTTTATTTCTGATTGTTAAATGTGCATGAGACACTTTGTAACTGTAGGAGCGATAGCAGGACAATCTGGATGTCATTGAAACTATGTCTATCTAAAGACTATTTGACGGCAGCTTCTGAAAGTCTGTGACTCAAACCTTAAGGTTTGCTTGTCTGGAGTATGTCTGGCATATCACTCTAAGTAACTATAATCTAATTATAAAACAAACACATAAAAGGAATTCACAGTAAACAAAATTCTCACAATAACTTCTACATATGACTGAAAGTTGTTTGATGTGATGTGAACCTCTTTACCACTAATGAAATGTTCATTTAAAGCCTTAATCCTCTTTAGGGATAATTTAGTTCTATACGTAATTCTATTCCAGTCTGGATGGCAGCCATTTTTTTAAGGACAGCAATGCCTTCTTGACCTCAGTGGTCTTTTAATTAATTTTTCGTTAAGATGGAATTGATTTACATCAGAACTGGCTGTTGCTTAGGGGTTTGTTCCAAACCTGACCCGAACCATAGTCTCAAAATTGCAAACTCCACCCATTCTGCACACAATAAAGCTTAATCTGAATCAAGTGCACCTCAAGTATACAATAATACATTTGAAAGCATTACACATAAAACAGTAATGTCTAACTGTTTCCTCTCCAGTCTACATCTGCATTTACACTGGCAGCCCAATTCTGATTGTTTTATTCACTCATTGTTTTTTTACCATTCAGATCAGCTTTTCTGCCAATAATTGTTTAAAAGATCAGAATTGTGCTGCCTGTGTAAATACAGTTTTTGCATTTATATCAGCAATCTAGATCTCAAGAGTTTAATCCAGGGTAGTCAACACTACTCTCCTGCTTCCTAATCCACTGGTTAGCTACTGAAGCTGACCTCTATAGACTTGACTACACATTGTTATACAATATATATAATTAACTGTTAGACTCTGAAAACGCACTAGCCTATACACAGGGACAAACAGTTGGAGATCAGCCATGCTCAACATTCCGGCTTGTTGTATGCAGCTGGTTGTGTGTGCTGTCTGTTTTGTGTGTTTTTTTGTGTGTATATATTTAAATTGATACAGTGTTGTTTGTGTGTGTGTGTTTATAACTATGTGTTTTTCTCAAGCAGGTGGCAGGAGGCCCTCGTTGTATACCCCAAGACCCACAAACTGACACAGAAGAAGAAGAGGAAAGTGGACACACCCACATCCCAGGTAGACCCGGTCTTCCGACTCAACATAACACAACCACAGATACTGTAAACCCGCCTTCTTTTCCTCATTGTTCTACCTCTATAGCTTTGTCAACAACATGGTGAGATGATGTCTAGTACAGTATGTCCAATGCTGGGATGAATTCTATATACACAATACAACTTGTGTATATAGCTGAAACTACACAACAGATGTTGTGGGGCGGCAGGGTAGCCTAGTGGTTAGCGCATTGGACTAGTAACCGAAAGTTTGCAAGTTCGAATCCCCGAGCTGACAAGGTACAAATTTGTCATTCTGCCCCTGAACAGGCAGTTAACCCACTGTTCCTAGGCCATCATTGAAAATAAGAATTTGTTCTTAACTGACTTGCCTAGTAAAATTTAAAAAACATTTTTTTTGACAGACTACTTGAGGTCTGAAAAGGTTGGAAAAACATTGGGAGTGAACTAAAGAGTTTGTTTATGACTGCATCAGTAGCAGAGTCAGGACTTTCCTGGCAGCAGGCTGGAGCCAATTGATTTCACCCTGCTTTATAAATGGTGCAGCCACAGATAGATGGGCCCTACTGATTGATTATTGTGTGTGTGTGTGTTTGTGTATTTGGTGAGGTTGCAGCTCTCAAGATTTGCACATCTCCCAATGGCATTCCGTCTTCCTAGAACGTCTGTCTGATGGCATCATGTGCTCTAGTATAATTAAGCATTAGTCAGACTTGTGTGTGTATACAGTATGTGATTTACACTTGTGCGTGTGTGTGTGTGTGTGTGTGTGGGGAGGGAGGGACTTTTAGCGTTGTTGGTCAGCCGGCTGTGTGATTAAAGGCCCAGTCAGATGGCCACATTAACAGAATTAGCTGCAGCGATCTGATCAGGATTAAAGGACACTCCCCTCCCAGGCTGATGGGATTGAGAGGCGGAGGAGCAGCCGTGTCCCAAATGGCACCCTATTCCCTATATAGTGAAATAATTTTGACCTGGGTCCATACGTTACCATTTGGGACGCACACAGGGGACGTGGTGCTGCTCCGTGGGACATTAAACTTGATGAGGGAGAGGAGCTAACTGGACTACATAGGGGATTCCTCGTCGAGTCAGATGGGAAACAGTTTACATTGGTCGTCCAGTGGTAGCAGTTGGAGTCTCCACAGATTTGATTGAAATGTACTTCTGCATCCTCATCATTTCTCGTCCCTTTCTCCCTCTTATTTGTCTGTTTCTGAGTGACTCACATTATCTCTCTCTCTCGCTCTGACTCAATCTCTGTCTGTCTTTCAATCTCTCTCTCCTTCTCTTACCTCTTTATTTCTTTCTCTCTCTCACTCTCCTTCCAGGAACCCGGGCCAGCTAGGGTGGCTGTGACCAGTGGAGTTGACCAGCTGGGCATCAGCAGGAAAAATACTGTTAGCATTAAAAGTAACAGCAGTGCTACTAGGGGCAGTGCTGGAAGTGCTAATGGTAGCTACAGCAGTTGCCCTAGCTGTAGCATCAGCAAAAGCGCTAGCAGCAAAAGTAGCGATAGTGTTAGCACTAGCCGACACGGCAGTGCTTGCAAAGCCATGGTGGAGAAGACTCCGACAGGTCGGTCCTGGCGGTGCCAGGAGGAACAACAGCAGAGGATAGGAGGCGGGAGAAGAACCCTCCCAAGCAGCCGCAGTTCTCCATCCATCAGCACCTCCTCTTCTCTCTGCTCTTTGTCTCCCTCCATGAGTGGCAGCGCTTCCCTCGACCAGCTCAGTCAAACCATCTCCAGAGACGGTAAGAGCAAACATATGGTCCATTGTTTGTTTTTATGGTTTTTGTGGCTTTAATGTGTGTTCATACTTGTTTTTCTATGCAATGGAGTGCTATGGGTATTTTTGTTTGTGCATCTGTTTAATGTGAGAGAGTTGTGTGTGAGGTGATTTTTGTTACTTTATGGTATTGTGTTAACTTTATGTAAACTGTGCTATGCCACCTTTTTGTTAAGAGAGGATGTACTTGGGACATGTTATACACAGGTATGTCAAATAATTGACAGAGTTAACCAAAGTGGAAAGATTTATTACAGATAAAGAGGCAATACATACAATTAATGAGACAAGTCACCACAAATTGAACAGACTAACTGTCTGGAACTACAGCTTAGAGGGCACACACAATGAATTAGCAGCAGGGCAAGGAATAACACCAAGTTTCCAAGACTCAAGCCTTGCATGTAAAACTCTTCTAGGGGAACATTACAAGTGTGAATATACAAAAGTATTTCACACTTGTTGTAAGATGGCACACTTGAGATTAAACACTCTGAAAGATGATAACACACTGTGATAATTAGAATGCAAAAGCACACACATGAATTCATAAGACTGCTACTCTATAACCAAAATAGCCCCTCCAAAAGGCAGCCAGCCCTGAAGGTCTCTGGAGAAGGGGTGACAAAATAAGACAAACATATAAACACATAACAAAGAAAAATGTAACTCGTCCGCCTGCCAAGGCAGCCCCAACTCTTTTGCCTCAATACCAGCTCATTCACTTAGGCAAAGAAAAACTACATCTAACATATGTAAGGAACACGCCTTTATGCTGCAGACTCAAGAAAATGCTGCAAACTGGTTCAGGGTATCAGTCAACCTACCAGGGTAGCTACAAACAGCACAGGAATTAAATCATCAATCAGTATTGATCACATCTTTACTAATGCTGCAGAAATGAGCTTGAAGGCAGTATCCAGATCCGTCGGATGTAGTGATCACAATATAGTAGCCATATCTAGGAAAACCAAAGTTCCAAAGGCTGAGCCTAATATAATATAGTGTCATACAATAAGTTTTGTAGTGATTCCTATGTTATTGATGTAAAGACTATCTGTTGGTCAGTGGTGTGTAATGAGGAGAAAACAGACACTGCACTTGACACATTTATGAAATTGCTCATTCCAGTTGCTAATATAAGCATGCACTCATTAAGAAAATGACTGTAAGCTTTGGAACACCTTAAATGAAATTCTGGGAAAAAAGGTAAACTCATCTCCATCATTCATTGAATCAGATGGCTCATTAATCAGAAAACCAACTGATATTGCCAACTACTTTAAATGATTTTTTCAAATAGGCAAGATTAGCAAATTTAGGCATGACATGCCAGCAACAAATGCTGACATGACACACCCAAGTATATTATGAAATTATGAAAGACAAGCATTGTAATTTTAAATTCCATAAAGTTAGTGTGGAAGAGGTGAATTTTTTGTTGTTGTTGTTGTCTATCAACAATGACAAGCCACCGGGGTCTGACAACTTGGATGGAAAATTACTGAGGATAATAGCGGACGATATTGCCACTCCTATTTGTCATATTTTCAATTTAAGCCTCTAGAACGCGTGTGCCCCCCGGCTTGAAGGGAAGCAAAAGTCATTCCGCTACCTAAGAATAGTAAAGCCCCCCTTACTGGCTCAAATAGCCAACCAATCAGCCTGTTATACTAACCCTTAGTAAACCTTTGGGAAAAATTGTGTTTGACCAGATACAATGCTATTTTACAGTAAACAAATTGACAAACTTTCAGCATGCTTATAGAGAAGGACATTCAACAAGCTCAGCACTTACACAAATGATTGATGATTGGCTGACAGAAATTGATGATAAAAAGATTGTGGGGGCTGTTTTGTTAGACTTTAGTGTGGCTTTTGTCATTATCGATCATAGTCTGCTGCTGGCAAAACTGATGTGTTATGGCTTTACACCCCCTGCTATATTCTGGATAAAGAGTTACCTGTCTAGCAGAACACAGAGGGGGTTCTTTAATGGAAGCCTCTCCAACATAAGGTAGAATGAGGAATTCCAAGGCAGCTGTCTAGGCCCATTACTTTTTCCATATTTTCTAATGAATTTCCACTGGCTTTGAGGATAACCAGAGTGTCTATGCAAGCAAATTTGGTGATACACAAAGCAACTCAAACGGTATTGAAATTTTAATACATCTCCTGTTGGCACGTCTCTTGTTATGCGGGTTGACATGTTTTGAATGACCCTTCCTCCCTTTTTGTTCCATGCTGGCTGAAGACCTGAACACCAGACAAAGATGACAGGAGAGACATAAATATCTGTGCCATAGATGATAGTGTAAACTTTGAATTATATTTGCTGACACCCTACATTCAAATTTTGTCACGAGTAGAGTAACTTTTGAGCTATATAAACCACATCCCTCTGCAAACAAGCATTCTCCGATGTTGGTCACAAGAGGGTACTTTTTAAACTAGGTTACTGTAATCCCCTTAATAATCCCGCCTCCTAAATACAAGTGTTTGACATGTGGGAGGGGACTAATAACTAAATGATCAAACTTTATCCATGTATAAGCAAGTAATTGTTCATACTTTGATCATCATACTTTGATCTGGTTTCATCCAAATATAATTTTTGATTTTGGCTGTTCATGACCTATGTTTAAAATCTGCGTTGTGTTGGAATGGTGTGAGCGTATACCGCTCATTAAAAATATTCATGCAAGTAGAATGCTGATTGGACATCTCTTCCTCCTCTAGACCGCCAATTGGCTAATCCTCCTGAGGAGTATTACATCATACTCTATGAGGAAATATCAAGCATTTTTTAAACGGTCGGGTTTTTTGTGCTTTTTCTCTCTCCAATTTATGCTTTGGTCAAATAGAAGTATAGAATGAGTCAAGAACATTAATTGGGTATGAGTTAACAGAATATACATTTTTAAAAGTAAGATTTTCACTGGGCAGTTACAGTGCCTTCCACATTTTGTTGTTGCAGCCTTAATTCCAAATGGATTAAATCTATTTTTTTTTCTCACCCATCCCATAATGATAAAGTGAAAACATGTTTGTTTTTTTTATTCTAGCAATTTTGGAAAATGTGATACAGAAATATCTCATTTACATAACTATTCACACAACTGAGTCATTACTTTGTAGACACCCCTGTATCTTCATAGTGACTGGGTCTATTGATACACCATCCAAAGTGTAATTAATATCTTCACCATGCTCAAAGTTATATTCAATGTCTGCTTTTTTTTATTTATTTCTACACATCTACCCATAGGTGCCCTTCTTCGCAAGGCATTGGACAACCTCCCTGGTCTTTGCGGTTGAATCTGTGTTTGAAATTCACAGCACTGAGTGCTGAAGCGCGTAAAAATGGTCTGTCCTCGCCTGGTTGCAACACTCACTACCGAGTTCCAAACTGCCTCTGCAAGGAACATCAGCACAAGAACTGTTCGTCTGAAGCTTCATGAAATGTGTTTTCATGGCCGAGTAGCCGCACACAAGCCTAAGATCACCATGCGCAATGCCAATAGTCAGCTGGAGTGGTGTATTGCTTGCTACCATTAGACTCTGGAGCAGTGGAAACACGTTCTCTGGAGTGATGAATCACCCTTCACCATCTGGCAGTCCGACAGACGGATCTGGATTTGGCGGATGTCAGGAGAATGCTACCTGCCTGACTTCATAGTGCCAACTGTAAAGTTTGGTGGAAGAGGAATAATAGTCTGGGGCTGTTTTTCATGATACGGGCTAGGCCTTTTAATTCCAGTGAAGGGAAATCTTACATCATATATTGACATTCTGTGCTTCCAACTTTGTGGCAACAGTTTGGGGAAGGCCTTTTCCTGTTTCAGCATGACAATGCCCCCATGCACAAAGCGAGGTCCATACAGAAATGGTTTGTCTAGATCAGTGTGGAAGAACTTGACTGGCCTGCACAACCCCTGACCTCAACTCCATCGAACACCTTTGGGATGAATTGGAATGCCGACTGCGAGCCTAGCCTAATCGCCCAACATCACTGCCCGACCTCACTAATGCTCTTGTGTCTGAATGGAAGGAAGTCCCCGCAGCAATGTTCCAACATCTAGTGGAAATCCTTCCCAGAAGAGTGGAGGCTGTTATAGCAGCAAAGGGGGGACCAACTCCATATTAATGCCCATGATATTGGAATGAGATGTTTGACGAGCAGGTGTCCACAAACTTTTGGTCATGTCATGTTTTTAATCTTGCCATAACAAAGGGATTGAATACCCTTTACACAAATGATTTCACACACAACAATGAACTGAGCCACTTCAAGAAATTCTCTGATGACTATAGTAAGCTGTGTCATGAGAGGAGACGATGCTCATCACAGGGATATAACAGAGTCCTTGGTGTGAAGCCAATTACTTGGACCTGAATGTACAGAAGACCAAGGAGCTAGTGGTAGATTTCTATTAATTGTGAAGAGATTGACACTGTTGTCTCTTATAATTACTTGGGTGTAATAGTGGACAACAAACTGAACTATCAACAAAAAGCCCAAACCAGGCAGTAGATCTTTTAATGCATGTGACAAAATGCTTTGTATGTTCTATAGCAGTGTCATGGCGAGTGTAGTGACCTATGCCATTGTGTGCTGGAAAGGGAATTTAGCTAAGGAAGACTTAATCAAGCTTGACAATATCATTAACAAAGCCAGTGCTACAATTGGTTGCAGCCTGGAATCAATGCAGGACATGTTCATAAAAAGGCTGCATGTAAAAACACACATGATCATGGACAATGACACACACCCTATCCACAGCACTCTAATGCAACACAGAAACAGCTTTCGTATCAGATTCATCCTGCCCAGATTTTCCAAAGAGAGGTTTAGATGGTCATTTTTACCCACAGCCATGAGGCTTTTTAATGAGTGTAATTGATTAACTGTTTTATGGGGTCTTTCTATTGGGAAATGTTGTTGCTTGTTTTCTAGGATAGAAATGTTGTTGTTGCATGTTCTGTCATTGTAAGTCATTGATGCATGCTGTGATAAAACAATTTTAAAATTAATAAAGTAATACTCTACGGTCGTGGCCAAAAGTTTTGAGAATGACACAAATATAAATTTTCATAAAGTCTGCTTCCTCAGTTTGTATGATGGCAATTTGCATATACTCCAGAATGTTATGAAGAGTGATCAGATGAATTGCAATTAATTGCAAAGTCCCTCTTTGCCATGCAAATGAACTGAATCCCCAAAAAACATTTCTACTGAATTTCAGCCCTGCCACAAAAGGTCAGTGATTCTCTCGCTAACACAGGTGGGAGTGTTGACGAGGACAAGGCTGGAGATCACTCTGTCATGCTGATTGAGTTCGAATAACAGACTGGAAGCTTCAAAAGGAGGGTGGTGCTTGGAATCATTGTTCTTCCTCTGTCAATCATGGTTACCTGCAAGAAATCACGTGCCGTCATCATTGCTTTGCGCAAAAAGGGGTTCACAGACAAGGATATTGCTGCCAGTAAGATTGCACCTAAATCAACCATTTATCAGATCATCAAAAACTTCAAGGAGACCTGTTCAATTGTTGTGAAGAAGGCTTCAGGGCGCCCAAGAAAGTCCAGCAAGCGCTAGGACCATCTCCTAAAGTTGATTCAGCTGCGGGATCGGGGCACCACCAGTACAGAGCTTGCTCAGGAATGGCAGCAGGCATGTGTGAGTGCATCTGCAGTCATAGTGAGGCGAAGTGTCAATAAGGGCAGCAAAGAAGCCACTTCTCTCCAGGAGAAACATCAGGGACAGGCTGATATTCTGCAAACGGTACAGGGATTGGACTGCTGAGGACTGGGGTAAAGTCATTTTCTCTGATGAATCCCCTTTCCGATTGTTTGGGGCATCCAGAAAAAAGCTTGTCTGGAGAAGACAAGGTGAGCGCTACCATCAGTCCTGTGTCATGCCAACAGTAAAGCATCCTGAGACCATTCATGTGTGGGGTTGCATCTCAGCCAAGGGAGTGGGCTCACTCACAATTTTGCCTGAGAACACAGCCATGAGTAAAGAATGGTATCAACACATTCTCAGAGAGCAACTTCTCACAAACATCCAGGAACAGTTTGGTGACAAACGATGCCTTTTCCAGCATGATGGAGCACCTTGCCATAAGGCAAAAGTGATAACTAAGTGGCTCGGGGAACAAAACATTGATATTTTGGGTCCATGGATAAGAAACTCCTCAGACCTTAATCCCATTGAGAACGTGTGATCAATCCTCAAGTGGTGGGTGGACAAACAAAAACCCACAAATTCGGACCAACTCCAAGCATTGATTATGCAAGAATGGGCTGCCATCAGTCAGGATGTGGCCCAGAAGTTAATTGACAGCATGTCAGGGCGGATTGCAGAGGTCTTGAAAAAGAAGGGTCAACACTGCAAATATTGACTCTTTGCATCAAGTTCATGTAATTGTCAATAAAAACCTTTGACACTTATGAAATGCTTGTAATTATAATTCAGTATTCCATAGTAACATCTGACAAAATATCTAAAGACACTGAAGCAGCAGAGTTTGTGGAAATTAATATTTGTCATTCTCAAAACTTTTGGCCACGACTGTACTCAAAACATTTCAGCTTTTCATTTTTAATTCTTTCTTCATACACATTTCTAAATACATAATTCCACTTTGACATTATGGGGTATTGTGTGTAGGCCAGCAAAATATTTTTTTTAGATATATATATATATATATATATATATATATATACTGTGCCATTCAAAAGTTTAGACACACCTACTCAAGTGTTTTTCTTTATTTTACTATTTTCTACATTGTAGAATGTTTGTGAAGACATCAAAACTATGAAATAACACATGGAATCATGTAGTAACCAAAAAAGGGTTAAAGAGCTTTGTACTCTCTTGGAATTCTCTCAACCAGCTTCATGAGGTAGTCACCTGGAATGCATTTCAATTAACAGGTATAGTGGCTTGCGAAAGTAATCACCCACCTTAAATTTTTTTCTATTATGTTGTCTTACAACCCAGATTTTTTTTCTATCATTTGATTTACACATTATGCCTACCACTTTGAAGTGGCAAAATATTTTTTCCTGTGAAACAAACAAGACAAAAAAACTGAAAACTTGAGCGTGCATAACTATTTACCCCCCCCCCCCAAAGTCAATACTTTAGAGCCACCTTTTGCAGCAATTACAGCTGCAAGTCTCTATAAGTTTGGCACATCTAGCCACTGGGATTTGTGCCTATTATTCAAGGCAAAACTGCTCCAGCTCCTTCAAGTTGGTTCCGCCGATGTACAGCAATCTCTAAGTCATACCACAGATTCTCAATTGGATTGAGGTATGGGCTTTGACTAGGCCATTCCAAGACATTTAAATGTTTCCCCTCAAACCACTCGAGTGTTGCTTCAGCAGTATGCTAGGGTCATTGTCCTGCTGGAAGGTGAACCTCCATCCCAGTCTCAAATCTCTGGAAAACTGAATCAGGTTTCCCTCAAGAATTTCCCTGTATTTAGCACCATCTATCCCTTCAGTTCTGGCCAGTTTCCCAGTCCCTACCGATGAAAAACATCCCCACAGCATGATGCTGCCACAACCATGCTTCACTGTGGGAATGGTTTTCTCTGGGGGATGAGTACCTTCTTCCATATGTTTGGGGAGTCTCCCACATGCCTTTTGGCGAACGCCAAATGTGTTTTCTTATTTTTTTCTTTAACTTCTTATGGCTGCAATCCCGTTAACGGGAGCAATATAACAACAGCCAGTCAAAGTGTAGGGCGCCATTCTCAAAACATCAAAAATCTCATAATTAACATTCCTCAAACATACATGTATCTCATACCATTGTAAATCTATTCTTGTTGTTAATCCCACCAAATTGTCCGATTTCAAATATGCTTTACAGCAAAAGCACCACAAACGATCATGTTAGGTCACCACATAAAGCCACAGAAAAACACAGCCATTTTTTTCCCAGCCAAAGAGAGGAGTTTCAAAAAGCAGATAGAGATAAAAATTAATCACTAACCTTTGATGATCTTCATCAGATGACACCAATAGGACTTCATGTTACACAATACATGTATGTTTTGTTTGATAAGGTTCATATTTATCAAAATATGTCACAATAGCCGCCATGTTGACGTCAACATAAACAAGAAATTACATGATAAATATTCCCTTACCTTTGATGATGTACATCAGAAAACACTCCAGGAATTCCAGGTCCACAATAAATGTTTGTTTTTTGTTCGAAAATATCCGTTATTTATGTCCAAATACCTTCTTTTGTTAGCGCATTTGGTATACATATCCAAACGCTCATTCTGGTCAGCGTTATATCGGACAAAAACATCAAAAAGTTATTTACAGGTCGAAGAAACATTTCAAACTATGTACAGAATCAATCATTGGAATGTTTTCAACATATATCTTCAATAAAGTTCCAACCGGACTATTCCTTCTTGTCTTCATGAGCCATGGAACGCAAGTGACTACCATGAGGAATAAGCATGATCAGAAAATGGCTGACTGCCAGACACCTGACTGATTCTGCTATCATTCACTCCCACAACACCATAGAAGTCTCATTATAATTTCTATTGATGGTTGACATCTAGTGGAACACCTAGGCAGTGCAACATCATTAACATCTCAAGGGGATTTCATTGGGGACTCTGGTGAATCCAAACAAAGCTCAGATTTCTCACCTCCTGTTTTGATTTCTCCTCAGGATTTTGCTTGCCATATGAGTTCTGTTATACTCACAGACATCATTCAAACAGCTTTAGAAACTTTAGAGTGTTTTCTATCCAATACTACTAATAATATACATACAGTGGGGAGAACAAGTATTTGATACACTGCCGATTTTGCAGGTTTTCCTACTTACAAAGCATGTAGAGGTCTGTAATTTTTATCATAGGTACACTTCAACTGTGAGAGCTGAGATCTTGCATGGAGCCCCAGACCGAGGGTGATTGACCGTCATCTTGAACTTCTTCCATTTTCTAATAATTGCAGCAACAGTTGTTGCCTTCTCACATGGCTGCTTGCCTATTGTCCTGTAGCCCATCCCAGCCTTGTGCAGGTTTACAATTGTAACCCTGATGTCCTTACACAGCTCTCTGGTCTTGGACATTGTGGAGAGGTTGTAGTCTGTTTGATTGAGTGTGTGGACAGGTGTCTTTTATACAGGTAATGCGTTCAAACAGGTGCAGTTAATACAGGTAATGAGTGGAGAACAGGAGGGCTTCTTAAAGAAAAACTAATAGGTCTGTGAGATCCGGAATTCTTACTGGTTGGTAGGTGATCAAATACTTATATCATGCAATAAAATGCAAATTAATTACTTAAAAATCATACAATGTGATTTTCTGGATTTTTGTTTTAGATTCCGTCTCTCACAGTTGAAGTGTACCTATGATACAAATTACAGACCTCTACATACTTTGTAAATAGGACAACCTGCAAAATCGGCAGGGTATCAAATACTTGTTCTCCCCACTGTACATTAGCAACTGAGACTGAGGAGTAGGCCATTTACTTTGGGCAACTTATTCATCCAAGCTACTCAATACTGCCCCCCAGCCATAAGAAGTTAAGCAATGGCCACTCTTCTATAAAGCCCAGCTCTGTGGAGTGTATGGCTTAACTTCTTGGTGACAGTGGGGCAGTATTGAGTAGCTTGAATGAATAAGGTGCCCAGAGTAAACTGCCTGCTACTCTGTCCCAGATGCTAATATATGCATATTATTAGTAGTATTGGACAGAAAACACTCTGAAGTGTCTAAAACTGTTTGAATTATGTCTGTGAGTATAACAGAACTCATATGGCAGGCGAAAACCTGACAAAAATCCAACCAGGAAGTGGGAAATCTGAGGTTTGCAGTTTTTCAACTCTTTGCCATTCCAATATACAGTGTAAATGGGGTCATATTGCACTTCCTAAGATGTCAACAGTCTTTAGAACGTTGTTTCAGGCTTCTACTGTGAAGTGGGGGTGAATGAGAGCTGATTGAGCCAGGTGTCTGGCAGAGTGCCACACGCTTGTGAGGAGCAGTCACGAGAGAGTTAGCTCTCGTTCCATTGTTTTTCTACAGACATAGGAATTCTCCGGGTGTAACATTATTGAACATTTATGATAAAAACATCCTAAAGATTGATTCTCTACCTAGTTTAACAAGTTTCTACGCGCTGTAATATAACTTTTTTAACTTTTCGTCCGACGTTTGGCTGGACCTGAACGCGCATTTGGATTTTTTTTACCAAACGCGCTAACAAAAGAAGCTATTTGGACATAAATGATGGACATTATTGAACAAATCAAACATTTATCGTGGAACTGGGATTCCTTGGATTGCATTCGGATGAAGATCATCAAAGGTAAGTGAATATTTATAATGCTATTTCTGACTAATGTTGACTACACAATATGGCGGATATCTTTTGGCTGCTTTGTTGTCTGAACACCGTACTCAGATTATTGCAAGGTTTGCTTTTTCCGTAAAGTTTAAAAAAAATCTGACACAGCGGTTGCATTAAGGAGAAGTATATCTCTAATTCCATGTATAACACTTGTATTTTCATCAACATTTATAATGACTCTCTGCACAATCTCTGCACAATCACCGCATGTTTTAGAACTACTGAACATAACGCACCAATGTAAAATGAGATTTTTTGATATAATTATGCACTTTATCGAACAAAACATACATGTATTGGGTAACATGAAGTCCTAGTGTCATCTGATGAAGATCTTCAAAGGTTAGTGATTCATTTTATCTCTATTTGTGCTTTTTGTGACTCCTCTCTTTGGCTTTATAGCTGTGTGTTTCTGTGAGTTGGTGGTGACCTAACATAATCGTTTGTGGTGCTTTCGCTGTAAAGCATTTTTGAAATCAGACACTGGCTGGATTAACGAGAATTTTATATTTAACATGGTGTAAAATACTTGTATGCTTGAGGAATTTTAATTGAGATTTTTGTTGTTTTGAATTTGGTGCCCTGCACTTTCACAGGCTGTTGGCGAGTTGGCACGCTACCGTCCTACATATCCCAGAGAGGTTAAAGTGGTCCTATGGGCAGATACTTCAATCTCCGCTGTGGAGCTTTGCAGCTCCTTCAGGGTTATCTTTGGTCTCTTTGTTGCCTCTCTGATTATTGCCCTCCTTGCTTGGTCCTTGAGTTCTGCTGGACGGCCCTCTTTTGGCAGGTTTGTTGTGGTGCCGTATTCTTTCAATTTTCTTATAATAACGGATCTAACGGTGGGATCCTTGGGATGTTAAAAGTTTCAGATATTTTTTATAACCCAACCCTGATCTGTACTTCTCCACAACTTTGTCCCTGACTAGTTTGGAGAGCTTCTTGGTCTTCATGGTGTCGCTTGCTTGGTGGTGCCTCTTGCTTAGTGGTGTTGCAGACTGGGACCTTTCAGAACAGGTGTATACTGAGATCATGTGACACTTAGATTGCACAGGTGGACTTTATCTAATTATGTGACTTCTGAAGGTAATTGGTGGCACCATGAATTGGTGGCACCATGAAATCCAAATAAAAATCCATTTAAATTACAGGTTGTAATGCAACAAAATAGGAAAAACTCAAAAGTGGATGAATACTTTTGCAAGGTACTGTATGAGTTGTTAAAAGTTAATTTGTGGAATTTCTTTCCTTCTTAATGCGTTCGAGCCAATAAGTTGTGTTGTGACAAGGTAGGGGTGGTATACAGAAGATAGCCCTATTTGGTAGACCAAGTCCATATTATGGCAAGAACAGCTCAAATAAGCAAAGAGAAACGACAGTCTATCATTACTTTAAGACATGAAGGTCAGTCAATACAGAACATTTCAAGAATTTTCTTCAAGTGCAGTCGCAAAAACCATAAAGGGCTATGATGAAACTGGCTCTCATGATGACCGCCACAGGAAAGGAAGACCTAGAGTTACCTCTGCTGCAGAGGATAAGTTCATTAGAGTTAGCTGCACATCAGATTGCAGCCCAAATAAATGCTTCAAGGAGTTCAAGTAACAGACACATCTCAAAACTGAACTGTTCAGAGAAGACTGCATGAATCACGCCTTCATGGTCGAATTGCTGCCAAGAAACCACTACTAAAGGACATCAATAAGAAGAGACTAGCTTGGTTCAAGAAACATGAGCAATGGACTGTAGACCGGTGGAAATCTGTATTTTGTCCCGATGAGTCCAAATGTGAGATTTTAGGTTCCAACCGTTGTGTCTTTGTGTGAGACAGAGTAGGATGATCTCTGCATGTGTGGTTCCCACCATGAAGCATGGAGGATGGGATGTGATGGTGTTGGGGTTCTTATTTAGAATTCAAGGCACACTAACATGGCTACCACAGTATTCTTCAGCGATACGCCATCCTATCTGGTTTGTGCTTAGTGAGACTATAATTTGTTTTTCAGCAGTACAATGACCCAACACACCTCCAGGCTGTGTAAGGGCTATTTGACCAAGAAGGAGAGTGACGGAGTGCTTCATTTGATGACCTGGCCTATACAATCACCCGACCTCAACCCAATTGCTTGGATATGAGTTGTACCGCAGAGTGAAGGAAAAGAAGCCAACAAGTGCTCAGCATACGTGGGAACTTCTTCAAGATGGTTGGAAAAGCATTCCAAGTGAACCTGGTTGAGAGAATGCTGAGAGTGTGCAAAGCTGTCATCAAGGCAAAGGGTGGCTACTTTGAAGAATCTCAAATATATTTTATAACACTTTTTTGGTTACTACATGATTCCATGTGTGTTAAATCATAGTTTAATATCTTCACTATTATTCTACAATGTAGAAAATTGTAAAAAAAAAGAAGAAAAACCCATGAAAAACCCATGTGTCCAAACTTGAGACTGGTACTGTGATTTTATTATTGTTTTTTACATTTGTTTTTTTATATATTTAAAAAAATATTTTTACTTGTTTTTTCTCCCCAACTTCATGATATCAGATTGGTAATTGCGATCTTGTCTCATCGCTGCAACTCCACAATGGTCTTGGGAGAGGCAAAGGTCAAGAGCCATGCATCCCCCGAAACATGACCCGCCAAGCCGCACTGCTTCTTGACACACTGCTTGTTTAACCCGAAAGCCAGCTGCACCTGTAACGGTTTTCTGGGGAAAGAGAGGTGGACCAAAATGCAGCGTGGTTAGTTTTGTGCATCTTTAATAAAGATGAAAGTACAACAATCTACAAAAACAAGAAACGTGAAAAAAAACAACAGTCCTATCTGGTGCCACAAACACAAAGACAGGAACAATCACCCACAAAACCCAACACAAAACAGGCTACCTAAATATGGTTCCCAATCAGAGACAATGACTAACACCTGCCTCTGATTGAGAACCATATCAGGCCAAACATAGAAATAGACAAACCAGACACACAACATAGAATGCCAACCCAGCTCACGTCCTGACCAACACTAAAACAAGGAAAACACACACACGAACGATGGTCAGAACGTGACAGCACCAATGTGTCGGAGGAAACACAGTCCAACTGACAACCGAAGTTAGCTTGCAGGCGCCCTGCCCGCCACAAGGAGCAATGACAAAAAATATGAATTTAATCTATTCAAAAAAATTAAGGCTGTAACACAACATAATGTGGAAAAAGTCAAGGGATGTGAATACTTTCTGAAGGCACTGGAGTTGCCACAAAGCCCCAGCTCGGGACAGATTATTCCTGACTGAGTGAAACCAGCGTTTATACACTCTCACACACACATACACACCACACAGACACACATATATACACACACACACACACGTTCCTGTTGGTGGCCCACTTTATGCACAAATTTACCTACAATTTACTGGTTATTCCCATTGATTTATCTGTATTGCAGATTAACCCTTCCCTTCCTCTTCCCCCGTTCCCTCTCCTTGGAACTCCCTCCCCAGATGCCCAACAATCCCTTCTCCATTCCGGACCCAAGTCTCGGGCAGAGAGTGGTTGCTCCTCCCTAGAGAAGAACACACCAGCTACAGACTCCTGGCAGCCATCTTTGTCTCTGTCCAGTGTTTCTCCCAGGGACCCCCTGAGGTTTGTCTTCCTCCCCATCAACGGTCCCTTGGCATCTCCCGTCTCTTCCTCCTCTTCTGGTTGTTCTTCCTCCTCCTCCCCTTGTCCTCAGGTCCTGATTGGCAGGTCCCCAATGGCCTCAAGATGCTCTGCCACCAGCACGTCCTTCGGCTGGCTACGGGGTGAGTCTACCAGGGGCATGGTGAAGGTGGACAAGGGCCGGGCTGAGGACCAGGGTGACGACCCCCGGGGTCCCAGTGTGGGGAGACCAAAGTATGTGTGGTTGGCTGATGTGCACAGGACCAGACGGCTGGATGACAGGGAGACGATGGGGACCTTCGGGGCCCAGGCAGGGAGTCTGGTGCAGGGTAGAGCAGACAGCCCTGGCAGGGACCAGCTCAACAGGCTATTTGTCTTGGAACGCAGGTCAGACTTCTTAGTCACAGCCGTGTTTGAGAGCATAAATTCTTCTCAAGCCGCTGATCACCGACAGAGCAGACTGACTGAGCAGAATTGATGCTCTCATGTCTCTTTTTGCCACATGAGCTGTGGTGTTCACCATCTCAAAACTTGTATCTTCTGTTTTTATGTTCATACGTTCTAAACACAAATCATACTCCTTTGTTGTTTTCCCTGTCTTAGGTCTCTGAAGCCCCACCAACCATGTCACTCAGCCCTGCTGGGACTGCCCGTTCCTTTCAAAACCATTCGCCAACCACAACATGGGGCTCCAGCCATCACCCCTACATTACCAAATCCATTGCTATCATCACAAGTTGTCTCTACCTATTATTTTGCCTCTGCATTCCTTATTATTACCATGCTGAAATTACATGACTAAACATGTAAACTGTACATTTTTTTAGTTAACTGTTTGTGTACTTTTGCATTTTGTAAGTCAATTGAGTTAAGCATTGATATGTGTACTCTGTGTGTTTGTTTGTTTTGGGATCAGGAGGTCGCAGGTCATAGACCAGTTAGAGGGTGATCACGTTGACAACATGGACACCAGCTCTTTTTCTGAGCCGACCTCCTCTTCCTCATCATTCTCCAACACCACAAGCCAGACCCGACACAGTAGAATGCAGATAAGCAAAAAACAGGTACAATGACCATTTTTGGAAAACAGATTATAGCGCAATAACCTACCAGTATATTGATCACATTCATTTAGCTTTGGACTACCAAGTACCTGAATTGTGAGATATGTGGAGATAGAAACTGCTGTTGAAACTGAAGAGACATTAAGTAGTGTCCAATCAAACTGCATATTTTGGCCAATGGGTAAAATAATTGTGTAGATAATCCTCTAAGAAAACCAATGTTCCAAACCTCTTGTCTCTATCATAAGCCGTTCAAAACTTATTTTACTTTTTACACTTGTAGGATGGTCAAAATTAGGGTGAATAAATCAATGGCCAGAAAAGGCCAGGCAAAAAAGTTGTAAAAAAAAATTGAAATTAGTTAACTTCTTGCGTCGAGCCATCCCGGATCCGGGATCGTGAATACAGCCTCAAGCTCATTACCATAACGCAACGTTAACTATTCATGAAAATCGCAAATGAAATGAAATTAATATGCTAGCTCTCAAGCTTAGCCTTTTGTTAACAACACTGTCATCTCAGAATTTCAAAATATGCTTCTCAACCATAGCAAAACAAGCATTTGTGTAACAGCTAGCGCAGCTAGCGTAGCATTTAGCGTTAGCATTAGCAGGCAACATTTTCACAAAAACCAGAAAATCATTCAAATAAAATCATTACCTTTGAAGAACTTCAGATGTTTTCAATAAGGAGACTCTCAGTTAGATAGAAAATGCTCAGTTTTTCCTGAAAGATTATTTGTTTAGGAGAAATCGCTCCGTTTGGTGCGTCACGTTTAGCTACGAAAAAAACCTGTATCCAGGAGTGTAATTATCCCCGCAGCTCATTAGCATAACACAACGTTAACTATTCATGAAAATCGCAAATGAAATGAAATTAATATGCTAGCTCTCAAGCTTAGCCTTTTGTTAACAACACTGTCATCTTAGATTTTCAAAATATGCTTCTCAACCATAGCAAAACAAGCATTTGTGTAACAGCTAGCGCACCTAGCGTAGCATTTAGCGTTAGCATTAGCAGGCAACATTTTCACAAAAACCAGAAAATCATTCAAATAAAATCATTACCTTTGAAGAACTTCAGATGTTTTCAATGAGGAGACTCTCAGTTAGATAGCAAATGCTCAGTTTTTCCTGAAAGATTATTTGTTTAGGAGAAATTGCTCCGTTTGGTGCATCACGTTTGGCTACCAAAAAAAAAGGGAAATTCAGTCTTCAAAACGCAGAACTTTTTTCCAAATGAACTCCATAATATCGACTGAAACATGGTAAACGTTGTTTAGAATCAATCCTCAAGGTGTTTTTCACATATCTCTTCATGATATATCGTTCGTTGAAAGCCTCCTCTCTCCTCTCAATCACTGGATGACTGTGTGCAGCTTGTAGATTACGCACCAATTTAGACAAAGGACACCGGGCGGACCCCTGGTAAATGTAGTCTCTTATGGCCAATCTTCCAATGATATGCCTATAAATACGTCACAATTCTGCAGACACCTTGGAGAAACGATAGGAAGGGCAGGCTCATTCCCGGCGCATTCACAGCCATATAAGGAGACAATGGAAAACAGAGCTTCAAAAATTCTGCCCATTTCCTGGTTGAAGTTTCATCTTGGTTTCGCCTGTAGCATGAGTTTTGTGGCACTCACAGATAATATCTTTGCAGTTTTGGAAACCTTAGAGTGTTTTCTTTCCAAAGCTGCCAATTATATGCATAGTCGAGCATCTTTTCGTGACAAAATATTGCGCTTAAAACGGGCACGTTTTTTATCCATAAATTAAAAGAGCGCCCCCTATATCCAAGAAGTTAAGCAGTATGTTCCACCTTCTCCACTGTGGTCCCGTCAATGGGGATAGGGGCGTGCTACCTCAGATTTTTCCTGAAGTCCACGATCAGCTCCTTCATTTTGTTGACGTTGAGGGACAGGTTATTTTCCTGGCACCACTCCGCCAGGGCCCTCACCTCCTCCATGTAGGCTGTCTCGTCATTGTTGGTAATCAGGCCTAACTTGATGATTGAGTTGGAGGCGTGTGTGGCCACGCAGTCATGGGTGAACAGGGAATACAGGAGGGGGCTGAGTACGCACCCTTGTGAGGCCCCTGTGTTGAGGATCAGTAAAGTGGAGGTGTTGTTTCCTACCTTCACCACATGGAGGCGGCCTGTCAGGAAGTCCAGGACCCAGTTGCACATAGTGGAGTTCAGATCAGGGCTGCGAGCTTGATGATGAACTTGGAGGGTACCATGGTGTTGAAGGCTGAGCTGTAGTCAGTGAACAGCATTCTTACATAGATATTCCTCTTGTCCAGGTGGGATAGGGCAGTGTACAGTGCAATGGCGATGGCATCGTCTGTGGATCTATTGGGGTGGTAAGAAAATTGAAGTGGGTCTAGGGTGTCAGGTATGGTAGAGGTGATATGGTCCTTAACTACCCTCTCAAAGCACTTCATGATGACAGAAGTGAGTGCTACAAGCGATAGTAATTTAGTTCAGTTACCTTTGCTTTCTTGGGTACAGGAACAATGGTGGACACCTTGAAGCAAGTGGAGACAGCAGATTGGGATAGGGAGAGATTGAACGTCCGTAAACACTCCAGACAGCTGGTCTGCGCATGCTCGGAGGACACAGCTAAAGATGCTGTCTGGGCTAGCAGCCTTACGAGGTTAAACATGCTTAAATGTCTTACTCGTGTCGGCCAGAGAAGGAGAGTCCATAGTCCTTGGGAGAGGGCCTCATCGATGGCACTGTGTTGTCCTCAAAGGCTACCCGAAACATATCTCAGTCCGCGTGATCAAAACAATCTTGAAGCATTGGTCAGACCAGCGTTGAATAGACCTTAGCATGGGTACTTCCTGTATAAGTTTCTGTCTATAGGAAGGGAGGAGCAAAATAAAGTTGTGATCTGATTTGCAGAAGGGAGGGTGGGGTAGGGCCTTGTAGGCATCCTGGAAGAGAGACTTGCAGTGGTGGAGTGTTTTCCCAGCACGAGTACTGTAGTCAATGTGTTGGTAGAACTTCGGTAGCGTGTTGGTAGAACTTTGTTACCATCAAAGTTGCTTAGGAGCTAGAAGCAGAGCTGCCTGTCGGCGCCATCTTACTAGACTAAATGGCATCACCAAAGTGAGTTTTCACACACCCTACATTAGGCAACTCCTGATTACACAATGGAAGTTTGGTTGAAATTTTGTAATTTTTGGGGATAAAAGTAGACATGTGCTCAACTGTAGTTCTCTCCTCTCTGCCTGTGGTTGGAGGAGGCCCTGGAATATGGTCTGAAGCGTTTTGCCCCGGATGTCTCCAGACCAACCATGCCCTGCTACCGCCGCTCCAAGTCCTTGGACCGGAGGGCAGCAGAAGCTACGGCCACCACAGCAACGGTAAATCTGTCCAGATGGGACCTCTACATTCTTAAACTTGTTAGGGAGGATGTTCCTGTGGCGGGATCAAATCAGCGGATATTTTAGAGCGCCACCTATTGTTTTCGATAAAACTCAAACTTTCATTAAAACACAAATGCAAGGTAGTGAATTAAAGCTACACTCGTTGTGAATCTAGCCACCAAGTCAGATTTGTAAAATGCTTTTCGGCGAAAGCATGAGAAGCTATTATCTGATAGCATGCACCCCCCAGAATACCAGACCGTCAACAAAACAACAGATTTTGCGGTAGCCGGCGCTACCCAAAACGCAGAAATAAAATATAAAACATTCATTACCTTTGACGAGCTTCTTTCTTGGCACTCCTATATGTCACATAAACATCACAATTGGGTCTTTTTCCCGATTAAATCCGTCATTGTATACCCAAAATGTGATTTGCTGAAGACCGGTCTGATCCAGAAAATGCCCCTTTACATGACGCAACGTCACTTTTTAAAATTACAAAAGTTACCTATACACTTTTACAAATCACTTCAAATTACTTTTCTAAACCAACTTTAGGTATTAATAAACGTTAATAATCTATTAAATTGATCACGGGGCGATCTGTATTCGATAGCAGCAAGTCTTGAAATCATCGTCCATGTTTTCACATTCAAAACATCCTGTGGTGAGCCCAAAGAAAGGAAATGCGTCACGTTTCCAAACCAAGGATAAAGCAGCCCCTAAATGACAGCATTGGCGACATCGTGTGGAAGCTGTAGGCGTTTACAGGGGCTTGACATGTATTTTCTTCAGCCTTAGACAATACATTGACTGGCGGATGGATATTATTTTTGTGTTTTTAGTGAGCAGTTTTTTGAAGGATTTTGACTCCTAAACACGTTATGTTCTAGCCACAGACACGATTTAACCAGTTTTAGAGACTTCAGGGTGTTTTCTATACACACACACTTATCATATGCATATACTATATTCCTGGCATGAGTAGCAGGATGCTGAAATGTTGCGCGATTTTTAACAAAAAGCTGCGAAAATTCGCAGCCTCCTTAAAAGGTTTTAAACTAGATCTGGGTGTGTCCAATATATAATGTGCCGGTTTCCCTGACAAAGAGATTATCAATTGAGCATGCCTTTTAGTCTAGGACTAAATTTAATCTGTGTCTGGGAAACTGGCCTAATATTACAAATATAGGGTAAGCTTCATTTAGCTAAACTGATTTACATTATAATAAACATTTTTAAATAAAAATAATAAAGGTTTTCCCCTTCTCAGCCCGACCTCAACTTCAAAAAGGGCTGGATGACCAGACTGACTGACAAAGGGCAGGTTAGTGTTTATAAACTTTGTATCTGTATGTGTTTGTGCATGTGAATTGCAATTCCTTAATTGTTGATTCGTTATCTATCTTGCAGTGGAAGAAGCACTGGTTCGTCCTGACTGACCAAACCCTGAGGTTCTACAGAGATATTGTTGCTGAGGAGGTATGGATGGACAGTTATCTTTATTTTAATGGAGTGCCTACGGATGCGACATTTTTGGGATCTTTAGTCCTCTGAATAAAATATCTGGAGCTTCCTGAAGCTTCTGCCAACACTTTTGTGGATCACGTTCTGCGCATAAGTATACGCGTAGAGAACAGGCTACTCAGGCAAAGTTAGATCAACGTTAGACAAAGCTGAATCAATGTCTGCAAGATCACATAATGATCACAGTATTTTACATAACAGAACCAAATATAATAGCATAGTATAACGTTACTGTAAGACAAAAACACCACCTCATATTTCGCTCATGTGGCCAAAATACAACAGAGCGCACCACTAGGCATAATGCACATGTAGGCTATGCTACAGTTTGTTAACAGCATCTGCTCAAACATTTGCTCACTGTACATCATTCAAAACAATACTATGCGACAACACTGTATAACTCAATGTCTAAATGCATATCCCCATGAAACTGATTGAGATCAAATGGTTGGTTACTATGGGTAAGACTTGAAGAATTAGGGACTGTACGTTATTTATAATGAGGGATACCTGGAGAAAATCGGACCTCTGAAATGAAAATGGATAGCCCTCACTAACATTTTCATCTGGAAGAAAAGTGACCCTCCTCTATAAATAAATGACCCTCCACTATACACAAAATTATAATTAAAACAAAGTGAATAGCAGAGAGCATGCCTAAAACAGACCAGATCGTGTGCCAATTGTTTTTGTCCCCTCACACCAAACGCGATCACGAACACGCAGGTTTAAAAAAAAAAAAAAAAAAAAAAAAAACTCTGATCAAATTATATTAATTTGGGGACAGGTCAAAAAGCATTAAACATTTATGGCAATTTAGCTAGCTAGCTTGCAGTTGCTAGCTAATTTGTACTATTTAGCTAGCTTGCTGTTGCTAGCTAATTTGTCCTGGGATTTAAATGTTGAGTTGTTATTTTACTTGAAATGCACAAGGTCCTCTACTCCGCCAATTAATCCACACATAAAACGGTTAACCAAACCATTTCTAGTCCTCCTCTCCTCCTTCCAGGCTTTTTTCTTCTTTGGACTTTATATGGCGATTGGCATCTAAACTTTCATAATAAGGTGTATTACCATGACCGACCAACCTTAGTTCATCTTTCAATCACCCACGTGGGTATAACCAATGAGGAGATGGCACCAGGGTATCTGCTTCTGTAAAGCAATGAGGAGATGGGAGAGGCAGGACTTACACCACGTTCAGCGTCATAAATAGAACTGACTTCTATTTTAACGCTTGGCAACGCAGACACTCGCTGTAGTGGAGCGAGTCGAGAATTTCGAGTTCCTTGGTGTCCACATCACCAACAAACTGTCATGGTCCAAACACACCAAGACAGTTGTGAAGAGGGCACGACAACACCTTTTCCCCCTCAGGAGACTGAAAATATTTGGCATGGGTCCCCAGATCCTCAGAAAGTTCTACAACAGCACCATCGAGAGTCTAACTCGACGAACTAACTATAGCTCACCACATGAGCATCAAACCAAAGACTGGCTGTTTAAATGAATTAGGCCTTCTCAAGTTAGCCTAAGTTATGTGTGTTACTTGAATATGGCTTGAATATGACCTCCCTGAGGTCAATAACTCTGATAAAACTTCATCATTGGCAACGAAACATATTGTTTTTATTCAAATCAATTACAGCAGTAGCAAGCTAATAAAATGTAACTCTGGTCCTCCTCCGCATCTTTGTGCTCTCCCTTTCAAACTGAACAGGAAATCAGTAGCCTGCATGCACAGATAGGCCTAATGAATTTTTGGGAAAAATCAAAAATTATTTTTGGAAGAAGCCTTATACTCGCCTCCTGAAGTGTCCCCATTGTTTAGACGGCACACAAAGGTTTACATCTGCAAGAGCAGGGCAGACCAGGGCTCATGATTGGGATACCATTGCAGCTGTAGTGTAGCCTAGTTTTACACCATCCCACCAGCACAAAAAAATTGTGAAGGAAGTATATTTTCTTAGACCTGTAACTGCCCTGTGCAGTCCAAGCTCATTAATAAGCTAAGGACCCTGGGTTTAAACACTTCCCTCTGCAACTGGATCCTAGACTTCCTGATGGGCCGCCCCCAGGTGATGAGGTTAGGCAAAAACACATCCGCCACACTGACCTTCAACACGGGAGCCTCTCAGGGATGTGTGCTTAGTCCCCTCCTGTACTCCCTGTTCATCCACGACTGCGTGGCCACGCATAACTCCAACACCATCATTACGTTTGCCGACGACACAACGGTGGTTGGCCTGATTTTCCGACGACGATGAGACAGCCTTCAGGGAGGAGGTCAGAGACCTGGCAGTGTGATGCCGGGACAACAACCTCTCCCTCAATGTCAGCAAGACAAAGGAGCTGATCATGGAGTAAAGGAAACGGAGGACTGAGCACGCCCCCATTTGCATCCAAATTGCTGTAGTGGGCGAGTCAAGCGCTTCATGTTCCTCTGTGTCCACATCACTAAGGACCTATCATGGTCCAAACACACCAACACAGTCGTGAAGAGGGCATATCTCCCCTCAGGAAGCTGAGATTATTTGGCATTGGCCCTCAGATCCTCAAAAAGGTCTACAGCTGCACCATTGAGAGCATCTTTACTTGCTGCATCACTGCTTGGTATGGTAGCTGCTTGGCATCCCATCGCAAGATCCTGCAGAGGGCAATGCGTATGGCCCAGTACATCACTGTGGCTTAGCTCCCTGCCATCCAGGACCTCTATAGCAGGCGGTATCAGAGGAAGGCCCCAACAATCGTCAGACTACAGCCACCCAAGTCATAGACTGTTCTCCCTGCTGCCGCACGCACGGCAAGCCTCGTTATTGTTATTTTATTGTAATTTGTTTATTTGTAATTTTTTGTATTCCTTTTTAACTCTGCATTGTTGGGAAAGGGCTCGTAAGTAAGCCTTTCACAGTAAAGTTTACACCTGTTGTATTCAGAGCATATGACAAATACCATTCTATTTCCTTTCTCAGAGCATTCACTTCGTATACAGTAGCCTTGGCCTATAGCCTACAGTATAGGCTATGGATCATTTGATTGAGACCACACTAAATATTGGCGCACTTAATATTGCACGCCCAGCAAAGAATCAGGGATGAGGGGCAGCATCGGGCACACATCAATAAGCAACTAATTCTTAAACATTAAGCAATATTGACATTTAATCTATTATAAAATACATGACCGTCCTCTGGTGTCACTATCGTTTAAAGATGGATTGGACCAAGGTGCAGGGTGGTAGGCGTACATTTTTTCTTTTATTTAAATGACACCGAAAAAACAACAAAATACAAAAACTAACGTAAAGCTTACATGCAGTGCAGAAAGCAACTACACACAAACAAGATCCCACACTCTAAGGTGGGACAAAAGGCTGCCTAAGTATGATCCCCAATCTGAGACAACTGATTGGGAACCATCCTAGGCCAACAAAGAAATAGAAACATAGATTTGCCCACCCAAGTCACACCCTGACCTAACCAAATGGAGAATAAACAAAGCTCTCTAAGGTCAGGGCGTGACACCTGGACTAGATTTAAAAATAATAATAATACTAAACCCTCCCACTGTCTGAAATTGAAAAAGCATGGCCCTCCCCCATTTTTCTCCGGGTCACAATTCCAGAATCTTTGGGAAGCTCCAGATCTTTTAGTCTGCGGTCTAACGATCCTGAAAACGTCAGATCCACTGCTACAGCCTTATTTTAAATGTTGTTTGAGAATACACTACACTTGTATTATTTTATGTGTGAGAGAGAAAGAGAGAATGAGCAAGAGTGTGTGTGTGTGGGGGGGCATTACAGCATCCTCTTAACTTCAACGGTCTTTCTCTATCATATTTAATTTCAGGCTGCTGATTTGGATGGCGAGATTAACCTTTCTACTTGTTATGACATCACAGACTACCCAGTTCAGAGGAACTACGGCTTCCAGATACACGTGAGTTGACATTTGTGACCGATTGCTTTGATTCAGTTTTATGTAGCAAAATTTGAAATTGTGTTTTTTTTTTTACATTGGATAAAAGTAGAGACAGAGCTACAAAATGGTATATCCAGACCATTTTCCTTGTATGACTGGTAGATGAGAGCCAGGCTTGTTCTACTGATGCTTAAAGATAAATTCCAGACACAAATACTATTATACAAACAGTAATCACTGTCAGACTTGATGGGTCATGTAATTATCTGGTGAAGTGGAGTCTTTTGTTTAGCTAGCTAGCTAAACAATGAGCCATAATCCCAATCCATAGAGTACTAGCAATACAAACTAACTGTCATAGCTAGCTAAAGTTAACCAAATAGGTTCAATGTTAGTTAGTTAGCTAGCTAACATTAGGCTATAACTAGCAATGCAAATGGATTGTTGAGATAATATTTTCTACACAGATCATACACATAATGTTAGCTACCGAGCCAGTCATCTAACCTCAGCTAGAAAGCTAACAGTACGCTTTATCTTGGGGTCTTTTGTTTAGACATGTAGCTATTTAAATTTTTTATTTTTATTTCACCTCTATTTAACCAGGTAGGTTAGTTGAGAACAAGTTCTCATTTGCAACTGCGACCTGGCCAAGATAAAGCATAGCAGTGTGAACAGACAACACAGAGTTACACATGGAGTAAACAATTATCAAGTCAATAACACAGTAGAAAAAAAGAGAGTCTATATACATTGTGTGCAAAAGGCATGAGGAGGTAGGCGAATAATTACAATTTTGCAGATTAACACTGGAGTGATAAATGATCAGATGGTCATGTACAGGTAGAGATATTGGTGTGCAAAAGAGCAGAAAAGTAAATAAATATAAACAGTATGGGGATGAGGTAGGTAAAATTGGGTGGGCTATTTACCGATAGACTATATACAGCTGCAGCGAGTGGTTAGCTGCTCAGATAGCAGATGTTTGAAGTTGGTCAGGGACATAAAAGTCTCCAACTTCAGCGATTTTTGCAATTCGTTCCAGTCACAGGCAGCAGAGAACTGGAACGAAAGGCGGCCAAATGAGGTGTTGGCTTTAGGGATGATCAGTGAGATACACCTGCTGGAGCGCGTGCTACGGGTGTGTGTTGCCATCGTGACCAGTGAACTGAGATAAGGCGGAGCTTTACCTAGCATGGACTTGTAGATGACCTGGAGCCAGTAGGTCTGGCGACGAATATGTAGCGAGGGCCAGCTGACTAGAGCATACAGGTCGCAGTGGTGGGTGGTATAAGGTGCTTTAGTAACAAAACGGATGGCACTGTGATAAACTGCATCCAGTTTGCTGAGTAGAGTATTGGATGCTATTTTGTAGATGACATCGCCGAGTCGAGGATCGGTAGGATAGTCAGTTTTACTAGGGTAAGTTTGTCGGCGTGAGTGAAGGAGGCTTTGTTGCGGAATAGAAAGCCGACTCTAGATTTGATTTTAGATTGGAGATGTTTGATATGAGTCTGGAAGGAGAGTTTACAGTCTAGCCAGACACCTAGGTACTTATAGATGTCCACATATTCAAGGTCGGAACCATCCAGGGTGGTGATGCTAGTCGGGCGTGCGGGTGCAGGCAGCGAACGGTTGAAAAGCATGCATTTGGTTTTACTAGCGTTTAAGAGCAGTTTGAGGCCACGGAAGGAGTGTTGTATGGCATTGAAGCTCATTTGGAGGTTAGATAGCACAGTTTCCAAGGACGGGCCGGAAGTATACAGAATGGTGTCGTCTGCGTAGAGGTGGATCAGGGAATCGCCTGCAGCAAGAGCAACATCATTGATATATACAGAGAAAAGAGTCGGCCCGAGAATTGAACCCTGTGGCACCCCCATAGAGACAGCCAGAGGACCGGACAGCATGCCCCGATTTGAAACACTGAACTCTGTCTGCAAAGTAGTTGGTGAACCAGGCAAGGCAGTCATTAGAAAAACTGAGGCTACTGCGTCTGCCGATAAGAATATGGTGATTGACAGAGTCGAAAGCCTTGGCCAGGTCGATGAAGACGGCTGCACAGTACTGTCTTTTATCGATGGCGGTTATGATATCGTTTAGTACCTTGAGCGTGGTTGAGGTGCACCCGTGACCGGCTCGGAAACCAGATTGCACAGCGGAGAAGGTACGGTGGGATTCGAGATGGTCAGTGACCTGTTTGTTGACTTGGCTTTCGAAGACCTTAGATAGGCAGGGCAGGATGGATATAGGTCTGTAACAGTTTGGGTCCAGGGTGTCTCCCCCTTTGAAGAGGGGGATGAGTGTGGCAGCTTTCCAATCCTTGGGGATCTCAGACGATATGAAAGAGAGGTTGAACAGGCTGGTAATAGGGGTTGCGACAATGGCGGCGGATAGTTTCAGAAATAGAGGGTCCAGATTGTCAAGCCCAGCTGATTTGTATAGGTCCAGGTCTTGCAGCTCTTTCAGAACATCTGCTATCTGGATTTGGGTAAAGGAGAACCTGGAGAGGCTTGGGCGAGTAGCTGTGTGGGGGGAGCTGTTGGCCGAGGTTGGAGTAGCCAGGAGGAAGGCATGGCCAGCTGTTAAATGCTTGTTGAAGTTTTCGATAATCATGGATTTATCGGTGGTGACCGTGTTACCTAGCCTCAGTGCAGTGGGCAGCTGGGAGGAGGTGCTCTTGTTCTCTATGGACTTTAAAGTGTCCCAGAACATTTTGGAGTTAGAGCTACAGGATGCAAATTTCTGCCTGAAAAAGCTGGCCTTTGCTTTCCTGACTGACTGCGTGTATTGGTTCCTGACTTCCCTGAACAGTTGCATATCGCGGGGACTATTTGATGCTATTGCAGTCCGCCACAGGATGTTTTTGTGCTGGTCGAGGGCAGTCAGGTCTGGAGTGAACCAAGGGCTATATCTGTTCTTAGTTCTGCATTTTTTGAACGGAGCATGCTTATCTAAAATTGTGAGGAAGTTACTTTTAAAGAATGACCAGGCATCCTCAACTGACGGGATGAGGTCAATATCCTTCCAGGATACCCGGGCCAGGTCGATTAGAAAGGTCTGCTCGCAGAAGTGTTTTATGGAGCGTTTGACAGTGATGAGGGGTGGTCGTTTGACTGCGGATCCGTAGCGGATACAGGCAATGAGGCAGTGATTGCTGAGATCCTGGTTGAAGACAGCGGAGGTGTATTTGGAGGGCCAGTTGGTCAGGATGACGTCTATGAGGGTGCCCTTGTTTACAGATTTAGGGTTGTACCTGGTGGGTTCCTTGATGATTTGTGTGAGATTGAGGGCATCTAGCTTAGATTGTAGGACTGCCGGGGTGTTAAGCATATCCCAGTTTAGGTCACCTAACAGAACAAACTCTGAAGCTAGATGGGGGGCGATCAATTCACAAATGGTGTCCAGGGCATAGCTGTGAGCTGAGGGGGGTCGGTAGCAGGTGGCAACAGTGAGAGACTTATTTCTGGAGAGATTAATTTTTTAAATTAGTAGTTCGAACTGTTTGGATATGGACCTGGAAAGTATGACATTACTTTGCAGGCTATCTCTGCAGTAGACTGCAACTCCTCCCCCTTTGGCAGTTCTATCTTGACTGAAAATGTTATAGATGGGTATGGAAATCTCAGAATTTTTGGTGGCCTTCCTGAGCCAGGATTCAGACACGGCAAGGACATCAGGGTTAGCAGAGTGTGCTAAAGCAGTGAGTAAAACAAACTTAGGGAGGAGGCTTCTGATGTTGACATGCATGAAACCAAGGCTTTTTCCGATCACAGAAGTCAAGTCACAGAAGTTTAGGTAGCTAAACAATGAACCATAATCCCAATCCATAGAGTACTAGCAATACAAACCGAGGGTCATAGCTAGCTAAAGTTAACCAAATAAGTTCAATGTTAGCTAGTTAGCTAGCTAACATTAGGCTATAACTAGCAATGCAAATGGCTTGCTGAGATAATATTACTATACAGATCATACATGTAATGTTAGCTAGCGAGCCATCCATCTAATGTCAGCTAGCTAGCTAACAGTACGCTTTAACTTCCAATGAAAACAACTTTCTGACAAAATTAGAAACGTATAATATCTGAAACTGTGGCTAGATTCTTACCCGTATGCATGGATGAACGCTTCATAGCAGACTGCAACCCCTTTCATTAAACACGACGTCCTGTATAATTTCCATTTTATTTGTACAGATTTCAAAACTCAGTAAACTTCTTCCGTGACAACAACACTGTTGATCGATGTTTCTTCCCCATCACGGTCATCAGAAGACTGACTCTACAATGTCTTCTTCAATTAAAATGTTTTTACCTAAATCAGGGATTTCCTGAGAGTCAGCATGGTACGATCATCCTACTGAAAGTAGTCCATCACAATTTTTCCCACTGACCGTTGTCGATAGGGCCTGAGCATTAGCAACACATTTTCAGTTCTCCATAGCTAATATTATATCTTTGAAAAAAACTGCAGTAGGAAGGATTATCCACACATAAGGAGCAGCTCATTTTATAGACAGAAGATGCTACATGGCAGAACAATCTGAAACTCATCTCTCAGCATGTCCAGCCCATTCATTATCTCAGCCAATTATGGCTAGCGGGAAGGTTCCTGCCTTTTTCTGTGGCTAAACCATCTAGGCTCGTAATTGAACAATTTTATTCATATTTACAGATGGCATACAAGTTTGTTATTAAGGCAAATGAAAGATCAAATGTTCCAGAAGGCATTTCTGCTGAAAAACGCATTTTGATTAAACATTTTTTTTAAACTTTCAAATGCCTCTCCTGTGAAGTTGTGACTTACGACATACGCCTAGTTACCTGAAATGAGTCACATTTGGAGTCTTTGATTGGTTAATCCTCAGTCAGTTGAGATGATTTGTTATAGCCCGACAGTTTACCTGTTCTATGCAGTAGGGCTGTCAAGGGGTGTGTGGGATGGTATTAAAAGTTAATAATAAAGGGTTCATTGGGGTATATCTTAGATCAGATCTTTTTTTTGTCTTTCTGTGTGTAGTGCATGTTCAGGGTGAACATATTATATGAAATTAATTATTCAAGGGTAGGACAGGACAGAGTAGGATAGTTAATGACAAACAGGACACTGAAATCACAGTGATTGAGTCTTCCCCCCTCCTCACAAAGACTGCAGAGGGAGCGTTCACTCTGTGTGCCATGACTTCTGGGATCCGCAGGAACTGGGTCCAGGCAGTGATGAAGAACGTGAGGCACAACGTGGCCCTGGTCGTCACAAGGTAAAGGAGTCTTCTCTGGTTGAGACAAACTATTTATGATTTATTGATTGATTTTCAATCACAAAACAAGATCGACAAGACAAAAAGACAACATCAACACTCTAAACAGAACATTACACAATTTGCTTCAGTT
Organism: Oncorhynchus tshawytscha; assembly: GCF_018296145.1. Taxonomy (NCBI): domain Eukaryota; kingdom Metazoa; phylum Chordata; class Actinopteri; order Salmoniformes; family Salmonidae; genus Oncorhynchus; species Oncorhynchus tshawytscha. Next base: position 63,739,491 of record NC_056437.1, on the reverse strand, counting down.
TACAATAATGTGCAAACTGCAAGTTTATAAATCAAAGAGTAAAAATGAAAAATCAAAATGGCATCCAGCACTGAACACCTCAATCCCCTGATATGTGCTTGTTATGATACACAAAGTCTGATGGCTCTTCTTTCCTACTTTGTCCTATGTCTTCCATGCTACTCTTTAGGAAAAACCTGTGGCTGCTGGAACTGTCCACTCTCAGAGCCAGGTTGAATCCTTGGGCCTCGTGACCCTTGACCTTTAGATGTATTTGGGTAACACTTTACTTAACATCCAGTGTCATAACACATTATAACACTGTCAAAACCATGTCATAATGTGATAACAGCTGACTAAACCTGTCATAACCTGTCATAATATGGTCATAACACTGTCATGACCCACATATTTACACCTGTTGTGACATATATTGTGTTATTTTATGGCTGATTATGACACCTACATAAGTGTCAAAACCCACATCTATTCCAACCCAAAAATGATTAAATCCTTGTTGTTGTAGTTTTTATTGTTATTTTATGTCACCTTTATTTAACCAGGTAGGCTAGTTGAGAACAAGTTCTCATTTGCAACTGCGAAAGCAAAGCAGTTTGACACATGCAACAACACATGGAATAAACAAACATACAATCAATAATACAGTAGAAAAATCTATACACAGCATGTGCAAATGAGGTAGGATAAGAGAGGTAAGGCAATAAATAGGCCATGGTGGCAAAGTAATTAAAATATAGGAATTAAACCCTGGAATTGTAGGATGTGCAGAAGATGAATGTGCAAGTTGAGATACTGGGGTGCAAAGGAGCAAGATAAATAAATAAATACAGTATGGGGATGAGTTAGATTGGATGGGCTATTTACAGATGAGCTATGTACAGGTGCAGTGATCTGTGAGCTGCTCTGACAGCTGGTGCTTAAAGCTAGTGAGGGAGGTAAGAGTCTCCAGCTTCAGTGATTTTTGCAGTTCGTTCCAGTCATTAGTAGCAGAGAACTGGAAGGAGAGGCGGCCAAAGGAAGAATTGGCTTTGGGGGTGACCAGTGAGATATACCTGCTGGAGTGCGTGCTATAGGTGGGTGCTGCTATGGTGACCAGTGAGCTGAGATAAAGTGGGGCTTTACCTATTCAGAGACTGGTAGATGGCCTGGAGCCAGTGGGTTTGGCGACGAGTATGAAGCGAGGGCCAGCCAACGAGATCATACAGGTCGCAGTTGTGGGTAGTATATGGGGCTTTGGTGACAAAACGGATCGGACTGTGATAGACTGCATCCAATTTGTTGAGTAGAGTGTTGGAGGCTATTTTGTAAATGACATCGCCGAAGTCGAGGATCGGTAGGATGGCCAGTTTTACGAGGCTATGTTTGGCAGCATGAGTGAAGAATGCTTTGTTGCGAAATAAGTCAGAACCGTCCAGAGTAGTGATGCTGGACAGGCAGGCAGGTGCGGGCAGCGATCGGTTGAAGAGCATGCATTTATTTTTACTTGCATTTAAGAGCAGTTGGAGGCCCCGGAAGGAGAGTTGTATGACATTGAAGCTCATCTGGAGGTTAGTTAACACAGTGTCCAACGAAGAGCCAGAGGTATACAGAATGGTGTCGTCTGCGTAGAGGTGGATCAAAGAATCACCAGCAGGGAGATCGACATCATTGATGTATACAGAGAAGAGAGTTTGCCCGAGAATTGAACCCTGTGGCACCCCCATAGAGACTGCTAGAGGTCCGGACACAGGCCCTCCGATTTGACATACTGAACTCTATCGGAGAAGTAGTTGGTGAACCAAGTGAGGTAGTCATTTGAGAAACCAAGGCTGTTGAGTCTGCCAATAAGAATGTTGTGATTGACAGAGTCGAAAGCCTTAGCCAGGTCGATGAATATGGCTGCACAGTAATGTCTCTTATCGATGGCGGTTATGATATCGTTTAGGATCTTGAGCGTGGCTGAGGTGCACCCATGACCAGCTCTGAAACCAGATTGCATAGCGGAGAAGGTAGGGTGAGTTTCGAAATGGTCGGTAATCTGTTTGTTAACTTGGCTTTTAAAGACTTTAGAAAGGCAGGGTAGAATAGATATAGGTCTGTAGCAGTTAAGGTCTAGAGCGCCTCCCCCTTTGAAGAGGGGGATGAATGTGGCAGCTTTCCAATCTATGGGAATCTCAGACGATAGGAAAGAGAGGTTGAACAGGCTAGTAATACGGGTTGCAATAATTTCGTCAGATAATTTTAGAAAGAGAGGGTCCAGATTGTCTAGCCCGGCTGATTTGTAGAGGTCCAGATTTTGTAGTTTTTTCAGAACATCAGCTATCTGGATTTGGGTGAAGGAGAAGTGGGGGAGGTTTGGGCGAGTTGCTGTGGGGAGCGCAGGGCTGTTGACCGGGGTAGGGGTCAGGTGGAAAGGGCCAGGCAGAAAGCATGGCCAGCCGTAGAAAAATGCTTATTGAAACTCTCAATTTTTGTGGATTTATCGGTGATGACAGTGTTTCCTAGCCTCAGTGCAGTAGGCAGCTGGGAGGAGGTGCTCTTATTCTCCATGGACTTTACTTTTTTGAGTTTGTACTACAGGATGCAAATTTCTGTTTGAAAAAGCTAGCCTTAGCTTTCCTAACTGCCTGTGTATATTGGTTCCTAACTTCCCTAAAAAGTTGCATATCACGGGGGATATTCGATGCTAATGCAGAATGCCACAGGATGTTTTTGTGCTGGTCAAGGGCAGACAGGTCTGGAGTGAACCAAGGGCTATATCTATTCCTAGTTAAACATTTTTTTTTTAATGGAGCATGCTTGTTTAAGATGGTGAGGAAGGCACTTTTAAAGAATAAACAGGCATCCTCTACTGACGGTATGAGGTCAATGTCATTTCAGGATACCCAGGCCATGTCAAGTAGAAAGGCCTGTTCGCAGAAGTGAATTCTTTACAGTCATGTTTTTTCATCATATTTTAAATAAAATGACACTGTCATGAAGCATTATGACCATCCAGTGTCACTTTACTTGGACTAAAAAAAGACACTTTATGACATTGTGAAGCAGAATTATGACCATCATAATCATATAAGTCATGTAACAGAGCATTGGGGTCGGTGCATGTCTGACATCAATGTGTGCGAAATTACAATGATAATTTAATATGGTCTATTTAAAAAAAAAAGTATACATCATAAATATACTGTTGACATGTAGGCTATGGTGTAATGGAAGGCTTTGCCTTGCGTGGTGATTTTGTGGTTTTTGACACTCTTATGTAGGTGTCATAACCAGCCGTAAAATAATGCAATATATGTCAAAACGGGTCTAAATATATGTGTCATGTTATGACAAGTTATGTCAGCTGTTATGACATATGACATGGTTATGACTGTGTCATAACATGTTATGACACTGGGTGTCAAGTAAAGTGTTACCTGTATTTCTGTATCTGTGTACACACACCAGACCTGGGTCAAATACATTACGTAAAATATGTAGAGTTTGATGTGCACTTGACTCAGTTTGGAGTTTGCACTTTTGGACATTCCATTGTTTCCATTGTGCCTAGAAAACGAAATCAACCCACAGTTCAAGTATTTGAAAGTATTTTGGGTGGCAGATAGCCTTGCGGTTAAGAGCATTGGTTTGAATCCCTGAGCCGACTAGGTGAAAAATCTGTCTGTGCCATTGAGCAAGGCAATTATTCAGAGCAATTTACAGGAGAAATTAGGGTTAAGAGCATCTGCTAAATGACTCAAATGTAAATGTAAAGTAGTTCTGGCATACCCTATGTAGATTGTAACAGTTGACTTGGTCCCTTTGTCGTGGCTAGGTGAAGAGAAAGCGTACGTAAACTGTTATGATGTCATTTGACAACAGTTGACCATGCCTTTGCCTTCTCTTCTGTCCTCCAGTTCTCTTCCACAGCAGAAGGAGCCACCAGCGCTAGGCCCTATGGAGACATGCTCTGCAGAGGAAGATGTGGATCCAGATCAGAGGAAGAACCGTAGTGTCCGCGAGCGTCGCCGGGAGGGACGCTACAAAACCTTTGACTGGGCTGATTTTAGCCGCCATCAGCACCACCAGGGAGTAGAGAAGGAGGCGGAGCCCAGTGGACAGTCGCGTCCTGTGGTAGGATGGGACACCGCTGACGGCGGCAGCCCATCGCCAGTCTCCTCTGCCTCCTCTCTGGTTGCCTCTAACTCCTGCTCCTCCTCATACTCTTCTCAGTGCCTCAGGGACACTGTAGCTTCACAAGAGGCGGAGGTGCTACAAAGGGGGGCAGGTCCAACCATGCTACCCCAGGCTCCATTCATGGCCACACCCCTAGAGGAAAGAAGTGTTGCTGGGACCAAAACACCCACAACACTAGTTCATGCTCAAAATAAGGTTTTTGAAAAAAGGACAATTTCTGAGGTGGACAACAGCTCCACCTCTTCTACACCAGAGCTGCCCATTGGTTGTGGCGATGACGATGTCACTGGCCACACCCCTAGTGATGTCCCTAGCGTTGCCCTTGGTGATGGCTTTGGCAACACTCCTAGCCCCACCCCTTGTGATGGCACTGCCGGTGTACGGGTGGAGGTGGTGATAGAGCAGCAAGTGGCTTCCACACCGCTGAGAGAGGAGAGGTGGGTTCCCATCAATAACTCTGATGAAACCAAAGAAGAGACGGAGCAGCAGTCCTATGAACAGCAGACTGAAGAGGTGAGCTAGAGTATGTGTGTGTAACGGTGTGTTAGGAGTGTGATTTAAGTTACTGTGGCTTGTTTGTGAGTGTATGTATGTGTGTGTTCAAGGATGCATTTGTATGTGTTCAGGCGTGTGTGTATGTGTGTGTTTGAGCATGTTTCTGTGTGTGTGCCTTCAGCTGGAGCAGACCCAGAGAGAGTTGTCCAGACTCCAGCAGGTGAACATCAGTCTGCAGCAACAGCTGCAGCAGGAGAGGGAACGCACCAGGGAGAACCGCCTACTACAGGTCAGACCATACCTGTTGCTGAATTGGGTCAAATACATAAGTCAAATACTTTATAATACTTAAGGTACGCTTGGTTTAGCTTCCCTGTAACAATGGAACCAAATCTCCCATCAATCTCTTTTAGAATGGCCTACCCACATCTTTCAACCAGTCCTCCTCCGCACAGTCATGCGCGTGGCAGCGTCTTCAGAAGCTGAACCAGGACCTGCGCTTTGAGCTGGAGGCCCAGAGGAGGAGCCAGGAGGAGGCGCGTGAGGCTGAACTGCAGCGGAGGGCCGAGTTCATCGCCTTGCAGGCGCAGGCGTTAAGCGCAGGGGAGGCTGCAGCCTTGGCACGCTCGGAGCTGCAGGAGGAGCGTCAGAGCGCTCGGAAGCAACGGGAGGAGGGGGAGCACGAACACCGGCAGGAGTTGGAGTGTTTGCGCCAGCGACTACAAGAGGTGTCAGCCCAGATGAGAGCAAAAGAGGAGGCACAGGCCGAGAAGGAGGTGCGCCTGCAGAAGCACCTGGGCCTCCTGCAGGAGAGCCAGGACAGGGAACGCAGAAGCCTGGGGGCCAACCTGGCCCAAGCGGAACGCCGTACCCAGGACCTGCAGGAGCAGCTGCAAAAGGCTGAGCAGCAAGCGGAGACATTGTGGAAGGGGCAGGGTCAGCCGTGGGCCAGGGAAGGAGAGGTGGTGGAGGCTCAGCAGCAGCTGCAGGAGGAGTTGGCCCGCACGCTGGCGGCTATAGGGAGGCTACAGGGGGAGGGGGAGCAGCTGGAGAGACGCTGCCAAGAGCTGCAGAACCAGCTGGCCGAGGCAGACGGGGAGGTGGTTCAGCTGCAGAGACGCCTACAGACGGAGGAGACTGACTACTACAACCTGGAGCACTCTTACGAGAGTGTTTCAGAGGAGCTACAGCGGGCCCTGGGACAGGCGCAGGAGAGGGAGGTGGCAGCCAGCGATGCCAGGGAGGACTACAAGAGGCTGCTGGACAGGAAGGAGCGGGAGCTGAGTGAAGCCTTGGTTAAGATGGCCGCCCTTGGGAGCAGCCTGGAGGAGACGGAGCTGAAACTGAGTGAGGTGAAGGAAGCATGTACCTGTTGTTCCTCTCTTCCTCTCTTCAAAGTGACTGACAACAGACTGAATATCAAATCCAGCGGTCTGAATTCACGGGAAACCCAGACCATCCACCACTCCTACAATACAGACGGAGGACAGACAAATGGCAGCAGCGTCCCTGCCATAAGCCACTCCGGACCTGGCTCATGTTCTGTCGACCCGGCCTACCAGTACATCGTTACGGCTGGAGATGATCCGGACAGGTTCATGTCAGTGATCCAGGTCCTGGAGACCAAGCTGTATGTGACAGAGGAGAAATTGAGAGACATCACCCAGAGGCTGGAGGAGCCACAAGGTCAGTGGTGCAGCAGTGCAGCCACCGACCCCCACGTCCTCTCCCAGCTCACCCAGAGCCGGGCCGCTACCCAGCGGCTTAGCCTCTTTCTTCACAACCAGGCCAAGCAGAGCAGGCGCTTCGCCCTGGAAACGGAGGGCCGAACCAGGGTGCTGGGTGGGCAGTGTCAGGCGGCCCTGGCCAGTGTACAGGCCTGCAGAGAGAGGATCCAAGCCCTGCTGAGGAGGAACCCTGGTGAAGGGAGCAACCCTGACCTAGAAGCCGAGCTCTGTGCCCTGGAGATGCAGCTGGTCACTGCTGCCGCCTGCCTCAGGCAAGGAGGAATAATTGCCGATGAGCAATGGCACGAGTGCCACCGAGCTCAGAAGGAGGAGGAAGACTTGATTGATGACAATACACTATCAGAGGACAAGGTTGAGCAAATGAGCACAGGCACGTATGCCCCAATGTCATGCCCAGAAGGAGAGGAAGCTGGAATGAAAACATTGGGTAGAGCTTTAGCCCTGGAAGCGTCTACGTTGGAGAAGATGGCGTCGGCAATGCAGAGCCAAGATACATTATTTTGCCAGAATGAAGCCCTCCTTGGTGGAGACGAAGGTGACTCGGCACACATGTATGCCGACGTGCTTTTGAAAAGGATGGCCCTCGGAATGGATTGTAGGGAACCAGTAGGTGGTGACACTGAGTCGGAGGAGAGCGCCATTGGCAGGGTCTGTGCCAGAGCAGAGTTAGCTTACATCTCTCTAACCTTACAGCATCGCTACCAGGGAGAGCCGATACAAGAAGAACTGCACTCTGACAACCTGACCAGGGAGCAGCTATGGCGGAGCTCTCAGTCAGAGGAACAGTGTGGCGGCGCTGAGGATAACAATCTGAGCTCTGGTCAGGCCAGGGGTCTGGCTGATGTCAGTCCTCCAGAGCTGGCTCCTTATGAGGAACAGGTCCAGTTGAAGTCCAGAGGCCTCACAGACAACCTGCTGGAGAGGATCCAATCAGTCTGGAATGGGGACAAGACAGAGAAACAACACGACTGGACAGAAAGACTTGCAGTCCAGCTGAGGAAAAGGGCCAAGGTCTTGCACCAACTCTGTCAGGAGATCCCCAGCAGCAGTGGCTCAAAGGGGGAGAGTAGTGCGGCGAAAGGTAGACGCTGGTTGGATGACCCGGACTCTGTTGGAACCCTAGACTTGACCCTGTACTGGCCGGAGGTGCTGATCCAGTCCCAGGTGACCTACGTGGCATGCCGCCTGCAGCTGGATCACGAACTGGAACTGCAGCAGTGCAAGGGGGCATTCGACAGCCTAGGGGCGCTGTGTCAGGAGCAAGAGGCCATGCTCAGCAAGGACCGCCGCACTTTTAGCCACACCCTGTCGCGACTGCAGGAGGACAGCCAGGCCCTCAAGGAGAAGCTGGAGCAGGTGGAGCAAGGGAGGGCCGCAGCAGAGAGCGAGACCCGGCGTAAGGTGGGTGTACTCCTAGCTGATATCGAGAGCATCGAGGATCGCCACGAGGAGCAGGTGCAGAAGCTGGAGGAGGAGTTCCAAGGGAAGATGCAGGAGCTCCAGAAGATCCACGAGGAGGAAATGATACGTCTGCATAGCCACCATGCCCAGTCTGCCTGTGTTGCAACAGATGCACAACACGAGTCACGCTCATCACAGACCACCCCTAACACTACTCCCGAAAAAGCCACCTTCTACCCAGACTTCACCTTGGATTCCACCCTGCCGGCAGATAAACTTAATCTGGTTGGAGCCTGCAAAATAGACATGGTGTCTATGGAAACAATGAAGAAACGAATCCATGTGCTTGAGACGCAGGTAAACACCATGAAAGATGAGGCGGGGAGACGGAATCTGGAAGGGGATGAAGTTGCCATGAAGGAAGCTTATCAGAGAGACCTTGAAAACATCAAGGTACAACACAGCCCCACTCAAATACCCAATACGTTTACACAAACACATTGACCAATGTACAGTGCCTTTGGAAAGTATTCAGACCCATGACTTTTTCCACATTGTGTTACATTACAGCATTATTCTAAAATGTATTAAATAGTTTTTTCCCCTCATCAATCTACACACAATACCCCATAACAACAAATCAAAAACTGTTTTTTAGAATTTTTGCAAATTTATTAAAATTTTTAACTGAAATATGACATTTACATAAGTATTCAGAACCTTTACTGAGTACTTTGTTGAAGTACTTCGGTAGTGATTTCAGCATTGAGTCTTCTTGGGTATGACGCTACAAGCTTGGCACACCTGTATCTGGGGAGTTTCTTCCATTTTTATTTGCAGATCCTCTCAAACTCTGTCAGGTTGGATGGGTAGCGTTACTGCACAGCTATTTTCACGTCTCTCCAGAGATGTTCAATCGGGTTCAAGTCCGGGCTCTTGCTGGGCCACTCAAGGACATTCAGAGACTTGTCCCGAAACCACTCCTGCGTTGTCTTGGCTATGTGCTTAGGGTAGTTGTCCTGTTGGAAGGTGAACGTCCACCCCAGTCTGAGGTCCTGAGCACTCTGGAGCAGGTTTTCATCAAGAATCTCTGTACTTTGCTGTGTTCATCTTTCCCTCAGTCCTGACTAGTCTCCCAGTCCCTGCTGCTGAAAAACATCCCCACAGCATGATGCTGCCAACACAATGCTTCACCGTAGGGATGATGCCGGCTTTCTTCCAGACGTGACGCTTGGCATTCAGGCCAAAGGGTTCAATCTTGGTTTCATCAGACCAGAGAATCTTGTTTCTCATGGTCGGAGAGCCTTTATGTATCTTTGTCTTTTACTGAGAAGTGGCTTCCGTCTGGCCACTCTACCATAATGGCCTGATTGGTGGCATGCTGCAGAGATGGTTGTCCTTCTAGAAGGTTCGCCCATCTCCACAGAGGAACTCTGACAGAGCTCCAGAGTGACAACCGGGTTCTTGGTCACTTCCCTGGCCCTTCTCCCCTGATTGCTCAGTTTGGCTGGGCAGCCAGCTCTGGGAAGAATCTTGGTGGTCCTTCTATTTAAGAATGATGGAGGCCACTGTGTTCTTGGGGACCTTCAATGCTACAGACATTTTTTGATAACCTTCCCCAGATATGTCCTTCAACACAATCCTGTCTCGGAGCTCTACGGACAATTCCTTTGACCTCATGGCTTGGTTATTGCTCTGACAACTGTGGGACCTTATATAAACAGGTATGTGCCTTTCCAAATCATGTCCAATCAATTGAATTTACCACAGGTGGACTCTAATCAAGTTGTAGAAACATCTCAAGGATGATCTATGGAAACACGATGCACCTGAGCTCAATTTCGAGTCTCATAGCAAAGGGTCTGAAAACGTATGTAATCAAGGTATTTCTGTTTTTTATTTGTAATAAATTAGCAATAATTTCTACAAACCTGTTTTCCCTTTGTCATTATGGGGTATTGTGTGTAGATGGCGGATATTTAAAAAAATATTTAATCACTTTCAGAATAAGGTTGCAATGTAACACAATCTGGAAAAAGTCAAGGGGTCTGAATACTTTCTGAAGGCACTGTAAATGCTAATGCTTTGATATACATCAGTACCAACATCATACCAAATACTCCATAAAATCAGGTGTTAAAAAGTATACACATGTAAGTGTGAAATTCATACCCTGCAGGTTTCCTGTGAGCGTGGCTTCACTGCCATGGAGGAGGTACACCAGAAGCTGGTGGGGGATCTGCAACGGCAGCACCAGAGGGAGGTGGCCACGCTCCTGCAGGAGAGAGACTGCCTACTGGAGGAGGAGACAGCCGCCACTGTCGCAGGTAAAACATCTGTCCCATGTTCTGTAGCCAAACATGGTTGAAAGTTGCTGACTCAAATTAAGAGCCAACTTGATTCCTTAGAGTGGCATGTTTTGTTCCACTTAGCATATTTCCATCTGAATGTTTCACAACGTTGTGTCCTGCTGAACATGCCCCTTGAAGTGGGATGGGGGGGCAGCATGTGGCAACATGTCTGTTCACTTCCTGTGTTTGTGGCCTGTGTGTAGCGATCGAGGCAATCAGGAATGCTCATCGGGAGGAGCTGGAGAGGAGTCAGAGTGGAGGGAGCTCTGACATCACGGACCTTCCCTCCCAGTATGAGTGAGTGACTATGTGTGTGGAAAATAAATCTGGCTTGCCTACTACTTACTTAAATTGCATACTAGAACGCACTGTTTACTAAAAACAAATACAGCAAGCAACAAACATCATCATACTAGGCTCATCCTACTGAGAATCCATCATCTAATGCACAATTGTGTTGATTCCCACCATTCATTAATTTTGGTACAGTGTGTCTCCTCAGCTGATTATCAGCTGTTGTCAAACACACGTTACTAAAGACAATTCTCTTCCTTAATAGTGTACAGTGAATTCTATTAGATGAGAAGCTGAAATGAGTATGACATCCTGGCATTTAAAGCACTACATTTTCCAAATTTAACATACTATAAAACTTTATTTGTTTGCATACCCAAAATGCCTACTATTTAGAACGCACGTATGGTTATTCGGACACTGCCACAGTGTATATGAGTGTGTGCAAAGCTGTCATCAAGGCAAAGGGTGAATACTTTGAAGAATCTCAAATATAAATTAGATTTTTACTACGTGATTACTACGTGATTCCATATGTGTTATTTAATCGTTTTGATGTCTTCACTATTACTCTACATTGTAGAAAATAGTAAAAATAAAGAAAAACCCTGGAATGAGTAGGTTTGTCCAAACGTTTGACTGAGACTGTATGTCCCTTTCTTATCTGGGTGTTTTTTATATTCATGCACCTGGCTTTTTTAAAGTGTGTGTGTGTGTGTGTGTGTGTGTGTGTGTGAGTGTTACATGTATGTTTCAATGCAAAGTACATGCACCTTTGTATAACTGCCGACTTTCCCCTTTGCCCCATCGTCCAGGGTTGAGCTGCGGTCTCTGCACAGGGAGCTGGAGGTGTTGTCGGGCCAGTACTCCCAGAAGTGTCTGGAGTGCGCCCAGCAGAATCAGGCCCTGGAGGCCGAGAGACAGGCCCTGCTACAGTGCCAGAGGGAGAACCAGGTGCTCAGCATCCACAAGCAGGCAAGACACCACCAGACACCCATATAGTACACTGCATGTACTCACCCAGTGTGCCAATTTAGATCAATGACCACCAGACCTGGGTTGCGTTTATTCGGCAGACCTGGGTTGAGTTCGAATATCGGGTCCGACAGGAAAAAATCTGCTGTGAAGTGACCTTGCAACAGGAGGCCCATTGGCCCCAGGGTTCCGGTCTCGAAGCATGCTTTCGACTGTACCTACAAGCCAGCTTTGTTGTTGCAGTTTAATTTAAGTTGGGCCCAAAAAGACAATTCCAATAGGGAAGTAAAATACAACAATTCCGAATCATCATCTTTGTGAACAGCTGCAATTATTTGAGTAATTCAATGGATGTAGTAATTCTACTCGATAATTCAATTTTCATGCTTGTTTTACTATTTAAAAGTAGAACATCCTGAAGTTGATGGGTTTATTGGTCCTCTCACCACCCTCTGGAAGTCACCCTTTGAGTTTGGTCAGCAACATGTGAAAATGGAAGACCCTCTGAGTGAGTTGGTAGGGGCAATTGAGTGGTTTCGAATTCACCGATTCCCACTGGCCTCAAAGAGAAAAAAACTATCTGCCCTACCTTCCAGCTAGCTAACTAGCAAAGGACACAGTTATCTAGCCATATATAGCTGGCTAATGGCTTCACCGAGAAGAAGAAAGACTACAACCTTTAAATCAATGGTCGATGTGTGTCGCACTTGCGTGGAAAACTATCCCAATAAGACTTACAAACACAATCTCTTTATAAGACAAGTGGTGGAAGGTGCTGATGATGATTGGTAGATTGATGATTCATTGGTAGATTAAAGGGGAACAGCACATTTCTGAGATTTGTCAAAGTACCTAAACCTCTGACTCAGTTTTGGACTGGCTGTCACAGTGCACAGCTGTCTCACTCTATTAGAGCTAAGTAGAGCTATGTCCCAGCTGCACCCCTCTGCCTCACTGCAGCACTACTATACTCTAGATATAACTTTGTGGAATAACACAGATCTATGAAAAAATACACATACTATCACAGTGAACATGTTTGTTTTTTTCGGGTAACCCCAATCGATTGTGAGATATGGCATATACAGTGACTTCGGAAAGTATTCAGACCCCTTGACTTATTCAACATTTTGTTACAGCTTTATTCTAAAATGTTTGTTTTTTTAAACTCCGCAATCTACACACAATACCCCATAATAACAAACCAAAAACAGGTTCTCGAAATTGAGCTCAGGTGCATCCTGTTTCCGTTGATCATCCTTGAGCTGTTTCTACAACTAGATTGGAGTCCACCTGTTGTAAATTCAATTGATTGGACATGATTTGGAAAGGCAATACGACCTGTCTATATAAGGTCCCACAGTTGACAGTGCATGTCACAGGAAAAACCAAGCCATGAGTTCTAAGAAATTGTCTGTAGAGCTCCGAGACAGGATTGTGTCGAGGCACAGATCTGGAGAATGGTAACCAAAACATTTCTGCAGCATTGAAGGTCCCCAAGAACACAGTGGCCTACATAATTCTTAAATGGAAGAACTTTGGAACCACCAAGACTCTTCCTAGAGCTGGCTTCCCAGCCAAACTGAGCAGTCGGGGAAGAAGGGCCTTGGTCAGGATGGTGACCAAGAACCCAATGGCCACTATGACCAAGTTCCAGAGTTCCTCTCTGGAGATGGAAGAACCTTCCTTCCAGAAGGACAACCAACTCTGCAGCACTCCACCAATCAGGCCTTTATGGTAGAGTAGCCAGACAGAAGCCAATCCTCAGTAAAAGGCACATGAAAGCCCACTTGGAGTTTGCCAAAAGGCACCTAAACACACTCAGACCATGAGAAACAAGATTCTCTGGTCTGATGAAACCAAGTTTGAACTCTTTGGCCTGAATACAAAGTGTCAGTCACATCTAGAGGGAACCTGGCACCATCCCTACAGATGAGAATGGTGGCGGCAGCAGCATCATGCTGTGGGTATGTTTTTCAGCTGCAGGGACTGGGAGACTAGTCAGGAAAAGATAAACGGAGCAAAGCACAGAGTGGTCCTTGATGAAAACCTGCTCCAGAGCGCTCAGGACCTCAGCCTGGGTCAAAGGTTTACCTTCCAACAGGACAGCGACCCTAAGCACACAGCCAAGACAATGCAGGAGTGGCTTCGGGGCAAGTTTCTGAATGTTCTTGAGTGGCCCAACCAGAGCCCGGACTTGAACCAGATCGAACATCTCTGAGGAGACCTGAAAATAGCTGTACAGCAATGCTCCCCATCCAAACTAACAGTTCTGGAGAGGATCTGCAGAGTAGAATGGAAGAAACTCCCCAAATACAGGTGTGCCAAGCTTTTAGCGTCATACCCAAGAAGACTCAAGGCTGCAATCGCTGCCAAAGGTGGTTCAACAAAGTACTGAGTAAATGTTCTGAATACTTATGGAAATGTCCTATTTAATTCAATTTTAGAATAAGGCTGTAACCTACCAAAATGTGGAAAAAGTCAAGGGATCTGAATTCTGCTTATTTCACGCTATACTATCACGCTATACCACAATAAACATAAAGTTCAAATGCAGAGACTCCGAGACCATTGATTGAGTGCTTTTGAAGGGACAGGCTGGGCAAAATCTGTAGCCTATATCCGCTGCACTGTATCAGCACAATAAACAGCGCCCTACGCAGTAAAGCAATGCCGTTTTGGTAATGAAGATAGGTGAATTCCCCTATAACAAACAGCCTTTGTGAATGCAGCCATACACACACCTGTCTTACCAAAATAATTAAAACTAAATGCGGAAAGTAGTAGCCTAGCTATTCATGAATGCAAACAAAAACACTGAATATCAGTTTGTCTTAGAATAATGACACAACTGTGAATGCAAACAAATGAATAGGAACAGAACAAAACAGCGATACCTGGTAGGCCTAGTAAACTAAATATCCGTTTGATAAAGGCAGGACACAATCTACATTTAGGATAGTTACATTAACAGTAAACTAAATATCAGATTGATAAAGGCAGGACACAATCTACATTTAGGATAGTTACATTAACAGTAAACTAAATATCAGATTGATAAAGGCAGGACACAATCTACATTTAGGCTAGTTACATTAACAGTAAACTAAATATCAGATTGATAAAGGCAGGACACAATCTACATTTAGGCTAGTTACATTAACAGTAAACTAAATATCAGATTGATAAAGGCAGGACACAATCTACATTTAGACTAGTTACATTAACAGTAAACACAATAAACAAAAAGGTGAATGGAGATCCAAATAACCAAAACATAAACTACAGACTACTACATTGAAATGCAGCCATGCTCAGCTGTCTTGCCTAATAAATAGGCATATAGGCCCGCTTCAAACCTGGAAAATAATGGCGCTCACGAGTACAGCAACACGTTGTGATATGGCACAATACACTTCTCTGGATACAATTCTACCCACATAATCAATTGAGCAATACCAGCCTGCCATAAACAAGTTTCCAATATGTACAGTTCTATTTACAACCACGGAAACCAATAGGCTACCAAGAAAACCATAATAGAATGTATATATTTCTATGATTAAACTAGCTTTACCCAGGGGTGTCATTGAGTGAGACCATTGAGACCATTGAGTGCTTTTGATCAAGAAGTGACAGGTTGGCGCAAAATCTCCAGAAACATGGACAGAGCCCTACACTAAAGCAAGGTCGTTGTAAATTTAGGCTGGTGGCTAAGGAAGTCATTTTGCCATTCCATACCCTAGGTTTTTGCTGAAATGGCACCACTGGCTATGCCACTAAGATTTTGACAACCAACCAGCTAGACTATTTCTCCACCTTTTCAGAAGAGCTTCAGCCTCCTTGATGCCAGTGGCGTGCATTCATGTTGTATCCCCCAAAAATTTACCAAGAAAAAAACCCATACCAAATAACATATCTTTTGTCTCTGTGATTCATACATTTCCTTCACTTCTCAAAGGCTGAATGTATCTCTATTGTTTAAATAATAGCCAATCAGCATTCTTGACTGAAACTGAGTGAGGTCAGTCGTGAATCATCCTGGCGCACCACAAAAAAGTGTCAATGAAAGCCAGTTTGGATTTGGCTTCAGACCAATCACATCAGAAGCCAAACTTCATTGAACGAAAAAAACTTGAATTGTTACATCTCGTTGTGTCCTTGTCCTGTAGCTAGCTACAGTGCCTTGCGAAAGTATTCAGCCCTCTTGAACTTTGCGACCTTTTGCCACATTTCAGGCTTCAAACATAAAGATATAAAACTGTATTTTTTTGTGAAGAATCAACAACAAGTGGGACACAATCATGAAGTGGAACGACATTTATTGGATATTTCAAACTTTTTTAACAAATCAAAAACTGAAAAATTGGGCGTGCAAAATTATTCAGCCCCCTTAAGTTAATACTTTGTAGCGCCACCTTTTGCTGTGATTACAGCTGTAAGTCGCTTGGGGTATGTTTCTATCAGTTTTGCACATCGAGAGACTGAAATTTTCTCCCATTCCTCCTTGCAAAACAGCTCGAGCTCAGTGAGGTTGGATGGAGAGCATTTGTGAACAGCAGTTTTCAGTTCTTTCCACAGATTCTCAATTGGATTCAGGTCTGGACTTTGACTTGGCCATTCTAACACCTGGATTTGTTTATTTTTGAACCATTCCATTGTAGATTTTGCTTTATGTTTTGGATCATTGTTTTGTTGGAAGACAAATCTCTGTCCCAGTCTCAGGTCTTTTGCAGACTCCATCAGGTCTGCAAAGACTCCATCTTCCAGAATGGTCCTGTATTTGGCTCCATCCATCTTCCCATCAATTTTAACCATCTTCCCTGTCCCTGCTGAAGAAAAGCAGGCCCAAACCATGATGCTGCCACCACCATGTTTGACAGTGGGGATGGTGTGTTCAGGGTGATGAGCTGTGTTGCTTTTACACCAAACATAACGTTTTGCATTGTTGCCAA
Organism: Oncorhynchus tshawytscha; assembly: GCF_018296145.1. NCBI lineage: Eukaryota > Metazoa > Chordata > Actinopteri > Salmoniformes > Salmonidae > Oncorhynchus > Oncorhynchus tshawytscha. Next base: position 63,723,114 of record NC_056437.1, on the reverse strand, counting down.
AAAGTTCAATTTTGGTTTCATCTGACCTTCTTCCACATGTTTGGTGTGTCTCCCAGGTGGCTTGTGGCAAACTTTAAACAACACTTTTTATGGATATCTTTAAGAAATGGCTTTCTTCTTGCCACTCTTCCATAAAGGCCAGATTTGTGCAATATACGACTGATTGTTGTCCTATGGACAGAGTCTCCCACCTCAGCTGTAGATCTCTGCAGTTCATCCAGAGTGATCATGGGCCTCTTGGCTGCATCTCTGATCAGTCTTCTCCTTGTATGAGCTGAAAGTTTAGAGGGACGGCCAGGTCTTGGTAGATTTGCAGTTGTCTGATACTCCTTCCATTTCAATATTATCGCTTGCACAGTGCTCCTTGGGATGTTTAAAGCTTGGGAAATCTTTTTGTATCCAAATCCGTCTTTAAACTTCTTCACAACAGTATCTCGGACCTGCCTGGTGTGTTCCTTGTTCTTCATGATGCTCTCTGCGCTTTTAACGGACCTCTGAGACTATCACAGTGCAGGTGCATTTATACAGAGACTTGATTACACACAGGTGGATTGTATTTATCATCATTAGTCATTTAGGTCAACATTAGATCATTCAGAGATCCTCACTGAACTTCTGGAGAGAGTTTGCTGCACTGAAAGTAAAGGGGCTGAATAATTTTGCACGCCCAATTTTTCAGTTTTTGATTTGTTAAAAAATATCCAATAAATGTCATTCCACTTCATGATTGTGTCCCACTTGTTGTTGATTCTTCACAAAAAAATACAGTTTTATATCTTTATGTTTGAAGCCTGAAATGTGGCAAAAGGTCGCAAAGTTCAAGGGGGCCGAATACTTTCGAAAGGCACTGTATCTACCTAAAATTGCCCCTTTCCTATATTAGCCATGGATGGAGATAGGGATTGTGGTTTTACTTCAATCTCCGTACTTGCCAATGATTATTACAGAGATTCTGATCCAACTATAAACTCATACATTGTGCCCCTGGCCTGAGAGGATGGAAGTTCAAAATGTAGCTATTTGTAGTATGCTAATGTTAACTAGGTGGCCGGGTTCATCGTTGCCCATGAAAGGAAGTTAGGCTAGCAAGCAAGCATTTTAGTCAGGTAGCCTAGGACAACAAAAACTAAAAGTGTGTACTATATGACAGAGTTATAGACTGTTTCGGCAACATGAAAGAGGAGGATTGCATTGGTGTTTTTCTACAAGTAGGGTAAGTCAACATGTTTTTTCTACTTGCAGGTACACACACACACACACACACACACACACACACACACACACACAGAGAGAGAGAAATCAGTACAATGGACAGCCACTCAATTGTTTTTGGTATCTTTTAGTTGTCACTGTATTAGACTAGCCATAGGTGATTTGATTATGTTGAAATGTTGAAGTTGAAATGGTGCTGGAATAGTGGAGGCAGCTCCTGTTTTCTTTGTGACTCGTGGTAACTCTCCATGGATCTATACTGAACAAAAATATAAATGTAACATGCAACAACTAATGATTTTATTAAGTTACAGTTCATATAAGGAAATCAGTCAATTGAAATAAATAAATTTGGCCCTAATCTATGGATTTCACATGACTGGGCAGGCGCGCAGCCATGGGTGGGCCTGGGAGGGCATTGGTCCAACCATTTGAGGGCCAACTCACTGGAGAGCCAGGCCCAGCCAATCAAAATATGTTTTTCCCACAGAAGGGCTTCATGTCTGGGTGGCTGGTCTCAGACGATACCACAGGTGAAGAAGCCGGAAGTGGAGGTCCTGGGCTGGCATGGTTACACGTAGTCTGCGGTTGTGAGGCCAGTTGGACGTACTGCCAAATTCACTAAAATGACATTGGAGGCGGCTTATGGTTGATACATTAACATTAAATTATCTGGCAATGGCTCTGGTGGATATTCCTGCAGTCAGCATGCCAGTTGCGTGCTCCCTCAAAATTTGAGGATTTTATTGTGTGACACAACTGCACATTTTATATTGGACTTTTATTGTCCCCAGCAGAAGGTTCACCTGTGTAAGGATCATTCTGTTTAATCAGCTTCTTGATATGCCACACCTGTCAGGTGGATGGATTATCTTGGTAAATGAGAAATACTCACTAACATGTATGTAAACAAATTTGTGCACAACATTCTAGGATTTTTTATTTCAGCTCATGAAACATTGATTATTTAATTCTCTCCGAAATATTCTTGTAAGATCCCCCTCAAATGGCAGTTTGATTAGATGAGCTTTCCTCGGGTATAGCATGCTTCTTCTGTTCTGACTGAACACGTTTGTCAAAGTGTAAAATTAGTTCTCGCATGTAGTTGTGGACTCCCCAAAGGTCATCCACGTGTCAGTGCAGTAAGCACGGTCGGCATAGTGGAGAGAGGCCCAGAGAATCGTTTCAGGATATCAAGTGGGGTCCACTTGTCCTCATTTGACCAGGAGTGGGCGATTTTAGTGTGCAAAAAACTAAACTCAGTTTCCACTATTAGGTTCTTATTTTTAAGATTGAATAACTCACGGACACTAGAGAAGCTTAACCAAGTTTAATTCTTCCCAAAGGGAAAAAAAAACATTTCACAGAAGCACTGATATTTAACCCTTTCTCCTATGCTGTCTCCTCCTCCACAACCGAACAGCCAATGCATCCCCGTTGCTAGACAGAACCTTAGTTATATATGTTCTTCCTCACATCTGATCTGACCTCTACCCCAAAGTGCTCACTCTTCCCCAACTCAAGTCTGTCATGGTTATTGATACCAGACTGTCTCTTCTCCCAGAGGATCCCTGATGGCTAACAATAACATATCCTGACATAATGTAAACGTTATATATTCCCCTCTCTCCCTCAGTGACATTGTTAGTTTCTAAGATCTCCACCCGTCTCCCCTTATCAATGCCTGCCACATGTAATCGGTTCCTGCACTCAACACATTCCAAGCTTAGTTGCACCTACTATATAACCCTTAACTATTGGTGAAGACCCTCAACCTCATCAGTGATATGAATAAGTAACATTTCATATTCTCAGAACCCAACACCACCAAATGTTTCACCATTTTCACATCTAGAAAGTCATGGCTCTCTGGGTCAAGGGCACACAGGGTCTCCACCACTTGGCTGTTTGAGTTAGCTGAATTGTTCTGACATTTCACCAATGACAGCATCCAAGAACAGTCTTTTATACTCAGTCTCTTCTCATCTGTCTTGCTGGCCTACTATACTGTCCACCACCAATTGCTAGAGATTTGTACTGACATAATGTCATCATTTGTTTGGAGCTGGTGGTGCGTCACTTGCATTAAACATTGGCCAAATTACTTCAAACTCGCCTCCCGGGTGGCGCAGTGGTTAAGGGTGCTGTTCTGCAGCGCTAGCTGCGCCACCAGAGACTCTGGGTTCACACCCAGGCTCTGTCGTAACCACGCGCGACCGGGAGGTCCGTGGGGCGACGCACAATTGGCCTAGCGTCGTCCGGGTTAGGGAGGGTTTGGTCGGTAGGGAAATCCTTGTCTCATCGACTCCTGTGGCAGGCTGGGTGCAGTGCACGCTAACAAGCTTGCCAGGTGCACTGTGTTTCCTCCAACACATTGGTGCGGTTGGCTTCCGGGTTGGATGGCGCTGTGTTAAGAAGCAGTGCGGCTTGGTTGGGTTGTGTATCGGAGGACGCATGACTTTCAACCTTTGTCTCTCCCGAGCCCGTACGGGAGTTGTAGCGATGAGACAAGATAGTAGCTACTAAAACAATTGGATACCACGAAATTGGGGAGAAAAAGGGGTAAAATAAAAGAACTAAAAAAAAGATATATTTTTTTACTTCGAATTCATTGTCACACCTCAGCTTCTCAACTCAACTCTGTGGACCACTTTGACTCCAGTGTAAAGATCTGTTGCTTTTGCCTGGAGTAATTTGTTTACAGAATCGAGAAGACTGAGGATTCTGTGCACTATGGTGGCTATAAACTTAAAGCCGGGGTCAGTCACCGCCTTCAGTATCCCTGTAGCCTTGAGTCTTACTTCTGTTTTGTACGATTGCATGCATTCGATGTCAGAGAGGAATGTCACAGTGCTGTCATAACATTTAACAACCACTGACACAGTAGCCAGTTGTTTCCCTTTACTTTCGCTTTGTTTGGTTACTTTGGCGAAGCCAATTTCTGATATCCATCGTGGCAGTGGCAAATATTACAGGCGGAGTCATATCACGTTGTTCAATTAGCCTTTTCTATTTAGCTTTTTATGACAACCCAAAGGAGTCATAAATAACCGCCTCAGTGGCTTTCCATAGCCCCCTTAAACACACCACGGCACGCTCTGTCCATTGTGCTGACACAGCACAGCAGATAAACATATTTTGCACTAACCTGTCACTCAATCATTTGAACTTTTTTGCAATTTATATATATGGACATAAAACTTAAACTGAAGTTGCACAAGTTTCAATTCCCATTAGGAAACCGGGCCCGTGATTACCCCCATTTCATGGACTAAGCTATGTGTGAAGACACATATAAAGACAAAAGGAGGACACATGGAATTATTTTATTTAGATGGATGGTTGACATGACAGAATGGTAAGCAGATATTTTCTTATCTAAAAGGTTGTTGAAAGTTGGCTACATTCTTGTTATAGTTTGATGAGTCGCACCTGGTAAAAACGGCATATATCGCGCAATTTGTTCAAAGATTTGAAAAAAATACACCAACGACGCTATTTAGGAGATAGATGTTGTGAGCACAGTGTCTCTGATCGGATGGACAATAGATCCTAGCTATGCCCACTTTTGTCAGCACTTCTGCAATCCGATTAGTCAGTCCGCCACATGTCCACATGTGACGCAGGAAACTAGCTACCTACTCGTCTGTCGCAAAGTTGTTCTACACTTGGTGCATGTTATCAAAATGTGATGTTAGCTGTAATACGTAATTACTATTTAGCTAAAGTTATTGAACACATCAAGAACATGTTAGCTGCCAGACAGCTAAAATCGGTTCATTAGCTAGCTAGCTAATTAGTATTACAGCATACAATTACATTCTAGACGATTCTGTGCTTCCAACTTTGTGGCAACAGTTTGGGGAAGGCCCTTTCCTGTTTCAGCATGACAATGCCCCCGTGCACAAAGCGAGATCCATACAGAAATAATTTGTCGAGATTGGTGTGGAAGAACTTGACTGGCCTGCATATAGCCCTGACCTCAACCCCATCGAACACCTTTGGGATGAATTGGAACGCCAACTGCGAGTCAGGCCTAAACGCCCAACATCAGTGCAAAACTTCACTAATGCTCTTGTGGCTGAATGGAAGCAAGTCCCAGCAGCAATGTTTGAGGAATTGAGGAAATATTTACATGTAGGCAGTTATTAAAGTGGCTATGCATAGATAATAACAGAGAGTACTGTAGCAGTGTAATAGATAGGGGGACAATGCAAGTAGTCTGGGTAGCCATTTTTTTAGATGTTCAGGAGTCTTATGGCTTGGGGTAGAATCTGTTTAGAAGCCTCTTGGACCTAGACTTGGCGCTCCAGTACCACTTGTCATGCGGTAGCAGAGAGAACAGTCTATGACTAGGGTGGCTGGAACCTTTGACAATTTTTAGGGCCTTCCTCTGACACCGCCTGGTATAGAGGTCCTGGATGGCAGGAAGCTTGGCCCCACAGATGTACTGGGCCGTACGCACAACCCTCTGTATTGTCTTACGGTCGGAGGCCGAACAGAGCCATATCAGACAGTGATTCAACAAGTCAGGATGCTGTCAATGGTGCAGCTGTAGAACCTTTTGAGGATCTGAGGACCCATGCCAAATATTTTCAGTCTCCTGAGGGGGAATAGGTTTTGTCGTACCCTCTTCACGACTGTCTTGGTGTGCTTGGACCATGTTAGTTTGACGGGCACCAAGGAACTTGAAGCTCTCAACGTGCTCCTCTACAGCCCCGTCGATGAGAATGGGGGCGTGCTCGGTCCTCCTTTTCCTGTCGTCCACAAACATCTCCTTTGTCTTGATCATGTTGAGGGAGAGGTTGTTGTCCTGGCACCACATGGCCAGGTTTCAGCCTATAAGGAGAAGGTCAGTCTTGTTGTTGATCAGGCCTACCCCTCGTGTAATCGGCAAACTTAATGATGGTGTTGGAGTCAGGCCTGGCCGTAAAGTCATGGAGGAACAGGGAGTACAGGAGGGGACAGAGCACACACCCCTGAGGGGCCCCCATGTTAAGGATCAACGTTGCGGATGTGTCGTTACCTACCCTTACCACCTGGGGGGCAGCCTGTCAGGAAATCCAGGATCCAGTTAGAGAGGGAGGTGTTTACTCCCAGGGTCCTTAGCTTATTGATGAGCTTTGAGGGCACTATGGTGTTGAATGCTGAGCTGTCAAGGAATAACATTCTCACATAGGTGTTCCTTTTGTCCAGGTGGGAAAGGGCAGTGTGGAGTGTGATTGAGATTGCGTCAGCTGTGGATCTGTTGGGGCTGTATACGAATTGGAGTGGATCTAGGGTAACCGGGAGGATGCTGTTGATGTGAGCCATGACCAGCCTTTCAAAGCACTTCATGACTACCGACGTGAGTGCCACAGGGCGGTAATAATTTAGGCAGGTTACCTTGATGCTTTGCTTGTTTGATGGTTCGTCTGAGGGCATAGCGGGATTTATTATAAGCGTCCGGATTAGTCTCCCACTTCTTGAAAGCGACAGCTCTAGCCTTTAGCTCGATGCGGATGTTGCCTGTAATCCATGGCTTCTGGTTGAGATATGTACGTACAGTCACTGTGGGGACGACGTCATCGATGCACTTAGGATAGAATTATGGTCAGATTTGTCAAATGGAGGGCGAGGGAGAGATTTGTACGCCTCTCTGTGTGTGAAGTAAAGGTGGTCTAGAGTTTTTTTCCTCTGGTTGCACATTTAACATGCTGGTGGAAATTTGGTAAAACAGATTTAAGTTTCCCTGCATTAAAGACCCCAGCCACTAGGAGCGCCGCCTCTGGATGAGCGTTTTCCTGTTTTCTTATGGCGGTATACAGCTCATTGAGTGCGGTCTTAGTGCCAGCATCAGTCTGTGGTGGTAATTTAGACAGCTACAAAAAATACAGACGAAAACTCTCTAGGTAGATAGTGTGGTCTACAGCTTATCATGAGATACTCTACCTTGAGACTTCCTTAGAAATCGTGCACCAGCTTTTGTTTACAAATATACATAGACGGCCACCCCTTGTCTTACCAGAGGCTGCTGTTCTATCCTGCCGATACAGTGTAAAACCTGCCAGCTGTATGATGTTGATGTTGTCGTTCAGCCACGAGTCTGTGAAACATAAGATATTACAGTTTTTAATGTCCCGTTGGTAGTTTAAATTTTCTCATAGGCCGTCAATTTTATTTTCCAATGATTGCATGTTTGCCAATAGAAAGGATGGAAGTAGGGTTTTACTCACTCACCTATGAATTCTCAGAAGGGAGCCCGACCTCCGCCCCCTTTTTCTCTGAATCTCTTCACGCAAATGACAGGGATTTGGGCCTGTTCCCGGGAAAGCAGTATATCCTTCACATCGGACTCGTTAAAGGGAAATGCTTCACCTAGTTTGTGGTGAGTAATCGCTGTTCTGATGCCCAGACGTTATTTTCGGTCATAAGAGACAGTAGCAGCAACATTATGTACAAAATAAGAACATAAAAAATAAGGTACAAACAACGCAAATAACGAACAAATAACACAGTTGGTTAGGCGCATGTAAAACGTCAGCCATCCTCTCCGGCGCCATTCTACATGTAGCCTATGTGCAATTACAGCCACAACATCAAGTAGCTAGGCCTACAGTCATGCATCTGCAGGTCAGACAGGAGAAGCCATTCAGAATAGTAAGTTAACGTTAGCTGTAGTATCTGAAACCACTGGTATTATGATGATTCTATGCCATTATTGATGTATTTCTTGTATTCAGTATCTAGCTAGCAAAGCCAATAGTTGTTTATCTAATATGGTGACAGTTTTCCCTATGAAGTCTATAGTCTGAGTCTACAGATATCTCTTAGGGCAAGGTTATATGCATCTGCAGATAAAACAGAATACAAGCTTTTGTGAAGAGTAATTTTACCTAACACTAGTATTTAAAACCAACCAGTGCGAGGTTTGTCTATCATTTACAGTTTTTTATCATTTTAAAATTTGTGATGTCATACACAGTGCTTTCAGAAAATATTCACACCCCTTGACTTTTCCCACATTTGTTGTTACAGCCTGAATTTAAAATAGATTATATTGAGATTGTTGGTCACTGGCCTACACACAATACCCCATAGTGTCAAATTCGAAATGTTTACGAATTAATTAAAGGTTAAAAGTTGAAAATGTTTTTTGTAATTAAGTATCAACCCCTTCATTATAGAAAGCCTAAATAAGTTCATGAGTAAAAATGTGCTTAACAAGTTAGATAATAAGCCAAGGCAAAACTCACCAGCTTAATTAACAACAGCAAGGAGAGAGCTGTGACTTACTCATGCAATTAAATACTGTGGCCCATCAAAACAGCAATGCAACACTGGTCATATTACCTGTATGATAGCCAGAAGAGAAGCACCTTGGAGGGAATGTGGTTTCCAGTACAGGCTGGTGGAAAGCCGGGAGGCTGGCGGAAAGCCGGGAGGCTGGCAAGTGCTACACTGTGCCTTGGGAGAGTAAAAAAAAGAGTAAATCCATGTAGGCAATATTGCACTATTGTCCAATGTGTTCACAGTCAGTTGAAACAAAGTTAAATGGAGACAGGCTGTCACACAGGTTGTGTCACAGCCTGATTTAAAATAGATTACATTGAGATTACATTTGTGTCACTGGCCTACTACACACAATGCCCCATAATTTCAAAGTGGAATTCACTACACTCGCATTAACATATGCTAACCTTGTGTATGTGACCAATAACATTTGATTTGATTTTATGTTTTTTTTAAAACATTGCATGTATTAAAAATTCCTGTATTAAAAAAGCTGAAATGTCTTGAGACAATAAATATTCAACCCAATTGTTATAGCAAGCCTGAATAAGTTCAGGAGAAAAATCTGCTTTACAAGTCACATAATACGTTGCATTGACTCACTGTGTGTGCAATCATTTAACAGTTTAACATGATTTTTGAAATACTCTCATCTCTGTACTCCACACATACAATTATCTGTAAGGTCCCTCATTCGAACAGTGCATTTCAAACACAGATTCAACCACAAAGACCAGGAAGGTTTTCCAATGCCTCGCAAAGAAGGGCACCTATTGGTTGTTGGTTGATGGGTATATAAAAAATAGAATATCCCTTTGAGCATGGTAAAGATATGAATTACACTTTGGATGGTGTATCAATACACCCAGTCACTACAAAGATACATGCGTCCTTCCTAACTCAGTTGCTGGAGAGGAAGGAAACTGCTCAGGGATTTCACCATGAGGACCAATGGTGACTTTAAAACCGTTACAGAGTTTAATGGCTGTGATAGGAGAAAACTGAGGATGGATCAACAACATTTTAGTTACTCCACAATAATAACCTAATTGACAGAGTGAAAAGGAAGCTTGTACAGAATACACATATTCCAAAACATGCATCCAGTTTGCAACAAGGCACTATAGTATAACTGCTGAAAATGTGGCAAAGAAATGAACTTAGCCCTGAATACAAAGTGTTATGCTTGGGGCAAATCCAACAACACATCACTTAGTACCACTGTCACTGATTTCCTCCTCTTCGTCTGAAGAGGTGTAGCAGGGATCAGACCAATACGCAGGGTAGTTCGTGCTCAACATGTTTTAATAAAAGACAAATAAACGTGAACACTACACAAAAACAACAAACGAACCGTGGCAAAACCAAAACAGTCCTATCTGGTGCAGAGAACACAGAGACAGGAAACAATCACCCACAAAGTACCTTCAGAATATGGCTGCCTAAATATGGTTCCCAATCAGAGACAACGATAGACAGCTTTCTCTAATTAAGAACCAATCTAGGCAACCATAGACATACAATATACCTAGAAGAGAAACAGCCCCATAAACATACAAAAAAACCTAGACAAGACAAAAACACATACATCACCCATGTCACACCCTGACCTAACCAAAATAACAAGGAAAACAAAGAATACTAAGGTCAGGGTGTGACAACCACTCTTCATATTTTCAAGCATGATGGTAGCTGCACTTGATTTTTTTTAGGGGTAAAAAGAAACATAATGGAGCTAAGCACAGGCAAAATCTTAGAGGAAAACCTGGTTCAGTCTGCTTTCCAACAGACACTGGGAGACAAATTCACATTTCAGCAGGACAATAACCTAAAACACAAGGCCAAATACACACTGGAGTTGGTTAACAAGACAAAATTTAATTTTCCTGATTGGCCTAGTTGCAGTTTTGACTTAAATTGTCTTGAAAATCTATGGCAAGAATTGAACATGTCTGTCTAGCAATGATAAACAACCACCAACTTGACAGAGCTAGAAGAATCTGAAATATAATAATGTGCAAATATTGTACAATGCAGGTGTGCAAAGTTATTAGAGACTTAACCCCAAAATCTCACAGCTGTAATAGCTGCCAAATGTAATTCTAACATGTATTTACTCAGGGGGTTGAATACTTATCTAATCAAGATATGGTGTTTTATTTTTCATAATTCTTTTACAAATGTTATACATTTTCTTCCACTTTGACAAAGTATTTTGTGTAGATTGTTGACAAAAAAATGACAAATCAATATGAATCCCGCTTTGTGACAACAAAATGTGGAAAAAGTCAAGGGCTGTGAATACTTTCTGAGAGCACTTAGCACAAAGTATTTAAAAACACACCAGGTCTGTCTTGCACTTGATTTTATGTACAGACATGAATCTACTGGTTTGGATTCCAAACATGGGGAAGAGGAGGCATCCCAGCTCCCTCGCTGCCAACACCCCTGACAGCCGAGGAGCCTGAGAGGTCTCTGGAGATGAGTCCCCCGGACTCAGAGCACTGTCCGGAGCCCACCAAAGTCCCTCTGCATGTCTTTCACGTAGGTTTGCACACAGGGACGGTAATACATTGAAATATGATGACGAGAAGTAGTGCAAGAAGTAGAGGAATAGGTGGTTTTACTTAACAGCGGCAGAAGAAGCCCATGTATGTCTCCGTTACAATGCCTGCCCACTTGCTCTTCAGCATAGCCATCATGGCCCCCAGCACAGTGTACATAAAAAACACCTCCCCTTGATACCATACACACTTCTGCCCAATATAAGCACGATGGATAAATAATTTTCAGTTTGACAAACTGTAGGCTACTAATTAACAACAGCCAGGTAGCCTACATCTTATAAGCTTCCCAGTAAAGCATTAAAAACAATCAAGCAACCCAGAAAAGTGCTAAAAAATAGCCCATATTAACGCATGTAGCCTAAGAAACATGTTCCATTAAGTCAATAACTTATTTGTAACAGATGACATTCAAATTCTGACTTTCTCTGAAACTCACTTAGATAATACCTTTGATGATACAGTCATAGCAATACATGGTTATAACATCAACCGAAAAGACAGAAATGCCAACGGAGGCGGTGTTGCTGTCTATATTCAGAACCACATTCCTGTAAAGCTTAGAGGCGATCTAATGTTAATTACTGTTGAAGTAATATGGCTACAGGTTCATCTGCCTCACCTAAAGCCCATTCTTGTGGGAAGCTGCCATAGACCATCAAGTGCTAACGTTCAGTATCTGAATAATATATGTGAAATGCTTGATAATGTATGTGATATCAACAGAGAAGTATATTTTCTGGATGATTTAAATATTGACTGACTATCATCAAGCTGCCCAATCAGGAAAAAACTTCAAACTGTAACCATTGTCTGCAACCTGAATCAGGTTGTCAGTCAACCTACCAGGGTGGTTACAAACAGCACAGGAATTAAATCATCAACATGTATTGATCACATTTTTACTAACGCTGCAGATATTTGCTTTAAAGAGGTATCCAAATCTATAGGATGTAGTGATAACAATCTAATAGCCATATATAGGAAAACCAAAGTTCCAAAGGCTGGGCCTAATATAACGTATAAGAGGTCACACAATAAGTTTTGTAGTGATTCATATGTTGATGATGTAAAGAATATTTTCTGGTCTGGTGTGTAAATGAGGAGCAACCAGACACTGCACTTGGCGGATTTAGGAAACTACTTATTCCAGTTACTAATAAGCACGCACCCATTAAGAAAATGACTGTAAAAACTGTTAAATCCCCTTGGATTGATGAGGAATTTAAAAATTGTATGGTTGAGAGGTATGAGGTAAAAGGTATGGAATTTAAGTCTGGCAGCCCAAATGATTGGCAAACATGCTGCAAATTAAGAAATCATATGACTAAACTAAATAAAAATAAACTACACTATGAAACAAAGATACATTATATGATAGTAAAAAGTTTTGGGGCACCTTAAATTACATGTTGGGGAATGAAAGCCAACTCGACTCCTTCATATATTGAATCAGATGGCTCATTCATCACAAAGCCCGCTGATATTGCAAACTACTTTAATGACTTTTTCATTGGCAAGATAAGCGAACTTAGGGATGACATGCCAGCAACAAACACTGACACTACACATCCAAGTATATTGCACCAAATTATGAAAGATAAGAATTGTACTTTTGAATTCCGTAAAGTCATTGTGGAAGAGGTGAAAAAATTATTTTTGTCTATCGATGCGGCAGGTAGCCTAGTGGGTAGAGCTTGGGCCAGTAACCGAAAGGTTGCAAAATCAAATCTTTGTGCTGACAATGGTAAAAATCTGTAGTTCTGCCCCTGAACAAGGCAGTTAACCCACTGTTCCTAGGCCATCATTGTAAATAAGAAATTTAAGAAATAAACAATGACAAGCCACCAGGGTCTGACAATCTAGATGGAAAATTACTGAGGATAATAGCAGATGATATTGCCACTCCTATTTTCCACATCTTCAATTTAAGCCTACTAGAGAGTGTGTGCCCTCAGGCCTGGAGGGAAGCTAAAGTCATTCCGCTACCCAAGAATAATAAAGCCCCCTTTACTGGCTCAAATAGCCGACCAATCAGCATGTAACCCTGAGTAAACTTTTGGAAAAAATTGTGTTTGACTACATACAATGTTATTTTACAGTAAACAAATTGACAACAGAATTTCAGAAGGAGCAGAAGGAGCAGCAAAAGGCCACTCAACAAGTACAGCACTTACACAAATGACTGATGATTGGCTGAGAGACGTTGATGATAAAATGATTACAGGGGCTGTCTTGTTAGACTTGAGTGCAGCTTTTTACATTATTGATCATAGTCTGCTGCTGGAAAAATGTATATGTTATGGCTTTACACCCCCTGCTATAATGTGGATGAAGAGTTACTTGTCTAACAGAACACAGAGAGTGTTCTTTAATGGTAGCCTATCAAATGTAATCCAGTTACAATCAGGAATTCCCCAGGGTAGCTGTTTAGGCCCCTTGCTTTTTTCTATTTTACTTACGACATACTTTTAGTAAAGACAGAGTTTCTATGTATGCGGATGACTCAACACTATACACGTCAGCTACTACAGTGACTGAAATGACCGCAACACTCAACAAAGATTTGCAATTAGTTTCAGAGTGGGTGGCAAGGAATAAGTTAGCCCAAAATATTTCTAAAACTAAAAGCATTGTATTTGGAACAAAACATTCACTAAACCCTAAGCATCAACTAAATCTTGTAATAAATCCTTTGGAAATTGAGCAGGTTGAGATGACTAAACTACTTGGAGTAACACTAGATGGTAAACTGTCATGGTCAAAACATATTGATGCAGTAGTAGCTAAGATGGGGAGAAATCTGTCTATAATAAAGCAATGATCTGCCTTATCAACACTATCAACAAGGCAGGTCCTACAGGCCCTAGTTTTGTCACACCTTGACTACTTTTTAGTCATGTGGTCAGGTGCCACAAAGAAGGACTTTGCAATTGGCTCTGAACAGGTCAGCACGGCTGGCCCTTGGATGTACACAGAGAGCTAATATTGTCCATCTCTCCTGGCTGAAAGTGGAGGAAAGATTGACTTCATCTCTACTTTTATTTATGAGAGGTATTGACATGTTGAATGCACCAAGTTGTCTGTCTAAACTACTGGCACACAGCTCGGACACCCATGCATACCCCACAAGTCATGCCACAAGAGGTCTCTTCACAGTCCCCAAGTCCAGAACAGACTATGGGAGGCACACAGTACTACATAAAGCCATGACTACATGGAACTCTATTCCACATGAAGTAACTGACCCAAGCAGTAAAATTAGATTTAAAGAACAGATAAAAAAAAACACCTTATGGAACAGCAGGACCTGTGAAGCAACACAAACATTGGCACAGACACATGCATACACACACACACACACACACACACGATATCATACGCACTATACACACACATGGATTTAGTAATGTAGATATGTGGTTGGGGATCCATAATAAGTACAAATACAAATGTGCCCTGTCCCCTCTGGCCAGGGGAAACAAACATTACATAATGTATTTCGCTATATACAGCCCATTTATTTGTGAGAGGACAAATTGTGAATTTGAACAAATTTGGTTTATAGCCAAGTGTCAGCTGGCTAGGTTACCTAGACCTTTCATCCCAAATTATTGACTGAAACTAATCTATCAACATAGTGATGACAGACTGAATAACTTTTTAATTACAAGTGCATACTAAACGATGCAACCCTGCATAAAGCAAGATCAACCCTTTTTTTATATTGTCCAACTGCGGTTGTTGTCTCTGTGTTTCTATTCATCCCCCCGAGGCTCTAAAGATTTTTAAAACTATGTGACCTGATTAGAAAACCTCAGCCCACTGTGATAGTTTTATGGTTGGAAAACTGTCCCATAGACATGTGTGTCCTTTCACTATTAACAGGAGTTCAGCTATCCAGAATGAATAATTGTTCCACTGCACCAAGGTACAGAGAGGGATGAAAACAGAGACACCTTCACTCTACATCGTCACTATACAGACCTTCATATTTCATAGTCATCCCATGTTTGCTTCCTGTAAAATATATATATATATTTTACATGCTCTCTGTTTTCTTTGCATTATATAATGCCAATTGTATAATGGACTCAATCACAATGATACTTTAGGTTGACTTGATGAAATATTATACTTACTGTATCTCCTTTGGTTTTGTTGGTCAATCTTGGTGTAGTCTGATCATTTTGGGCAAGAATTTGATATACTAGGCTATTTCATGCATTGCCCAAATTCGGGGGCAGGGAAGAAACTTGCTGCTGCTCCCCCTGTAGACATGTTATCCTGATGCTTCTGACAATATAGTAAAAGGGTTGATGTCTGCATTTTGAAAACTGCTGGTTACAGACAGGTGTAGTGTTTATGAGGAGTTCCCTTGTGTGTGTGTTGTTGCATGTGCTGTAAGCCCACAGGCAGGTTTTTTTTCCTGCTTGGCAGAGATTTTAGAAAAGGTACAATTGTGAACCTGTGATCCGTGTTATTCCACAAAGTTATAGCTAGCGCATAGTAGCGCTGCAGTGAGGAGGAGGGGCGCATAACCCTGTGACCTAGCTCTACCTCGCTCTCCCTGTGTGAGAGAGCTGCGCACTGTGACAGACAGTCCAACACTGAGTCAGAGAGGTTTAGGTATTTTTAGAAATTTCCTGAAATTTGCCGTTGTTCCCCTTTAAGAACTCTATTCAATCAGATACGCTCTAACCGACATCCGCATAGCGGTCGTTTTGGCCATGTCAGAGGTGGAACTGTGTTAGAGCTGTCAAATCCGCAAGTGGCTACTCACATTATACCCACAGTAAAGCAGCCATTGCCATTCGCTGCATGGAGTCGCATTAAGAGAAATCCCATGGAGCCTTGTTTACAAGTTTGAACACTGGAATGTCAGATGTAATCTACACCTCGACTAGGATGATGGAAATCCTAATGATTTAGTTTAACTTTCAGGCCATGTTTGATATAATGGTCCACCAGAACTTCTGCAAATTTGCAAGAAAGTATCTGGTGATGAGATTAGCCATCTTCTAATGCTGTCTCCAGTTAATTATTTACCTCAGTGATTGACACACAGCAAATCCTGGGAGGAGATGATGCTAAATTGAAATTACATTTGTCTAAAGTATTAAATAAAGTGTACAGAATCTGAAAGATACAGTATTCACTCTGAGTTAGGCAAAACAGCATTTGATTTTCATGCTCCACACTCATTGAATGAATTGCAGAGAGAACTCCAGTTAGATGTTTTGGTGCTTGTAAGACAGTTTAAATGCACATTACATGAACATTTTATTATAAATTGTGATTGCTTTTTGCAATGTGTGTTTATCTTATAGAAGTTTATTTATTTTAATCATTTTAATCTCCATCTTGTACTTTTTACATGTTATAATTTTGTTTGGTTTTAAATTCGTATTAATTGCTGTGTTGTTTTTATTGTTGTATCATAGGGCACAACTGTAAAATATACTCTGTCTCCGCTTGTTTCCTCTGTTTTAAATAAAGGCTAATAAAAAAATGTAAATGGGAAATTATTGAAAAGAATGTAGTAGGACACCAAAGTTTTCATAGACTCAACATGGATGGTTGGCAAAAGGGAAGCTTCTTTGATGTTGGTGTCTGACACTCATCCCCCTCTCCTCAGGAGCTGACTCAGAGGCTGACCGAGGAGATCTCTTGCAAGCACTCCCTTCTTAGCGAGGAACCGGCCACTGCCTTACAGGGGAAAGATCTCTACGAACTGGAGGTACTCACATTATAGCAGAATTCATACTACACATTCGCTCAGTCTATTCATACTACAAAATGTGCGGATTATTCAAAAGTAGATACGTGCTGGATCCTCCAAAATTGGATCCATAAAAAATTATATGAACGTCACTCCAAAGGGTACATTTTATTATTATTATTAAACCTCCATTGACAAATTATCTTAACACTTATGTCTTTTTTTAACCTCCATTTGTTGTGTTGTGCTGCAGGTGATCCTACGGGTCAGGGACACAGAGCTGCAGTGCCTCAAACAGGAGACCAACTCTCTGAAGGAGGAACTGAAAGCTGTTCACAGGGTACATGCATTCACCTCCTAGCATTTAGAAAATACTCAGAGAAATGATCCAATCTTTTGATTGTACCTCGACTCATGTTGGTTGAGCGCCCTCCACTTCTTTCCATTAACAACATTAATTTACAGACACTGTGGTAAACTACAGTCAAATCATATGTGGTTTCCTTTGAAAGATAACTTCCATAGGCAGCCTACTCTATTTCATTGAGACAGCACATATACTAGGCCTGGGCACTTGATCTCGCACGCCCAAATAGGAGAGGAGAGGTAAATGCCGACCACTCCCAATGATCTGCCCTCTACATCAATGCCCTCTAGCAGATGCTTGAAAAAAAATTTTCGATGGTAAATTAACAATGACTATGTCCGAATACCCATAAGAGCGTACTAAATAGTAGTTTTATAGTATGTGGAATTTCGAAAATAGTACTCCCAATGCATAATCTAATGCGTGATTGCGTTGACTCCAACCATTCGTTAATTTTGGTACAGCCCATCAATTTATCTGATTAGCAGGTGTTGTCAAACAGCTGAGTCGGAAAAGCTGAGTGAATTATTCTAGATCAAACGCTGAAATTATTATGCAGTTTAAGTATGTAGTAGGCTAGTATGGGTATTCAGATCCAGCCAATGTATATGTGTTTCAAGGAGGGATGGGATTTGAAATAATTTCCCTATTCATATAGTATCATACATCTTTGTCGGACATCCAGATATTTGAAAAAAGAGCAACATGTAATATTTTTGCATTGTAATTTCAGAAAATGTCTTCAATATACAGTGGGGCAAAAAAGTATTTTGTCAGCCACCAATTGTGCAAGTTCACCCACTTAAAAAGATGAGAGAGGCCTGTCATTTTCATCATAGGTACACTTCAACTATGACAGACAAAATGAGAAAAAAAATCCAGAAAATCACATTGTAGGATTTGTAATGAATTTATTTGCAAATTATGGTGGAAAATAAGTATTTGGTCAATAACAAAAGTTTATCTCAATACTTTGTTATATATCCTTTGTTGGCAGTGACAGAGGTCAAACGTTTTCTGTAAGTCTTCACAAGGTTTTCACACACTGTTGCTGGTATTTTGGCCCATTCCTCCATGCAGATCTCCTCTAGAGCAGTGATGTTTTGGGGTTGTTGCTGGGCAACACGGACTTTCAACTCCCTCCAAAGATTTTCTATTGGGTTAAGATCTGGAGACTGGCTAGGCCACTCCAGGACCTTGAAATGCTTCTTACGAAGCCACTCCTTCGTTGCCCGGGCGGTGTGTTTGGGATCATTGTCATGCTGAAAGACCCAGCCACGTTTCATCTTCAATTCCCTTGCTGATGGAAGGAGGTTTTCACTCAAAATCTCACGATACATGGCCCCATTCATTCTTTCCATTACATGGATCAGTCGTCCTGGTCCCTTTTCAGAAAAACAGCCCCAAAGCATGATGTTTCCACCCCCATGCTTCACAGTAGGTATGGTGTTCTTTGGATACAACTCAGCATTCTTTGTCCTCCAAACACGACGAGTTGAGTTTTTACCAAAAATTTCTATTTTGGTTTCATCTGACCATATGACAATCTCCCAATCTTCTTCTGGATCATCCAATTGCTCTCTAGCAAACCTCAGACGGGCCTGGACATGTACTGGCTTAAGCAGGGGGACACGTCTGGCACTGCAGGATTTGAGTCCCTAGCGGCGTAGTGTGTTACTGATGGTAGGCTTTGTTACTTTGGTCCCAGCTCTCTGCAGGTCATTCACTAGGTCCCCCCGTGTGGTTCTGGGATTTTTGCTCACCATTCTTGTGATCATTTTGACCCCACGGGGTGAGACCTGCGTGGAGCCCCAGATCGAGGGAGATTATCAGTGGTCTTCTATGTCTTCCATTTCCTAATAATTTCTCCCACAGTTGATTTCTTCAAACCAAGCTGCTTACCTATTGCAGATTCAGTCTTCCCAGCCTGGTGCAGGTCTACAATTTTGCTTCTGGTGTCCTTTGACAGCTATTTGGTCTTGGCCATAGTGGAGTTTGGAGTGTGACTGTTTGAGGTTGTGGACAGGTGTCTTTTATACTGATAACAAGTTCAAACAGGTGCCATTAATACAGGTAACAAGTGGAGGACAAAGGAGCCTCTTAAAGAAGAAGTTACAGGTCTGTGAGAGCTAGAAATCTTGCTTGTTTGTAGGTGACCAAATACTTATTTTCCACCATAATTTGCAAATAAATTCATTAAAAATCCTACAATGTGATTTTCTGGATTTTTTTTCTCATTTTGTCTGTCATAGTTGAAGTGTACCTATGATGAAAATTACAGGCCTCTCTCTTCTTTTTAAGTGGGAGAACTTGCACAATTAGTGGCTGACTAAATATTTCTTTGCCCCACTGTATCTAAAGTAATAGTGAAATGATAGTGTTTCGCAATAGTTTCCCCCTGGAAATGTTCAATTGGGCCCACACAAAATTGCATTCTAATGGTTTAGTCTACTTATTGGTCAACAAAAAGAAGGCTCTTGTTGTCGCATTGACTGGGCCTGAGCCGCACACTAACGGTTTGTCTGTGGCACAATCAGTTAGTGCATGGAGCCACTCAAATTGACTGGAGCCACTCTAGATGGTAGACCGTAGAAAGCTATTTGCTTTGGTTTTTGAGATGATTGATCTTGTCCAGAGAGGAGCTGGTTTTTATATATTATATATTTATATTCTTCTGAACACATTTCTGTTTGTTGGCAGTGTCAAAAAAAATTAAGTATTCTTCTAAATACTTTTATGTTTGCTAGCTGGACAGGCAAACACCACTGGGTACTAATCTGTAAACCAATTGAAACTTGTGTCTTATACATGGTACTATCTCTGCTGATCATGTCTGCCAATCACATTATCCGCATCTAAGGTAGTAGACATCTGGTGAGTTCTGTCCGACAAGTTGCTATCAGGTAAAGTATTTTTTATTTATCTGTAATCTAACTAGTTAGAAATGTGATATCATCAATGCAATCTGTAAATAGAGTCCCAACTGAGAATGCAGCAACCTTGGTAATGTAGCTAGCTTGCTAGTTAGCCAGTTACAACAAGTAGATATGTTGCTAGCTAGCAGGGGCAGATAGCTTTATCACTAGCTAGCATGTTATTCTGGGACAAGGAGCGTTTTAGCTATCAGTTTATTCTAGGGCTGTCCCCGACAAAAAAGTATCTTGGTCGACTGAGAGTAGTCTGATCTTCCGACCAATCGATTAGTCGAAATGTTAAACAGTGTATTTTTCCATATACATATTATTTACCCCTTTGCCCTCAGAACAGCCTCAATTTGTCGGAGCAAGGTGTCAAAAGCATCCCACTGGGATGCTGGCCCACTCCAATACTTCCCACAATTGTAAAGTTGGCTGGATTTCCTTTGAGTGTTGGACCATTCTTGATACACACAGGAAACTGTTGATTGTGGAAAAACCCAGCATCGTTGCAATTCTTGACACAAACCGGTGCGCCTGGCACCTACTACCATACCCCTTTGAAAAGGCACTTAAATCTTTTGTCTTGCCCATTCACCCTCTGAATGGTACACATACACAATCCATGCCTCAATTGTCTCAAGGCTTAAAAATTATTCTTTAAAAGGATCCACCCCGTTTTTTTTCAATTTTCGCCTAAAATAACATACCCAAATCTAACTGCCTGTAACTCAGGCCCTGAAGCAAGGGTATGCATATTCTTGGTTCCATTTGAAAGGAAACAATTTGAGGTTTGTGGAAATGTGATAGGAATGTAGGAGAATATAACACAATAGATCTGGTAAAATATAATACAAAGAAAAAACAACCGTTCTAGTTTTTTGTTTTTGTACCATTATCTTTGAAATACAAGAGAAAGGCCATAATGTATTATTCCAACCCAGCTGCAATTTAGATGTTGGCCACTAGATGGCAGCAGTGTGTGTGTGTGCAAAGTTTTAGACTGATCAAATGAACCATTGCATTACTGTTCAAAATGTTGTATCAAGACTGCCCAAATGTGCCTAATTTGTTTATTAATAACTTTTCATGTTCAAAGCTGTGCACTCTCCTCAAACAATAGCATGGTATTATTTCACTGTAATAGCTACTATAAATTGGACAGGTCAGATATGTCTATATCCTGGAAAATGTTATTGTTACTTACAACCTCATGCTAATCGCATTAGCCTACGTTAGCTCAACCGTCCCGTGGAAGGGACACCGATCCCGAAGCCTGTCTCATCACTTTCATCTACACTGATTGAAGTAGATTCAACAAGTGATCATAGCTTTCATTTGGATTCACCTGGACAGTCTATGTCTTTGAAAGAGCAGGTGTTCTAAATGTTTTATATACTCAGTGTATGTAATGGGGAATTGATAGAATCTAACAATTAAATGGCAAACAATTCACACAATGAAGTTATGAAACAATGAATGCGTTCAAAATGGCGGGCGAGAACGCATTCTGGAGAGAGACGTGCCTTGTGCATTTTATCCACACTCCCCTTCTTCTTGGACCGTGTCATCCCTGCGGCTTCCACGATGGATTAGTTCACTGAGACAGACTGAATCAGAAAGGTGTGTGCCATTAAATAGAAAAATCTATTTGCAGCTGCTCAGCTAAAATAATCTTGGTCGATCAACAGCCTATTGACCAAACAATTGACCAGTTGACTAAATGGGGTCAGCCCTAGTTTATTCTAAGTAATAATTCAAGACTACAAAAACCTTTAAAATCATAAACTACATTCCTTAGCCGTGATTAATTATTTTATTCATTCTTGTCTCTCACTTTTGTCTCTATTCAGCTCTCCAGTGTCCTGCTCCCAGAGATCAACCAAGTGCTATTCACCAAGCCTGGGCTGATTTACTCACCTGTGAGGAGAACCATCCTACTACAGTTTGAACTAGCCCTGCCGTCACTACTTAGACATTGGGACCACATATGCATTTGCCTGTTGTATTTCCTTTGTGGATTTTGTTTTACACAGTCGAGTGCCTTTTGGGTTGAAGAACACCAACTAATTTAGACTTAAAGTCTAAATTGAATGTAGAATCAGTTTAACAGGTAACTATTGCTACTATTGTAACATTCAGCGGGGAGAATTATATTGTCTCCGTCAGGAGCCCATTCTTTTGCCATAGGTGTTAGAGTCCCCGTCTTTGGACCACACAAGCTTTAGATTGCATTCTGTTAAGGCACTTCTCTCTCTTGACATCGGTCAGCTACATTGGTGACCAGGGAGGGACCCTTTCGATATGCCTATGGGGCCTGGGCACACAAATGCTCCTAGAGAAAAGGGGGAATAGTGAAGCAGGTGTTTATGACAGTTCTACAGTCTCCATCAGAGGCCCAGGCTTTTGGCATATATCATAAAGCTTTAATTTCTGTACTGCAACATTGTAAGATTGTGCCCTTCATGGCACTTAATATACATTGATTGGTAGGTTACTCAATATTTAGATACTTCAAATCCGGCCCCAGACACCTTTGCTATTTGTCTCCGTACTCAATAAATGGGGACACACTATTTGTGACATTTAAAAAAATTATATTTCTTATTTTTACCTTTATTTAACAAGGCAAGTCAGTTAAGAGCAAATTCTTATTTTCAATGACGGCCTAGGAACAGTGGGTTAACTGCCTGTTCAGGGGCAGAACGACAGATTTGTACCTTGTCAGCTCAGGGGTTTGAACTTGCAACCTTCCGGTTACTAGTCCAACGCTCTAACCACGGTGTTCTTTGTTCGAATGTATAGTGCCTTCAGAAAGTATTTACACCCCTTGACTTTTTCCAAAGTTTGTTGTGTTACAGCCTTAATTTAAAATGGATTAAATTGCGATTTTTGTCACTGGTTTATACACAATACCCCTATAATGTCAAAGTGGAATTATGTCATTAGAATTTTTTTTACAAACTTATAAAAAATGAAAAGCTGAAATGTCTTGAGTCAATAAGTATTCCAAACTTTTGTTATGGCAAGCCTAAATAAGTTTAGGTAAGTTTAAGAGTAGAAATGTGCTTAACAAGTCACATAATAAGTTGTATAGACTCACTCTGTGTGCAATCATTTTGTTTAACTTGATTTTTGAATCTGATGATTTTGTAATTAAAATGTTTATGTTGTCTTGCAGATTAATTGGAAATGGTCATCTTTCTGCTTTGTATGCCTAGGCCTACCTATTAAAAACATATTTGTCGTACTATTTACACACACTCAAAATTCGCTGCTTCATCTTCAGTAGCCTACCTCTCCTCTTCTAGATGGGCGTGTGAGATCAAGTGTGAATACGGAAAGTATTCAGACCCCTTGACCTTTTCCAAATTTTGTTAGGTTACAGTCTTATTCTAAAACGGATAAAAACATAATCATCAATCTACACACAATACCCCATAATGACAAAGCAAAAACAAGCTTTTAGAAATTTTTGCAAATATATATAAAAAAATTAATATGAAATATGACATTTACATAAGTATTCAGACCCGTTACACAGTAATGTGCTTTGTTGAAGCACCTTTGGCAGTGATTACAGCCTCAAGTTTTCTTGGGTATGATGCTTCAATCTTGGTGCAGTTGTATTTAGGGAGTTTCGCCCATTCTTCTCTGCAGATCTTCTCAAGCTCTGTCAGGTTGGATGGGGAGCGTTGCTGCACAGCTACAGTGTCTTCAGAAAGTATTCAGACCCATTGAGTTTTTTCACATTTTGTTACGTTACAGCCTTATTCTAGAATGTATTCAATTGTTTTTTCCTCTTATCAATCTACACACAATACCCCATAATGATAAAGCAAAAGAAGGTTTTTAGAAATTGTTGGTATTTATTAAAAATACAGTACCAATCAAAAGTTTGGACACACCTACTCATTCAAGGGTTTTTCTTTATTTAGACTATTTTCTACATTGTAGAATAATAGTGAAGACATCAAAACTATGAAATAACACATTTCAGTTCAATGCGTTCAGTTGTACAACTGACTAGGTATTCCATTCCCCTTTTCCTTCACTCTGCGATACAACTCATCCCAAACCATCTCAACCATGATTGTGTAGGCCAGGTCATCTGATGCAGCATTCCATTACTCTCCTTCTTGGTCAAATAGCCCTTACACAGCCTGGAGGTGTGTTGGGTCATTGTCCTGTTGAAAATCAAATGATAGATGGGATGCTGTGGTGTGCCTAGAATTCTAAATAAACCTTGAATCCAGCAAAGCACCCTCACATCTCCTCCTCCATGCATCACGGTGGGAACCATACATGCGGAGGTCATCCATTCACCTAAGGCATGGCTGTTGAAACCAAAATATTTGGACTCATCAGACCAAAGGACAGATTTCCACCGGTCTACTGTCCATTGCTCGTGTTTCTTGGTCTCTTCTTCTTATTGGTGTCCTTTAGTAGTGGTTTCATTGATTTTGAGATGTGTCTGTTACTTGAACTCTGTGAAGCATTTATTTGAGCTGCAATTTTTGAGGCTGGTAGCTCTACTGAACTTATTCTCTGCAGCAGAGGTAACTCTGGGTCTTCCTTTCCTGTGGCGGTCCTCATGAGAGCCAGTTTCATCATAGCGCTTGATGGTTTTGCGACTACACATGAAGAAACTTTCAAAGTCTTTGAAATTTTCCAGATTGACTGACCTTCATGTCTTAAAATAATGATGGTCTGTAATTTCTCTGCTTATTTGAGCTATTCTTTCCATAATAGGACTATCTTCTGTATACCACCCCTATCTTGTCACAACACAAATTGGCTCAAACACAATAAGAAGGAAAGAAATTCCACAAGGCACACCTGTTAATTGAAATGCATTCCAAGTGACTACCTCATGAGGCTGGTTGAGAAAATGCCAAGAGTGTGCAAAGCTGTTGTCACGTTCTGACCATAGTTATGTTATTTTATTCTTTGTTTTAGTATGGTTGGGGTGGGCAGTCTATGTTTGATTTTCTATGTTGGTTTTTGTGTTCGGACTAGTATGGTAAACAGAGGCAGGTGTCGTTAGTTGTCTCTGATTGAGAATCATACTTAGGTAGCCTGGGTTTCCCTGTTGGTTTGTGGGTGTTTGTTTCCATGTGAGTGTTTGGGCCACACGGTACTGTTTCGGTTTTGTAAATTCACGTTGTCATTTATTGTTTAGTGTTCTGAGTTTGAATTAAATATCATCATGAACACTTACCACAGTGCACTTTGGTCTGATCCTTACTCCTCCTCAGACGAAGAGGAGGAAATCCGTTACAGCTGTCAAGGCAAAGGGTGCTACTTCGAAGAATCTCAAATATAACATATATATTGATTTAACACTTTTTTTAGTTACTACATGATTCCATATTTCTTAGTGCATAGTTTTGATGTAGAAAATAGTAAAAATAAAGAAAAACCTTGGAATGAATAGGTGTGTCCAAACTTTTGACTGGTACTGTAAAAAATGTTGGGGAGTTTCTCCCATTCCTCTCGGCAGATCCTTTCAAGCTCTGTCAGGTTGGATGGGGAGCTTTGCTGCACAGCTATTTTCAGATCTCTCCATAGATGTTCGATTGGGTTGAAGTCCGTGGTCTGGGGAGCCACTCAAAGACATTCAGAGACTTGTGCCGAAGCCACTCCTGCATTGTTTTGGCTGGAACATTCCGGGATTGTTCCGATGGCATTGAGGAGTACACCACATCAGTCATTGGCTTTATCAATAAGCGCATCAGGACGTCGTCCCCACAGTGACTCCCAACCAGAAGCCATGGATTACAGGCAACATTCACACTGAGCTAAAGGATAGAGCTGCCGGTTTCAAGGTGCGGGACTCTAATCCGGAAGCTTATAAGAAATCCCGCTATGCCCTGTGACGAAATATCAAACAGGCAAAGCGTCAATACAGGGCTAAGATTGAATCTTACACCACCGGCTCTGATGCTCGTCTTTTGTGGCAGGGCTTGCAAACTTTTACAGACTACAAAGGGAAGCACAGCCACGAGCTGCCCAGTGACACGAACCTACCAGACAAGCAACACTGAGGCATGCATGAGAGCATCAACTATTCCGGATGACTGTGTGATCACGCTCTCCGTAACCGACGTGAGTAATACCTTTAAACAGGTCAACATTCACAAGGCTGCGGGGCCAGACGGATTACCAGGACGTGTGCTCCAGGCATGTGCTGACCAACTGGCAGGTTTCGTCACTGACATTTTCAACATGTTCCTGATTGAGTCTGTATACCTACATGTTTCAAGCAACCACCATAGTCCCTGTGCTCAAGAATACAAAGGCAACCTGCCTAAATGACTACAGACCCGTAGCACTCACGTCCGTAGCCATGAAGTGTTTGGAAAGGCTGGTAATGGCTCACATCAACACCCACTCCAATTTGCATACCGCCCAAACAGACCCACAGATGATGCTCTCTCTATTGCACTCCACACTGCCCTTTCCCACCTGGACAAAAGGAACACCTATGTGAGAATGCTATTCATTGACTACAGCTCAGAGTTCAACACCATAGTACCCTCATCATTAAGCTAAGGATCCTGGGACTAAACACCTCCCTCTGCAACTGGATCCTGGACTTCCTGACGGGCTGCCCCCCAGGTGGTGAGGGTAGGTAGCAACACATCTGCCACGCTGATCCTCAACACTAGAGCCTCTCAGAGGTGCATGCTCAGTCCCCTCCTGTACTCCCTGTTCACCCACGACTGCATGGCCAGGCACGACTCCAACACTTCATTAAGTTTGCAGAAAACACAACAGTGGTAGGCCTGATCACCGACAACGACGAGACAGCCTATAGGGAGGAGGTCAGAGACCTGGTCGGGTGGTGCCAGAATAACAACCTATCCCTCAACATAACCAAGACTAAGGAGATGATTGTGGACTACAGGAAAAGGAGGACTGAGCACACCCGATCGACAGGGCTGTAGTGGAGCAGGTTGAGAGCTTCAAGTTCCTTGATGTCCACATCACCAACAAACGAACATGGTCCAAGCACCCCAAGACAGTAGTGAAGAGGGCACAACAAAACCTATTGTTTAACCCCCTCAGGAAACTAAAAAGATTTGGCATGGGTCCTCAGATCCTCAAAATGATCTACATCTGCAACATCGAGAGCATCCTGACTGGTTACATCACTGTCTGGTGTGGCAATTGCTCGGCCTCCGACCACAAGGCACTACAGAGGGTAGTGCGTATGGCCCAGTACATCACTGGGGCTAAGCTGCCTGCCATCCAGGACCTCTACACCAGGTGGTGTGAGAAGAAGGCCCTAAAAATTGCCGAAGACCCCAGCCACCCCAGTCATAGACTGTTCTCTCTACTACCGCATGGCAAGCGGTACTGGAGTGCCAAGTCTAGGACAAAAAGGCTTCTCAACAGTTTTTACCACCAAACCATAAGACTCCTGAACAGGTAATCAAGTGGCTACCCGGACTATTTGCATTGTGTGCACACCCCCCAAGCCCTCTTTTACGCTGCTGCTACACTCTGTTTATCATATATGCATAGTCCCTTTAACCATATCTACAGTTGAAGTCAGAAGTTTACATAAACTTATGTTGGAGTCATGAAAACTCGTTTTCAACCACTCCACACATTTCTTGTTTACAAACTAGAGTTTTAGCAAGTCGGTTAGGACATCTACTTTGTACATGACACAAGTAATTTATGCAACAATTGTTTACAGACAGATTATTTAACTTATAATTCACTGTATCACAATTCCAGTGAGTCAGAAGTTTACATACACTAAGTTGACTGTGCATTTAAACAGCTTGGAAAATTCCAGAAAATTATGGAATGGCTTTAGAAGTTTCTGATAGGCTAACTGACATCATTTGAGTCAATTGGAGGTGTACTTGTGGATGTATTTCAAGGCCTACCTTCAAACTCAGTGTCACAAGAATTTTCAATCCCAATGTTGATAACTAAACAATTATTTAAGCTTTGACCAATCCCCGAGGTTTGTAAGACCCTGGATTTAATAATAATTAGGCAAAGACTCAGCTTCTGCAAAAGGTCCGTAAGGTTTATTCAGAGAACGTTCTAAAGTCCAAAATGCAAAGACATGTCATTTTATAACTCCCACCCCCCACCTATTTACATGCACACACAGACACACAAACAGTAGGTGGGCTGTATCTTTCCCCACAGTCCTACTTACATGGACACACAGACACACAAACAGTAGGTGGGCTGTATCTTTCCCCACAGTCCTACTTACATGCACACACAGACACACAAACAGTAGGTGGGCTGTATCTTTCCCCACAGTCCTACTTACATGGACACACAGACACACAAACAGTAGGTGGGCTGTATCCTTCCCCACAGTCCACATTCCTCGTTTATCACTACCAAGCTGGCAGTTCCATGCAGTTCCGTTCCCTCCCTCCCTAGATTAGAGGGACCTTGGAAGGAGCCTCTTTCCTGTTGTCCTTTGTTGTCTCAACTCTCACACCACTACACAGCAACACACATATTATGGAATTAATTTCAGGGTGGAATCCTTTAGTTATTACTTTAAACATATAAATTCCCTTATCACTCAGTGCCTCTTTGCTTGGCATCATGAGAAAATCAAAAGAAATCAGCCAAAACCTCAGAAAAAAATTGTAGACCTCCACAAGTCTGGCTCATCCTTGGGAGCAATTTCCAAACGCCTGAAGGTACCACATTCATCTGTACAAACAATAGTTCGCAAGTATAATCACCATGGGACCACACAGCCGTCAAACCACTCAGGAAGGAGACTTGTTCTGTCTCCTAGAGATGAACGTACTTTGGTGCAAAAAGTGCAAATCCCAGAACAACAGCAAAGGTCCTTGTGAAGATGCTAGAGGAAACAGGTACAACATATCTATATCCACAGTAAAACGAGTCCTATACCGACATAACCTGAAAGGACGCTCAGCAAGGAAGAAGCCACTGCTCCAAAACCGCCATAAAAAAGCCAGACTACAGTTTGCAACTGCACATGGGGACAAAGATGGTACTTTTTGGAGAAATGTCCTCTGGTCTGATGAAACAGAAATAGAACTGTTTGGCCATAATGGCCATCGTTATGTTTGGAGGAAAAAGGGGGAGGCTTGCAAGTTGAAGAACACCATCCCAACAGTGAAGCACGGGGGTGGCAGCATCATGTTGTGGGGGTGCTTTGCTGCAGGAGGGACTGGTGCACTTCACAAAATAGATGGCATCATGAGGCAGGAAGATTATGTTGATATGTTGAAGCAACATCTCAAGACATCAGTGGGGAAGTTAAAGCTTGGTCGCAAATGGGTCTTCCAAATGATATTAGCTAGCTAGCTAGCTAACATTATCTAGCTAATGATTTGCCTAGTTAAATAATGGTTCTAAAATGTTTTTAAATGAGACCTCTGTCACAAACCTGTATTCATGACTCATGAACATACTTGCTACTAGCAAACAAGCAAATGCACTGTACAATGCTTCTCATGTTGCTCATTATTTAACATAAAATTGGAACATTCATGCTAAAGCTAGCATTAGAAGCTAGGCTATCTGTTAGCTAACCCTCTACTAGCCTAAGCCTAGCCTTAGTTGACATGAAAATATGAAAGTGAAAATCTTTCCAGACTTACCAAACAAATGGTCCTCCTTGGAATAGAGATTAGTGCAGTTAAATCCTGAACAAGCCATGCTTTTTAAAATTTTTATTTTATTTTACCTTTATTTTACTAGGCAAGTCAGTTAAGAACAAATTCTTATTTTCAATGACGGCCTAGGAACAGTGGGTTAACTGCCTGTTCAGGGGCAGAATCAAAACTGTATCCCATACCCGAAGAACAAACACTGGGAAGTGGTGCGATCATAAAAATAGATCTGATATAAACACTATCAGCCTGTAGGCAAGGAGGAGACTGGAACATCTTTCCCACGGATTGCAATGACCATATAAGTTCTAGCTCTTCTTCTCTACACAAGATTGTGACGTCAAAACTAGCTGCCGGTAGCAAAAACAATTATCCTCATATCCTCATTTCAGTGTGGGATTTTAAAGTAAATGGTTCAAGGATATACATCTGGTTAAATAGAAGCAAATATTCATACATGATTATGTTACAAAAAAATATTGACCACGAAGATCGCCATACTCCCATTGATTATAATGGGGTATCCTGTTTCCTGGAAACAATTGCTTCTTAAAAACTTCTTGCGACTCTCAAACCCGGATCTGGGAGCGTAATCATCGCCTCAAACTAATTAGCATAACGCAGCGGACATAAATATCCCTAGAAAATCTTCCTATTCATGAAAATCACAAATGAAATATATTGAGACACAGCTTAGCCTTTTTTTAATCAAACTCATCTCAGATTTTCAAAATATGCTTTTACAGCCAATGCTAGACAAGCATTTGTGTAAGTTTATCCTAGCATAGCATTATGCCCTGCTAGCAGCAGGCAACATTTTCACGAAAATAAGAAAAGCAATCAAATTAAATAATTTACCTTTGAAGAACTCCGGATGTTTTCACTCAGGAGACTCCCAGTTAGATAGCAAATGTTCCTTTTTTTCCCAAAAATATTATTTTTGTAGGCGAAATAGCTCCCGTTTGTTCTTCACGTTTGGTTGAGAAATCGACCGGAAAATGCGGTCACTACAACGCCAAACTTTTTTTCAAAATTTAGCTCCATAATATCGACAGAAACATGGCAAACGTTGTTTAGAATCAATCCTCAAGGTGTTTTTCACATATCTATTCGATAATATATCCACCGGGACAATTGGTTTCTCATTAGAAGCGATTGGAATAATGGTTACTTCTGTACTTTACGCAAGATTTTCTGCAGGAGCCATCATGTGACCACTTGCTCAATGTGGTCCCTTACGGCTATTCTTCAACATAAATGCGTAAAAAGACGTCACAATGCTGTAGACACCTTGGGGAATACGTAGAAAACGTAAGCTCATTCGTAGCCCATTCACAGCCATATAAGGAGTCATTGGCATGCAGCGCTTTCAAAATATGGGGCACTTCCTGATTGGATTTTTATCTGGGTTTCGCCTGTAACATCAGTTCTGTTGCACTCACAGACAATATCTTTGCAGTTTTGGAAACGTCAGAGTGTTTTCTATCCAATGCTGTCAATTATATGCATAATCGAGCATCTTGTCGTGACAAAATATCCTGTTTAAAACGGGAATGTTTTTTATCCAAAAATAAAATACCGCCCCCAGAGTTCCAAGAGATTTTAACCACCACATTTGGTCCTCCTGCAGACGAGTTGTGGTGTTAGCATTTTACACTTTTTGTGAAAGGGAGAGATGAGAACAGAACTTTGTTGGTAAATGCATCAACCGAATGGGACCGGCTAGAGTATTATTTAGGGACAATGAGGGGACATTGGGAGCTGCTTTTGAGAAGAAACAACAAAGTGAATGGGCTGGGGGGCTAAAGAAGGTGTGAAAAGTCTTTGGAAGGCAGTTCTTACACTGTATGAATTGGTTTGTATGGGAGATTGAGGCGGCATGGCACCTCAATCGCTCTCATACACAACAATACATTTACTGTCTAAGCACAACCCTGCACAATCAAAACTCCCTATCTCATCTCATCACAATACTATCTGTTAACCTCCCCTAGCCCATTGACAGATCATTCTTGTCAATAGTAGCCCTTTGCAGGGGAATTTTGTATTGTGTCTTGAGAATCTGCTGAGAGAAGAATGAGGTGGTTGTGTCATTACTCTTGTTGTCTTGATGTTTTATCTTTCAGTGTCCCTTGTGGGTTTCTGTCTCACAATGCTGTTACGCTCCATAACTGCAAGGTGTGTCCACTCTAGAGGTCAACCGATTAAGCAGAATGGCCGGAAATCTGTATTTTTGGGCACCGATTTGTCCAATTTATTTATTTATTTAATCTTTATTTAACTAGGCAAGTCAGTTAAGAACACATTCTTATTTCCAATGACGGCCTAGGAAGGTGGGTTAACTGCCTTGTTCAGGGGCAGAACGACAGATTTTCACCTTGTCAGCTCAGGGGATGCAATCTTGCAACCTTACAGTTAACTAGTCCAACGCTATAACGACCTGCCTCTCTCGTTGCACTCCACAAGGAGACTGCCTGTTACGCGAATGCAGTAAGCCAAGGTAAGTTGCTAGCTAGCATTAAACTTATCTTATTAAAACAATCAATCAATCATAATCACTAGTTAACTACACATGGTTGATGATATTACTAGATATTATCTAGCGTGTCCTGCGTTGCATATAATCTGACTGAGCATACGAGTATCTAAGTATCTGACTGAGCGGTGGTAGGCAGAAGCAGGCAAACATTCATTCAAGCAGCACTTTCTTTGTGTTTTGCCAGCAGCTCTTCGTTGCACTTTTACTTTCTTCTCCAACACTTTGTTTTTGCATTATTTAAACCAAATTCAACATGTTTCATGATTTATTTGAGGCTAAATTGATTTTATTGATGTATTATATTAAGTTAAAATAAGTGTTCATTCAGTATTGTTGTAATTGTCATTATTACAAAGAAAAAATATTTAAAAATCGACCGATTAATCGGTATCTGCCTTTTTGGTCTTCCAATAATCGGTATCGGCATTGAAAAATCATAATCGGTCGACCTCTAGTCCACTCCCTCATGCTTATGCACCCAAAATGACACACGGCTGAGAGTCAGACTCGGCCAACGTCATGTGGTCCGATTCTTGGCTGCCTTCGGCAGTATTACTTATGGCTAGGATGTGGGAATGTAGTTCGGTCCGATTCCGGTGAGTTATCTGGCCCAAATGTATTACTTGGGGCTCGGGCCTATTGGGGCTACTCTCTGGCAGATGATTACACTGGCTGCTTTATAGAATTAACATGTCATTATATATTGTTCCATATTTCTCATTGTTTAAATTCTTTAATATAGTAATGACTGTATGCCGTGGTAGAGCCATAACATTTTTGACATGCGTTTTTCTGGATTTTTGTTGTTGTTATTCTGTCTCTCACTGTTCAAATAAACCTACCATTAAAATTATAGGCTGATAATTTCTTTGTCAGTGGGCAAACGTACAAAATCAGCAGGGGATCAAATACTCCTCCCCCCTGTATGTAAATGTAATATTTGATATTTTTAAGAAATGTGCAGAAATGCTTTTTGCTTTGTCATTGTTTTTTTTTTGTTGCTTTGTCATTATGCGGTATTGTGTGTAGATTGATGAGAGAGAAAAAATACTTTAAACAATTTTAGAATAAGTCTGTAACGTAACAAAATGTGGAAAAAGTCAAGGGGTCTGAATGCTTTCCGAAGACACTGTAACAGTGCCTGTCTTGAATGGAGTAGCCAAGCTGGCCAGCTATAGCTAGATAGGCAAAATGTGGTCCCACCTCCCCTGTTGGTTGCTCGTTGTAGCATACACCTTCTCATTTCTTTTAGCTTTAAATTCCATGATTTCATTCCACCTTGCATTGCATTCGTGAACTCTCTCTACACTTGTTACACATTGAGACCCTTTGTTGTGGGACAAAGTGCATGTCACAAAAACTACATTGAAAAGTAAATGTTTTATTAAATTAATAATTTCAAATGTCAATGTATGTACTTGTATGTAACAATGTCACATGGATATTTTAATGTAATTCAGAAAAAATACTTTTCAGTGTTGAAATAGGCCTGTAATTTTATTTTGCGCAAAGACTGATATTCACTCGATTTGTATATTCAACTAACAGTGCACATCTCTAGTTTTAAGGAGTCTAAAATAAATGTTTGGCTCCCCGTTCCATGGGGGTTCTGAAACCATGTGTATCCACTCGAATTCACCAGATTTTTTTGTCAATAGACCGTCAAAGGAAATCTGGCAAAACTTCAATCTTCCCAATATGTGTATGCAGGATAAGGCATACGCCAAAGACAAGCTCAAAGCCCTGTATGCTGAGCTGAGCTTCAGCCGGTCCAAGGTCCAATGTGACATTCCCAAACTGCGAGAGGAGCTCCAGACTGCAACAGGGTCTCCCAGGGATGAGGGCAGGGGCGGCGACGGCTCCAATTCTGCTCAGGCTTACGGTAAGACATGCACACACAAACACCCCCACCCCACACAGTGCAACCTCTTCACACTCATATGTGCACACCTGCATGCACACGGAAGAATAATCCTACTGGCATGTATAGTGACTTAGGACTTCTCTCTATGCATACACTGTAGACATAGTGAAGTTGACAAGCAACCCTGAGTTCCTGAAGAAGGAGAGGTCGACACTCACCAGGCAAATCAGAGGGGTCAGGTCAAAGGTGAGAGGTCAGGGGCGAGGTACAGTGCCTTGCAAAAGTATTCATCCCCCTTGGCAAGTTTCCTATTTTTTTGCATTACAACCTGTAATTTAAATGGATTTTAATTTCATGTAATGGACATACTGAACATAGTCCAAATTGGTGAAATGGAAAAAAAATACTTGTTTCAAAAAATTCAAAAAATAAATAAATTCAAAAGTGGTGCGTGCATATGTATTCACCCCCTTTGCTATGAAGCTCCTAAATTAGATCTGGTGCAAACAATTACCGTCAGAAGTCACATAATTAGTTAAATAAAGTCCACCTGTGTGCAATCTAAGTGTCACATGATCTCAGTATATACACCAGTATATACACCTGTTCTGTTCTGAAAATCCCCAGAGTCTGGAACACCACTAAGCAAGGGGCACCACCAAGCAAGTGGCACCATGAAAACCAAGAAGCTCTCCACACAGGTCAGGGACAAAGTTGTGGAGAAGTACAGATCAGGGTTGGGTTATAAAATAATATCTGAAACTTTTAACAACCCACGGTGCACCATTAAATCCATTATTAAAAAATTGAAAGAATATGGCACCACAACAAACCTGCCAAGAGAGGGCCGCCCACCAAAACTCACGGACCAGGCAAGGAGGGCACTAAAATCAGAGAGGCAACAAAGAGACCAAAGATAACCCTGAAGGAGCTGCAAAGCTCCACAGCGGAGATTGGAGTATCTGTCCATAGGACCACTTTAAGCCGTACACTCAACAGAGCTGGGCTTTACGGAAGAGTGGCCAGACAGAAGCCATTGATTAAAGAAAAAAATAACCAAACACGTTTAATGTTTGCCAAAAGGCATGTGGGAGACTCCCCAAACATATGGAAGAAGGTACTCTGGTCAGATGAGACTAAAATGTAGCTTTTTGGCCATCAAGAAAAATGCTATGTCTGGCGCAAACCCAACACCTCTCATCACCCTGAGAAAACCATCCCCACATTGAAGCATGGTGGTGGCAGCATTATACTGTGGGAATGTTTTTCATCAGCAGGGACTGGGAAACTGGTCAGAATTGAAGGAATGATGGATGGCGCTAAATACAGGGACATTCTTGAGGGAAACCTGTTTGTCTTCCAGTGATTTGAGACTGGGACGAAGGTTCACCTTCCAGCAGGACAATGACCCTAAGCATAATGATAAAGCAACACTCGAGTGGTTTAAGGGGAAACATTTAAATGTCTTGGATTGGCCTATTTAAAGCCCAGACCTCAATCCAATTGAGAATCTGTGGTATGACTTAAAGATTGCTGTGTACCAGTGGAACCCATCCAACTTGAAGGAGCTGGAGCAGTTTTGCCTTAACCTCTCTAGGGTATGCCAACATCCAGTGAGATTTCAGAGCGCCAAATTCAAATACAGAAATACTCAATATAAAAATTCAGAAAAGATACAACTATTTTACATAGATTTAAAGATTAACTTCTTGTGAATCCAACCACGTTGTTAGATTTCAAAAATGCTTCACGGCGAAAGCATACCTTACAATTATTTGAGAACATAGCCCAGCAGACAAATCATTACAAACAGTAACCAGCCAAGTAGAAGAGTTACACAAGTCAGAAATAGAGATAAACTTAATCCCTTACCTTTGATGATCTTCATATGGTTGCACTCAGAAGACATTCATTTATTCAATAAATGTTCCTTTTGTTCGATAAAGTCTCTCTTTATATCCGAAAACCTCTGTTTTGTTCACGTGTTTTCTTCAGTAATCCACAGGCTCAAACGCAGTCACAACAGGCAGACAAAAACATCCAAATTGTATCCATAGAGTTCATAGAAACATGTCAAACGATGTTTATATTCAATCCTCAGGTTGTTTTTAGCCTAAATAATCGATAATATTTCAACCGGACAATAACGTTGTCAATGTAAAAGGTAAACAAGAAAGGTACTCTCTCGGTCGTGCGCATAAAAAGCTCTGTGACACGGCAGGGTCCACTCATTGACTGCTCTTACTCCCTCATTTTTTAGAATACAAGCCCAAAACAATTTCTAAAGTCTTTTGACATAGTGGAAGGCATAGGAACTGCAATTTGAGTCCTAAGTCAATGGATACTGTAATGGCATTGAATAGAAAACTACAACAGACAAAAAAATCCTACTTCCTGAATGTTTTTTTCTCAGTTCTGTTATACTCACAGACATTATTTTAACAGTTTTGGAAACTTTAGAGTGTTTTCTATCCAAATCTACTAATTATATGAATATCCTATATTCTGGACCTGAGTAGAAGAGCAGTTTAATTTGGGCACGCTTTTCATCCAAAATTCCAAATGCTGCCCCCTACCCTAGAGAAGTTCAAGAATGGGCAAAAATCCCAGTGGCTAGATGTGCCAAGCTTATAGAGACATACCCCAAGAGACTTGCAGCTGTAAATGCTGCAAAAGGTGGCTTTACAAAGTATTGACTTTGGGGGGATGAAGAGTTATGCACGCTCAAGTTTTCAATTTTTTTGTCTTATTTCTTGTTTGTTTCACTATACAAAATATTTTGCCTCTTCAAAGTAGTAGGCATGTTGTGTAAATCAAATGATTACAAACCCCCCAAAATGGCATTTTAATTCCAGGTTGTAAGGCAACAAAATAGGAAAAATGCCAAGGGGGTGAATACTTTCACAAGCCACTGTAACTTTCACTAAATCCCAATTTGATAACACTGCAATAACTAAATACAAAACACTGATCTTGTGCCTCATTTCTTCCTTTTTTTCCCATCTGTGTTGTCTCTTTGTCTGTCAGAGTCTGAAGGAGGGTCTTTCTGTCCAAGAGAGAATGAAGCTGTTTGAGCCCATGGACTAGAAGAAGATCTGATCTATTTTTTTTGTTGCTCATTCTTCAATGTGTGTGTGTGTATGTGTTTGTGTGGTGTTTGCCAATCGTGTGCAACAGTGCTAGTCTGAGTACAGGTCTCTTTAGAAACATTCCACTCCTTGCCACTCCTTGTCATTGCCAATCTTCATCTTTGGCAAATGACATAGAGTACAGGGAGTGGAATAGCTAAAGAGACTGGTACCCAGACTACTGCAGTGCTTGGCTTGTCTGTGATCTGTAGAGTGTACCATTGGTAGATTTTTAGAGCATTGATGTGGTGAGGTTGCAAGTATTGTGATTAACTATTTATTTATGTATGTATTATTACACAGACCAAAATATTGCACAGTTGTGCTAACTAATAAAAAGCTCTTACAGGGCTCAATGCACAATGTGTTTCTCTCCTCCTAGTCCACTTCACCACACCCGGACAGTGATGTGAACTGTTTAATTAAGACAAAACCAAATTCCCTATGTAAGAACACACTCAAATCTAAATACTGGTCATGTAAAAATGCATGGCTATGATTTTTTCAATGTATTTTAATACACTTGTGTCCTGTATTTTAGTGTTCCATATTATTAATAAAATGTTTTTTATTTGAATGTCAAAGTGTGTCTAAATAAATGTAATAAAACCATTTTTCTGTTTCCATCCTCTTTCTCCCAGTGGCCATGGTAACACCAGACCACAAGGTTTCCCTCTCGCAGCAGTCAGAGCATTCATTGGCATTCTCTCACTCACTCTCCTTATGGCGTTTGTTTTTCTCAATATGATGGGAAAATGAGGCCTCGCATCCCTTCCCCACAATTGATTTGGGATCCACTATTAAACTATAGTTCTGTAAACTACTTGAA
This sequence comes from Oncorhynchus tshawytscha, assembly GCF_018296145.1. Taxonomy (NCBI): domain Eukaryota; kingdom Metazoa; phylum Chordata; class Actinopteri; order Salmoniformes; family Salmonidae; genus Oncorhynchus; species Oncorhynchus tshawytscha. The sequence goes on along the minus strand of NC_056437.1, from coordinate 63,685,064 downwards.
AACAAGCAACGGTGGTGTCGTTTAGTGGTACGATCGTCCCATTGGAAGATTGTGTAGACATACATTATTAATAATCTATTCTACAGTGTTGTGGAGTAAACGTAATTTACTCACCTTCATTTTAAGTGAGCGTTTATCCACCTTTTACAGAAAAATGTATTGAACGTATAGGGAGCATAGCTTTTTTCACTGCAACCTGGGATCAGCAAATTTTTTACCACTACCCCACTGTTTCTACGCCAGCATCTAGCTGGCAGAGTAAATCTGAAATATCCTTTGTTTAAACTTTACAGCGACGCTATGGAAATTGAAACGTAACTGTCCCATCATATGAATTTGGCACATTTTTTGACTCACCATGGGTGATGTTGGTTCATCCTGATTCTCAGATGTATGCAGAGAGAAGAGGAAATTGGTCCCGGTGAGGAGGTGTCATTCACAGCATTTATGGTTTTAATAACTGCAGCAATTATGACTTTCATTGTGTAAATAATTCCAGAGTGCTCATATTCTTGAAGAATGTACTTTATGCTCACTGGTTTGAGACCACAATAATGTGCCGCTAACAACTTTATTAAAAATGCTGTGATTTTTTTTTACTGGATTATATTTGATGTTACCTTTATTTCAACAGGGAGTCCCACTGACAAAAAGGACAGGTGTCTTTCATAAGGCAGCCCTGCATTTTACAATTTCACACATTTGACAAAATACAAGAGAATACAAAAATACACACTTAAGAAAAACAATCACATTCCTCAACAAAGATGTCCTCAATCCATCTTTTGAACTGCCCGAGAGTCATTAATGTAACTAGATGCAAGGAACTTGTTATTCCATACATGGGGTGCAAAGGCAGTTTTTTCTATGTCTGGAGCAACAGATAAAACAGTATATTGTTGTATATAACATCATTACGCCACTACATATCCACAATGCAAAATGTATAACACCATCATACAACAATATTACAATGTACATGTGTGTGCTAGCGCTTGTGTGCGTATGTGTGTGTCTGTACCTTTGTGTGTGTCTCTTGTCGTGGAAGGATCAGAATTTGTTGGTAACATTTGTAAGATGTTTAATATTCATCAAATGTGTGCAAGTTACTTCCCATCAGAATGGTATTTTTGTGTAATTCTGATGTGAGGTTGCAGTTATCTGTTCTATGTCAAAACTAAGTTGCCTGGGCCGCTGAGAGGGGAGAGGTCAAAGTGTCATCATGTGTAAACATATCTTTTACTCCCTACTTTTCTCATGGGGGGGAAAGGAGGGTGGAATCATCCTATGCTCCCTCTTTGTTGACCTGTAGGGTCACTCTCCTATCCGTGAGTTTGTCCAGGAGTTTGTATTTAGAGTGGGTTGTATATAAATGACAATTTGATATATGCCTGTTGATATGGAGGATTGGTTTATGATTCTGGGGTTTGGGAAAGGAGACAAAGCTGAACGATGAGTTATGTCTATGCTGTCTGACTATGTGTGTCTTTGCTATTAAAGGAACTCAGTTGCATTGTAAGGGAACTCTCAGAGAATTCACTGGGGAGACACTGAATTTATCTGAGAGTCACAGGATTGTGATAAGAGCTCATATAATTAAAGATGGACTTTTATAACTAACTCTGACGTGTGTGTGGTTTGCTCCCATGATTTGGTAAATAGAGGAAATTTCCACGACATTTGGCGGAGGAGGGGATGTGAATCTTCACTCGGTGACCGTTCCTATGATCTAGGTAAATAAATCGTGCACGAGGGATCCCCTAAACTTGGGATCTCAGGGAGAACCACACTTCGGGAACGAAGCAGATGGACCAACCTTTGATCTAAGAGGAAGCGAGCCGAGTGGATTCCACATCTCGAACTGAGTTTTTTTTTTTAAAGAAAAAGGTGAGCGAACCACACACAGATTTGAAGTCGAGTTTTTTAATTATGCCTGTTACGTATACTCTGAGCGTGAATTCCTTTATAAGGAAGGCACCTTGGCGGCGTAAGCAGGGCCGAGTCAGAGGAGAGTAATCTGGGGGTTTAGTGGACTCAAAAGATACTCTGCGCTGTCCGGTTGCCAGTGACCAAGAGCCCTCCTGACACTGAATTGATCACAGTGGGTATTTGGTGAGGTCTGTCGGGGTGATGGGCCAGGGGGTCTGTGTGTTCTAGGTGAAACACGGCACTTGGTGAAGCCCTATTGGAAGAAGGACCTCATTCTGTGTATCTGTGTGATTTGTCTAAGTGACCCTCAGATGTGGTGAATTCCAATTATTTTAAATATGCTAGCTAGGTATGCCCTGGGTTACTCTGTGTGAGTCGAACCGTTCTGTGTGAGCGGGGTAGGGTTGACTCTGTGTGAGTCGGACCGTTCTGTGTGAGCGGGTTGGGTTGACTCTGTGTGGGAAAACCTTTCGATGCCCTGTGTGGACGTCGAAAAAGTTCTATGTGAAAATCTGAACAATCCTGTGTGGATGATCTTGAAAGTTCTGTGTGAGTACCTAAGATTTTTAAAGTTTTATATGGATTCTGTGAATTATTTGAAATTATGATAAATGGTATGTGTGTATAAAGTAATGCGGAGAATGATTAGATACAATTTAAACCACCCATTCGTAGACGTACGTAGGTTTTGAGTTGATATCTTAAATGGTTAATTTGATAAAGATTAAGTTTTTAAGCACGATTAAAATAATCTACAACATCTGGGAAATTGAGCTCTAGAAACTGATTAGAGTGTGTCCACTTTTGGTTATTTTACCCTAACGATGTAACTATAGAACGCATATTGGATTATCTCCGTCTGGGTGAAACACGTTAAATTAAACTGCCCTTAAGGTCTGAACATGTTATAATTTTTCTTCCCAGTATGAGAGAAGTTGCGGGATTTATTGCATAACCTGTTTTCCATAAACTTAAAGAGAATTCGAGGGATGCTCGATGTAATTTATAATGTTGTACAAAGCCTAAGGTTTTCCATCAAACTAATTATCATTGCGTGATTAAGGTGATGTAGTAAAGTAATTGAAATGCGTTGCATAAGTAAACATAATCTACTTTTAATTAAAAGGCGCAATATCTGCTTCCTAGTCATTATTGTCGATTTTATTCTTTGATTGCTATTATGTGTAATTTGGAATTTGAGAATCATGGCTGGAATTTGAGAATCGTAGCTGGAGTAACGTTTGTACTATTAAAATTGGGCTATTATTCTTCTGGGAATTACCGATAATGACGTGTTTTGATTTTACTTTGTAAATGGGGTTTATATGCGGAGTAATTTTAGTTATTCGCAATAGCATTGGTGGTTCAGTGGTAGAATTCTCGCCTGCCACGCGGGAGGCCCGAATTGCATTCCCGGTCATGGCGCTGGCTGAATTCAGAGTTTTTGATTGTAAATAATCTATTTGAATGTTTGCCTGGAAAGTTATGGTCGCTAGTGTTTGTATAAGAGATCAATTGAACGTTTTCAATAGATTGTTTAGGTTAAATTGATAGGCTAATTCAATTTAAAATAATAACGAAGCGAATTCTGATGCAAGACGATGTCTATTCACTAAATGGTCTGCTGGAACAATGTATTGAGAATTGGGTCGTATTTAAATTACTGTGTCAATAGAGAAGACAGTTACCTAAATTAAAGACATTCTGAATAATAGCGGGGAGAGAATGGCAATGGAAAGTGGTTACCGAAATGTTTTTCATTCTTATAGATTGACTGACGCGTGTTATAATTCTAGCGCTGCGTGTGTTATTTTTAAAGAGATAGGATACATTTCATAAGTGTGGAGAGCAGAAGAGGAAGTTATAAAGTTGGGTTTTAAATCTTACGATAGAGGTAAGGGAAAAACGTTGAAATGAGAGGGGTTATATTTTTGCCCACTGGGGGAAAAAGAGGTAGGAAAGTTTAGTTGAAAGTATGGAAGAGAGTTAGTTGTTATGTTGGCTACTAATTGTCAGGGAAAGTTGCTGGAGGCAGGTAGATTGTTGTAGAATAACGTACATTTGCGTTATTAGTTTGAATATACAATAACCTTACTCTAATTGTTTTGACCGTTGTTCAGGTACATTTTTTTTCTGTATTTCTAGCAGCTGATTCGCTAGGTGGGCATCATAGATTTGTGGCGTTTATATTTACTGTATTAGGCTATGAGAATTGGGAGACTGGATGTCTGAATCATAAAACATCGTAAGGATAGCTTCTGATGGTTATTTATTCTTGGTTTGATTGTTTAAGTAACACCAGTTAATTTGAGCAGGAAAGTCTAACGTTATAGTATGTTTCCATTATATGGAACAATGTCAGGTCATTAAAGAGGGTTGCTGGATTGAATAGTACGCCAACCTGTTGACAGAATACTGAATGGGTATGAATGTTGAAAAGCAAGATTGGGCCAAAGACTAAACTAGTATGCTAAGTGGGGGAGTATCATAGATTTTAATTATGGATGTGCTATAATAGTGAGTTCTTGTGTAGTCTGTTATTTGCATGAATTTATCAATGTATCATCTGCATACATTGGAATTTCAGACCCTGTACAGAATAAAGGAAGATCATTAATGGATGTGCTGAACAGTATTGACCTTTGTGGATATCAGTGGGGGGGGGGAATAAGTTTATTTGTATTTTTACGATGATGAGACAGCACCGACTTTTGAAGGATTTTAGATTTGTTTTAAAAAATCAGGATTGGTTTTTACTAAATTTATATCGACATTTATATCGACAGATTGAAATTATTAGGTTGCTGATTAAGAGTTTTTTTTAGGGAGTTGATTTAACTTAATTAAACATTGTATCATACATATACATTGATTTGATTAAAACTTATGATTAATGATTTGAGGTACCGTGGAATTATCATTAGGTTTGGTTTATAGTTTCACGTTTGAGTTTGAGTTTCTGAGACATGTAGTGTAATGAATACTAAGTGTTATTGTGTTTTCTCCGGGAAAATGGATGTCTCTCTCTCTGGAATGTGTCCAGGGAAGATACTCTTGGGGAGAGTGAGTGAAGGGAGGCCATAAACTACCACATTGGAGGGGGCCGGTGTCACGCCCTGGTCTAAGTATTTTGTGTTTATCTTCATGTATTGGGTCAGGCCAGGGTGTGGCATGGGGTTTTTGTATTGTGGTGTGTTTTGTCTTGGGGTTTTGGTGTATATGTATTGGGATTGTAGCTAGTGGGGTTATCTAGCAAAGTCTATGGCTGTCTGGAGTGGTTCTCAATCAGAGGCAGGTGTTTATCGTTGTCTCTGATTGGGAACCATATTTAGGCAGCCATATTCTTTGAGTTTGTCGTGGGTGATTGTCCTTAGTGTCCTTGTTCCTGTCTATGTGTTAGGTTACACAAGTATAGGCTGTTTCGTTATTGATTCGTGTTTTACGTTCGTTATTAAACATGGATCGCAATCTACACGCTGCATTTTGGTCCGACTCTCCTTCACACCTAGAAAACCGTAACAGCCGGGAAGTTTTTTGTTGTAGTGCAAAGGTATTATAGGGGCACTTTTATTTTATTTTCTGACTTTTCATTACACACGCAAATTATTTTGATAAAGGAATGTTCTGGGAACATGGAAATACGAAAATGTTTGGAACTAGTTGATTATTGTTTGCAAATTGTTTCATATAGTGCAAAACACTGCTTTGGAGGGTTTGTATGACCTATGACCTTCTGATGACTTTCCGTTGTGGTTTGATCACCCGCATTGGAAAGCCATTTGGATAATGAAATTATGGTCATTTGTAATACTGCTTTCAAAATAATTTTTGTAATTGGTAAATATGTTTCTTATCCATATGTGTAATTTGGACCAATGTAGGGCATTGCTTTTAACTAAGGGTATGCTGCTTTAAGTCTATTTTCCTATGACCATAGGGTTAAATAATTTTTCTTTGTAGTTTTTTTTTTCAGTTTAGTGATTTTAATTTGATTAGGTTAGCTGAAGTTTTGTTTTACATTACTCTCATACGGAGAGATGTGTGTAAAACATGGGGGAGGATTCAGTTTTTTGAGGGTTTGAATTAAAGTTATACAATTTAAGCGATATGTGAATGAGTGTTTTGTATTGTTGTGTTTTTTGTTCTATTCCCGAGAGATATAGGTCTAATTTCTTGATCCTTGGCTCTACGATGGAGTTGACAGTGAGATGGGGAGTATAAAACCAATTTGAAAGAATAGTTTCAATAGAATGTTTTGATATTCTCTGTGAAATATGTTTAGATATGTGTGTTAAGAATAATTGGTAAAAGTAATCATTTATCATGTAGTTAATGAACTGAACTAAACTGTTGTTCTGATCTGTTCTTTCGAGGTCATCATGAAAAGTGACAGACGGTATCTTAATGCATGGAAGAGATCATTTGGACCGAATGGTGTGTGTACCTCAAAACCCCCTCTACCTGGCTGAAGAAAAGAGACAAAGGCATTGAAGGAGGCTTTCCAAACCACTTCTACCGAGAGAAAAGAACCAAGCCAGAAATTGGTGTACAGTATCAGATCTAAGCTATCAACTGCTTTTCTTTCATGGTTCTGTCATACTGTGATGAGTCCACTTGGAGTGATCATGGAGAAAGATCTGTTCTAACATTTTCTTGTGATGCTGGTATATTGGTTGACGAATGGACAAGACATGAGTGGTAAAGATGAGACATTGAAATTGGGACATTATCATGGGCTGTCCATTTTGAACTGTAAAGCTATCTGAAGATGCCAGAAGATGCCGTGCCTGTGTAAGGGGGGTTTAATCAAACTGTGCCATTAAAATTGTTTATACTTTTGTGGTATCAGATTGATTGAAGAGGTCTACACCATGTAAATTGTAGTAATTTAGATTAAGAATAAATTGAGATACTGATCTGTATTAAAATCATGATTAAAAAAAGTTAATAGTAGAATTATGGGATAATTATACTGTATGTAAATCTGCTAATATTGATGTGTGTTAAATTGACGTTTTTACTTTAAGTGATAATGATCCATTTGAATCACTGAGGAATGTTGGATAAATAGTTGGGTTGTTACTTATGATTTGGAATATGAATGATTTCACTGCCCTATTCTCTATTCCTGAGTATATTTCTGAGCATGAGGACTTAGAGGGATGTCTGTTCTATATGTTGTGAGGAGGCCTGTGTTTAGACACTGTTTCTCATGTAATTTAAAGAGCATTTATGTTATGTTTTTATTTTTCCTCAAATGGATTATTCTGTGTTATTAAACATGTGCAAGGTTGTCTTGTAGAATAAAGGTTGTAATCTTAATTTCAGAAGGGAGAAAGTTTACCTATAAGCTAAGGTATTTGACATTAAGGGGATTTGAATTTTAAAATATTGAGTATGTAATTAATATTCTGATTCTTCAAAAGGGACTTAGTCCCTTGAGAGGGGGAATGTCGTGGAAGGATCAGAATTTGTTGGTAACATTTGTAAGATGTTTAATATTCATCAAATGTGTGCAAGTTACTTCCCATCAGAATGGTATTTTTGTGTAATTCTGATGTGAGGTTGCAGTTATCTGTTCTATGTCAAAACTAAGTTGCCTGGGCCGCTGAGAGGGGAGAGGTCAAAGTGTCATCATGTGTAAACATATCTTTTACTCCCTACTTTTCTCATGGGGGGGAAAGGAGGGTGGAATCATTCTATGCTCCCTCTTTGTTGACCTGTAGGGTCACTCTCCTATCCGTGAGTTTGTCCAGGAGTTTGTATTTAGAGTGGGTTGTATATAAATGACAATTTGATATATGCCTGTTAATATGGAGGATTGGTTTATGATTCTGGGGTTTGGGAAAGGAGACAAAGCTGAACGATGAGTTATGTCTATGCTGTCTGACTATGTGTGTCTTTGCTATTAAAGGAACTCAGTTGCATTGTAAGGGAACTCTCAGAGAATTCACTGGGGAGACACTGAATTTATCTGAGAGTCACAGGATTGTGATAAGAGCTCATATAATTAAAGATGGACTTTTATAACTAACTCTGACGTGTGTGTGGTTTGCTCCCATGATTAGGTAAATAGAGGAAATTTCCACGACACTCTTCACAGTCTCTGCTGTTTCATAAGGTGTATTTGATCATTTAAAAAAATCTGATTCTACTGCTTGCATCAGTTACTTGATGTGGAATAGAGTTACATGTAGTACTGTGGGACTCCCATAGTCTATTCTGTATTTGGGGATTGTGAAGAGACCTATGGTGGCATTTCTTGTGGGGTATGCATGGGTGTCTGCGCTTGTCAACACTTCTTACAAAAACAAGTAGTGATGAAGTCAATTTCTCCTCAACTTTGAGCCATGAGAGATTGACATGCTTATCAGTAATGTTATCTCCCCGTGTAGTTTTAAGGGCCAGCCGTGCTGATCTGTTCTGCGCCAATCGTAATATTCCTAAATCCCTTTTTGTGGCACCTGACCACACAACTGAACAGTAGTCCAGGTGCGACAAAACTAGGACCTGTAGGACCTTCCTTGTTGATAGTGTTGTTAAGAAGGCAGAGCAGGGCTTTATTATGGACAGATTATTCCCTATCTTAGCTACTAGTTTGACTCCAAGCAGTTTAGTCACCTCAACTTGCTCAATTTCCACATTATTCATTACAAGATTTAGTTAAGGTTTAGGGTTTAGAGAATGATTTGTCTCAAATACAGTGCTTTTAGTTTTGAAATATTTTGGGCTCTTCTATAAGTGGTTGCAGTCATTTCAGTCGCTGTAGTAGCTGACATTTATAGTGTTGACTCATCCGCATACATAGACACACTGTCTTTACTCAAAGCCAGTGGCATGTCGTTAGTAAAGATTGAAAAAAAGAAAGGGGTCTAGACAGCTGCCCTGTGGAATTCCTGATTCTACCTGGATTATGTTGGCGAGGCTTCCATTAAAGAACACCCTCTGTGTTGTGTTAGACAAGTAACTATTTATCTACAATACAGCATGGGGTGTAAAGCTATAACACATATGTTTTTTTCGAGCAGCAGACTATGATCAATAATGTCAAAAGCCGCACTGAAGTCTAACAGCCCCCTCCCAAACTTTGTATCATCAATTTCTCTCAGTCAATCATCAGTCATTTGTGTAAGTGCTGTGCTTGTTGAATGTCCTTCCCTATAAGCATGCTGAAAGTCTGTTGTCAATTTGTTTACTGTAAAATAGCATTATATCTGGTCAAACCATTTTTCTCAAAGGTTTACTAAGGGTTGGTAACAGCCTGATTGGTCTGCTATTTGAGCCATTGAAGAGGTCTTTACTATTCATAGGTTGCGGAATTACTTTTGATTCCCTCCAGGCCTGAGGGCAAATACCTGCAAGTAGGCTTAAGTTGAAGATATGACAAATAGGAGTGGCAATATCGTCTGCTATTATCCTCAGTAATTTTCCATCCAAGTTGTCAGACCCCGGTGGCTTGTCATTGTTGATAAACAACAATAATTATTTCACCTCTTCACACTCACCTTACAGAATTCAAAATGAAAATGCTTGTCTTTCTTAATTTGGTCAGATGTACTTGTGTCAGCATTTGTTGCTGGCATGTCATTGCCTAAATTTGGCAAGATTAGCAATGAAAAAAATCATTAAAGTAGTTGGCAATATCAGTGGGTTTTGTTATGAATTAACCATCTATTTCAATGAATGATGGAGCTGTTTGCCTTTTTGCCCGAAATGTCATTTAACCTCTTGGAACTAGGAGGCACTATTTTCATTTTTGGAAAAATAACGTTCCCGAAGTAAACGGGCTATTTTGTCAGGACAAGATGCTAGAATGTGCATATAATTGACAGCTTAGGATAGAAAACACTCTAAAGTTTCCAAAACTGTTCCTATGCGTCCCTATTGAGCAGTGAATGAGATATCAACCAGATTCCTTTTTCTATGGCTTCCCTAATGTGTCTAGTGTCACAAGAAATAGTTTCAGGCTTTTATTTTGAAAAATGAGCGTGAACGACAACATTGCGTCAGTGGTCAGCTGGTGGCTCTCAGAGTGATTTGTGCGTAATAGACAAATGTGGCCATTGTTTCTCTCTTTCTTACTAAGAAGCCAACTGTCCCGGTTGATATACACTGCTCAAAAAAATAAAGGGAACACTAAAATAACACATCCTAGATCTGAATGAATGAAATATTCTTATTAAATACTTTTTTCTTTACATAGTTGAATGTGCTGACAACAAAATCACACAAAAATGATCAATGGAAATCAAATGTATCAACCCATGAAGGTCTGGATTTGGAGTGACACTCAAAATTAAAGTGGAAAACCACACTACAGGCTGATCCAACTTTGATGTAATGTCCTTAAAACAAGTCCAAATGAGGCTCAGTAGTGTGTATGGCCTCCACGTGCCTGTATGACCTCCCTACAACGCCTGGGCATGCTCCTGATGAGGGGGCGGATGGTCTCCTGAGGGATCTCCTCCCAGACCTGGACTAAAGCATCCGCCAACTCCTGGACAGTCTGTGGTGCAACGTGGCGTTGGTGGATGGAGTGAGACATGATGTCCCAGATGTGCTCAATTGGATTCAGGTCTGGGGAACGGGCGGGCCAGTCCATAGCATCAATGCCTTCCTCTTGCAGGAACTGCTGACACACTCCAGTCAAAAGGTCTAGCATTGTCTTGCATTAGGAGGAACCCAGGGCCAACCGCACCAGCATATGGTCTCACAAGGGGTCTGAGGATCTCATCTCGGTACCTAATGGCAGTCAGGCTACCTCTGGCGAGCACATGGAGGGCTGTGTGGCCCCCCAAAGAAAGGCCACCCCACACCATGACTGACCCACCGCCAAACCGGTCATGCTGGAGGATGTTGCAGGCAGCAGAACGTTCTCCACGGTGTCTCCAGACTCTGTCCCATCTGTCACGTGCTCAGTGTGAACCTGCTTTCATCTGTGAAGAGCATAGGGCGCCAGTGGCGAATTTGCCAATCTTGGTGTTCTCTGGCAAATGCCAAACGTCCTGCACGGTGTTGGGCTGTAAGCACAACCCCCACCTGTGGACGTCGGGCCCTCATACCACCCTCATGGAGTCAGTTTCTGACCGTTTGAGCAGACACATGCACATTTGTGGCCTGCTGTAGGTCATTTTGCAGGGCTCTGGCAGTGCTCCTCCTGCTCCTCCTTGCACAAAGGCGGAGGTAGCGGTCCTGCTGCTGGGTTGTTGCCCTCCTACGGCCTCCTCCACATCTCCTGATGTACTTGCCTGTCTCCTGGTAGCGCCTCCATGCTCTGGACACTACGCTGACAGACACAGCAAACCTTCTTGCCACAGCTCGCATTGATGTGCCATCCTGGATGAGCTGCACTACCTGAGCCACTTGCGTGGGTTGTAGACTCCGTCTCATGCTACCACTAGGTGAAAGCACCGCCAGCATTCAAAAGTGACCAATACATCAGCCAGGAAGCATAGGAACTGAGAAGTGGTCTGTGGTTGCCACCTGCAGAACCACTCCTTTATTGGGGGTGTCTTGCTAAATGCCTATAATTTCCACCTGTTGTCTATTCCATTTGCACAACAGCATGTGAAATTTATTGTCAATTAGTGTTGCTTCCTAAGTGGACAGTTTGATTTCACAGACGTGTGATTGACTTGGTTACATTGTGTTGTTTAAGTGTTCCCTTTATTTTTTTGAGCAGTGTATTGTCGAATAGATATTTGAAAAACACCTTGAGGATTGATTATAAAAAAACGTTTGCCATGTTTCTGTCGATATTATGGATCTAACTTGGAATATTTTTCGGCATTGTCGTGACCGCAATTTCCGGTCGATTTCTCAGCCAAACGTGAAGAACGAACTGAGGTATTTCGGCTACAAAAATCATCTTTATGGAACAAAAGGAACATTTGCTGTCTAACTGGGAGTCTCGTGAGTGAAAACATCCGAAGCTCATCAAAGGTAAACGATTTAATTTGATTGCTTCTCTGATTTTCGTGACCAAGTTGCCTGCTGCTAGCTGTACATTATGCTATGCTAGGCTATCGATAAACTTACACAAATGCTTCTCTTGCTTTGGCTGTAAAGCATAATTTCAAAATCTGAGATGAAAAGATGATTAACAAAAGTCTAAGCTGTGTTTCAATATATTTCACTTGTGATTTCATGAATATCAATATTTTCTAGTAATATTTTTTGTCTGTTGCATTATGCTAATTAGTGTCAGTTGATGACAATTCTCCCGGATAGTTAGTTCTAAGAGTTAAGGTGCTCCAAAGCTTTTTACTGTCATTCTTTATAAAAAATGTATCTTTGTTTCATTGTATAGTTTGTTCTTTTTTAAATTTAATTTAGTGAGATCCCCAAGGATTGGAAAGCTGCCGCAGTCATCCCCCTCTTCAAAGGGGGAGACACCCTGGACCCAAACTGTTACAGACCTATATCCATCCTGCCCTGCCTATCTAAGGTCTTCGAAAGCCAAGTCAAGAAACATGTCACTGACCATCTCAAATCCCACCGTACCTTCTCCGCTGTGCAATCTGGTTTCCGAGCCGGTCACGGGCGCACCTCTGCCACGCTCAAGGTACTAAACGATATCATAACCGCCATCGATAAAAGACAGTACTGTGCAGCCGTCTTCATCGACCTTGCCAAGGCTTTCGACTCTGTCAATCACCATATTCTTATCGGCAGATTCAGTAGCCTCGGTTTGTCGAATGACTGCCTTGCCTGGTTCACCAATTACTTTGCAGACAGAGTTCAGTGTGTCAAATCGGAGGGCATGCTGTCCGGTCCTCTGGCAGTCTCTATGGGGGTGCCACAGGGTTCAATCCTCGGGCCGACTCTTTTCTCTGTATATATCAATGATGTTGCTCTTGCTGCGGGCGATTCCCTGATCCACCTCTACGCAGACGACACCATTCTATATACTTCCGGCCCATCCTTGGACACTGTGCTATCTAACCTCCAAACGAGCTTCAATGCCATACAACACTCCTTCCGTGGCCTCCAACTGCTCTTAAACGCTAGTAAAACCCAAATGCATGCTTTTCAACCGTTCTCTGCCTGACCAGCATCACCACCCTGGATGGTTCCGACCTTGAATATGTGGACATCTATAAGTACCTAAGTGTCTGGCTAGACTGTAAACTCTCCTTCCAGACTCATATCAAACATCTCCAATCGAAAATCAAATCAAGAGTCGGCTTTCTATTCCGCAAGAAAGCCTCCTTCACTCACGCCGCCAAACTTACCCTAGTAAAACTGACTATCCTACCGATCCTCGACTTCGGCGATGTCATCTACAAAATTGCTTCCAACACTCTACTCAGCAAACTGGATGCAGTTTATCACAGTGCCATCCACTTTGTCACTAAAGCACCTTATACCACCCACCACTTGTATGCTCTAGTCGGCTGGCCCTCGCTCCATATTCATCGCCAGACCCACTGGCTCCAGGTCATCTACAAGTCCATGCTAGGTAAAGCTCCGCCTTATCTCAGTTCACTGGTCACGATGGCAGCACCCATCCGTAGCACGCGCTCCAGCAGGTGTATCTCACTGATCATCCCTAAAGCCAACACCTCATTTGGCCGCCTTTCGTTCCAGTTCTCTGCTGCCTGTGACTGGAACGAATTGCAAAAATCGCTGAAGTTGGAGACTTTCATCTCCCTCACCAACTTCAAACATCTGCTATCTGAGCAGCTAACCGATCGCTGCAGCTGTACATAGTCTATTGGTAAATAGCCCACCCATTTTTACCTACCTCATCCCCATACTGTTTTTATTGATTTACTTTTCTGCTCTTTTGCACACCAATATCTCTACCTGTACATGACCATCTGATCATTTATCACTCCAGTGTTAATCTGCAAAATTCTAATTATTAGCCTACCTCTTCATGCCTTTTGCACACAATGTATATATACTCCCCTTTTTTTCTACTGTGTTATTGACTTGTTAATTGTTTACTCCATGTGTAACTCTGTGTTGTCTGTTCACACTGCTATGCTTTATCTTGGCCAGGTCGCAGTTGCAAATTAGAACTTGTTCTCAACTAGCCTACCTGGTTAAATAAAGGTGAAATAAATTTAAAAAATTAAAAAATAGTTACATGAATTCTCAATTTGCAGCACATTTGCCAATTGGTTGTGCTGCCAGACTTACTTACCATACCTTTTGCCTCATCCCTCTCAACCATAACATTTTTCATAACATCAACCCAATGGGATTTAACAGTTTTTACAGTCATTTTCTTAGTGGGTGCATGCTTATTAGTAACGGGAATAAGCAATTTCATAAATGTGTGTAGTGCAGTGTCTGGTTGCTCCTCATTACAGACCAGTAAATACTCTTTAAATCATTAACATAACAATCACTACAAAACTTATTGTGTGACCTCATACACTATATTAGGACCAGTTTGTTGAACTTTGGTTTTCCTAGATATGGCTACTATATTGTGATCACTACATCCTATGGATTTGGATACTGCTTTAAAGCAAATTTTTGCAGCATTAGTAAAGATTTGATCAATACATGTTGAGGATTTAATTCGTGTGCTGTAACTGCCCTGGTAGGTTGACTGATCGTGACTTTACCTTCAACTTCTTTGGGATCAGTGTCCCTTCCACAGGACGGTTGAGCTAACATACAACCTAATGCTAATCGCATTAGCCTAAGTAACAAGAACATTTCCCAGGACATAGACATATCTGATATTGTCAGAAAGCTTAAATTCTTGTTAATCTAAATGCACTGTCCAGTTTACAGTAGCTATTCCAGTGAAAGAATACTGGGTTATTGTTTGAGGAGAGTGCACAATTTTGGACATGAAAAGTTATTAATAAACAAATTAGGCACATTTGAGCAGTCTTGATACAACATTTTAAACAGAAATGCAATGGTTCATTGGATTAGTCTAAAACCTTGCACATACACTGATGCCATCTAGTGGCCAAAATCTTAATTGCACCTGGGCTGGAATAATACATTATGGCCTTTCTCTTGCCTTTCAAAGATGATGGTACAAAAAAATACAAAGGAATGGTTGGTTTTTTCTTTGTATTATCTTCTACCAGATCTACTGTGTTATATTCTCCTACATTCCTTTCACATTTCCACAAATTTCAAATTGTTTCCTTTCAAATGGTACCAAGAATATGCATATCCTTGCTTCAGGGCCTGAGCTACGTGGGGATGTCATTTTAGTTGAACATTTTAAAAAGGGGCGGATCCTTAAGTTAATTTAATCTGATGACTGTTATAGTATCTAATCAACTAACTATGTGTAATTGTTAACCTATTTAAATTAATAATGTAACAATTAACTCATTCTGATTGGGGCACCACGAGAGTGATTGTTTAAAGCGTTACCATCTCCAGAATTAAACTCAAAGGTCTTTACCTATCACATCCATAAAAAGTCAACTTATTAATCATAACCTCGTATCATATCATCATTCTCAACAGACATAACCTTGCATCTGCAAAACCCGAGCCTTACTTAAGATTCAGTTCTACACAAATTGGTTTAATTATTTATTTACCAGCTAACTAAATAGTAATACAGGATAGGAGAGGTCATGAGAGAGAGCAAGGGACAGACACTTAACGTTGGTAAATTTAGAAACTACTCTCACTTATACTTTGCACACGAACCGCAGCTCACGTGGAGTAAGAAATCATGAATGTATTTACATAAAAATGCCTTGGTTCGCGTGTATCTCTTTCGGAACCTTGCCGCCTTGGAAAGGGGTTAGGCCTTTCCCGTATTCTACTGTTGTTCTCCTCTGCAGTCGTCCAGTATCCGGTGACTTGCTGTGTAGTCTTGAACAGAGCTAAAGTTTATTCTACTTCCATTCGCTCCTGAAGCTTCTTTGAAGATAGGCTAGCCAGTCATGTCGATGGTTCCCAGTGGGGTGATGAGAGTAACGGAATACAATGGTTTCAAAAGAGTAGTTGAATGGTTCCACTTCAATTCACTTTTCTAGATACTTTACTTAGCACAGCTAACCAGTGATTGTCCAGGAGGTGACTTTATCTTCTCTACCTGTGGTTGAGATTCAGAGTTCAAACCACTTTAAACGTGAGCTGTAGCTCTACGTCTCTCTGGTCTGATATGTTAATTCTTAACCTATCATTTTATACAGTTCGTTCAAAGGGGGCAATTATGAAAACACTTTCATAATTTTTCATATAGCATGCACAACGTAGAGGATGGAAACTTCGTACATGTAGTATGTACACTTTCCAAGTTACAGTATTTCCTTTATAACATTTTTAATGACATCACATTCTTTTAGGTCACCTCTGCCCATTCCCCACGTTCTATGTTAGAAATGTTGTTCCAGTAGTTGCTTTTGAATGTGTTAGAGTTTTGTCAGGAAAAGTCTTCTTAATGCGAAGGCACATTCCTCTTGTGAATATTGAAGAGGGAGATGTTGAATGTTCTGCCCTTGATTTTACAACAGGATGTGAGGTGTTAACCCCCACCAGTTCCCCCCTCCCCCCTCTGCGGGTGAGAGTGGGTCTAGTTTAAGTTATTTATTGCAAAGCTGATTTGACCTATTTGGATCCTCACAGGACAGTCATGACACAGGTTGCAGGCACTGGTTACAGTTTGAAGCTTTTTCTTGAGCTTGATGAAACCCAGTCAATATTGAAATCACCCAGAAAATATACCTCTCTGTTGATATCACATACAGTGCCTTGCGAAAGTATTCGGCCCCCTTGAACTTTGCGACCTTTTGCCACATTTCAGGCTTCAAACATAAAGATATAAAACTGTATTTTTTTGTGAAGAATCAACAACAAGTGGGACACAATCATAAAGTGGAACGACATTTATTGGATATTTCAAACTTTTTTAACAAATCAAAAACTGAAAAATTGGGCGTGCAAAATTATTCAGCCCCCTTAAGTTAATACTTTGTAGCGCCACCTTTTGCTGCGATTACAGCTGTAAGTCGCTTGGGGTATGTCTCTATCAGTTTTGCACATCGAGAGACTGAAGTTTTTTCCCATTCCTCCTTGCAAAACAGCTCGAGCTCAGTGAGGTTGGATGGAGAACATTTGTGAACAGCAGTTTTCAGTTCTTTCCACAGATTCTCGATTGGATTCAGGTCTGGACTTTGACTTGACCATTCTAACACCTGGATATGTTTATTTTTGAACCATTCCATTGTAGATTTTGCTTTATGTTTTGGATCATTGTCTTGTTGGAAGACAAATCTCCGTCCCAGTCTCAGGTCTTTTGCAGACTCCATCAGGTTTTCTTCCAGAATTGTCCTGTATTTGGCTCCATCCATCTTCCCATCAATTTTAACCATCTTCCCTGTCCCTGCTGAAGAAAAGCAGGCCCAAACCATGATGCTGCCACCACCATGTTTGACAGTGGGGATGGTGTGTTCAGGGTGATGAGCTGTGTTGCTTTTACGCCAAACATAACGTTTTGCATTGTTGCCAAAAAGTTCAATTTTGGTTTCATCTGACCAGAGCACCTTCTTCCACATGTTTGGTGTGTCTCCCAGGTGGCTTGTGGCAAACTTTAAACGACACTTTTTATGGATATCTTTAAGAAATGGCTTTCTTCTTGCCACTTTTCCATAAAGGCCAGATTTGTGCAATATACGACTGATTGTTGTCCTATGGACAGAGTCTCCCACCTCAGCTGTAGATCTCTGCAGTTCATCCAGAGTGATCATGGGCCTCTTGGCTGCATCTCTGATCAGTCTTCTCCTTGTATGAGCTGAAATTTTAGAGGGACGGCCAGGTCTTGGTAGATTTGCATTGGTCTGATACTCCTTCCATTTCAATATTATCGCTTGCACAGTTCTCCTTGGGATGTTTAAAGCTTGGGAAATCTTTTTGTATCCAAATCCGGCTTTAAACTTCTTCACAACAGTATCTCGGACCTGCCTGGTGTGTTCCTTGTTCTTCATGATGCTCTCTGCGCTTTTAACGGACCTCTGAGACTATCACAGTGCAGGTGCATTTATACGGAGACTTGATTACACACAGGTGGATTGTATTTATCATCATTAGTCATTTAGGTCAACATTGGATCATTCAGAGATCCTCACTGAACTTCTGGAGAGAGTTTGCTGCACTGAAAGTAAAGGGGCTGAATAATTTTGCACGCCCAATTTTTCAGTTTTTGATTTGTTAAAAAAGTTTGAAATATCCAATAAATGTCGTTCCACTTCTTGATTGTGTCCCACTTGTTGTTGATTCTTCACAAAAAAATACAGTTTTATATCTTTATGTTAGAAGCCTGAAATGTGGCAAAAGGTCGCAAAGTTCAAGGGGGCCGAATACTTTCGCAAGGCACTGTACATTATCAAGTAATTTAGCACATATTATTCAGATACTGACTGTCAGCACTTGGTGGTCTATAGCAGCTTCCCACAAGAATGGCCTTTATGTTATACAGATTATTACTTCAACAGTACATGAAATCCTCTCTAAGCTTTACAGGAATGTGGCTCTGAATATAGACTGCAACACCACGCCCATTGGTATTTCTCTCTTTTTGGTAGATATCATAACCTCAGGTGTGGTACATTTGTGTACTCGCCAACATCAGAGTTTGCGGACACTGTATCATCAAAGGTATTATCTAAGTGAGTTTCAGAGATAGTCAAAATATGAATGTCATCTGTTACTAGCAAGTTATTGACTCCATTTCAAAGGCAACATATGTTAATGTGGGCTGTTTTTTGCACTTTTCTGGAATGCTTGATTGTTTGTAATGCTTTACTGGGAAGCTTATCAGAAGTAGACTTGCTCATGTTATTTATATTGGAGATGATAGTGCAGGGAGAGCTGCACACAGTGGACTTCCTACTAGGGCACACTAACTCAGTGCTAAAAGTGTATCTCTGGTTCATAGGCACATGATTACTGCATACAATAACTGTAGGATCAACAGAGGTATTCAGGGCTGTTAGGGGGACATAAATTAAGTTACTTACATTGTGTCTGCCAACGCCCCTGGGATAATGTACATTTGAAGCTGCATTATGACAAGACAGCAACACAATGGTAGGTATTAACTGAGCTTGGGTCATTGATAAGTCATTGTCTCAACGCAGCCTTGAAATGCATGGACAGAGTCCAGGAGCAAGATGATTTGGATGGACTCCATCATTCCTGTAGAGCAGGTATCCCCAAACTGGGGTACGCGTAATGCCATCGGTGGTACGACAAATAAAAATCTGTTTCACATTTAAATTAACTAAAAATCTTGTTTCACTGCCAAAAATAAAAAAAATAAACCATCTAGTGTTAAAAAAACATCTCGTGAAATAACAACACAATGTCAAGTACCGGTAGTTAACATTCAATCACATTAACAGTTACTCTCTCGCGGGCAACCTTCACTCTTGCGCAGACATTTAGAAACAAAACTTAACCATTTGAAAATAAGCCACAGGAGTTTTTTGAGCGACAATAAAGATGACTTTTGAGTAGTAAGACATATAAAAGCAACAGATACAGTTGAAGTTGGAAGTTCACATACACTTAGGTTGGAGTGATTAAAACTCGTTTTTCAAACACTCCACACAATTCTTGTTAACAAACTATAGTTTTGGCAAGTCGGTTAGAACATCTACTTTGTGCATGACACAAGTCATTTTTCCAACAATTGTTTACAGACAGATTATTTCACTTATAATTCACTGTATCACAATTCCAGTGGGTCAGAAGTTTACATACACTAAGTTGACTGTGCTTGGAAAATTCCAGAAAATGATGTCAAGGCTTTAGAAGCTTCTGATAGGTTAAATTACATAATTTGAGTCAATTGTAGTTGTACCTGTGGATGCATTTCAAGGCCTACCTTCAAACCCAGTGCCTCTTTGCTTGACGTCATGGGAAAATCAAAAGAAATCAGCCAAACCTCCGAAAAATTATTGTAGACCTCCATATGTCTGGTTCACCCTTGGGAGCAATTTCCAAATGCCTGAAGGTACCACATTTATCTGTACAAACAATAGTACGCAAGTATAATCACCATGGGACCACGCAGCCGTCATACCGATCAAGAGGAGATGTGTTTTGTCTCCTAGAGATGAATGTACTTAGGTGCGAAAAGTGCAAATTAATCCCAGAACAGCAAAGGACCTTGTGAAGATGCTGGAGGAAACAGGTACAAAAGTATCTATATCCACAGTTATATCCACAGTCCACACCATAAAAAAGCCAGAGTACAGTTTGCAACTGCACATGGTGACAAAGATCATACTTTTTGGAGAAATTTCCTCTGGTCTGATGAAACAAAAATAGAACTGTTTGGCCATAATGACCATCGTTATGTTTGGAGGAAAAAGGGGGATGCTTGCAAGCCGACGAACACCATCCCAACAGTGAAGCACGGGGGTGGCAGCATCATGTTGTGAGGGTGCTTTGCTGCAGGAAGGACTGGTGCACTTCACAAAATAGATGGCATCATGAGGATGGAAGATTATGTGGATATTGAAGCAACATCTCAAGACATCAGTCAGGAAGTTAAAGCTTGGTCGCAAATGGGTCTTCCAAATGGACAATGACCCCATGCATACTTCCAAAGTTGTGTCAAAATGGCTTAAGGACAACAAAGTCAAGTTATTGGAGTGGCCAGCACAAATTCTTGACCTCAATCCCATAGAAAATTTGTGGGCAGAATTGAAAAAGCCTGTGCGAGCAAGGAGACCTACAAACCTGACTCAGTTACACCAGCTCTGTCAGGAGCAATGGGCCAAAATTCACCCAACTTATTGTGGGAAGCTTGTGGAAGGCTACCCAAAACGTTTGACCCAAGTTAAATCATTTAAAGGCAATGCTACCAAATACTAATTGAGTGTATGTAAACTTCTGACCCACTGGGAATGTGATGAAAGAAATAAAAGCCGAAATAAATAATTCTCTACTATTATTCTGATATTTCACATTCTTAAAATAAAGTGGTGATCCTAACTGACCTAAGACAGGGAATTTTTACGAGGATAAAGTGTCAGGAATTGTGAAAATCTGAGTTTAAATGTATTTGGCTAAGGTGTATGTTAACTTCCGACTTCAACTGTACCATTAATAAGAAGGGGCTAGAAGCATCTTATATGGTGAGCTACCGAGTGGCTAGGACAGGCAAGCCCCATACTATTGTGGAGGACTTAATTCTTCCTGCTGCCGTGGATATGGCTGGGACAATGCTGGGGGAAAGGCCCCAAAAAATTTACAGACAATGCCTTCATCAAACAACACTGTTTCACAATGCATCAGTGTCATGGCTTCGTGTACAAGCCAGAGAATTATATGCATTACAGCTAGATGAGAACAGACGTGGCGGGCCTGGTACAGCTCCTGGTATATGTCCATTACGTATATGGGGGGTCAATTAAGGAAGATATCCTCTTCTGCAAACCACTGGAAACCAGGACAACATGAGGGGATATTTTTTAAGTACTGGACAACTTTGAGACATCAAATGCACTTTGGTGGTCAAGATGTGTTGGTATCTGTACTGATGGTGCAAAGCCATGACAGGGAGACATAGTGGAGTGGAAACGCATGTGCAAGCAGTTGCTCCCGATGCCACTTGGGTACACTGCAGCATCCACAGAGAGGCTCTTGCTGCCAAGGGAATGCCTGACAGCTTGAAATACGTTTTGGACTACAGTGAAAATTGTTAACTTTGTTAAAGCAAGGCCCCTGAACTCTCCTGTATTTTCTGCATTATGCAATGATATGGACAGCGACCATGTAACGCTTTTACAACATACAGAAGTGCGCTGCTGGTTATCAAGGGGCAAAGTATTGAATGTTTTTTTTTAAATTGAGAGATGAGCTTAAAGTTTTTTCATTACTGACCATAATCTTCACTTGTCCGACCACTTGCATGAGGACGAGTTTCTCACACGACTGGCCTATCTGGGTGATGTTTTTTCTCGCCTGAATATTCTGAATCTAGGATTACAGGGACTCTCCACAACTTTATTCAATGTGTGGGACATAATTCAGGCTATGATTAAGAAGTTGGAGCTCTTTTCTGTCTGCATTAACAAACACAACACGTCTTTCCATTATTGCATGATTCTTTGTGTGCAAATGAACTCAAGCTTACGGACAATGTCAAATGTGATATAGCCCTATACCTGAGTGAGATGGGTGCGCAATTACGCAGGTACTTTCCAAGAACAGCCAACACAAACAACTGGATTCGTTATCCCTTTCATGCCCTGCCTCCAGTCCACTTACCGATGTCTGAACAGGTGTGCCTCATCGATATTGCATCAAGCGGTTCTGTGAAAATGTAATTTAATCAGACGCCACTGCCAGGTTTAAATTTTTTTTAATTTTTATTATTATTATTTTTTTTAACCTTTATTTAACCAGGCAAGTCAGTTAAGAACACATTCTTATTTTCAATGACAGCCTGAGAACAGTGGGTTAACTGCCTGTTCAGGGGCAGAACAACAGATGTGTACCTTGTCAGCTCGGGGGTTTGAACTCGCAACCTTCCGGTTACTAGTCTAACGCTCTAACCACAAGGCTACGCTGCCGCGTTAACCTGGAGCCATTAACCTGTAGCCAAACATCATAGTTTCTTGCCTTGGCAAATCTCACTGTTAAGACACTGATGCCCTTTGCAACCACGTACTGTACCTATGTGAGAGTGGATTCTTGGCCCTCACTAGCATCAAAACTATATACAGGCACAGATTGTGTGTGAAAAATTATTGAAGACGGAGACTCTCTCCAATACATCCCCAACATTGCAGAGTAATGTGCATTCTTTCAAGCACAACCTTCCAATTGTCCTGTGGAGAGTTATTCACAATTTTTAATGAACAAAGAAAGTTTTATATGTAAGATGGCTAAATAAAGAGAAATCATTTTTGCCCTGGTCCTATAAGAGCTCTTTGTCCCTTCCCACGAGCCGGGTTGTGACAAAAATTCACACTCTTTCTTATGTTTAATAAATGTATCATATAGTGTGTGTGTGGCAGGCTTACAATGATGGCTACAACCACAAAATATTGAGAGTGCACTGACCCTGGTGCTAGAGGGGGTACGCAGCTGGAGGTTGAGTGTTTGAAGGAGTACGGGACTATAAAACGTTTGGGAACCATTGCTGTAGAGCATCTTCTGTTTCTAGAAGGTGTCAAAGTTTTCTATAAAAGTGATTCCAACTGAACTACAGTAATATTTTAGCCAGGTGTGTAACGCAGCTGTCTGCTGAATCTTTCACATCTGTAGCCCAACGATGGTACCGGACCTGAAATGATTGGCTCCTTTTTGGAATCTTTCAGTGCTAGAATCAGTTCTTTAAAATCTATTTTCAGAAGTTCTGAGCTAGCCCTCCTGATGTCATTTGACCCCACATGGACTACTACAGCGTCAGCTCCCGGTCATGCACATCATGCACAGAGATAAAGGTTGGTACTTCCGTTTCTTCCCAAATTACATTTTCTTGGTTTTGTTTTTCCAGGTTTTGGATTTCACAATTTCTTTCTGGTTTACCCCATTTTTTCACACTTTTTAAATTATAAAACCAACAAAATAGTTTTTTCTGTGTTCACAACAATGTTTAAATCAAATCAGGGGATGACTTTTGGGTTCAAGGAAAAATCTAAGAAACTTTGATTTTTGACTGTAGTTGCCCTTTAATTCAGTGAGCATGCCCTGCACTGTTGTTTGGTTAGCATGTTTTCTGTAGTGCAGTAAGCGCAAGTGATTCGGCCACCAATGGAATGGGTGGAGTAAAATGCCAGCAACACTCCATATTATCCAGAGTCCCACGAAATGACATCATGTGTACATTCTACAGACCCTACTGAGTATTCCCTACAATAATTTTACACCACAGTAATGCAATAATGCCACCACAGCCCTCATCCCAGTCCTTTGCTGTAGAAAGAAACTGGAGATATCGCGGAAAGAGATCGGGGTGCTTTGTCAGGCGACGAGTGGCTAATCTGCCTTTGCCATCTGTACTGTTAGCTAACATTCAATCGCTGGAAAATAAATGGGACAAACTGAAAGCACGTATATCCTACCAATGGGACATTAAAAACTGTAATATCTTATGTTTCACCGAGTCGTGGCAGAACAACGACATTAACTTCTTGGATATAGGGGGCACTCTATTAATTTATGGATAAAAAAACATTCCCGTTTTAAACAAGATATTTTGTCACGAAAAGATGCTCGACTATGCATATAATTGACAGCTTTGGAAAGAAAACACTCTGACGTTTCCAAATCTGCAAAGATATTATCTGTGAGTGCCACAGAACTGATGCTACAGGCGAAACCAAGATGAAATTTCAAACAGGAAATGCCCCAGATTTTGAATGCGCTTTGTTCCAATCTCTCCTTATATGGCTGTGAATGCGCAAGGAATGAGCCTACACTTTCTGTCGTTTCCCCAAGGTGTCTGCAGCATTGTGACGTATTTGTAGGCATATCATTGGAAGATTGACCATAAGAGACTACATTTACCAGGTGCTCCGGTTGGTGTCCTCCGTTGCAATTATTGCATAATCTCCAGCTGCATGTATTTTACCATTTGCTTCAAAGGAGAAACCAAACTGCACGAATGACTTATCATCGAATAGATATGTGAAAAACACCTTGAGGATTGATTCTAAACAACGTTTTCCATGTTTCTGTCGATATTATGGAGTTAATTTGGAAAAAAGTTTGGCGTTGTAATGACTGAATTTTCTGTTTTTTTTCTTAGCCAAACGTGATGAACAAAACGGAGCGATTTCTCCTACACAAATAATATTTTTGGAAAAACTGAACATTTGCTATCTAACTGAGAGTCTCCTCATTGAAAACATCCAAAGTTCTTCAAAGGTAAATGATTTTATTTGAATGCTTTTCTTGTTTTTGTGAAAATGTTGCCTGCTGAATGCTAGGCTTAATGCTATGCTAGCTATCAATACTCTTACACAAATGCTTGTGTAGCTATGGTTGAAAAGCATATTTTGAAAATCTGAGATGACAGTGTTGTTAACAAAAGGCTAAGCTTGTGAGCCAATATATTTATTTAATTTCATTTGCGATTTTCATGAATAGTTAACGTTGCGTTATGGTAATGAGCTGAAGGCTATAATTACGCTCCCGGATACGGGATTGCTCGAAGCAACAGGTTAATAGCATGCTGCTGGCAGGTTCAACACTCTATCGGCAGTATAGAACAGCAGCCTCTGGTAAGACACAGGGCGGGGGCCTATGTATATTTGTAAACAACAGCTGGTGCACAATATCTAAGGAAGGCTCGAGATTTTGCTCACCTGAGGTAGAGTGTCTCATGATAAGCTGTAGACCACACTATCTACCGAGAGAGTTTTCATCTGTATTTTTCGTATCTGTCTATGTACCATCACAGACCCATGCTAGCACTTAAACCGCACTCAAATGAGCTGTATAACGCCTTAAGCAAACAGGAAAACACTTATCCAGAGGCGACGCTCCTAGTGGCCGGGGACTTTAATGCAGGAAAACTTTAATCAGTTTTACTGCATTTCTATCAGCATGTTAAATGTTTATTGGTGTATTGTCATCCCCAGGCTTTTACACACACAGCAAAAATAAGCCTGGGATATCAACCATTCAAAGTTTGCCTTTATAAGGACAGATGCTTGGAGACGAGAAGCAAGTACAGGGAGTGAACAATTAATGAATTAACAGACAGGACAGGACAGCGTCTGGTTAATGCTGACACGGGGAACAAACTGAGGAACAGACAGACAGAGGGGGCAATCAACATATAGTGAAGGCTCTGTTGCAGCCAGCCGCGATCGGGAGGTCCCTGGGGCGACGCACAATTGACCTAGCGTCATCCGGGTTAGGAGGGCCGGTAGGGCCGGTAGGGATATCCTTGTCTCATCGCGCACTAGCGACTCCTGTGGCAGGCCGGGCGCAGTGCACGCTAACCAGGTCGCCAGGTGAACGGTGTTTCCTCCAACACAGTGGTGCAGCTGGCTTCCGGGTTGGATGCACACTGTGTTAAGAAGCATTGCGGCTTGGTTGGGTTGTGTTTCGGAGGACGCATGGCTTTCGACCTTCCTCTCCCCCGAGCCCGTACGGGAGTTGTAGCGATGAGACAAGATACTAACTACTAACAATTGGATACCACGGAATTTAAACATAGTGAAGGAGTCCAGGTGAGTCCAATACTGCGCTGATGTGCGTAATAATGGTGACAGGTGTGCGTAATGATGGAACGCCTGGCACCCAGACGCCAGAGTGGGGGAGTGGGAGCAGGCGTGACAGCCTTAGAGGGAGTGACCATAGAATTCTATAGGAATGAGCTTACTGAGTGTTGTATTTATCATCGTCACTACTTAACACAGTCAAAAATGCATAATTATTGCTAAACCCTACCCATTTCCACAATTTATCTTCTTAAAATTTGATTTGAAACCTAACCCTAACTAATGAAGGCCAAGTTTGATGCGTTTGGGCGGAAGTGTCTGGGAACGAGATTAGGTGTAATGTGACTAACATGACATCACTTAGTGTATGCCATCCTTCGACCCAACAAGTCACCCCTTATAAATCACATGTTTATATTATATTTGACATAGTGGGTTATGTCACATTTGAATGTCACACAATTATGCCACATTTACAAACACTTTATAAAGCATGACATATGGTTATAGTTGCTATGTAAAACCTTTATGTAGTGCTTATGTACGCTTTATGAAGCCTTTATTGTCACGACTTCTACCGAAGTCGATGCCTCTCCTTGTTCGGGCGGTGCTCGGCGGTCGACGTCACCGGTCTTCTAGCCATCATTGATCCATTTTTCATTTTCCATTCGTTTTGTCTTGTCTTCCTACACACCTGGTTCCAATCTCATTCATTATCCTGTTGTGTATTTAACCCTCTGTTTCCCCTCATGTCCTAGTCAGAGATGGTTTGTTTGTTCATGATCATGTAGTTTGTATTGGTGCGCGTCGGGTCCTCGTACACACTTTGCTTTGATTATGTATTATGGTTTTGGAGCTGTGTTTTTAAGTTATTAAACCACTCCATTATACCAAGTTCGATTCTCCTGCGCCTGACTTCCCTGCCACCTATACACAAATCGATGACATTTATAAGCTGAAAGTAATTTAAAGTGGGACTGAAATGTGTTTTAAAACTTCAAAACTTCAAAACTGACAAAATGTGCAGAATTTTTCCTCTCTGCCCCATGGCAAAATGTTTCGAAATGCAGGAAATAAACACAGTGGACAAAACATTAGGAACACTTCCTCTTTCCATGACAGACTGATCAGGTGAAAGCTATGATGTCACTTAATTATAATTCATTAATTATAACTTGTCACCAAAAGTTCAGAATGTGTGGCCACTTTTACGCCACAGTTAGACCTCTCAATCAAGCCCTTGTAATTCGTTTTTTGTCTTATGTTGCACCTACTCCAAATTTTCCATGATGTTTCCATTCGATATAGACAAATGCTGCAATAAGTACAGTAAATATAAATGCACATAAAATCAACAATGTTCATCAATGTTCATCAATGTTCGGATTCAGTCTTATATCAGATAAACTGTTGTGTCCACACCTTTGGTCGAATAATTTCCAAATAATATCTAAAGTTTTCCTTTTCAATTGCTACCATGGTTATGCATATGCTTCTCATATTTCTCCAGCTCAATTTGTTTTTATTTGTCTCTGTCCATAGGCCAATTCCCACGAGTGTAAAGGGTTCAAATATTTTTAAAAATATATTGAACTTACTAGAAAATGTATAGAACTTAGGAAAGTTGTCCTATTGCACTAGTTTGTCACACGTCATGAAAGAATGCATCAGTGATTCATATTGCCTGTAACTTTCTAAAGAAGTAACAGCATAGGAATGTGCCTGTTTGTGTTGTGTAGACAGTTAGTATGCCGAAACAGTCATTTCTAAGGCTTTCCCAAAAAAACCTTACAAATGAAATGATTACTAGCTGCCAGAATGTTATCATGATAATTTGTTTCCATAAGGTGGGCATTTGTTTTGTTTTTCCATCGGGTGCCATCACAACTAAACACAAGGGTCTCTTGCTAGGTGTGCACTTGCATTAAGACAAACTACCATACTAAATATTTTATTTTCCTGATGTGGTTTAAGCAATGTTGTGCACTTAGAACATCCAATTTAGTTATTTTTCGAAAAAATGTAAGTGTGATTGAGGGTGAAAACCTGACAAAACTGATAAAAATCCCAAACCTAATAAAATGAAACTATGAAAACAGAATTTGTCAAATAACAAAACATGCTTTTTTAGGGGGGGGCGTTGTGATTTTATAGGACATCTCACCTTTTTAGAGGCATCTCACCTTCAGCTCCACAGGCTCTCAAGCAATGTTCCCTCTGAGCTGCATTCATGCGCAAGAACGCCACACAGCTCCCCGGGACTGCTGTGCTGAGTGCAGAAGAAATATAAGCACACAGAGAGAAGCGCCAGATTGCACTTCACTCAACTTTCTAGAGTTTTCGTGTTAGTTAAAACACTATCAACGTTTCAGACCGGTGTGGCATAACCAATCAGAGGTGGTTTCTTGTGTCAAACAACCCAACAACATTTTCAGTTACCTCCTTGTCTGAAGGACAAGTGGATAAACAGGTTAATGTCAAGCCCTGCGTGTTTTTTCAAAAGTCTCATGCAATGATGACCTATATTGAACACATTGGCTGCTGCTGTAGGTGGAATGATAGAACAGCTATTTCCATGTTAAAATATTATGGGATGCATTTTGTCCATTGTTTTTGATGGTAGTCCATTCTGGTAGGCATACATTATGATCAAATAGCCACAGTAGCCTACATGGCCCCTGTTAATAATGTAACTTAAAGCGGGTACAGCCTCGGTGTTCACAGTAAACGCATGCTGGAAGTTGCACATAATTTCACAACATTCAAGTTTACCCTCAACAGACCTGAAATTTGCTGTGTCGAAAACATTTGAGTGAACATTGTTCTCAAGGTGTTGATTCTGTTGAAATGGCTGAAGACTGCCTGTAAATAGAATGAACTACAGTGGTTCTTCCTTTAAAGGTTTTTAGCTTATGCCGCGACCGTTTGTGGTGGATGGTGGCAGATTGTGGTAAATTGCATCATTCTGGCAACAATGGCTGACGCTTAAATAACGTGCCATAGAATTCTGCGGTAGCCCGCAAGCTGTGCTGCAGTACGCCACAACTTTTAAAGGAAGAACCACTATACCTAGTCTAGTGCATTGTAAATTTGCTTCTGGGTTCCAAAGATTAGAAGATACACTTACAGCTGCTACAGCAGGAAAAAAAACTTGCAGCAACAGGAAATGTGAATTGTGTAGTGGTTGATGCATTTGTCGTTAGGACAAATGAAGTGGCATTTTAAAGTGGAAATTACAAACTTTAGAAGCCTTTTTAAACCATGAATACACTACAAGTTTGCATTTTCAGCAACAAAAGTGATCAAATTAGCATCCTACATCTGTATTCTAAAAATGCAATCCTCTAATCCACACACACAGAGATAGGATGTATATCAGGTACGTAACTTGACACCCTGGCTGAGGGCACAGTTCCTCTGTCTGGCTGGGGTTATTCATCTGTGGCTGGGCTGCCAGGGAGCTGCTGGACAGAAAGTTGCAGACACCACTTTAGCTGCCCATCAGACAGTCAGCACACTGGCCCATAACAAATTATGTCACTTATAAAGTATCCCCCTAGGGTTGCCAGATTTCAGATTTTGCAAAATTGGACAATATTGTGCAGGCACAATGGTGTGGGGACTTTGGAGAAAGAGCTACCAGAACAAGTTTGAGTTATTGTAATATTCTTCTTTAATAAGAAACTGTATGGATTCTGACGGGACAGTTTCTCAAGTGTTTGTACAGGGTCCGGTCAGAAGTCTGTGAAATATTGTATATCTGACCTGCAGACAGTCATGCTGATATTAGTGCTGTCTTACTGTTGGAAAAACCTTTTAAAGAACGATAATATTGAGAGGTCAATTTTAATTTTCCAATTAAAACACACAGATCAATCAACCTTCTGAGCCTCATTTGTTTGATCTTGAATAGAAGAAAGGGGTCAAAGTTATTCCTGTGATTTCATCAATAAATGTCAGAGAGAAAGCTGAAATACTGAAGGGGAGAGAGATAAATATTTATATTCAGTCAGCTAGACTAAGACCTGCACAAGTAACGTTGTAATTTCCCCCTGTTTTTTTGTCTCTATACACTTAATGGGCCACCAAAAATCGAACTTTGTAAATTGTTTACAAGTTCCCTGAAGTTGGCTTGTATAACACTCTATAACAGCACCCGCCCTCGGACCCAGGTCAAAAGTTGTGCACTAGATAGGGAATAATGAACCATTTCGGATGCAACCATTGACTCATGCTCTAACTATTATAGGAACGGAGACATAATAATGCAAAGATACCGCAAAAGGGCACACTGGTCAGAGAAAACCTAGACAGCTCTTCAATCTATTGCCTGCATAGCCACGCCAGTCTCCTAGAATTAAAGTCATGAGTCTCTAAACACACCCCTTTCATTCCCTCTTGACTGATTTAATGCATTGTAATGAACTCTAATTATCTGCATAGAGAGGAGAAGGGTTGGGGAGATAGAGAACCTGAGTTGACTTACTACTCACTTGAATCGAAGTGTAGTTGTGCATAACATGGAAATGCTTTACTCACATGTGTAAATACATACAGGGGTGGTTTCCTGGGCACAGATGAAACCTGGTCCTGGATGAAAAAGCAAACTCAATGGAGATTCTCAATTGAAAGTGCTTTTCAGTCCAGGACTAGGCTTAACCTGTGTCTGAAATAGTAAGCTTACAGTTTTTTCCAACTGCTTACACACAAAATCTTTTCATGTCACACGATATTTGAATCCTCTCACTCAAAGTGAAAAACTACACACCAAATATCCAAAACCATAAGCTATTTCTCAGCCTTTGACTCCGTTGTCAATTGCATAAAACACTTTTTTCAAAACACGACACACAATTCTCTACCTAAAACACAAAAATCTAACAGGAAGTGACTTGCTTTCCTTTTCCAAACACAACCAATCAAAATGCTACACTTATTCACCAGGTCACACACACACACTCCTCACATGTGCAAACACTAATAGCTTCACTGATCACTAACCAATCACTGCTTTACTCTAGTATCGGCCTATAAATAGGTCAAAGGTCAGATTACCTGTTTTGAACCATTGATGCCGACAATGGACAGAGAGCAAGAGGAGTAGGAAGGAGAGGAAGAGGAAGAAGAGGACGACGGCAAAGAAGAGAAGGAAGGAGAGTCATCTCGGATGAGATTAGGGCAACACTTGTTGATCATGTGATCAACCACGGTTTGACCATGAGAGAGGCTGGACTGAGAGTCCAGCCCAACTTGAGTCGATTTACAGTGGCGTCCATAATTCGAACCTTCAGAAATGAGAACAGGTATGCAACTATCTAATGACTATTTTAGCATTACAGTAATGTACTGTAAAATACGTATGACTGCATAGTATTGCATAAACATTTGTAACTCTAAGACATCCATTTACTGCACTGCATTGAATGAATGAGGTTGATTATCATACTGTAGTACATTTTTTTTGTACATTGTTTACAGTTCCCATGCTGAACACATACTGTGTTTGAATACTGTACAGAGTGGAAAGGCAAAGACATCATGGAGGACGAGGACGCTTGTTTACAGATGTACAAGAGACTGCAATTATAAATCTGGTTTTGGCCAACAATGCAATTAGGATTCGAGAGATAAGAGAGCATATCTCGAATAATGACACCATATTTAACAACATCAATGCGGTAAGCCTGTCGACCATACAACGCATCCTCCAACGGCACCGAGTGACGATGAAACAACTTTACAAGGTGCCATTTGAGAGAAACTGATAGAGTCAAGAATATGCGACATGACTTTGTAGAGGTATGTATGCAACACTACTTCCAGTACTTCAGACATACCATATTTACTCATCTGTATATCCTTTTGTCTGTTACAGAGAGTATTGGAGCTGGATGCCCATGTAATGCGCCATGAATTTATTTATGTGGATGAGGTTGGCTTCAATATCACCAAAACCAGGTGCCGCGGAAGAAATGAAATAGGACAGAGGGCAATTACCAATGTCCCTGGACAGCGTGGGGGTAATATAACTATGTGTGCTGCCATCACTCAAAACGGGGTCCTCCATCACAATGCCACACTGGGTCCGTACAACAACGGCCATATGCTCACTTTTCTGGATGCAATTTACACAATGCTTGTCCCTGATCCAGATCAGGAGCCTGCTAGATTTGTGGTTTTATGGGACAATGTTAGTTTTCACCGGGCTGTTCTGGTCCAAAACTGGTTTGCCACCCATCCACAATTTGTAGTTTTGTACTTACCCCCATATTTACCTTTTCTAAATCCCATAGAGGAATTTTTCTCAGCCTGGCGCTGGAAAGTGTATGATCGCCAAACCTATGGGGACATAGAGGTTGCCTCTGTCCAAGGTTGGATATGCCATGCTAGGAGATACTTCCCTCAATGTTTGGCAAGAGAAAACGTATCTTGTGATGTGGACGAAGTATTGTGGCCAGACCCAGGCCGGAGAAGAGATGAAGCGTAGCTTAGCACTGGTGACTGCCCCCCCCACCAATTCCTGGACTGCCCCCCGGGACGCCACACACACAATTGTGTTCTTTACTGTACTCTAAAGAATATACTTTTGGTTTACATATGTTTATGGTTTTGTCGTATACATCAGTAATGTTTGGCCGAATAAATATTTTCTGTTTCTACATTGCATTGGTGTTTATAGTGTACTTGTTACCCCTCTCAGCAGATTACTTTCACTGTAGAACGTTGTATTGAAATGTAGATATATGCCTATGAAAGACCACAGAGCTTTAGATTTAGAACAACAGTGTGTACATGGTATTGCCAAAAATGTACTCTTATGAAAGCAGTGTTTGCCATTTGATGCAAATACTTCATTCTGACATGTGTTTATGGCATTTTGAATGCAGTGTTACATTTTGAAGGAGATGTGAGGCATTTTGCATTTTGGGTGTGCAGTTTTGGAAATTGTTTTTGAAAAATTTGAAAAAAGGAGATAGTTTTGAAAACGTGTGTAAGCAGTTGGAAAAAACTGTAATAGTAAGCTTATCATGAATATTGAATACATTCAGTAATACCCATGAATAAGGCATCTAATTTATAAGCACTATTACTAATGCAGTGGTACTGGTGTCATGATAGCTCTGTTTACCTGTTGGCTGGCTGGGTGGACCCACGCATGGCCAAGAGAGGGAAAGTGGAATTAAGGCCTTCACATGTGTCCTGAATGTGTCCTGATTTCCTTTCACTGTGCTATATGTGCTTTCCTTTCGAAAGCTCTGTATGCACTTTCAGTAGCCTGATACAGTAGAGATCCAGATACAAGGTGAATCCATCCACCTCCGGAGGTGGTCA
Organism: Oncorhynchus tshawytscha; assembly: GCF_018296145.1. NCBI lineage: Eukaryota > Metazoa > Chordata > Actinopteri > Salmoniformes > Salmonidae > Oncorhynchus > Oncorhynchus tshawytscha. The sequence continues at coordinate 63,651,675 of NC_056437.1, read as the reverse complement.
TTCAGCCAGATATGATCACAATCAGATCACATGCGCTTTTGTTATCTGGTTCTCTAAACCGGATACAGGTCTTTAAAACCAAGTGTAAATGGAGTCTATCCTTGTACGATCGGGATCCTGGGGCGTTTGGTACCCTGATCAGTGCTAAATGTGTAAACGCAAACTAATCCTAGTCCCTTCCCAAGTGATGGGTCCAAGATCCAGGACCACAGTACCAGAGTAGTGTGACACTGTTCGGTAGAGTTGTATGTGTGTGCATGCTCATCATTCATAAATTAATACTAAAGTATTACTAAATTTACTATGCTCATTAGCTCTGTGACAGTGGAGGCTCCTCAGATGAGGAAGGGGAGGATAAGTCTCAGTGAATTTCAGAAAAACTTAAATAGTGAAAAAAAGTGATAATTTTTAGATATAACTATACTAAATATATATTCACGTGACCAAATAATTTATTAAAACACACTGTTTTGCAATGAAGGTCTACTGTAGCCTCAGCAGCACTCTGTAAAGTAGAAACTGAAAGAGGACAGAGAAAGAAATGCACGCAGGGAGAGAGATCAGTATAATTACACTTCTATTCCTGCAGCATGAATAAGACATCATTACGTAGATAATGGGCTCTGAGTGTCCCCAGCAGTTTCTCACATGCTCCCAGTCTGGAGGTGTGTGTGTGTGTGTGTGTGTGTGTGTGTGTGTGTGTGTGTGTGTGTGTGTGTGTGTGTGTGTGTGTGTGTGTGTGTGTGTGTGTGTGTGTGTGTGTGTGTGTGTGTGTGTGTGTGTGTGTGTGAGAAAGAGTGTATGTATGTGAAGGGGGGTATGAGAGAGAGCAAGAGCCAGAGGGGGAAAAAAGTATGTGTGCATGTTCAGGAATACTTCCTTCCAGGCAGAAGGGAAACTATTGTGTGACTGGTGATTGAATTGAGTCCTGTGGGATTCTGATGACCAATTACCTCCTACTGTCACCCCTTTCCCTTCTCCCCCTCCACCTGAAAGGAGAGGCTCTTTTCTCCTTCTCTTTGATCTGTCTCACTAAATGAAATGGGAGCTCAGGATAGAGAAGGAGGAGGAGAAAGAGAGTGGGAAGGATAATAATGCCTTGATAATAGGAGGTAATATTTACCACGTCAACGACCCTGCCCTTAAAATTAAATTGAAATTGAGAAAGGGATAGAGAGAGAGGGATAGATCGACTGAGAGAGGGATAGAGAGAGAGAGGGGAGTAGGGGAAGTGACATTCCAATACCTACCTGTGGAGTTCTGTGTTTTAAATGTCAAGCAGTGGGAGTCAGAGAGGGTGGGAGTAGGGGGGTAGCGGAAGTGGGCCAGGAGGAGAGGCAGAATTCAGGTCAGCTACAGACTGAGGTGGGACCACTTTAAAATAGCTGAGAGCAGTAGCTTAGCTATATTGTGACAGCACCTCCCTTGGCCGATTTCCCATGCACAGATTAAGCCTATACCTGTCAAGATAATTATGTTCTCAGTGTTCATAAACCCAATTGGATTGATTACTCAGCCTGATACCCAGAATTTGTAGGAAACTGGTTGGAGTTAATCAGACGGAGGCCCAGCTACAATTGTCAGGAATGTTTATTTAGAGAGCTCTCCATATCATTTCCGGTACATTGGTCTATATGCCTCACATTTCGTCATAAATGTCCCTCCTCCTCACAGATACAATGGCAACATAGTTCACAAGTCTTCTCCTACTAATACGTTGTCTGCCACCTGTTAAACAATCTACTACATGTCCAAGGTCTCTCCCCTCCCTGGCTGGGGACAGAATGTCATGTAAGGAACACAGTATTCCAGCTTGTCTGACGATAGCTCCATTTGTTTCTCACTTACACCATGCTTACATACTAAAAAGGAACAGAAAGTCCTTGTTCTAATTTTTGACTAAAATTACACACATCAGATTTAGTTTTATGATTCTAATAAGTTTCATACAATCATACAGTGACAGGGTAGTATTCTGTTAGTTATAGTTCTACGTTAAATGTATACATCATTTAGTCATTATTCATAAAATTCATAACACAAATTTAATAGAGAATTTCCATAGTGTATAGTAGTGTGTAAAGTCAGAGGGGATCACTACTTTTGGATTACCAATGCTAGTGTGAAGGACGTGACGCTGCCTGCTTAGTGAGTACCACTTCATCTCACAACGAGGCTCGAACCCAGGACTTCTGTGTTGTGTTGGACGAATGAGACTTTGTTCTTTATAAAGGACACTGGTTCATTAGCGATCACTCTAACATGCTCATGTTCCTCAGCTAGTATATTAACAATGTTTAGCCAAAGTACAGTAGCCCTTCTGGATAACAATGAGGTGAGTCAAAAGACCCACACAACAAACTCACAGGAGCTATATAAATCCAGATCTAATTTTATTGGTCACATACACATATTTAGCAGATGTTATTGCGTGTGTAGCGAAATTCGTGTGTTCCTAGCTCTAAAAGTGCAGTAATATTTAACAACACACAACAATACTAACAAATCTAAAAGTAAAATAATGGAATTAAGAAATATAGAAATATTAGGATGAGCAATGTCGGAGTCCGGAGAATAAATAAATAAATACGTAAATATTGTAGAGTTTTAGAGAAGACATCAAAACTATTAATTAACATATATGTAATCATGTAGTAACCAAAAAAGTGTCTAACAAATCAAAATATACTTTATATTTGAGATTCTTCAAAGTAGCCACCCTTTGCCTTGATGACAGCTTTGTAAACTCTTGGCATTCTCTCAATCAGCTTCAAGTTGTCACCTGGAATGCATTTCAATTAACAGGTGTGCCTTCTTAAAAGTTAATTTGTGGAACCTCTTCCTTTTATGTATTTGAGCCAATCAGTTGTGTTGTGACAAGGTATGGGTGTCACGTTCTGACCTTAGTTCTTTTGTTAAGTCTTTGTTTTAGTATGGTCAGGGCGTGAGTTGGGTGAGTTGTCTATGTTCCTTTTTCTATGTTTTGGGATTTCTGTGTTTGGCCTGGTATGGTTCTCAATCAGAGGCAGCTGTCTATCGTTGTCCCTGATTGAGAACCATACTTAGGTAGCCTAGTTACACTTTTGAGTTGTGGGTGATTATTTTCCGTGTTAGTGTCTGTTACCACATGGGACTGTTTCGTTTGTTTCACTTTGTTATTTTGTATTTGTGTAGTGTTCAGTTTGTCTTATTAAAATGGACACATACCACGCTGCACGTTACAGAATCACCCACCACCAGCGTGGTAACGGGCAGCAGCGATCTCCAGACTCCTGGACATGGAAGGAGATTTTGGACGGCAAAGGACCCTGGGCACAGGCTGGGGAATATCGCTGGCCCAAGGCAGAGCTGGAGGCAGCGAAAGCCGAGAGGCAGTGGTATGAGGAGGCAGCACGGCAGCGCGGTTGGAAGCCCGAGAGGCAGCCCCAAAAATGTATTGGAAGGGGTGCACACGGGGAGTGTGGCTAAGTGAGGTAGGAGACCTGAGCCAACTCCCCGTGCTTACCGTGGAGAGAGATGGACCGGGCAGGCACCTTGTTATGCCGTGAGGCGCAAGGTGTCCCCGGTGCACAGGCATAGCCCGGTGCGGTACATAGCAGCGCCTCGTATCAGCTGGGCTAGAGTGGGCATCGAACCAGCTGTCATGAAGCCGGCTCAGCGCATCTGGTCTCCAGTGTGTCTCCTTGGGCCGGGGTACATGGCACCAGCTCTACGAATGGTGTCCCCGGTTCGCCAGCACAGCCCAGTGCGGGCTATTCCACCTCGCCGCACTGGCCTGGCTACGGGGATTATCCAGCCAGGTAGGGTTGGGCAGGCTCGGTGCTCGAGACCTCCAGTGCAACTCCACGGTCCAGTCTATCCGGTGCCACATCCACGCACCAGGCCTCCGGTGGCAGCCCCCCGCACCAGGCTGTCTCTCCGTCTCTTCCCTACAGGTGCTTCCGTCTGTCCTGAGCTGCCAGAGTCTCTCATCTGTCCTGAGCTGCCAGAGTCTCTTATCTGTCCTGAGCTGCCAGAGTCTCCCGTCTGTCATGAGCTGCCAGAGTCTACCTTCTGTCCTGAGCTGCCTGAGTCGCCCATCTGTCCTGAGCTGCCAGAGTCGCCCGTCTGTCCTGAGCTGCCAGAGTCGCCCGTCTGTCCTGAGCTGCCAGAGACGCTGTCTGTCCTGAGCTGCCAGAGTCGCCCGTCTGTCCTGAGCTGCCAGAGTCGCCCGTCTGTCCTGAGCTGCCAGAGTCTCCCGTCTGTCCTGAGCTGCCAGAGTCTCCCGTCTGTCCTGAGCTGCCAGAGTCTCCCGTCTGTCCTGAGCTGCCAGAGTCTCCCGTCTGTCCTGAGCTGCCAGAGTCGCCCGTCTGTCCTGAGCTGCCAGAGTCTCCCGTCTGTCCTGAGCTGCCAGAGTTGCCCGTCTGTCCTGAGCTGACCTTAGTTCTTTGGTTATGTCTTTGTTTTAGTATGGTCAGTGCGTGAGTTGGGAGGGTTGTCTATGTTCCTTTTTCTATGTTTTGGGATTTCTGTGTTTGGCCTGGTATTGTTCTCAATCAGAGGCAGCTGTCTATCGTTGTCCCTGATTGAGAACCATACTTAGGTAGCCTGGTTTCACTTTTGAGTTGTGGGTAATTATTTTCCGTGTTAGTGTTTGTTACCACACGGGACCGTTTAGTTTGTTCAGTTTGTCTTATTAAAATGGACACATCCCATGCTGCAAATTGGTCCAACCTCTCTTACTCCTCATCAGAGGAAGACGACGAACGTTACAATGGGTGATATACAGAAGATAGCCCTATTTGGTGAAAGACCAAGTCCATATTATAGTAAGAACAGCTCAAATAAAGAGGAATGACAGTCCATCATTACTTTAAGACATGCAGGTCAATCAATCCGGAAAACTTAAAGTGCAGTCGCAAAAACCATCAAGTGCTATGATGAAACTGGCTCTCATGAGGACCACCACAGGAAAGGAAGACCCTGAGTTACGTCTGCTGCAGAGGACAAGTTCATTCGAGTTAGCTGCAACTCAGATTGCAGCCCAAATAAATGCTTCACAGAGTTCAAGTAACAGACACATCTCAACATCAACTGTTGAGAGGAGACTGCGTGAATCAGGCCTACATGGTCGAATTGCTGCAAAGAAACCATTACTAAAGGACACCAATAAGAAGACACTTGCTTGGGCCAATATACACAAGCAATGGACATTAGACTGGTGGAAATCTGTCCTTTAGTCCGATGAGTCAAATTGTTTGGTTCCAACTGCCCTGTCTTTGTGAGACGCAGAATAGGTGAAAAGATCATCTCTGCATGTGGAGGAAGAGGTGTGATGGTGGGGGTGGGGGTGTGCTTTGCTGGTGACACTGTCAGTGATTTATTTAGAATTCAAGGCACACTTAACAGGCATGGTTACATTCTTCAGTGATATGCCATCCCATCTGGTTTGTGCTTAGTGTGACTAGCATTTGTTTTTCAACAGGCCAATGACCCAACACACCTCCAGGCTGTGTAAGGGCTATTTGACCAAGAAGGAGAGTGATGGAGTGCTGCATTAGATGACAGGGCCTCCACAATCTATAAGGGCACAAGGCGAGACACAAATGCAGACACAGGAGGCAGATGGTTGAGCTCCGATATTTATTACAAAAGGGGTAATGCAAAAGGCAGGTTGGGGACAAGTGAGAGTTCATAAACCAGGTCAGAGTCCAAACAATACAAAGGGATAGGCAGGCTCAAGGTCAGAACAGGCAGAATGGTCAGGCAGGTGGATTCAGCGTCAGGACAGGCAGGGGTCAAAACCAGGAGGGCTAGTAAAAAACAGGCTGGGAAAAATAGGAGCTAGGAGAAACACTGATTGACTTGGCAAAACAAGACGAGCTGGCACAGAGAGACAGGAAACACGGGGATAAATACACCGGGGACTAATAGGGAAAACAGGAGACACCTGGAGGTGGGTGGAGTCAATCACCAAGACAGGTGAAACAGATCAGGGTTTGACACATTCACCCGACCTCAACCCAATTGAGATGGTATGGGATGAGTTGGACCGCAGAGGCAAGGAAAAGCAGCCAACAAGTGCTCAGCATATGTGGGAGCTCCTTCAAGACTTTTGGAAAAGCATTCAAGGTGAAGCTGGTTGAGAATGCCAAGAGTGTGCAAAGCTGTCATCAAGGCAAAATGTGGCTTCTTTCAAGAATCCAAAAATATAAAATATATTGATTTGTTTAACACTTTTTTGGTTACTACATGATTCCATGTGTGTTATTTCATAGTTTTGATGTCTTCACTATTATTCTACAATGTAGAAAATAGTAAAAGAAAGAAAAACCCTTGAATGAGTAGGTGTGTCCAAAACCTTTGACTGCTACTGTATATATAATTAAAACATGACTAAAGTGGCCAGTGTTCCATTATTAAAGTGACCAGTGTTCCATGTCAATGTACATAGGGCAGCAGCCTCTAAGATGCAGGTTTGAGTAACTGAGTGGTAGCCGGCTAGTGATGGCTATTTAACAGTCTAATGGCCTTGATATAGAAGCTGTTTTCAGTCTTTCGGTCCCAGCTCTGATGCACCTGTACTGGCCTTTTGGATGATAGCGGGGTGGCTGAGGTCTTTCATGATCTTCTTGGCCTTCCTGTGAAACCAGGTGCTGTCCTGGAGTGCAGGCCGTGTGCCCCTGGTGATGTGTTGGGCAGACCACATCACCCTCTGGAGAGCCCTGTATTGCGGACAATACAGTTCCGTACCAGGTGGTGGTACAACCCGAAAGGATGCTCTGAATGGTGCATATGTGAAGGTTTGTGAGGCTCTTAGGGGACAAGCCACATTTTTTCAGCCTCCTAAAGTTGAAGAGGCAGTTGCTCCTTCTTCACCACACTGTCTGTGTGGGTGGACAATTTCAGATTGTCAGTGATGTGTATGTAGAGGAACTCTGTCCCGTCGATGTGGATGGGGACGTGCTCTCTCTGCGATCTCCTGAAGTCCACGATTAGCTCCTTCATTTTGTTGACGTTGAGGGAGAAATTACTTTCCTGGCAGCACTCGGCCAGGGCCCTCACCTCCTCCCTGTAGGTTGTCTTGCCATTGTTGTTAATCAGGCCTAACACTGTTATGTTGTCTGCTAACTTGATGATTGAGTTGGAGGTGTGCGTGGCCACGCAGTCATGGGTGAACAGGGCGTACAGGAGGGGGCTGAGCTCTTCAGTGGTCTTGATCCATAGGCGATAACTCGCTCACGACCTTCAATCTCTTGTGTCAAAACAGTTTGATGTCACAGGCATCTGTTTGTACTTTGAAGGGTAGGTAGAAGTCAGGGGAGAGGAGCACTGGCGCTTTGGTTAGGGCCTCTTTCAAGTCTTCGAAAGCCCTCTAGCATTTTGATGTCCAAGCCCAAAATGATGTCCAATCTTTCTTCTTCAGAGCATTGAGGGGAGCAGAGCAGTCTGCGTATTGAGGGATAAAGCGACTATACCATCCTGTCGTACATAGAAACCTCTCCATGTCGTTGACAGACCGAGGTGTTGGAATAGACTGGACAGCCTCAACTTTTTGGCCTGTGTCACGATGCCTTTGGTGGACACTACATGTCCTAAGAAGGAAATGCTCATCTGGAACAGGTTACACTTCTTCATGTTCACTGTGAGACCAGCTTTGCGCAACCTGCTGAACACAGCTCTCAGGTCTTCCAGGTGTGGGAATACACCACAATGTCATCCATATACACAAAGTAACACTTCCCCTTGACATCTTCAAGCACTATTTCCAGGAACGATGCTCCAGCATTATTCAAACCAAAGCGAAGAAGGAGAAACTCAAATAAGCCACCTGGAGTAACAAATGCCATCTTCTGAATGCTGGCAGGGTCCATGCCCACTTGTCAGTATCCACTCTTGAAGTCGATAGTGCTGATTACTGTTGGCCATGTAAGGACTCCAGTATTTCCTGAATTTGAGGCATGGGGTAGGCGTCAAGAGGGGTCTTCGCATTGATGCCTCTGTAATCAATGCAGACCCTTGTTCCTTTTTCTTCCCAAGCACTAGTAGGTGAGGCCAGGGGGATGTCGATTGTCTGACCTTGTCGTCGCTCAACATGTTCTTGACGTGTCCGTCTATGAACTCTTACTTTTGCAAAGACACTTGGTAGGCCTTCTTCTTTATGGGGACCTCATCAGTTGTAAGGGAACACCCCCCTGAAATGTACAAAAATGAATGGGAAGTCATTGGCACTGGACAAACCATATACACGGTGTCCAATAACACTCAATTCGGCGTCGTTTCATTCAAAGTTGATTGGAAATGCCATATGGCAAATGCCAAGTGTAACACTTTAAAAATCCAACAGATGGCGAGTGCGCTCCACAGTGATTTTTCATATTGCAAATGTAACAGAAGTCAAGAACCAAAAGCAAAATTTTGAAAAACGGAACATTTTTTCAAAAACCTATCACCCCCTTTTAAAAAGTGCTTTCTGGACCGTTTTTGAAATTATTTAGATTTTTTTTGGTCAATTACATGTGTAAGAACTGTATGAATATACATTTGTCCAATTTTATTATCATTATTATTATTATTATTATTTTTTACTTGTGCATAAGGCATATGTTTTGTCCATTTGCAATATGATTTCAAAGGAAGTCAAAAGTCAAAAGTCCAAAATAGCAAAAAAAAATTAAAAAACTTCACCCCCTTAAAAAAGTGCTTTCTGAAACGTTTTTTGAAATTCTTTCGATTTTTGTGTCAATTACACATGTATAAGAACTGTATCAACACACTTTAGTCATATTTTACTATCATCATTTTTTTTTTTTTTTTACTTGTGCATAAGGCATATGTTTTCTCCATTTGCAATATGATTTCATAGGAAGTCAAAAGTCAAAAAAAGCAAAAACTTTGAAAAAACTTATCACACCCTTAAAAAAGTTCTTTCTGGACAGTTTTTCAAAATTCTTTCTCGAATTTTGTGTCAATTACACATGTATAAGAACTGTATCAACATACTTTAGTCATATTTTATTATCATTTAAAAAAAATGTTTTTTTTAAACTTGTGCATAAGGCATATGATTTGTCCATTTGCAATATGATTTCATAGGAAGTCAAAAGTAAAAAATGTGAACATTTTTTCAAAAACTTATCACCCCCTTAAAGTGCTTTTCTGGACCATTTTTCGAAATTCTTTTGATTTATTTTGTCAGTTAATCATGTGTAAGGCATATGTTTTGTCCATTTGCAAAATGATTTCATAGGAAGTCAAAAGTCACTTTTTTTTGGGCCAAATGCCATAAGAACTGGCCAAATGCAATATGAAATATGAAAATGCCATATCAGGGTGTTATGTCCATTTGCCATGTACCATCACGAATTTGTCATGCTCAAAAATACTGCAGAAATACTAAATTGACTGGCCTGATGAACTCGGGATGGCCGGGCAGTGATAGTGGTTCCTCTCCATCGCTCGTTGTGTGGATTTCATCATGTCCATTTGGTGATGTTTTTCACTGTTGAATCATATTGCAAATGCACGTGCATTTACAAAATGTTTCAATGGGCATTTACCATCACGAATTTGGCATGCTCAAAACTCCTGCAGAAATGCAAAATTGACTGGCCCGATGAACTCGGGATGGCCGGGGAGTGATTCTGGTTCCTCTCCATCACTTGTTGGTCTTGATTTCAGAATGTCATTTTGGTTATGGTACCTCACTGTTTAAATATATTGCAAATGGACAAAAGTCAACCAGCAAGTCACCGTCCATCAGTCAATTAGATGTCATTCTGACACCAAACTGATACAAACTGACACCACACCCACTTTTTCCAACTAATTTAGAAGCCAACTATCACATATTTCAGAGCAGGCCAAAAATTCACAGCCCCTTGTGTTCAAACCATAATAAAAACGTAAAACCCATAGTTACGTTCTAGCTGCGGGTCCAGTTCTAACATTATGTGTAGGCCTAGCTGAGGCGACCCCGAATCCCAAGTTTCGGCTCGATAGGTCATTCGGTGCCTGAGCTAGACCTTAATTGGTGCTGGAAATCAAAAAAATGTCATGCCTTGCTATGGGGTCCTTGAATGAGCTATCGGACAGAAACGTTGGGGTCTGTCTCTATGGGCCGAGCCGGTTTCAATGCACCTAGTCTTGCGACTCTGGGACTTTTTTCATTATGGTCAAAATGAATTGAAGTCATTGCAAATGTATGAGGTTGTTTCTCGCTCTGAGAACCTTCTAGAGCCACATAACTCACCACGCACTATCGACCTGAACTCTTGAACAGGTTTCTAAAGTTTCAGAACTCCTGGTCTGACGGTTCTTTAATAATTCAAACAAAGGTAACTATTGCATGCGCTGTCTGTCTCTACGCCCCACCCTATGTCCCTCCGTCCAATCTGTGTGTGTGTGTGTGATTGAGTTTTTCTTGGAAATTTTATGAGAGACATGACTGATTTACAGTTCATGAGGGTTGCCTAATCGCACATATGAAGTTTTGGAAAGATCTGACTTTTTTAACCCTTCGAAACACCCCCTGTGACACCAATTATGGCACTTCCGGTTGGCACAGGAAGCTAAAAGTAAACACATATCCTCATTGGGGTATGCTTTTACAGAATCCTGAGTTTTAAGTGTATACGTTAAGAACTGACTGATTTACACAGGGTTGAATTCACTATTTCTATCAAACATCAGGTTGGGTATGGTAAAACACTTTTAGGGTGATTTTAACCACTTCCGTTTTTTTCAGGAAGCTTAGAATCGACACAGGTAGACCTCATAGTGGCCTGATGGATTATCATTGAAGACAGGGTCATAAGGCATTATTAACCCACATAGGCTCTAGGTTGAATTTATGGGAGCAGGCAATGTATTCCTATGGGGAGAGACGTCATTGTAATCTGTGAGATCAAAAAAACCTGTTTTACTGTTAACTTCTTGCGTCGAGCCATCCCGGATCCGGGATCGTGAATACAGCCTCAAGCTCATTACCATAACGCAACGTTAACTATTCATGAAAATCGAAAATGAAATGAAATTAATATGCTAGCTCTCAAGCTTAGCCTTTTGTTAACAACACTGTCATCTCAGATTTTCAAAATATGCTTCTCAACCATAGCAAAACAAGCATTTGTGTAACAGCTAGCGCAGCTAGCGTAGCATTTAGCGTTAGCATCAGCAGGCAACATTTTCACAAAAACCAGAAAATCATTCAAATAAAATCATTTACCTTTGAAGAACTTCAGATGTTTTCAATGAGGAGACTCTCAGTTAGATAGCAAATGCTCCGTTTTTCCCGAAAGATGATTTGTTTAGGAGAAATCGCTCCGTTTGGTGCGTCACGTTTGGCTACCAAAAAAACACGAAAAATCAGTCATCAAAACGCCAAACTTTTTTCCAATTAACTCCATAATATCGACTGAAACATGGTAAACGTTGTTTAGAATCAATCCTCAAGGTGTTTTTCACATATCTCTTCATGATATATCGTTCGTTGAAAGCCTCCTCTCTCCAGTTTTGGAAACGTTAGAGTGTTTTCTTTCCAAAGCTGCCAATTATATGCATAGTCGAGCATCTTTTCATGACAAAATATTGCGCTTAAAACGGGCACGTTTTTTTATCCATAAATTAAAAGAGCGCCCCCTATATCCAAGAAGTTAAGGGTTAATGCCACACGGTCAAGGTTAGGCTTGGACAGATCGGGAGGACCTTAGGAATATTCCTGCGGTTGAATTGTCCTTCTAATCCTAACGGTTCCGCCGCTGTCCCCCAAAAGCCCCTGAAATTTAGGGCCATACTTCATTTTGGGCCTGCTTCTTTCACGGTTGCTGCACTCAGAGCGAGCTAAGGTCAAGCGGGGCGTCTCGTTGAACTCGGCACGGTCTGGAGACTATGGTGATGCCATTTTTAGTGTTGATTTCAGAATGCCATTTTGGTGATGGCCCCTCTCTGTTTAAACATATTGCAAATGTACAAAAGTCAACTAGCAAGTCAGTCTCCATCAGTCAATTAGATGTCAATCTGACACCAAACTGATACCATCTCACACCAAACCCACTTTTTCCAACTCGCTTAGGAGCCAACTATCACATATTTCAGAGCAGGCCCATAACTCACATCACCTTCAGTTTAAATCATAATAAAAATGTAAAACACATAGTTACGTTCTAGCTGCGGGTCCAGTCCTGACATTATGTGTAGGCCTATGTGAGGTGACCCCGAATCACGAGTTCCGGCTCGATAGGTCATTCGGTGCCCGAGCAAGACATTAACTGGTGCTGAAAATCCACTTTTTTTCCATGCCTTGCTACGGGGTCCTTGAATGAGCTATCGGACAGAAACGTTGGGGTCCGTCTCTATGGGCCGAGCCAGTTTCAATGCACCTAGTCTTGTGACTCTGGGACTTTTCTAAATGTCGTCATTTTCGGAATGGTCAAAATGAATTGAAGTCATTACAAATGTACGAGGCTGTTTCTCGGTCCGAGAACCTTCTAGAGCAAAGTAACTCACCACGCACTATCATCCTGAGGTCTAGAACAGGTTTTTAAAGTTTCAGAACTCTAGGTCTGACGGTTCTTTTTTAGTTTGAACAAAGGTAACTATTGCAGGCACTGTCTGTCTCTTCTGTCTCTACTATACTGTGTCCCTTGGTCCTAGCTGTGTGTGTGTGTGTGTGTGTGTGATTTTTTCTTGGAAATTTTATGGGAGACTTGACTGATTTACAGTTCATGGGGGTTGCCTAATCACACATATGATGTTTTGAAAAGATCTGACCTTTTTAACCCTTTGAAACAGCCCTTATTACACCATTTAAGGCACTTCCGGTTGGTACAGGAAGCTATAAGTAACAACATATCCTGACTGGGGTATGCCTTTATAGAATCCTGAGTTGTAAGTGTTTACGTTAAGAAATGACCGATTTACACAGGGTTGAATGCACTATTTATCACAAACTGCTGGTTGGGTTTGGATAAACACTTTTAGGGTGATTTTAACCACTTCCGGTTGCTTCAGGAAGCTTAGAATCAACACAGGTAGACCTCATAGTGGCCTGATGGATTGTCATCGAAGACAGTTTCATAAGACATTCATAACCCACATAGGCTATAGGTTGAATTTAGGGGTGCAGGCAATGTATTCCTATGGGGAGAGAAGTCAGTGAAAACTGTTTGATGTAAACACCTTCTTTTAACTGACCGTGTGGTTAATGCCACACGGTCAAGGTTAGGCTTGCACAGATCGGGAGGACCTCAGGAACGTTCCTGAGGTCAAATTGTGCTTCTCACCCTGAAAGGTTCTCCCACTGTCACCCAAAAGCAAATGAAAATTAGGGCCAGGCTTCATTATGGGCCTACTTTTTCTCATGGTCGCTGACCGAGCGAGCTACTTTGACGTGAAGCGGAAAAATTATTGCTCTATTTTCATCTTTGACCTTTAATCCCAGAAAAATGGCCATAACTCAAAAACCGTTGAGGCCGAGACGCCATCTTGTTCGGGGCCAACTGCCCATTATGCCAAACCTATGCTCACCAATTTTCATCTTCAAAGTCTTTTCCGTTTAGGAGATAAGGCCACGTCGCGATTCGGGATGTTTTGTACATTTGCAATATGATTCCATTCGCCCTCTTGTGGGATTTTCCTGGGAGAGCGGAAAAATGACCTAAATGTGAACATTTTATAAAACGGAAACCGAATGTCCGAGAGAGTTCGTTTGATGACTTCCTGGAAGATCCGGCCCTGCCACACGGCCCGACGCCGTCCGTGCGAATTTTAGAAACGTTTTTGGACGTCTAGTAAGGGACCGTACATTTGCAATGTGGACTTTCTCACTAACCATATGGCAAGCGTCAAAATGTAAGGTATGTTATGATGCGGCGAGAGACTAGTGTAGTGCATCCAACAGAATATGTGCAAACTGTGGGCCACTCATGCAACAGGCTGTCAAGCTGCTCACGAAGCTGTGGGCTGGTGTCCACCAGCTGCTGTATTAGGGATTCAGATTCCTCACAGTGTGACATGGAGAGATTTGCCTCCTTCTCTGGATCCCCTAAGAGAGCCTTATTTGAGCTACCCAGTGGAGTTGGGATGACCAGATACATATGTATGGTCTGTGGGCTGCCGGATGTTGACCCCTGCTGGTAGAAAGGGAAATAAGATCATCCTGTGACTACTGATAGACCATAACATGGGTTCTTGAAGTCAAGACTGAGGCCAGTCATCGTCGGAAAGTCAAGCCCAACAATAACTGGAAAGGCCAGGTGATCATCCCTCATGACATAGACATCAAGGGTCCATTGTTGTACATGGAGAGAACAGTCCATCTCTGCATGCCCCATGGCTTTGTTGGCTTGGCCATTCGCTAACACAAAAGTCAGAGCATGGTTTCAATTCCTCTTTGGGCCTGTCTTGTCGTAAAAATTAGAACCAAACAATCATCTTCATTAACCTGTTTGGGATAGGGGGCAGCATTTTCACGTTTGAATGAAAGGCGTCCCCAGAGTAAACTGCCTGCTACTCAGTCCCAGTTGCTAATATATGCATATAATTAGTAGATTTGGATAGAAAACACTCTGAAGTTTCTAAAAAGGTTTGAATGATGTCTGTGGGTATAACAGAACTCATATGGTAGGCGAAAACCTGAGAAAAATCCAACCAGGAAGTGGGAAATCTGAGGTTTGTAGTTTTTCAACTCTTGGCCTATCGAATACACAGTGACTATGGGGTCATATTGCACTTCCTAAGGCTTCCACTAGATGTCAACAGTTTTTAGAACCTTGTTTGATGCTTCTACTGTGAAGGAGGGGGGAATGAGGGCTCTTTGAGTCAGTGGTTGTCACGGTTTTCTTCCTGGGAAGGAGAGGCGGACCAAAACGCAGCGTCGTTATAGTTCATGTTTTTTTAATAAGAGACACTTAACATGAACTAACTACAAAACAATAAACGTGAAAACCAAAACAGTCCTAACTGGTGCATAAAGCACAAAGACAGGAAACAACCACCCACAAAACCCAACACAAAACAGGCTACCTAAATATGGTTCCCAATCAGAGACAATGACTAACACCTGCCTCTGATTGAGAACCATATTAGGCCCAAACACAGAAACAGACAAACTAGACATCCAGCATAGAATACCTACTCTGATCACACCCTGACCAAACAAAACATAGAAACATACAAAGAAAACTATGGTCAGGGTGTGACATTGAGTTGTTTTGTGAGTTGTTTGTGAGCTGTGAGTTGTTTTGGTCATCTTCATCGAGGAGAAAAGTTGCTCGCATAGATAAGTGCTGCCGAACATGGAGAGCATCTGAGCAGCTTGGGTGCGGAGCTGAGGCATTGTGTCAGGGATGAACCGTGGAAACTGTGCGGCGCCCACAGCATCATACTTTGACTTCAGCGTGTCGTTGCACTGGAGTTCAATCAGCTCCATTTGGATGTTGGTTGGTGCATTTTCCACATCAACTGCGAAGGGATTACTAAGCAGTTCAAACTTGCATTTCTGGGCATCGAAGTCGGCAAATCACCGGCTAAACTCAGCGGCGAGAACACTGAGTTTTTCGGCAAACTGTGCACATGGGAACACGGCGGTAGAGATCTGCGCTTTTATGGATTGGCAGCAGGGAAAATGGCAAGGGTTTCCTTGCAGCATCTGATTCTCCCACAGGCACAGTTTAGTTTTGAAGGCCCTCACTGCAGCGTACATGTCTGTGATGATGCGCCCCCGCCCCTGAAGCTGCAGGTTCAGCGCATCGAGATGGCTCGAGATGTCACAGAGAAAGGCCAGCTCACACAGGAACTTTTGCTCCCGGAGCTCTGCTGTATCCTTCCCTTTGGTTTCCAGGAATTGACATATTTCCTCACGCAGCTCGAAACATCTGTTCAGTACTTTTCCTCTGCTTAGCCATCTCACCTCTGTGTGATACGGCACGTCTGCGTATTCCGAACCACACTCCTCCAGAAAAGATTTAAACTGCCGGTGATTTAGACCTTTGGCTCTTATAAAGTTAACTACCTGTGTTACTGTGGTCATAACATGTTCCATCTTTAGGGCTTTGGCACACAGTGCTTCCTGATGTATGATGCAGTGGTAAACAGTTAGCTCACCTGCACAGTTCTCTTCCCGCATCTTCTCCCGAACCATGCCCACCAGTCCACTCTTTTTACCGCACATTGCTGGCGCACCATCTGTCGTTAATCCAACGAGTTTATCCCACGGCAGCTTTATTTCAGTTACACATTTGGAAACCTCCTCAAAGATTTCCTTTCCTGTGGTTGTGCCATGCATTGATTTGAATCCTAATAGCTCCTCCGTAACACACAGATTTGAGTCCACTCCATGGATGAAGACTGACAGCTGAGCAGTATCAGATGCGTCGCAGCTCTCATCCACAGCGAGGGAGAACGCAACAAAATCTTTTCCCTTTTCCATCATACAGATTGGTGGCAAGATCACATGTGCGATCAGCTACTGTGTTCCTGCTCAGGCTCACGTTTGAAAATGCTTGTTTTTTCTCTGGGCATACGAGGTCACAAACCTTCATCATGCACTTTTTCATGAACTCTCCCTCATTAAAGGGCCGGGCTGATTTTGCGATCTCTGCTGCCACTATATAACTAGCCTTTACAGCAGCCTCGCTTTGTGATGTGGCTTTTTTAAACATATTCTGTTGTGAAACCAAACTTCTTTTCATCTCCTCTACTTTCTGGCTCCTTTGAGTCATGTCCAGGTCCTTGTATTTGTCATGGTGTTTCGTTTCATAGTGTCGTCTAATGTTGTACTCCTTACTTACAGCCACGTTGACTCCACAAACAAGACAAACAGGTTTGTCTTTTACATATGTAAACAGATATTCTGCCTTCCACTTGTCCAGAAAGCTCCTGTTTTCTGCCTTTCTTTTCGCCATTTTTGGGAAGGGTTAGCTCGCTGACAGTTGTAGCGTCTATGTTGCTATGACTACTGTCACAGAGGAGAGAGCGTTTCTGGGTCCTGTCCTGATTGGAGCGCGAAAACAGCAGAGCATTATGGGATTCGTAGTATTAGTGGTGAATGCGCTGTATAATACCGGCGGGCCAGCTCTAGTAGTAATTTGGTATTGTCTCGCGGGCCAAATATAATTACCCCGCGGGCCAAATTTGGCCCACGGGCCAGAGTTTGACACCCATGCTCTAGCAGCTCTGGACAGACGGGAGACTCTAGCAGCTCTGGACAGACGGGAGACTCTAGCAGCTCTGGACAGACGGGAGACTCTAGCAGCTCTGGACAGATGGGAGACTCTAGCAGCTCTGGACCGACGGGCAGCTCAGGCAGCGCTGGGCAGACGGCCGACTCCGGCAGAGCTGGAGAGGAGGAAAGCTCTGGCAGCGCTGGACGGAGGAGCTCTGGCGCCTCTGGACTGAGGGGCGAAAGCTCTGGCAGCGCCGGACAAGCGGGAGACTCCGGCAGCGCTGGACAGGCGGGAGACTCCGGCAGCGCTGGAGAGGAGGAAGGCTCCGGCAGCGCTGGACAGGTGGGAGCACCTGTAGGGATGAGACGAAGAGACAGCCTGGTGCGGGGGGATGCCACCGGAGGGCTGGTGCGTGGAGGTGGTATTGGATAGGCCGGACCATGCAGGCGCACTGGAGCTCTTAAGCACCGAGCCTGCTCAACCTTACCTGGTTGAATGCTCCAGGTCGCCCTGCCAGTACGGCGAGGTGGAATAGCCCGCACTGGGCTATGCAGGCGAACGGGGACACCATACATAAGGCTGGTGCCATGTATGCCGGCCCAAGGAGACGCACTGGAGACCAGATGCGTAGAGCCGGCTTCATGGCACCTGGCTCGATGCCCACTCAAGCCCGGCCGATACGCAGAGCTGGTATGTACCGCACCGGTCTATGCACCCGCACTGGGGACACCGTACGCTCCACAGCTTAACACGGTGCCTGCCCGGTCTCTCTTGCCCTCCGGTAAGCACAGGAAGTTTTGGGTTTGACTCTCGGGCTTCCATCCACGCCGCCGGGCTGCCTCCTCATACCAGCGCCTCTCCGCCTTCGCCGCCTCCGGTTCTTCTTTGGGGTGGCGATATTCTCCTGGCTGTGCCCAGGGTCCTTTACCATCCAACTCTTCCTCCCATGTCCAGTCCTCCTTGCGCTGCTCCTGCTGCCGCTGCCTGTCACCACGCCGCTTGGTCCTGTTGTGGTGGGTGGTTCTGTCACGGTTTTCTTCCTGGGAAGGAGAGGCGGACCAAAACACAGCGTCAGACAAACTAGACATCTAGACATTGAGAACTAGACATTGAGAACCATATCAGGCCCAAACACAGAAACAGACAAACTAGACATCCAACATAGAATACCCACTCAGATCACACCCTGACCAAACAAAACATAGAAATATACAAAGCAAACTATGGTCAGGGTGTGACAGTGGTCTGTCAGAGTGCCATGAGCTGGCCACGCGTGTTCACGTGAGAGTTAGCTTGAGTTCCATTTCATTTCTGAAGACAAAGGAATTCTCCGGTTGGAACATTATTGAAGATTTATGTTAAAAACATCCTAAAGACTGATTATACACTTCCCTTGACATGTTTCTACGGACTGTAAACGGAACATTTAGACTTTTCGTCTGCACCTAGTGAACGCGCGTCATGAATTTGGATTACTGGGCTAAACGCGCAAACAAAAAGAAGGTATTTGGACATAAAGATGAACTTTATCGAACAAATCAAAAATGTATTGTTGAACTGGGATTCTTGGGAGTACACTCTGATGAAGATCATCAAAGGTAAGTGAATATTATAATGCTATTTCTGACTTCTGTTGACTCCAACATGGCGGATATCTGTTTGGCTTGATTTGTTGTCTTTTTCCGTAAAGTTTTTTAAAAATCTGACACAGCGGTTGCATTAAACCTCTTATGGATAGGGGAGACGCTAGCGTCTCAACTGGCCAATTGCCAGGGGAAATGCAGAGCGCCAGATTCAAATAAAATGCTATAAAATTCAAACTTTCCTTAAATCACACATGTAAAATACTTAATTAAAGCTACATTCGTTGTGAATCCAGCCAACATGTCAGATTTTAAAAATGCTTTTCGGCGAAAGCATAAGAAGCTATTATCTGATAGCCTGCATCCATCTGCACCAGCAGTAAACAAAGGAGCTAGTGTAGCAGGTGCTACACAAAACGCTGAAATAAATTATGCATTACCTTTGACGAGCTTCTTTTGTTGGCACTCCAATATGTCCCATAAACATCAGAATTGGTCCTTTTGCACAATTAATTCCGTCCATATATATCGAAAATATCCATTTATAAAGCGCGTTTGATCGAGAAAAAAACAACGTCACTAAAAAATATTTCAAAAGTTGCCTATAAACTTTGTCAAAATATTTCAAACTACTTTTGTAATACAACGTTAGGTATTTTTAAACGTTTATAATTGATCGAATTGTAGACGGGGCAATCTGTATTCAATACATGAACGAAACTAAACCAGCTCTGCTCTTCACGTCTTGCGCAACTCACAAAAGTGTCCCCTGTTCCGAGTTGGCCTACTTCCTCATAAAACAAAGGAATATCCTCAACCATATTCCAAAGACTGGCGACGTCGTGTGGAAGCGGTAGGAACTGAAAATAGGTTCCTATTAAATATCCAATTGCAAAGACAATATAGGGAACAGAGATGGGAAAAAAAATTCTGAACAGTTAGTCCTTGGGGTTTTGCCTGCTACATAAGTTCTGGTATACTCACAGACATGACTCAAACCGTTTTAGAAACTTCAGAATGTTTTCTATCCAAATCTATGAATACTATGCATATCTTATATTCTTGGCATGAGTAGCAGGAAGTTGAAATTGGGCACGCTATTTATCCAAAAGTGAAAATTATGCCCCCTAGCTTTAACCAAAATATGCCACAGACCTAGAATTGCCTTATGTGTATCCAACAAAAAAGGTTCACTCTTATAAGCTAACTTTTTTTTAAATGAATTTAATCAAAATTGCCAAAATTCCAGGGAAAACCCCCATGGACAATTTCAGGAAAAATTCCTTTAAATTTACTGTAAAGTTTCCAACCCTTTGCAACCCTACTCATAAGTATATCATAGTACAAACTAGGTGTTAAAACTAACAAAAGTTTCCTAGCCAACCCTGCATTTTCTCCCACCAACATGCAGTCAAAATGCCTCCCCGGAACTTAACTCATCCACTTCATTTAGCCACTCAAAAAAGGAAGTGACAATGGGTGTGTCTAGGGAGTGACCAGGGCGAAGCCTACAACCTAAGACATCAAGAAACTATGGAATCTTGTTGGTTACACTCTTGTCCAGATGGGATAGGGCAGCGTTCAGTGTGATGGCGACTGCGTCATCCATGGATCTATTGTGGCGGTATTCAAATTGGAGTGGGTCTAGGGTGTCGGGTAAAGTGTAGGTCATATGATCTTTAAATAGGCTCTCAAAGCACTTCATGATTACAGAAGTGAGTGCTACGGGGCGATAGTCATTTAGTTCAGTTATCGTTGCTTTCTTGGGTACAGGAACAATGGTGGACATCTTGAAGCAAGTGGGGACAGAAGACTGGGATAGGGAGAGATTGAATATGTCTGTAAACACTGGACAGAGACAAGGTTTTTACCTTGCCATGGTTAAATGAGGTGGTTCGCACTTTCAGTTTTGCGAGAAAGCTGCCATCCATCCACGCTTTCTGGTTTGGGTAGGTTTTAATAGTCAGAGCGGGAACAACATCCCCTAAACTGTACATTTCCTGATGAACTTAGTCACCGTGTCCGTGTATACAGTGGGGCAAAAAAAGTATTTAGTCAGCCACCAATTGTGCAAGTTCTCCCACTTAAAAAGATGAGAGAGGCCTGTAATTTTCATCATAGGTACACTTCAAATATGACAGACAAAATTAGAATTTTTTTCTCCAGAAAATCACATTGTAGGACTTTTAATGAATTTATTTGCAAATTATGGTGGAAAATAAGTATTTGGTCAATAACAAAAGCTTATCTCAATACGTTTTCTGTAAGTCTTCACAAGGTTTTCACACACTGTTGCTGGTATTTTGGCCCATTCCTCCATGCAGATCTCCTCTAGAGCAGTGATGTTTTGGGGCTGTTGCTGGGCAACATGGATTTTCAACTCCCTCCAAAGATTTTCTATGGGGTTGAGATCTGGAGACTGGCTAGGCCACTCCAGGACCTTGAAATGCTTCTTACGAAGCCACTCCCTCGTTGCCCGGGCGGTGGGTTTGGGATCATTGCTGAAAGACCCAGCCACGTTTCATCTTCAATGCCCTTGCTGATGGAAGGAAGTTTTCACTCAAAATCTCACGATACATGGCCCCATTCATTCTTTCATTTACACGGATCAGTCGTCCTGGTCCCTTTGCAGAAAAACAGCCCCAAAGCATGATGTTTCCACCCCCATGCTTCACAGTAGGTATGGTGTTCTTTGGATACAACTCAGCATTCTTTGTCCTCCAAACACGACGAGTTGAGTTTTTACCAAAAAGTTATATTTTGGTTTCATCTGACCATATGACATTCTCCCAATCTTCTTCTGGATCATCCAAATGCTCTCTTGCAAACTTCAGACGGGCCTGGACATGTACTGGCTTAAGCAGGGGGACACATCTGGCACTGCAGGATTTGAGTCCCTGGCGGCGTAGTGTGTTACTGATGGTAGGCTTTGTTACTTTGGTCCCAGCTCTCTGCAGGTCATTCACTAGGTCCCCCCGTGTGGTTCTGGGATTCTTGCTCACCGTTCTTGTGATCATTTTGACCCCAAGAGGTGAGATCTTGCGTGGAGCCCCAGATCGAGGGAGATTATCAGTGGTCTTGCATGTCTTCCATTTCCTAATAATTGCTCCCACAGTTGATTTCTTTAAACCAAGCTGCTTACCTATTGCAGATTCAGTCTTCCCAGCCTGGTGCAGGACTACAATTTTGTTTCTGGTGTCCTTTGACAGCTCTTTGGTCTTGGCCATATTGGAGTCTGGAGTGTGACTGTTTGAGGTTGTGGACAGGTGTCTTTTATACTGATAACAAGTTCAAACAGGTGCCATTAATCCAGGTAACGAGTGGAGGACAGAGGAGCCTCTTAAAGAAGAAGTTACAGGTCTGTGAGAGCCAGAAATCTTGCTTGTTTGTAGGTGACCAAATACTTATTTTCCACCATAATTTGCAAATAAATTCATTAAAAATCCTACAATGTGATTTTCTGGATTTTTTTTCTCATTTTGTCTGTCATAGTTGAAGTGTACCTATGATGAAAATTACAGGTCGTCTTTTTAAGTGGGAGAACTTGCACAATTGGTGGCTGACTAAATACTTTTTTGCCCCACTGTAACTCAATAGTATTCTCAGAGGCTACCCGGAACATATCCCAGTCCGCATGATCAAAGCAATCTTGAAGCATGGATTCCGATTGGTCAGACCAGCGTTGAATTGACCTTATCACGGTTACTTCCTGTTTGAGTTTCTGCCTATAGGAAGGGAGGAGCTAAATGGAGTCGTGATCTGATTTACCAAAGGAAGGGCGGGGGAGGGCCTTGTAGGTATCCTGGGAGGGGGAGTAGCAGTGATCGAGTGTTTTCCCAACGCGAGTACTACAGTTAATGTGTTGATAGAACTTCGGTAGCGTTTTACTCAAATTTGATTTGTTAAAATCCCCAGCTACAACAAATGCCACCTCAGGATATGTGGTTTCCAGTTTGCATAAAGTCCAGTGTAGTTCCTTGACGGCCGTCGTGGTATCAGCTTGAGGGGGAAATACACCGCTGTGACTATAACCGAAGAGAATTCTCTTGGGAGGTAATACGGTCTGCATTTGATTGTGAGGTATTCTAGGTCGGGTGAACAAAAGGATTTGAGTCTCAGTACTATGATGGGGTCTAAAACCAGACTGAAGCTTTATGAAGGCAGTGAGTTGCGATGCAACAACTTTTTATTATTATTGGGAATGCTTCAGGGATTGGGTATTTTCTGTATACCAGAAAGCTAATTTCTTGTGACAATTTTTTGTTTCGTTTTCAGGGCTACGACTGCATCTAGGGTATTATGCAATGTTAAATTTAGATCCTCAGTTAGGTGGTTAACTGATATTTGTACTCTGACGTCCTAGGGTAGGTGGAGGGAGTCTAGCAGGGCATTTAGGAATCTTTGGGGGTGTCCGAGAATTTATAGCACGGCTTTTGATAATCCTTGGTTGCGGTCTGAGCTGATTATTTGTTGTGATTACAAACTAAATAGATGGTGGTCCGATAGTCCAGGATTATGAGGAAAAACATTTAGATCCAGAATATTTATTCTACGGGACAAAACTAGATCCAGGGTATGACTGTGGCGTAGGACATGTTGTACAAAACCCACTGAGGCTCCGAAAGCCTTTTGAAGTGGGTCTAAGGACTTTTCCATGTGAATATTGAAGTCACCAAAAATTTGAACTACAAGGTCTGATAGGAATTCAGGGAACTCAGTGAGGAATGCTATATATGGCCCAGGAGCCTGTAAACATTAGCTATAAAAAGTGATTGAGTAGGCTGCATAGATTTCATGACTAGAAGTCAAAAGACAAAAACACAGTCTTTTTTTGTAGATTGACATTTGCTGTTGGAAATGTTAGCAACACTTCCACCTTTGCAGGATATGGTCACTAGTGTAACTAGGAGGAGAGGCCTAACACAGCAAAGCCATGTTTCAGTCAGGCCAATCACACCAAGGTTATGATCAGTGATTAGTTAATTGACTATGACTGCCTTTACATTAAGTAGCCCCATTTTGAGATGTGAGATATCACAATCTCTTTCAATAATGACAGGAATGGAGGAGGTCTTTAATCCAGTGAGATTGCTAAAGCGAACACTGCCACGTTTAATTTTGCCCAACCTAGATCGAGGCACAGACACAGACTCAATGGGTATAGTTGAGCTTACTACACTGACTGCGCTAGTGCCAGGCTTGGTCCTGCTTGTAGGTGAGTCCCAGAAAGATTATCTACACTTTTTGGGGGGGGCAGAAAACAGTTTTCAACCAGCAATTGACTTGTGAGACTCTGCTGTAGAGCTCATCACTCCTCCTAACTGGGAGGGGTCCAGAGACAATTACTCGATGCCGACATCTTTCTAGCTAATTTATACGCTGAAGCTATGTTGCGCTTGGTGACCTCTGACTGTTTCATCCTAATATCATTGGTGCCGATGTGGATATCAATACCCTTATACTCTCTACACTCGACAGTTTTAGCCTTAGCCAGCACCATCTTCATATTAGCCTTTGGAAGGAGATCCTCGCCCTGAGCTCATCTACTTTATTGTCCAGGGACTCAACATTAGCGAGTAATATACTCCGATGGTGTCTAAAAGTCCACTCCCGAATACCTCTTCTCCGCAGGTGTCGTCTTGGAGCAGCTTCTGGGATAAGTTAAATCGCCTTGGGGGTTACAAACAAAGGATCCAAATCAGGATAGTCGTACTATCCTTTGATGAACCTTTGATGGTGTGGTACATTGTGTATCTCTCCACAGACTTTGAACTCTAGTATCTCCCAAGGTCCAGATGGCCAGTCCAGGAACTGTAGAAGGGGAGGGACAGGTGGGCCAGTCTTCCCACTGATGAAGCATGATGTGTAGGACCTGATGAGCTGTTCAAGGTCACGATCTATGCCAGGCCTCCATACCGTGTCACGACACCGCTGTTTCAGTTTGACAATGCTGAGATGACCTTTGTGTGCCATTGCCATCACACCTCCCCTGTGGGCCCTGCAGGCATCACCCCAGCATGACAGTTTGTTTTTCACACGTGAGAATGACTCCAGTTCTGGTGGGACACGGGAAGGCCATCCATTCCTTTATGTACTCAATGAGTGTGCCAAATGATGGTTCTGCCGCCGACGCGTCCTCGAGTTCTTGCAGGGACACCATCTCCTGTGAGGAGAGTAAACTATGGATTTTCTTGGAGTGAACTGTACTTAGAAATCATACTGTTATAGGCGAACTGACCACCTATGCAGATGGAGGGGCCCGTGTCCCCTGCCAGTGGTGGACATCAGGGCTGTCAGAACTTGATGGTTTGTTCTGAGGGTGAAGGAGCGACCATAAAGGTAGAGACGCCACCACCCCTAAGCCCAGTTGCAAGCAAACGCCTACTTTTGGCGGTGATGTAATGAAGGAGTATTCTTGTAGAAATCGCATGTAGTAGGCATGCCAACTGTGAAGCTGATGTTCGAGGATGTCATGCACATTCAACTGCAATGAGAGATGCCAGTGGATGACACCTGGAACCCCAAAGTCTATAGCTGATGCTGAGAACTCACACCTGTCAATGTTCAGTGTTAGGTGATGGTGGGTGAGGCTGGTGAACACCAACCGTAGGTGCTCATCGTCAGTGGCAACGTCTGGCCAATGCACCACATTGTCATCCAAGTAGACCACAACACCAGGGCAGCCGGCGAGGAAGGTGGTCAAGATCTTCTGAAAGCAACTTGGTGCTGAGCTCAGGCCAAAAGCCATGCGTGTATAACGATACAGTCCAGTGTGATTGATGAAGGCCGTTAAGTTCCTGCTCTCAGGATGAAGAGGAACCTGCATGTAGTCCTGTCGAAGGTCGAGCTTGGAGAAGAGTGTTGGAAGTGTGTCATCAGCTCCTCCGTTGTGGTTTGTGGATATTTGTGAGGCACCACTGATTTGTTGGCTGCTCGCATGTCAACGCAGGTTCTGCTGCCCCCTGATTTCTTCTGAAGGATCACCAGGTTTGACACCCAGGGAGAGGCATTGATGGGTTTGATTAGATCCTGAGCCAGGAGCTGTGGAGGGCCAGGGGTGGAATTACAGAAGGAACCTTGGGTTCCAAAAGCAGTTTGCGTGTGAATGCAGTCAGGCATCCCAATCCACTGAACAGCTCTGGATACTGATGATGACACAGGGAGGACACCTTAAGCATTTTTGCCCCACTCTTATCCTTTAGAGAGATTTCAAAACTGACAAAAAGGTTCAGGCCCATGATGTTTGCGCTCTGGCGTGTGACGTGAAATGGTAAGAAGTCATGGAACCATAGATTTTGTCGGCCTCCTCCACCTCCCAAAATGTTATCTTGCTCTGACCATAGCTACAGGGCGTGGTGGATGGAGTGGATGGAGGCCGCAGCAGTAAGTGCTGGAAGTACTGGTTGTATGTTGTTGAATTTAGCATAGACACCTTGGCACCGGTGTCAAGGAGAACGGGAATGCAGCTCTCTTCCAGGTAGAGATGGAGCATAGTAAAGTTCACTGAAGTGGGGCCCCACTGTATGGATCACTGCCTTGTGGCTGTCGTAGGCACGTGTGTTGAGCTGATGCGTCAGCTGATGTGGAGCGGCACCACTTTGCAAAATGGTTCAACTTTTGACAGTGTCTGCATGTCTGGCCCTTAGCTGGGCAATCTGGAGCCCTTGTAGCGTGATGGTAGATCCACAATTTCCACAACGCCAAATTAAGTGGCTGATTCAATTTGTAGAGCAAGTGTGAGTGAATTAGCAAGTGTTAAATTAGCATCTTCAAGTAACAGTCTTTGTTGTACCAGGAGGTTGGAGATTTTTCAATCAGCTTATCTCTTATCAGTTCGTCTTGTATTGCTCCACAATTACATTGCTGTGCTAGAGCATTCAAATCAGCTACTAACTGGTTAACTGACTCACCAGCTAGCTGACTCACGAGCTCTCTGATGTTGTTTGAACAGAAGCCGTCTTAGTAGATTGTTTTCAGATTTAAAAAAAAATCCGTTAAGAGCTGCTATTGAATTGATTCTTCGTATGAGGCAGCAGGTCAAAAAGTGCTGAAAATGCGGTGCCCCTCTTCTCCGAGGCAGTGTCGGAGGATAGCATGTTTCCTGGTGCCGGCAACAGTATACAGTCCTATGGCTAGAAGGTACGTTTCAAACTAGCCTTTCCATTGCTCCCAGGTAATGACAGATCCGCCTGGGTGAGGCAGAAATGGGTCCAGAGGAGGCAGAGATATGGTGGGGATGAGGGGTGCGGGATCAGCCATCCTAGTCGCCAATGTTGTGTTGGAAGAACAAGACTTTGTTCTTTATTTGCCATCACTCTAACATGCTCACATTCCTCAGCTAGCATAACAACAACGTTTAGCCAAAGTTCGGTGGCCCTTCTGGATAACAATACAGTGAGTCAACAGACCCATACAACAAACTGAGCTATATAACGAACATAACACTCTTTCTTTGCTAGCACATGTGAACGCCCTCCTGGAGCATCTTACCAGTATGTGCCACCCGAAAAGCTCACACATCCCGTGTGCTACATTAGTATTACCAGCTACCACTAGTACTGGGTCTGGGCAATTGGCCTACATTGTATTAGATCTTAAAAATAAGATATCTGGGTACTCTCTACTCTTGATGCCATGTGGCTGGGCCGTGATATTCAACTAGCTCTACCTAACTCATTCTTAATTATGTGTCTATGGGCTCTGGTCAAAAGTAGTGCACTATATATAGAAAAGGGTACCATCTGGGATGCAACCAGTGTTCCCCCTCCTCCATCTCCTTTACCTGATCCAGACTGCTTCTGTCCTCTGGGCCTCTCTCAGCTGTTTAATTACTTTGTCCCTAATAAATTATGCATCTCAAATTCTCATCTGAACACTTAATCTCTCCGCCACTCTCTTCTTCCCACTCCCTTCAGTTTTTCTGAGAAGGAACACAGCACCTTGTTAAAAACCTGACACCCATCCTCCTCTTCTCCCCCTCTCCTCCTCTTCCCCTCCTTCTCATCCTCCCCTCATTGTTCTGCTTCTCATACCCCTCCTCTTCCCCTCATCCTCCTTCCCCACCTTCTCTTCCCCTCTCTTTCTATTCCTCGTCCCCCTCTTTTTCTCCTCCTCCTCTTAAAGGCCCTGTGGCCCTGTAGAGTGTAATAAACACAGCCATGTGCACTTTTAAAAAGCAAAGAAAAACAAGGAGGTATTCATTACAGATATTTATCATGTATATTTATGTCACTGTAAACTTCTCTATCCTGCTGAGAAGGCGAAAACAACATGGTCTGTCTGTGAATGCAGCCTCCTGGATGCATCCCAAATGGAAGCATATGGCCTCTGAAAACAGTGCACAAGATAGGGAATTAGTTGCTATTAACTTGTTTGGGATAGGGGGCAGCATTTTCACTTTTGGATGAATAGTATGCCCAGAGTGAACTGCCTCCTACTCTGTACGAGATGCTAATATATGCATATTATTAGTAGTATTGGATAGAAAACACTCTGAAGTTTCTAAAACTGTTTGAATGATGTCTGTGAGTATAACAGAACTCATATGGCAGGCAAAAACCTGAGAAAAAATCCAAACAGGAAGTGGGAAATCTGAGGTTTGTAGTTTTTGAACTCACCCCTATCGAATACACAGTGGGATATGGGTTATTTTTCACTTCCTACGGCTTCCACTAGATGTCAACCGTCTTTAAAACGTGGGTTCAGGCTGCTTATGTGAAGTGGGGCCGGATAGGAGATGTTTTACTAAGGGGTCTGCCTACAGCCTCGTTCTCAGTCATGCACTTTCACTTGAGAGGTTGCTCTCGTTCCAGTGCAATTCTACAGACAATGGAATTCTCCAATTGGAACATTATTGAACTTTTATGATAAAAACATCCTAAAGATTGATTCTATACTTAGTTTGACAAGTTTCTTCGACCTGTAATATAACGTTTAGAACATTTTGTCCGAATGGACCAGATTGCGCTTTTAGATTGTTTACCAAACGCCCTAACAAAAGAAGCTATTGGACATAAATGGACATAAATGATGGACATTATCGAACAAAACAAGCATTTATTGTGGAACTTCGATTCCTGGGAATGCATTCTGATGAAGATTATCAAAGGTAAGTGAATATTTCTAATGCTTTTTATGAATAATGTTGACTACTCAACTTGGCAGATATTTCTCTGGCTGGTTTGGGCTCTGAGCGCCGTTTTCAGATTATGCTTTTTCCATAAAGTTTTTTGGAAATCTGACACAGCGGTTGCATTAACTTCTTCGAGATAGGGGGCGCTCTTTTAATTTTTGGATAAAAAACGTTCCCGTTTTAAACAAGATATTTTGTCACGAAAAGATGCTCGACTATGCATGTAATTGACAGCTTTGGAAAGAAAAAAGAAAAAACTCTGACGTTTCCAAATCTGCAAAGATATTATCTGTGAGTGCCCCAGAACTAATGCTACAGGCGAAACCAAGATGAAATTTCATACAGGAAATGGTCCAGATTTTGAATGCCCTGTGTTCCAATGTCTCCTTATATGGGTGTGAATGCGCCAGAAATGAGCCTGCACTTTCTGTCGTTTCCCCAAGGTGTCTGCAGCATTGTGACGTATTTGTAAGCATATCATTGGAAGATTGACCATAAGAGACTACATTTACCAGGTGTCCGCCCGGTGTCCTCCGTCGAAATTATTGCGTAATCTCCAGCTCCATGCGCGTTCCATTTTCTTCAGAGGAGAAAGTCAACTGCCACAAATGATTTATCATCAATAGATATGTGAAAAACACCTTGAGGATTGATTCTAAACAACGTTTGCCATGTTTCTGTCGATATTATGGAGTTAATTTGGAAAACAGTTCGGCGTTGTAATGACTTAATTTTCGTTTTTTTTCTTACCCAAACGTGATGAACAAAACGGAGCGATTTGTCCTACACAAATAATCTTTTTGGAAAAACTGAACATTTGCTATCTAACTGAGAGTCTCCTCATTGAAAACATCTGAAGTTCTTCAAAGGTAAATGATTTTATTTGAATGCTTTTCTTGTTTTTGTGAAAATGTTGCATGCTGAATGCTAGGCTTAATGCTATGCTAGCTATCAATACTCTTACACAAATGCTTGTTTAGCTATGGTCCAAAAGCATATTTTGAAAATCTGAGATGACAGTGTTGTTAACAAAAGGCTAAGCTTGAGAGCAAATATATTTATTTCATTTCATTTGCGATTTTCATGAATAGTTAACGTTGCGTTATGGTAATGAGCTTGAGGCTATAAATAGGATCCTGGATACGGGATTGCTCGTCGCACCAGGTTAAGGAGAAGTGTATCTAAAGTTTTATGTATAATAGCTGTATTTTCATCAACATTTATTATGAGTATTTCTGTGAATTCATGTGGCCCTCTGCAATATCACTGCATGTTTTTGAACTACTGAATCTAACACGCCAATGTAAAATAAGATTTTTGGATATAAATATGAACTTTACCGAACAAAATATTGTGTATTGTGTAACATGAAGTCCTATGAGTGTCATCTGATGAAGATCATCAAAGGTTAGTGATTCATTTCTCTATTTGTGCTTTTTGTGACTCCTCTCTTTGGCTGGAAAAATGGCTGGGTTTTTCTGTGAGTTGGTGGTGACCTAACATAATTGTTTGTGGAGCTTTCACTGTAAAGCATTTTTGAAATCAAACACTGTGGCTGGATTATGAGAATTGTATCTTTAAAATGGTGCCTAATACTTGTATGTTTTAGAAATTTGATTTATGAGATGTCTGTTGATTTGTATTTGGTGCCCTGCAATTTCATTGGCTGTTGGCGAGGGGTTCCGTTCTAGACAGGTTAAAGACGCAGCACCCTATCCTATTGACCAATCCAAGCTTTGCTTGCTTATTTCTGTTACGGTCTAGATTTGACCTTACCAGTAGCCTACCTGGTGAACAAAGATTAAACCAAAAACTTGAATCTATTATTAGTATTTACACTGTAATTATATGTGTA
This sequence comes from Oncorhynchus tshawytscha, assembly GCF_018296145.1. Lineage (NCBI taxonomy): Eukaryota > Metazoa > Chordata > Actinopteri > Salmoniformes > Salmonidae > Oncorhynchus > Oncorhynchus tshawytscha. The sequence continues at coordinate 63,620,961 of NC_056437.1, read as the reverse complement.
TCATATAACAGCTGTCATTGCCAATCATAATATTGTATATAATATCTGATTGTTACTGGCAGCTGAATTTAGACAGTCACTACACTTGCTGAAATATAGGTTAGCCGGGAAAAAACTAGCCATGGTTTTCTGGCATACTCCTGCATGTGACATGTTGGTGATATATCTGACATGAACAGAGGTCAGCTGTCGTGTTATTGTTATTTCATCGCTGAATTGCATCTTTGTAACTGAATACTAAAAGCAAGTTACATATCCTACAGTTTTGAGGAACTCTGACCTCATTGACCTGGGCTCATGACTTATCTGGCCACTCTTACCTCTCCGGTGGCCACATCCCACGATCCACCAGTGCCTGTGCATGAAATAACCAGAGGGTAGAATAACAAGACTCAAGACTCTTCTTCTTCCTCTTCCTTTTGAGAGAGGAGGCTAAGTGGATATCCCCCTCAGTTCCAAGGGTTGAAAGTGATATGCTCCTGGGGAAGCACCTCTACAAACAAACACACATTAAAACCCTTTTTGCACATACACACACACTTTGTGGTACATTCACAGATGTACAGTTGAAGTTGGAAGCTTACATACACTTATGTTGGAGTCATTAAAAAATTATGTCATGGCTTTAGAAACTTCTGATAGGCTAATTAACATCATTTGAGTCAATTGGAGGTGTACCTGGGGATGTATTTCAAGGCCTACCTTCAAACTCACTGCCTCTTTGCTTGACATCATGGGAAAATCAAAACAAATCAGCCAAGACCTCAGAAAAATAATTGTAGACCTCCCCAAGTCTGGTTCATCCTTGGGAGCAATTTCCAAACACCTGAAGGTACCCCGTTTATCTGTACAAACAATAGTACTCAAGTATATACACCATGGGACCACACAGCCGCCATACCGCTCCGGAAGGAGACGCATTCTGTCTCCTAGAGATGAACGTACTTTGGTGCGAAAAATGAAAATCAATCCCAAAACAACAGCAAAGGACCTCGTGAAGATGCTGGAGTAAACAGGTACAAAAGTATCTATATCCACAGTAAAATGAGTCCTATATCGCCATAACCTGAAAAGCCACTCAGCAAAGAAGCCACTGCTCCAAAACCACCATAAAAAAGCCAGACTACGGTTTGCAACTGCACATGGGGACAAATATCGTACTTTTTGGAGAAATGTCCTCTGGTCTGATGAAACAAAAATGTAACTGTTTGGCCATAATGACTATCGTTATGTTTGGAAGAAAAAGGGAGAGGCTTGCAAGCCGAAGAACACCATCCCAACCGTGAAGCATGGGGGTGGCAGCATCATGTTGTGGAGGTGCTCCTGCTGCTGGAGAGACTGGTGAATTATGTGGATATATTGAAGCAGCATCTCAAGACATCAGTCAGGAAGTTAAAGCTTGGTCGCATAATGGGTCTTCCAAATGGACAATGACCCCAAGCATACTTCCAAAGTTGTGGCAAAATGACTTGACTTAAGGACAAATCAAATTATTGGAGTGGCCATCACAAAGCCCTAAACTCAACCTATAGAAAGTTTGTGGGCAGAACTGGAAAAGTGTGTGCGAGCAAGGAGGTAACACCAGCTCTGTCATCAGGAATGGGCCAAAATTCACCCAACTTATTGTGGGAAGCTTGTGGAAGGCTACCGAAACATTTGACCCAAGCTAAACGTTTTAAAGGCAATGCTACCAAATACTAATTGAGTGTATGTAAACTTCTGACCCACTGGGAATGTGATGAAAAAAATAAAAGCTGAAATAAATCATTAGTATTATCTCTAGTATTATTCTGACATTTCACATTCTTAAAATAAAGTGGTGATCCTAACTGACCTAAAATAGGAAATTTTTACTAGGATTAAATTAAAGGAATTGTGAAAAACTGAGTTTAAATGTATTTGGTTAAGGTGTATGTAAACTTCCAACTTCAACTGTATGTGTGGTATGCAATATGCATGTATTTAATGATATTTGCCTCATTAGCATACTTTAATAGAATATTTCAACAAAAATTACATTCAACTGGTAAAAGTTTATGATTACGAGAAAAAAAAGTGTCTTATCATGGTTTGGTTTCTGGCCTTAAGTTACAAAGCAATACTGACATTAACCACAAATAATTCAGGGCATTTAGCTCCTAAAGTTAACTTACAAGATAAAGCACGATGTGCCCGACTCTGGAGACGGGCACATCGTGCACATCGTGCACATCGTGCACCACTCCCTAGCATTCTTCTCACCAATGTCCAGTCTCTTGACAACAAGGTTGATGAAATCCGAGCAAGGGTAGCATTCCAGAGGGACATCAGAGAGTGTAACGTTCTTTGCATCACGGAAACATGGCTCACTGGAGAGACGCTATCGGAGTCGGTGCAGCCAACTGGTTTCTCCACGCATTGCGCAGACAGAAACAAACATCTTTCTGGTAAGAAGAGGGGCGGGGGCGTATGCTTCATGGTTAACGTGACGTGGTGTGATCATAACAACATACAGGTACTCAAGTCCTTCTGTTCACCTGATTTAGAATTCCTCACAATCAAATGTCGACCGCACTATCTACAAGGGAATTCTCTTCGATTATAATCACAGCCGAGCAGACACATCGATGGCTCTGAACAAACTTTATTTGACTCTCTGCAAACTGGAATCCATTTATCCGGAGGCTGCATTCATTGAGGCTGGGGATTTTAAGAAGGCTAATCTGAAAACAAGACTCCCTAAATTTTATCAGCATATCGATTGCGCAACCAGAGCTGGAAAAACCTTGGATCACTGCTATTCTAACTTCCGCGACGCATATAAGGCCCTGCCCCGCCCTCCTTTCGGAAAATCTGACCACGACTCCATTTTGTTGATCCCTACCTACAGACAGAAACTAATACAAGAAGCGCCCGCGCTGAGGTCTGTTCAACGCTGGTCCGACCAATCTGATTCCACACTCCAAGACTGCTTCCATCACGTGGACTGGGATATGTTTCGTATTGCGTCAGACAACAACATTGACGAATACCTTGATTCGGAGAGCGAGTTCATTAGAACGTGCGTTGAAGATGTCGTTCCCATAGCAACGATTAAAACATTCCCAAACCAGAAACCGTGGATTGATGGCAGCATTCGCGTGAAACTGAAAGCCCGAACCACTGCTTTTAATCAGGGCAAGGTGACCGGAAACATGACCGAATACAAACAGTGCAGCTATTCCCTACGCAAGGCAATCAAACAATCTAAGCGTCAGTATAGAGACAAAGTAGAATCTCAATTCAACGGCTCAGACACAAGAGGTATGTGGCAGGGTCTACAGTCAATCACGGATTACAAAAAGAAAACCAGCCCTGTCACGGACCAGGATGTCTTGCTCCCAGGCAGACTAAATAACTTTTTTGCCCGCTTTGAGGACAATACAGTGCCAATGATACGGCCCGCAACTAAAACATGCGGACTCTCCTTCACTGCAGCCGACATGAGGAAAACATTTAAATGTGTCAACCCTCGCAAGGCTGCAGGCCCAGACGGCATCCCCAGCCGCGTCCTCAGAGCATGCGCAGACCAGCTGGCTGGTGTGTTTACGGACATATTCAATCAATCCCTATCCCAGTCTGTTGTTCCCACATGCTTCAAGAGGGCCACCATTGTTCCTGTTCCCAAGAAAGCTAAGGTAACTGAGCTAAACGACTACCGCCCCGTAGCACTCACTTCCGTCATCATGAAGTGCTTTGAGAGACTAGTCAAGGACCATATCACCTCCACCCTACCTGACACCCTAGACCCACTCCAATTTGCTTACCGCCCAAATAGGTCCACAGACGATGCAATCTCAACCACACTGCACACTGCCCTAACCCATCTGGACAAGAGAAATACCTATGTGAGAATGCTGTTCATCGGCTACAGCTCGGCTGTAACACCATAGTGCCATCCAAGCTCGTCATCAAGCTCGAGACCCTGGGTCTCGACCCCGCCCTGTGCAACTGGGACTTCCTGACGGGCCGCCCCCAGGTGGTGAGGGTAGGCAACAACATTTCCACCCCGATGATCCTCAACACTGGGGCCCCACAAGGGTGCGTTCTGAGCCCTCTCCTGTACTCCCTGTTCACCCACGACTGCGTGGCCACGCACGCCTCCAACTCAATCATCAAGTTTGCGGACGACACAACAGTGGTTACCAACAACGACGAGACGGCCTACAGGGAGGAGGTGAGGGCCCTCGGAGTGTGGTGTCAGGAAAATAACCTCACACTCAAAGTCAACAAAACTAAGGAGATGATTGTGGACTTCAGGAAACAGCAGAGGGAACACCCCCCTATCCACATTGATGGAACAGTAGTGGAGAGGGTAGTAAGTTTTAAGTTCCTCGGCGTACACATCACAGACAAACTGAATTGGTCCACCCACACAGACAGCATCGTGAAGAAGGCGCAGCAGCGCCTCTTCAACCTCAGGATGCTGAAGAAATTCGGCTTGTCACCAAAAGCACTCACAAACTTCTACAGATGCACAATCGAGAGCATCCTGTCGGGCTGTATGGTACGGTACGGCAACTGGTACGGCAACTGCTCCGCCCACAACCGTAAGGCTCTCCAGAGGGTAGTGAGGTCTGCACAACACATCACCGGGGGCAAACTACCTGCCCTCCAGGACACCTACACCACCCGATGTCACAGGAAGGCCATAAAGATCATCAAGGACAACAACCACCCGAGCCACTGCCTGTTCACCCCGCTATCATCCAGAAGGCGAGGTCAGTACAGGTGCATCAAAGCTGGGACAGAGAGACTGAAAAACAACTTCTATCTCAAGGCCATCAGACTGTTAATCTGTTGCGTCGAGCCATCCCGGATCCGGGATCGTGAATACAGCCTCAAGCTCATTACCATAACGCAACGTTAACTATTCATGAAAATCGCAAATGAAATGAAATGAATATGCTAGCTCTCAAGCTTAGCCTTTTGTTAACAACACTGTCATCTCAGATTTTCAAAATATGCTTCTCAACCATTGCAAAATAAGCATTTGTGTAACAGCTAGCGCACCTAGCGTAGCATTTAGCGTTAGCATTAGCAGGCAACCTCTTCACAAAACCAGAAAATCTTTCAAATAAAATCATTACCTTTGAAGAACTTCAGATGTTTTCAATGAGGAGACTCTCAGTTAGATAGCAAATGCTCCGTTTTTCCTGAAAGATGATTTGTTTAGGAGAAATTGCTCCGTTTGGTGCGTCACGTTTGGCCACCAAAAAAAATGGCTTCAGTCTTCAAAACGCCGAACTTTTTTCCAAATTAAATCCATAATATCGACTGAAACATGGCAAACGTTGTATAGAACCAATCCTCAAGGTGTTTTTCACATACCTCTTCGATGATATATCGTTCGTGGAAGTGTGCTTTCCCCTCTGAATCCCAGGAGAAAATGCCTGCGGCTGAAGATTAAGATTTATGTACAGATTCTTTATCCCCTTACACTTGTGTCTATAAAGTAGTAGTTTTGGAATTGTTAGCTAGATTACTTGTTGGTTATTACTGCATTGTCGGAACTAGAAGCACAAGCATTTCGCTACACTCGCACTAACATCTGCTAACCATGTGTATGTGACAAATAAAATTTGATTTGATTTGATGAACGAAGAGGTACCTACTAGGCCAAAGACCTAGAATATTTGAAAATCATACAACCATTCTCCAAGGGACAGGATAAGATGGAGAACAGAATGGGGTGGCAGGGTAGCTTGGTGGTTAGAGCGTTGGACTAGTAACCAGAAGGTTGCAAGTTCAAACCCCGAGCTGACAAGGTACAAATCTGTCGTTCTGCCCCTGAACAGGCATTTCCCCCACTGTTCCTAGGCCATCATTGAAAATAAAAGTTTGTTCTTAACTGTCTTGCATAGTTAAATAAAATAAATTGAGAACAGTTCTTTGTCCCATTTATACCAGATTGGACTTGTTGGTATTCAAAATAAATTATTGACCAAACCAAATGTAGTTAAACTAAGATGTCCAATCAGATCAAACCAGCCACCTCTAGGAAAGGGGTCACATCTATGGTAGGACAATTGCATAGTGTCGTTCAGTTCACTCGGAACAACTACAAGTAACCACAGAGATCATACATCCATATACAGGAGATAACTTCAGAGTTCTATTCAGAGGACAAGTTTCAGATAGATTCCAGACATGGCTGCTGTAGGATTATTCTATCACATATTCCAGTAAAGTGAAGCATCATATAATGATGAAAATACAACTACAGGCAATAAGCAAGAAATGCTATATCAAATCCCCCAAAACAGCAGAACCACAGCCAGCTGATTAATACGTGTACAGTAGAAAGAGCCGTTTTAAGAGCGCTCAATTGCCCAGTGAAGATCATTCTACCATACATGACTGACTACCAGGCACATGTGTGAATACTAACTACAGTGGGGAGAACAAGTATTTGATACACTGCCGATTTTGCAGGTTTTCCTACTTACAAAGCATGTAGAGGTCTGTAATTTTTATCATAGCTACACTTCAACTGTGAGAGACGGAATCTAAAACAAAAATACAGAAAATCACATTGTACTATTTTGAAGTAATTCATTTGCATTTTATTGCATGACATAAGTATTTGATCACCTACCAACCAGTAAGAATTCCGGCTCTCACAGACCTGTTAGTTTTTCTTTAAGACACCCTCCTGTTCTCCACTCATTACCTGTATTAACTGCACCTGTATAAAAGACACCTGTCCACACACTCAATCAAACAGGCTCCACCCTCTCCACAATGGCCAAGATCAGAGAGCTGTGTAAGGACATCAGGGATAAAATTGTAGACCTGCACAAGGCTGGGATGGGCTACAGGACAATAGGCAAGCAGCCTGGTGAGAAGGCAACAACTGTTGGCGCAATTATTAGAAAATGGAATAAGTTCTAGATGACGGTCAATCACCCTCGGTCTGGGGCTCCATGCAAGATCTCATCTCGTGGGGCATCAATGATCATGAGGAAGGTGTGGGATCAGCCCAGAACTACACAGCAGGACCTGGTCAATGACCTGAAGAGAGCTGGGACCACAGTCTCAAAGAAAACCATTAGTAACACACTACGCCGTCATTAATTAAAATCCTCCAGCGCAAGCAAGGTCCCCCTGCTCAGGCCAGCGCATGTCCAGGTCCTCTGAAGTTTGCCAATGACCATCTGGATGATCCAGAGGAGGAATGGGAGAAGGTCATGTGGTATGATGAGACAAAAATAGAGCTTTTTGGTCTAAACCTGACTCGCCGTGTTTGGAGGAAGAAGAAGGACGAGTACAACCCCAAGAACACCATCCCAACCGTGATGCATGGAGGTGGAAACATCATTCTTTGGGTATGCTTTTCTGCAAAGGGGACAGGACGACTGCACCGTATTGAGGGGAGGATGGATGGGGCCATGTATCGCAAGATCTTAGCCAACAACCTCCTTCCCTCAGTAAGAGCATTGAAGATGGGTCGTGGCATGACAACGACCCGAAACACACAGCCAGGGCAACTAAGGAGTGGCTCCGTAAGAAGCATCTCAAGGTCCTGGTGTGACCTAGCCAGTCTCCAGACCTGAACCCAATAGAAAATCTCCCTTCTTTCAGGGGGGAGCTGAAAGTCCATATTGCCCAGCGACAGCCCCGAAACCTGAAGGATCTGGTGAAGGTCTGTATGGAGGAGTGGGCCAAAATCCCTGCTGCAGTGTGTGCAAACCTGGTCAAGAACTACAGGAAACGTATGATCTCTGTAATTGCAAACAAACTTTTCTGTACCAAATATTAAGTTCTGCTTTTCTGATGTATCAAATACTTATGTCATGCAATAAAATGCAAATTAATTACTTAAAAAATATACAATGTGATTTTCTGGATTTTTTAGGGATTCCGTCTCTCACAGTTGAAGTGTACCTATGATAAAAATTACAAACCTCTACATGCTTTGTAAGTAGGAAAACCTGCAAAATAGGCAGTGTATCAAATACTTGTTCTCCCCACTGTATGTGTAGCATGAGCTAATGCAGCAGTATTCCTATTTCACATGACGCAAAATGAGCGGTCATCTTGGTACATGGAAAATATGCTACCCATCAAACTAGGCAACCATAAGTATACTGTACAAAATACACTAAACAAAAATATGAACGCAACATGTAAATTGTTGGTCCCATGTTTGATGAGCTGAAATAACAGATCCCAGAAATGTTCCACTCGGACAAAAAAAACATATTTCTCTCAAATGTTGTGCACAAATTTGTTTACATTCCTGTAGGGGAGCATTTCTCATTTGCCAGGATAATCTATCCACTTGACAGGTGTGGCATATCAAGAAGCTGATTAACTAGCATGGTCATTACATAAGTGTACCTTGTGTTGGGGACAATAAAAGGCCAGTCTAAAATGTGCTGTTTTATCACAAAACACAAGTTTTGAGGGAGCGTGCAATTTGCAGGCTGACTGCAACAATTTCCACCACAACTGTTGCCAGAGAATTGAATGTTAATTTCTCTACCATATGCCACATCCAATGTCGTTTTAGCTTTTTAGAGAATTTAGCAGTATGTCCTACCGGCCTCACAACCGCAGACAACGTTTAACAACGCCAGCCCAGGACCTCCACATCTGGGTTTTTCACTTGTGGGATGGTCTGAGACCAGCCACCCGGACATCCCGGACTTCATACACATCAACCTACTCAGATTTGCTACACACATAGTACCTTGTCTCAATTTTCTAACATCTGTGGCATTGGCTCACAGGCAAACAGGCAAGGGAATAAAACAAATATTGCTAAAACCTATTTCTTGAATTCTAAATATCAGATATTTGAAAGCTCTAGTTTTGACCTCCATAATACCTCTGACGGCATTAACTTTACAAGACTTAGTATGGTCAATTTAGACTGAGAATAATATCTAGTTATGGTAAGGGGTGAAATAGATATAGCCAGTTATAATTGTAATGGTTTAGCAGATTATAAAAAAGAAGATCCGTCTTTACATGGCTAAAAGAAAATTAATATAACATATACTGTTTACAGGAAACTCACTCTCCATCCTTAGATGAAGTTGCGTGGAAAAAGGAATGGGGTGGTGAAATAATTTTCTGTCATGGACAAAGGAACTCAAAGGGTGTGATGATATTAATGAACAAAAATTTCGATCTGAATGTGCAAATAGGATTGATTCGCAAGGAAGGGGGATCCTTTTGAATATGAAAGTGGACGAAAAAGAGATTTGGCTCATTAATCTTTATGGTCCAAATCAGGATGATCCACACTTCTTCGAAAACATTTATACCAATTTATAGAACTTACAGGCAACAAATGATCTAATCATTATGGTAGGAGACTATAACACAGTGTTAAGTACCTCAATGGACCGTAAAGGTAATCACTCTACAAACTTTCATCACTGTGCCCTTAACGAAATCACAAATATTATGGACACATTAGAAATAGTGGATATTTGGAGACTAAAAAACCCCGACCTAGTGAGATATACATGGAGGAGACTTAATCAAGCTAGTCGTCTTGACTACTTGTCTCTTTTTCTCTTGCATCAATGGTTAAAAAAGTTTTAATAGGAGACAGAATGCGATTGGATCATCATCTAATTGGCATTCACATAACACTTATAGATTTTCCACATGGACGGGGATATTGGAAATTTAATCAAAGTTTACTGGAGGACAACTTATTTTTTAACTAAGACAAAATAATTCATAACTGAATTTTTCCAGTATAATATAAGTTCAGCAAATCCCTTCAAGGGTCATTCAATTCAATATTCATCCATAATAAATAAATAAAAATTCGGGCTAAAGAGACTAGTGTCACGCCCTGACCTTAGTTATCTTTGTTTTCTTTATTATTTTGGTTAGGTCAGGGTTTGACGAGGGTGGAATGTGTAGTTTTTGTTTTGTCTAGGGGTTTTTGTGTGTCTAGGGGTTTTTGTATATCTAGGTGTTTATATGTCTATGGTTGCCTAGATTGGTTCCCAATCAGAGGCAGCTGTTTATTGTTGTCTCTGATTGGGGACCATATTTAGGTAGCCATATTCCTTGGGTATTTTGTGGGTTATTGTCTATGTGTAGTTGCCTGTCAGCACTCTTGGTATATAGCGTCATGGTCGTGGTGTTGTTTTGTATGGTTTTGTTCAGTGTTCGTTCTTTATTAAAGTAGTATGTACGCCTATCACGCTGCGCTTTGATCTCATCAATATGACGAACGTGACAGAATAACCCACCAAACCAGGACCAAGCAGCGTGAAAGGGAGGAACAGAGCTTGGTGGAAAAATGGACCTGGGACGAAATACTGAACGGTAAAGGATCCTGGACGTGGAAGGAGATTTTGGCAGGAGAGGATCGCCTACCATGGAGGCAGGTGGAAACAACGCAGGAGGAACGGTGAAGTAAGAGAGGACAGCAGTGACGTCGGGGAGGTAGGAAACAGAAACCCCAATAAAAAAAATTGGGGGGTGGCACATGGAGCAGTCGGCGAAGTTGAGGGGTGAGTCTGAGATTGTCGGAGTTATTGGACAGATTGGAGCAGAGTGAACAGAGGGGAGATTATGAGACATTCGAGGAGTTGTTGATGAAATTGGAGGAGAGTGAAGAGAGAGAGCTGCTGGTTTGGCGTAGTATGCACGGCATTCGCCCTGAGGAGCGTGTCAGCTGTCCGATGCCACCTGTGTCAGATCCTCGTACTCATCCTGAAACATGTTAAAGTTATGGAAAAATTGATGCCGGCTATAGGCCTGGTGCGCACTCTCCCTGAGGTGCGTGTCCCCAGCCCGGTACCACCAGTGCCGGCACCACACACCAGGCCTACAGTGCGCCTCGGCAGTCCAGTACGCCCTGTTCCTCCTCCCTGCACTCGCCCTGAGGTGTGTGTCCCCAGCCCGGTACCAGTGCCGGCACCAAGCACCAGGCCTCCAGTGCGCCTCCAGGGTCCAGTACACCATGTTCCTCTTCCACGCACTCGCCCTGAGTTGTGTGTCACCAGCCCGGTACCACCAGTGCCGGCACCACGCACCAGCGATGGTCCCCAGTCCAGAACATCTGGCAATAATCCACGCAGTGAGGGTCCCCAGCCCGGGGCCTACGGCGAGGACTCAGTGTAAAGAAGGGCGGCGGCGTCCAGCACCAGCGCCGTCACCGAGGTTAGGTGCCCACCCAGACCCTCCCATATAGGTTTAGGTTTGTGGCCGGGAGTCCGCACCTTTGCGGGGGGGGCTGTCAGCACTCTTGTTATATAGCCTCACGGTCGTGTTGTTGTTTTGTATAGTTTTATTCAGAGTTCGTTCTTTATTTATAGTAGTATGTAAGCCTATTATGCTGCGCCTTGGTCTCATCAATATGATGAATGTGACAACTAGACTAACAAGGGAAATCCATGAACTAATAGTACAGGTAGATAGCAATAAAAATGATACTACAGAGATATAAAATAAGTTAAAGGAAAAACAAAAAGAACTTGAGGAACTTATTCAAGAACGATCTAATATAATCTATTACAAAAATAAAGCAAACTGGATGGAACATGGAGAAAAATGCACAAATTTCTTCCTGAATCTCCAATACAGGAACACTAACAAAAATAATTTGCAGAAACTCGTTACTGAAGACGGAGTCATCTATGATTCTCCGAATTGTATTTTAAAAGAGGAAACTAATTATTTTAGGCAGATGTTCTCTTTTCCATCTCATCCTTTCCCACTGAATGAAGATTATGGTAAGGAATACTTTCCAAAAAATATAAAAAATGGAAAATTAACAAATATACACAAAGATCAGTGAGATGGCCCAATTACAGAGTAAAAACTTTGAGTCTATTAAATCCTTTGAGTCTGGAAAAACCCCAGGGCTTGATGGCATACCGGTAGAGGTACATCAATTATTTTTTGATATACTAAAAGCTCCATTGTTAGATTGTTTTAACTACTCCTATAGAAATGGTAGTCTGTAAGGTACTCAGCAGGAAGGTCTGATTTCTCTATTATCTAATCAAGACCCAGATGGCAAATATAAAGACCAAGTCTTTCTAAAAACTGGAGGCCCCTTACACTTCAATGTTGTGATGCAAAGATACTACCAAAATGCATAGCACTCAGAATTAAAAGGTATTGTTCATCCTGATCAGACAGGTTTTTTACATGGATGATACATTGGAGATAATAGAACGACTATACTAGAAATAATAGAACATCATGAAACATATAAGAAGCCAGGAATGGTATTTATAGCGGATTTTGAAAAGGCATTTGATAAAGACTAGATTTGAATTTAGAAATGCCTGGATTATTTCAATTTCGGTAATTCTTATAAAATGGTCAAAACTAATGTATAGCAACCCCAGGTGTAAAATAGTAAATAATGCCTACTTCTCAGAGAGTTATGAATTGTCAAGAGGAGTTAAACAAGGGTGTCCGCTGTCACCATATCTATTCATTATGGCTATTAAAATGCTAGCTATTAAAATCAGATCCAATAACAACATTAGAGGATTAGAAATCCAAGGCTTAAAAACAAAGGTGTCCATGTATGCCGATGACTCAAGTTTTATATTAAGTCCACAAGCTAGATCCCTGCAATGTCTCATTGAAGATTTAGATAACTTTTCTATACTCTCTGGACTAAAACGTAATTATGATAAGTGTACAATATTATGAATTGTATCCTTAAAAAATACAACTTTTACATTACCCTGCAGTTTACCTATAAAATGGGCTGATGGTGAAGTAGACATACTCGGTATTCATATCACAAAACATATAAGCTCTCCACAATGAATTTCAATAGAAAACTTGTAAAAATAGACAAGATCCTTCAACCATGGAGAGGTAAATACCTGTCTATTTATGGAAAAATTGCCCTGATTAACTCCACAGTCATATCTCAGTTTACTCACCTACTTTTGGCGCTGCCTACTCCTGGTGATTCGTTTTTCAAATCATAAGCAAATAATATTTTGCTTTATCTGGGACGCTCAACCAGACAAAATAAAACGTGCCAATCTATATAATGAATATGAATTGGGTGGGTTGAGATTATTACATATCAAAGAACAAAACCTCTCTGAAAGCTTCACTCATTCAAAAGTTTTATTTGAACCCTAAACGGTTCAAGTAGATTACTAAGAAAAGCTCATCCATTGTTTAAAAATTGCCATTTTGCCTTTGTGCAGAATGCCATGTCTCATTTTTGATTAATTGAAAATGATACTTTTTTCAAAGTATCTCTCTTTTTCAAACAAGCATTGCACAGCTGGCTACAATTTCAATTTCATCCCCCTGAAAATATAATATTTGTTCTATGGCTGAATTCAAATGCGCTGGGTGTTAAAATACCTGTATTTATGGGAAATTATTGTCTCTGTATACATCAATGATGTCGCTCTTGCTGCGGGTGATACTTGGATCCACCTCTACGCATACGACACCATTCTGTATACTTCTGGCTCTTCTTTGGACACTGTTAACTAATCTCCAGACGAGCTTCAATGCCATACAACTCTCCCTCTGTGGCCTCCAACTGCTCTTAAATGCAAGTAAAACTAAATGCATGCTAATCAACCGATCACCGCCCACTACAAATACCTAGGTGTCTGGTTAGATTGTAAACTCTCCTTCCAGACTCTCCAATCTTCCTATTTTGCTTCCTATTTAGAAAACAAAGCATCCTTCACTCATGCTGCCAAACACACCCTCGTAAAACTGACTATCCTACCGATTATTGACGTCGGCGATGTCATTTACAAAATAGCCTCCAACACTTTACTCAGCAAATTGGATGCAGTCTATCACTGCCATCCGTTTTGTCACCAAAGCCCCATATACTACCCACCACTGCGACCTGTATGCTCTCGTTGGCTGGCCCTCGCTTCATATTAGCCAAACCCACTGGCTCCAGGTCATCTATACGTCTTTGCTAGGTAAAGCCCTGCCTTATCTCAGCTCACTGGTCACCATATCAGCACCCACCCATAGCACGCGCTCCAGCAGGTATATTTCAATGGTCACCCCCAAAGCCAATTCTTTCTTTGGCTGCCTCTCCTTCCAGTTCTCTGCTGCCAATGACTGGAACGAATTGCAAAATCACTGAAGCTGGAGACTCATATCTCCCTCTCTAACTTTAAGCACCAGTTGTCAGAGCAGATCACAGATCACTGCACCTGTACATAGCTCATCTGTAAATAGCCCATCCAACTACCTCATCCCATACTGTTAATATTTATTTTTTGCTCCTTTGCACCCTTTTTTTTGCTTCCTTTTTGCTAATTTTTTGCTCCTTAACTCTACTTGCACATTCATCTTCTGCACATATATCACTCCAGTGTTTATTGCTACATTGTAATTTTGCCACTGTGGCCTATTTCTTGCCTTAATTCCCTTATCTTACCTCATTTGCACACCCTGTATATAGACTTTTATATTGTGTTATTGACTGTATGTTTGTTTATTCCATGTGTAACTCTGTGTTGTTGTTTGTGTCGCACTGCTTTGCTGTATCTTGGCCAGGTCGCAGTTGTAAATGAGAACTTGTTCTCAACTGGCCTACCTGGTTAAATAAAGGTGAAATATAAATAAATAAGTAAGCTACAATCAAGAGCCTGAGATGTGTCATGCTGCATGAGGCAAATGGTGGTCACACCAGATACTGACTAGTTTTCTATTCCACGCCCCTAGCTAGGTACATGTGTATCTGTGACCAACAGATGCATATCTGTTTACTCAGTCATGGGAAATCCATAAATTAGGGCCTGATTTATTTATTTCAATTGACTGATGTGATTATATGAACTGTAACTCAGTAAAAATCTTTGAAATTGTTGCATGTTGCGTTTTTATTTTTGTTCAGTTTAGTATGAACCCGTCTGCCATAGTGAAACCCTGCCAGATGCCCTCGCTGAGGCAAGATGAGCTGTCGTCTTGGATCAGGAGAATATTCTACCTATGAGCCCAACCGATCACCTGCAAAATAGATACACTGCCGAGTGCCAGCCACCCACCTGAGCTATCAGTGTTATATACTGTATCAGATGTGATGCAGAACAGAAGTAAAATAGTAATGGGACCATAGGGCTGACGCAATCATGATCATTTTAGCAATTATTGAAAGAACTCATGTAGCCCATAATTCTGCTGGTCAAGCCGAGGCCGATGAGAAGCAGTGCTGATGCAGGAGTAGGCTGCGCATAGCTCAGTGCTGGCCCACAGCGCTGCTGGAGCAACTAGTGCCGTGAGGATTTCCAGGATCTTGTCCTTGGTTGCCAGCATCAGTGTTGAACAGGGGTTAGCTAGGTGCCGCCCGTGCTCACCATGCAGGTAGTGTAACTTGAAAGAGAGGACAAGGCAGTGTTAGTTCTTATTATGATGACTGATGTTCCATTGCCAGCGCTTCACCACTGAGTGTTTAAGTACTGTTAACATGTAAGTGTCAATAAAACAGTAGAATGTGATACATCATGCAAGATTAAAGGGATGGAACATTTAGTGTATTTCAGACTGAAGAACCCATAAAAGCCATCAAACACTGAGGCTGTACCCACTTTAAGTGGCTACTGTGGCTATTTGCTCATAATGTAGGCCTACCATCAAAAACAATGCATCCAATAACATTTTAACATGGAAATAGCTGTTCATTCATTCAGCCTACAGTAGCAGTCAATGTGTGGTGTTCAACGTAGGACTACATTCCATGAGACTTTAAAAAATGAAAATGCAGGGCTTGACATTAACCTGTGAAAATGTTGTTGTGTTGTTTGATGCAAGAAACCACTTTACAAAATAAAATGCATTGTTATTCCCATACCATTGTTACAGAGAATCAGACAAATTATGATACACTTTGCCTATTATCTAAGCTTATTCAAGCCTGTCTCAAAAAGCTCTTTGCCTGACTCTGTCATGCCCTGATCTGTTTCACCTGTCCTTGTGATTGTCTCCACCCCCTCCAGGTGTCACCTATTGTCCCCGGTGTATTTATCCCTGTGTTTCCTTTCTCTCTGTGGCAGTTCGTCTTGTCTTGTCAAGTCAACCAGTGTGTATTTCCCATGCGCCTGCTTTTTCTATTCTCTCTTTTGCTAGTCCTCCCAGTTTTGACACTTGCCTGCCCTGACTCTGAACCTGCCTGCCTGACCATACTGCCTGCCCTGACCTCGAGCCTGCCTGCCACTCTGTACCTCCTGGACTCTAACCTTGCTATGATCTTTTTGCCTGTCCACGACCACACTTGCCTGCCCCTTGGATACTAATAAATATCAGAGATTCGAACCATCTTCTTCCTGTGTCTGAATCTGGGTCTCACCCTGTGCCCTTATAGACTCACTTTTCAAATATGTCTAAACATTTACACATTTGTGCTCTTGTAGGATGCAATCCCTCCCCTATTGCTGACTTCAAATTATCTATAACTGGGCTAATAACTCACTAACTAGCAAAAGCTCCCGCTTTGATCTCAAAACAAGTGCATCTACTCATGACCGCTCATGCTGTAAACACAGTCCAGTTCAAATTAAATGGCACAGATCCATATCAGGCAGTGTTCTATTTGCATATAGGCCTACTGCAGCTCTGATTGTGATTATGCCACACATGTCCTATGTGTTCTGCCAACAACAAAATCTCTTGCGTAGTTCGTTTTGTTTTGGTATTTTGCATTGAAAGTGGCATTGCATTGATTTGATCACAATTGCCACAGTAAAGGGAAACGTTGATAGTGTTAACAGGGAAAACTCTGGGGCCTCCCAGGTGGCGCAGTGGTTAAGGGCGCTGTCCTGCAGTGCAAGCTGTGCCACTAGAGACTCTGGGTTCGTGCCCAGGCCTAGCGTTATCTGGGTAAGGGAGGGTTTGGCCAGTAGGGAAATCCTTGTCTCATCGCGCACCAGCAACTCCTGTGGCGGCCGGGGCGCAGGGTTTCCAGGTGCACGGTGTTTCTTCCGACGCATTGGTACGGCTGGCTTCCGGGTTGGATGCGCGCTGTGGTAAGAAGCAGTGCGGCTTGGCTTGGTTGGGTTGTGTATTGGAGGACACATGACTTTCAACCTTCGTCTCTCCTGAGCCTGCATGGGAGTTGTAGCGATGAGACAAGATAGTAGCTACTAAACAATTGGATATCACAAAGTTGGGGAGAAAAAGGGGGCCAAAAAAATTTAAAAACAGGAAAAACTCTAGAACAGTGGTCACCAACCTTTTCTGAGTCAAAATGCAGGCTGAGATCTCAGATTTTTTTGAACATGACTTAAAAACATTACTGTAGCAATGAGGTTTGTGCAGTAAGCTATAGGCCCAATGCATTATCACTGCATATTGGCTTTGTTTGAATTGCCAATGAATGCATTATTGTTCGGGACATTTTTTTAAATGGCTTATAAACTTATTGAATACAAAGTGTTCAATAAAAACAGCATCTCTTTGCTGTATTGGTTGACAGTCTTTCTAGTCATGGTTTTAAACGTTTTTAAATCTCATAGTATCAACTTTGCTGTAGCTTTCTTTTATGCCTGCTACGTTACTGTAGACACGGTCATCTGAGTCATCTGATTGGCCAGCTGTAGGCCTATAGTGCACATGATTTGCTCACTGGGCCCGCCGGGAAGGCAGAGTTTGTCCCTTCAGACACATAAAATGGTCCAAAACAGTTTACCTACCTGGTGTGCAGGGCAGCTAAACCGGGTGCACCTACCGCCAACAGCGGAAAATAGACAAATAAAACAAAATAGGAACACAAGGCTGGGTTGGGTTTTTTACAACAACAAAAATTGCCGATCCTCCAGTCGATCGCAATCGACCAGTTGGTTACCTCTGCTCTTCAATCTCGTGCTTTGTTCTGTGTTAGAGCTGAAACAATTCTCAACCTGCAGATGAGTATGAGGTTTAAGTACAAATCTTTCAAGCTTGTTTGGCTGGTAGATTATTATGAACCATGATGTGCAGGCATAATGAAAGGGACACTGGACTAGCGCACTTGTCAGATTCTTTAGGGTGTCTTTAACTATGTTTCTATCCAGTTGGCGACCGATTTTAATGTGAATATTCTAAAATATTAATTAAAACAATATGCCATTTCAGAATTTCCATTAAGAAAATTTGGAGGGGAAGATGAAAGGCCATCAATAAACAAGGGATGTTAGCTAAATTAACCAAATTTACTTGTCCTTAAAAACAGCTAACAAATTACAAAAAAAACTATTAATTGTATTTCAATGTGTAGCCTGTTCAAAACTTTATATATCATTTTTGTATTTGTTTTTAGGCTACTTTACTAAAATAATAATTGTCCACATGTATCAGGGAATTGCATGCGTAGGCCTATAGGATTAGGTGTCCACTGTATGAGAAATATACAGTTGAAGTCAGAAGTTAACATACACCTTAGCCAAATACATTTAAATTCAGTTTCACAATTCCTAGTAAAAATGAAAAGGTAAAAGAGTAAACATTCCCTGTCTTAGGTCAGGTTGGAGTGCCACTTTATTTTAAGAATGTGAAATGTCAGAATAATAAGAGAGAATAATTTATTTCAGCTTTTATTTCATTCATCACATTCCCAGCAGGTCAGAAGTTTCAATACACTCAATTAGTATTTGGTAGCATTGCTTTTAAATTGTTTACCTTGGGTCAAACATTTTGGGTAGCCTTCCACAAGCTTCCCATAATAATTTGAGTTTTGGCCCATTCCTCCTGACAGGGCTGGTGTAACTGAGTCAGGTTTGTACAAACTATTGTTTGTACAGATGAACGTGGTACCTTAAGGTGTTTGGAAATTGCTTCCGTGGATGAATCAGACTTGTGGAGGTCTACAATTTATTAGCAGTGAAAGTTAACATTAAGTTTCCGAATTACATCACCAAGAGGTAAACTATATAGTGAAAACAACAGTGGTCCTAAAACGGAACCTTGAGGAACACCAAAATTTACAGTTGATTTGTCAGAGGACAAACCATCCAGAGACAAACTGATATCTTTTCGACAGATAAGATCTAAACCAGGCCAGAACTTGTCCGTGAAGACCAATTTGGATTTCCAATATCTCCAAAAGAATGTGGTGATCGATGGTATCAAAAGCAGCACTAAGGTCTAGGAGCACGGGATGCAGAGCCTCGGTCTGACGCCATTAAAAGGTAATTTACCACCTTCACAAGTGCAGTCTTTGTGCTATGACGTGGATTAAAACCAGACTGAAGTGTTTCGTATACATTGTTTGTCTTCAGGAAGGCAGTGAGTTAATGAGCAATAGCTTTATGAATTTTTTTGAAAAGGAATGGGAGATTTGATATAGGCCGATAGTTTTAAAAATATTTTCTGGGTCAAGGTTAGGCTTTTTCAAGAGAGGCTATATTACTGCCACTTTTAGTGAGTTTGGTACACATCCGGTGGACAGAGATCCGTTTATTATATTTAACATAGGAAGGCCAAGCACAGGAAGCAGCTCTTTCAGTAGTTTAGTTTGAATAGGTTCCAGTATGCAGCTTGAAGATTTAGAGGCCATGATTATTTTCATCTTTGTGTCAAGAGATATAGTACTGAAACATTTGAGTGTCTCCCTTGATCCTAGGTCCTGGCAGAGTTGTGCAGACTCAGGACAACTGAGCTTTGGAGGAATACGCAGACTTAAAGAGGAGTCCGTAATTTGCTTTCTAATGATCATGATCTTTTCCTCAAAGAAGTTCATGAATTTATCACTGCTGAAGTGAAAGCCATCCTCTCTTGAGGAATGCTACTTTTTAGTTAGCTTTGTGACAGTATCAAAAATACATTTTGGATTGTTCTTGTTTTCCTCAATTAAGTTGGAAAAATAGGATGATCGAGCAGCAAGTAAGGGCTCTTCGATGCTGCACAGTACAGTCTTTCCAAGCTAGTCGGAAGACTTCCAGTTTGGGGTGGCGCCATTTCCGTTCCAATTTTCTTGAAGCTTGCTTCAGAGCACAGGTATTTTATGTACACCAGGGAGCTAGTTTCTTATGACAAATGTTTTTGTTTTTAGGGGTGCGACTGCATCTAGGGTATTGCGCAAGGTTAAATTGAGTTCCTCAGTTAGGTGGTTAACTGATTTTTGTACTCGGATATCCTTGGGTAGGTGGAGGGAGTCTAGAAGGGCATCTAGGAATCTTTGGGCTGTCTGAGAATTTATAGCACAACTTTTGATGATCCTTGGTTGGGATCTGAGCAGATTATTTGTTGCAATTGCAAACGTAATAAAATGGTGGTCCGATAGTCCAGGATTATGAGGAAAAACATTAAGATCCACAACATTTATTCCACGGGACAGAACTACGTCCAGAGTATGACTGTGGCAGTGAGTACGTCCGGAGACATGTTGGACAAAACCCACTGAGTCGATGACGGCTCTGAAAGCCTTTTGGAGTGGGTCTGTGGACTTTTCCATATGAATATTAAAGTCACCAAAATTGAATATTATCAGCCATGACTACAAGGTCCGATAGGAATTCAGGGTACTCAGTGAGGAACAATGTATATGTCCCAGGAGGCCTGTAAACAGTAGTTGTAAAAAGTGATTGAGTAGGCTGCATAGATTTCATGACTAGAAGCTCAAAAGACGAAAATGTAAGTTTTTTTTGTAAATTTAAATTTGCTATCAAATGTTAGCAACACCTCCACCTTTGCGGGATGCGCAGGGATAATGTTCAGCTTATGGCTTGGGGGCAGAAGCTGCTTTGGTACTGCTTGCCCTACGGTAGGTAGCAGAGAAAACAGTCCATGACTTGGGCGACTGGAGTTTGACAATTTTATGGGCTGACACCCCCTATGATATAGGTCCTGGGTGGCAGGAAGCTTGGCCCCAGTGATGCACTGGGACCCGTGTTGAGCATCAACATGGCAGACATGTTGTTGCCTACCCTTACCACGTGGGGATGGCCCGTCAGGATCCTTAGCTAAGTGATGAACTTTTTCATTTCCTCATCAATTCACTGGGATTCAACAGTTTTTACAGTCAATTTCTTAATGGGTGCATGCTTATTAGCAACTGAAGAAGCAATTTCATAAATGTGTCAATTGCAGTGTCTATTTGCTCCTCATTACACACCACGGACCAACACATATTCTTTACATCAGAACATAGGAATCACTACAAAACTTATTGCATGACCTCTTAGGCCCAGCCTTTCGAACTTTGGTTTTCCTAGATATTGCTACTATACTACATCAGATGGATCTGGATACTGCTTACAAGCAAATTTCTGCTGAATTAGTAAAAATGTGATCAATACTGTCAAGCCCTGGCCTTAGTTATCTTTGTTTTCTTTATTATTTTGGTTAGGTCAGGGTGTGACATGGGTGATGTATGGTTTTTGTCTCATCTAGGGTATTGTACTGTCTAGGGTTTTTTGTAGATTTATGGGGTTGTGTTCATTCTAGGTGTTTATGTAAGTCTATGGTTGCCTAGATTGGTTCTCAATCAGAGGCAGGTGTTTATCATTGTCTCTGATTGGGAATCATATTTAGGCAGCCATATTCTGTGGGTGATTGTTTCCGTGTCTGTGTTTGTTTCACCACACGGTACTGTTTAGGTTTACGTTAGTTTCCCGTTTATTGTTTTTGTATCAGTTGTGTTCATGTTGAGCATTTCTTATTTAAAGAACCATGGACACTTACCACGCCGCATATTGGTCCTCCGATCCTTCTCGCCTCTTCAGACTAAGAGGAAAAACGTGACAAATTCATGTAGATGATTTAATTCATGTGCTGTTTGTAACTACCCTGGTAGGTTGACTGAACCAGGTTGCAGGCACAGGTTACAGTTTGAAGCTTTTTCTTGAGTGGGCAGCTTGATGAAAGCCAGTCAATATTTAAAATCACCCAGAAAATACCTTTCTGTTGATCATCAATTATCAATAATTTCACACGTTATCCAGATACAGACTGTTAGCATTTGGTGGTCTATAACAGCTTCCCACCAAAACGGGCTTTAGGTGAGGCAGATGAACTTGTAGCCATATTACTTCAACAGTATTTAACATGAATCCTCGCTAATCTTTACAGGAATGTGGTTCTGAATATAAACAGCAATACCTCCACCATTGGCATTTCTATATTTTCTGTAAATGTTATAACCTTTTATTGCTACCACTGTATCAAAGGTATTATCTAAGTGAGTTTCAAAGATAATCAGAATATGAATGCCATCTGTTACTAGCAAATGATTAATTTCATGAAACTTGTTTCTTAAGCTACATATGTTAATGTGGTCTATTTTGAGCACTTCTTCTGGGATGCTTACTTCTATTGATTTACTGGAAAGCATAGCATCTGTAAATGTGCTCATGTTCTTTATGTTAGTGCAGGGTGAGCTGCACACAGTGGAATTCCACCTAGGGCACACTGGCTTAGTGCTAACAATATAAATCTCGTTCATAGGCACATGATTATTGAATACAATAGCTGTAGGATCAGTAGAGGCATTTAGGGCAGTTAAAGGGACATCTGAAGCACTCGGAAGCATTTATTTGGGCTGCAATTTCTGAGGCTGGTAACTAATGAACTTATCCTCTTGCAGCAGAGGTAATTCTGGGGCTTCCTTTCCTGTGTCGGTCTTCATGAGAGCCAGTTTCGTCATAGCGCTTGATGGTTTTTGCGACTGCACTTTTTTTACGCATTGACTGACCATGTCTTAGAGTAATGATGGACTGTCATTTCTCTTTGCTTATTTCAGCTGTTCTTGCCATAATATGGACTTGGTCTTTTACCAAATAGGGCTATCTTCTGTATACCACTCCTACCTTGACACAGAACAACTGATTGGCTCGGACCCAATAAGTAGGAAAGACATTCCACAAATGTACTTTTTTAACAAGGTACACCTGTTAATTGAAATGCATTCCAGGTGACTACCTCATGAAGCTGGTTGAGAGAATGCCATGAGTGTGCAAAGCTGTCATCAAGGCAAACGGTCGCTTCTTTAAAGAATCTCAAATATATTTTGATTAGTTTAACACTTTTTTAGTTAATACATAGCTTAAAAATAGTACAAATGAATGAATAGGTGTGTCCAGACTTTTGACAGGTACTGTAGTTAGATGTAACACAACTTGCCTGGTTAGAATATCCTGTCTTAGATTCAATATTTGGTATTTTTGGTATTTTATTAGGATCCCCATTAGCTGTTGCAAAAGCAGCAGCTACTCTTCCTGGGGTCCACACAAAACATGAAACATAATACAGAAATACATAATACAGAACATCAATAGACAAGAACAGCTCAAGGACAGAACTACATAAATTTTTTTTAAAGGCACACGTAGCCTACATATTAATGCATACACACAAACTATCTAGGTCAAATAGGGGAGAGGCGTGGTGCCGCGAGGTGTTGCTTTATCTGTTTTTGAAACCACGTTTGCTGTTCATTTGAGAAATATGAGATGGAAGGAAGTTTCATGTAATAAGGGCTCTATGTAATACTATACGCATCCTTGAATTTGTTCTGGATTTGGGGACTGTGAAAAGACCCCTGCTGGCATGTCTATTGGGATAAGTGTGTGTGTCAGAGTTGTGTGTAAGTTGACTATGCAAACAATTTGGGATTTTCAACACATTGTTTCTTATAAAAAGAACAAATGATGCAGTCAGTCTCTTCTCAACTCTTAGCCAAGAGAGACTGGCATGCATAGTATTTATATCAGCCCTCTTACTACAATCAAGAGCTAAACGTGACTGTTCTGGGCCAGCTGCAGCTTAACTAGGTCTTCCCTTGCAGCACTGAACCACACGACTGGACAATAATCAAGATAAGACAAAACTAAAGCCGACAGAACTTGCTTTTTGGAGAGTGGTGTCAAAATCAGAGCATCTTTTTATTATGGCCAGGCCTCTCTTTTGACCATGACAGTTTACAATCTAAGTTAATGCCAAGTAATTTAGTCTCCTCAACTTGTTCAACAGCCTTTTAAATGATAAACTTGGATTAGCTAACACAATGTGCCATTGGAACACAGGAGTGATGGTTGCTGATAATGGGCCTATGTATAAAAACCATGTGCAATCAAGTATGTGTTTAGCTGACTAAGATCAAGGAATGGTCATGAGAAGAGAATATCAAAGGAAATATTATTTACTAACTTTGTCAAATGAATGGGTTCATCACATACAATACATAAAGCTTAAGGTACAAGGCAATACAGACATTAACAAAGCGTAATTCTAGGCATTTAGACACCAAAGTTAACTTCGAAGACAAAGCATGAACAAATAGATGCTTCCTAGGCCTAGAAGCCTAGGAAATGAGAAAATATCATACAACCATTCTCCAAAGTGACAGGATATAGGATGAGAGAGAACAGACCTTCATTCCATTTATACTAGATCTGACTTGTTTGTATTCAAAATCCATTGTTGACCAATACACAGACAAAACCAAAAGGTAGTTAAACTAAGATATCCGATCAGATCAAACCAACGAGCATCATCAAGGAAGGGAGTCCCATCTACGTGTGATGACCTGAGGGGGTGGGCTCGGTAGGACAATTGCATACAGTGAAAGGGGATACCTAGTCAGTTGGACAACTGAATGTATTAAACAGAAATGTGCCTTCCACATTGAACCCAACTCCTCTAAATCAGAGAATTGGGGGGGGGGCTGCCTTAATTGACATCATCGGCACCTGGAGAGCAGTTGTTGGGGGTTAACTGCCTTGCTCAAGGGCAGAACAGCAGATGTTTCCACCTTGCTGGCTTAGGGATTCAAACCAGCTACCTTTCATTTACTGGCCCAACTTTTAACTCCTAGGCAACCTACCGCCTGGTCGTCAAAGTTCACTCTGAACAACTACAAGTAACCACAGAGATCATACGTCCATATACAGTAGATAGCTTCAGAGTTCTATTCAGAGGACACGTTTTTAGATGGATACCAGACTTGGCTGCTGTAGGATTATTCTATCACACATTCCAGTAATCAGTCCTCTGGATACCATGGAGAGAGAGAGATACATTTTGGCCCATCAGAGGGGGGAAGGGCATACTGGCCCTTGGGCATTGTATTGAGCCATTTGCCATGCGGCCGGTGGTGACAGAGAGCACATGAATGAGGGCCGAACCTACACCTGCATCTCAAATGGCATCATATTCCTTATTTAGTGTACTACTTTTTTTATAAAAGATGAGACACTTGTGATGGAGAACAGGAGGGAATTTTTTTTTGCGCTATTACCAAAATAAGACTGACAAACATGTTGACCAAAGCTAAGGACAACAGCGGTGGGTATCACTTTATAATATCTCCACGTAATAAAGCATTTATAATGACTTCGTAAATAGTTTATTCATCGTTTATTGATCATTACTTCAGTCATAAGCCGTTTAATATAGGTCCTTATAAAGCATTTACTAATCATTAGTTAAAGTCTTTGTGTCACGAACCTCGCTGAAGAGGGTGCCTCTTCCTGTTTGGGCGGGGCTCGGCGGTCGTCGTCACCGGCCTATTAGCTGCCATTGATTCCTTTTTCCGTTTGTGTTGGTTATTGGTTAATTGGGTACACCTGTTTTGTATTAGGGTTTGTTTGTAGGGTATTTAAGGGCACTAGGCCCGCTGGGTATTTGTGCGGGCTTGTTAATTGTTACTCTATGTTTGATGGTGTGATTTGTTTTCATATCTTTATTCTCCGGTCTATTTTGTCCTGTTGTTTTGGACTGGCAACTTATATACGCCCTGTGTGTTTGGCGTGATCGTTTTGGTTGCACCGGTGAAATAAATTTGATAAACGACAGAACCCTGCTCTCTGCGCCTGATTCCACCCACCACTCATAGTTATTCGTAACACTTTGTGTGGCCTCATTTAAAGTGTGGGCTATTTATACTTTATAAATGTTTTGAAATGTAATTTCTCACAAAAAGATGGACATGCCATTGGTAGACATTCCAGCAGACATTCCAGAGCAAGTCTGTTCTTGCGTAGTCTTTACATTTATTTAATTCAATATACTTCAGCCATCTCTAAATTGATCTTCAGTGTATTATACCTTTTTTTGGATAAGCACCCCAGCTCACATACAGCTGTATCTCCATTTTTAGCTTGGTGCAGGGACTCCTGACCTCAATTGCACTTATGCAGTTTTACCAAATTGGACCATGATGAAAGCTTAGCATATGGCTGTGGTTAGCGAGGCCTGGGTTGAGGCACATATTGAACTTCCTAAGATTTGTAAGTCAGTCCGAGAAAGCATGTGAGAACTGCAATTGCAAAAAAAAGAAGTCTGCAAGTTCTAAATTACATATAGGTTATAATAACATGAGAAAAGTAAACACTAACATTAGCTCAGTGAAAAGTTGAAAACACCAGCAAAGTTCAGAGTAGTTCCCTTAGTGATACTGTATGTTTAACAATATTTCTGGTTAGATGGGCTAAGTAAGTGAGATAGGCTAACATTAGTGACAAGCCAGAGAGCTCTGAACTGAGATCTGTATGTACTCTGGCTGTGCATCCCTTGGGGAAGCAGCCTCTAATATAAAGTGACACCACTGTCTACCACATCCGGGAAGAGGGAGCAGGTTAATAACAAATAATTGTGATACAGGATGCATTAAAACAGTGACCTCTGCTCATTTGAAGAGAGAAAAGCAAGTTAGAGTGAGAGACATGTTTATAGAGAAAAGTTAGTTAGAGTGAGAGACGTTTATGTAGAGGGAGAGGATAGAGTGTGCACTTCATACATGACAACCCAGTGGCCAAGTTCCTTCTATTGGGACATGAACCTGACTCCTTTGGGACTGGTCAAATCTATGCATTTTGGATCACAGTAAAAACCCTTTTAGGTTCCATGTAGAACTCTTTCCATAGAGGGTTCAAACCCAAAATGGTTGTACCTGGAACTAAAAAGGGTTCTCTTATGGGGACACCCACAGAACCCTTTTTTTCTAAGAGTGAAGTGTAGAGCTGCCCCCGAAGTGACTCTTATCAACTGTATGTAATAATTCCTTTGTGTTGTCTCAGGAATTCAAAATTTTCTGAGTTATTCTCCAACCCCCATAATGTCTCACCTCTGAGAAGGTCAGCAACTCAGATTTTGAATCCAAACAAATCATCAGGTGCTCTCTCTCTCTCTGGCTTTGTAACTTAAGCTTTATGCCTTGTATGTGAATACATTCATTGTACAATATTAATGAAATATCTGCCTTTGATATAGACAATTCTCAGACCAATTCTTGCTTGTATAAGGGCACAAGGTGAGACCCAGATGCAGACACAGGAGGCAGATGGTTAGAGTCCAATATGTTTATTAACAATCCAAAAGGGGTAGGCAAGAGAATGGTAATGGACAGGCAAAAGGTCAAAACCAGTAAAGAGTTCCAGAGGTACAGAACGGCAGGCAGGCTTGAGGTCAGGCAGAATGGTCAGGCAGGCAGGAATGGAGTCCAGAAAAACAGGCAAAGGTCAAAACCGGGAGGACTAGTAAAAGAGAATAGAAAAGCAGGAGCACGGGACAAATGCACTGGTTGACTTGAACATACAAGACGAACTGGCACAGTGAGACAGGAAACAGTGATAAATACACCAGGGAAAATAAACGACATCTCGAGGGGGTGGAGACAATCACAAGGACAGGTGAAACGGATCAGGGCATGATAGCTTGCATATTTGAATTCCCTTTATGGAGTCAGAAACATTTTTAATAGGCTAATTGCATAGTCTTATTATGGGTCGCATGTGAGGTGTATATAATATAGGATAAATATTACCCCACTACACTAACTTTCAAAAATGAAAATAGCTCTAACCCTAGTCCTATTTAACCATAACACTATCTTACTAAAGTAAGTTTTAATGTAACTCAAAAGCAAAAATATTGTTGGGTCCAACCTCATTGCTAGACTAATAAATACATAAATAATAAATACAGTGGCTTGCGAAAGTAATCACCCCCTTTGGCATTTTTCCTATTTTGTTGCCTTGCAACCTGGAACTAAAATGGATTTTTTTGGGGGGGGTTGTATCATTTGATTTACATAACATGCCTACCACTTTGAAGACGCAAAATATTTTTTATTGTGAAACAAACAAGAAATATGACCAAAGAACTTGAGCATGCATAACTGTTCACCCCCCAAAGTCAATACTTTGTAGAGCCACCTTTTTCAGGAATTGTGTCTTCTCTTGGGGTATGTCTCTATAAGCTTGGCACATCTAGCCACTGGGATGTTTGCCCATTCAAGGCAAAACTGCTCCAGCTCCTTCAAGTTGGATGGGTTCCACTGGTGTACAGCAATAGGAATTTCCTTAGACATTTAAATGTTTCCCCTTAAACCACTCGTGTTGCTTTAGCAGAATGCTTAGGGTCATTGTCCTGCTGGAAGGTGAACCTCCATCCCAGTCTCAAATCTCTGGAAGACTGAAACACGTTTCCCTCAAGAATTTCCCTGTATTTAGCACCATCCATCATTCCTTAAATTCTGACAAGTTTGGTGGGTGGCCCTCTCTTGGTAGGTTTGTTGTGGTGCCATATTCTATCCATTTTTTAATAACAGATTTAATGGTGCTCTGTGGGATGTTTAAACTTTCAGATATTTTTTTAGAACCCAACCCTGATCTGTACTTCTCCACAACTTTGTCCCTTACCTGTTTGGAGCACTCCTTGGTCGTCATGGTGCCGATGTTTGGTGGTGCCGCTTGCTTAGTGGTGTTGCAAACTCTGGGGCCTTTCAGAACAGGTGTGAAAATATACACTGAGATCATGTGACACTTATATTGCACATAGGTTGACTTTATTTAACTAACTACAGTGAGGTAAAAAAAAAAGGTATTTGATCCCCTGCTGATTCTGTACATTTGCCCACTGACAAAGACATGATCAGTCTACAATTTTAATGGTAGGTTTATTTGAACGGTGAGAGACAGAATAACAACAAAAACATCCAGAAAAATACACGTCAAAAATATTATAAATTGATTTGCATTTTAATGAGGGAAATAAGTACTTGACCCCCTCTCAATCAGAAAAGTTTCTGTCTCCCAGGTGTCTTTTATACAGGTAACAAGCTGAGATTAGGAGCACAATCTTAAAGGGAATCAATCAACCACAGAATTAATCAATCAATCAGATTCCAAACTCTCCACCATGGCCAAGACCAAAGAGCTCTCCAAGGATGTCAGGAACAAGATTGTAGACCTACACAAGGCTGGAATGGGCTACAAGACCATTGCCAAGCAGCTTGGTGAGAAGGTGACAACAGTTGGTGCGATTATTCGCAAATGGAAGAAACACAAAAGAACTGTCAGCTGTCTGTGGCTCCATGCAAGATCTCACCTCGTGGAGTTGCAATGGTCATGAGAACGTTGAGGAATCAGCCCAGAACTACACGGGAGGATCTTGTCAATGGGGAATAATCAGAATTAGTTGGGTAACATAGATAAGATGTTTTATTTTCATGATATGCTTCTCATCAGAATGTATCTTGTTGTACTATAGTGGTGGCCATTTGCAGTCATCTGTTCTCTGTCAGGACTAAGTTATTTGGGCCGCAGAGAGGGGAGGGGTCAAGCTTGTCTTCATATGTAAACATATCTTTTAAATCAATTATCTCTTGGCTCCACAATGTCTGTAAGCCAGTCACTGTGTATATGTGATCTTGTCAAGGAGGGGGTATTTGTTATATGCCTGTTGATAGGTTTTGCTTTATGGTTCTGGGTGCGAGAAAATAACATAGTTTAGGAGACAAAGCTGAACGATAATTTATGGCCAATGCTGTCTGGCTATGTGTGTCTTTGCTATAAAGGATCTCAGTTGCAATGTGTAAGGACTCTCAGAGAATTCATTTATAGACACTGAATTGATCTGAGAGTCACAGGGTTGTGATGTAGCTCATATAATTAAAGATGGACTTTATGATAACTCTGACTTGTGTGTGGTTTGCTCTCATGATTTGGTAAATACAAGAGGAGTGGGACAAAATCCCTCCTGAGATGTGTGCAAACCTGGTGGCCAACTACAAGAAACGTCTGACCTCTGTGATTGCCAACAACGGTTTTTCCACCAAGTTCTAAGTCATATTTTGCAGAGGGGTCAAATACTTATTTCCCTCATTAAAATGCAAATCAATTTATAACATTTTTGACATGCATTTTTCTGGATGTTTTTGTTGTTATTATGTCTCTCACTGTTCAAATAAACCTACCATTAAAATTGTAGACTGATCATTTCTTTGTCAGTGGGCAAACATACAAAATCAGCAGGGGATCAAATACTTTTTTCCCTCACTGTATGTGACTTCTGAAGGTAATTGGTTGCACCAGGTCATATTTAGGGGCTTCCTTGCAAAGGGGATGAATACGTATGCACAGACCACTTTTCCATTTTTTAGAATAAAATAATTTCACTTCACCAATTTGGACTACTTTGTATGTATAATCCAAGAAAATTTCTATTTAAATTACAAGTTGTAATACAACAAAATAACGCCAAGGGGATGAATACTTTTGCAAGGCACTGTAAGGGGCTTTTATATAATTATAAGGCAGGGTTAATAATAATAATCGCTTTGTGAATAAGTATGCATTACGAAAGGAAAATGACATGCGCAAGAGACGGTGGTATATATTTTTATTTAGTACAATTTTCTTGAACAAATTTTGGTCTTCAATGCATATAAGTTCCTTATTTATTTATTTTTTAAAACTAAAATTGTAACCAAATTTCTATGGCTTGTTTAAAAAATAACAATATTTTGAAGATGATTTTGTTTCAAATATCCGAAAGTGAGCGATTATAAATCGGAATAAAGGGGAAAAGGCCATTCTTGAACATGGGGTGAGACATTCTTACTAATTAAAATAAAGCCAGTTTGTTATTTAGAATGATTTATGTCTGTTTTTAGAGGGAGAGAAGTCAAAAGCCCACTGTGCAAATTTTTGGGAAAATCATTAGTCTATATCTAAAGTGAAATTCAGGACCACAGACAGTTTTTGTTGTTGTTGCCTGAAGCAGGACTGTAAGTGCCAGAGGAGAGACTCTCAAACTGAAAACGCCTCCATTAATAGCCACAGACTACCGATAGATCAGCGTTCTAACTCCCCCTTGTGATAGTGTGGTGCAATGACAGAATGCCACCATCTACCACTAACGGTTGCAGCATAAGCATGTAACATTTAACTTCTTATGGTATAGGGGACGCTTGCGTCCCACTCTGCCAAAAGCCAGGGAAAATGCAGCACGGGAAATTCAAATAAATGATATAAAAATCAAACTTTCATTAAATCACACATGTAAGATACTAAATTAAAACTACACTCGTTGTGAATCCAGCCAACATGTCAGATTTTTAAAAGGCTTTTCGGCGAAAGCATAGGAAGTTATTATCTGATGATAGCACAACAGCAAACAAAGAGGGTAGCATATTTCAACCCTGCAGGCGCTACACAAAACACAGAAATAAAATATAAAACAGCTAACCAAATGACTACCGGGACCATTTGCATTGACGCCCCCTCCCCATTTTTCCCCTGCTGCTATTATCTATGCATAGCCACTTTACCTCTAACTACTTGTACATTTTACCTCAATTACCCCAACTAACCCGCATATTGACTATGTACCGGTACACCCTGTATATAGCCTCGTTACAGTTACTTTAATGTTTTATTTTACTTCTATTTTCTTATTTCATTTTCTTATTTATTTATTTATTGTTTACTTCAGTTCATTTAGTAAATACTTTTTAACACTAAATTTTCTTCTTAACTGCATTGCTGGTTAAGGTCTACACCTGTTGTATTCGGCGCATGTGACAAATAAAATTTGATTTGATTTTAATTTGATTTAATGTACTTAAGGCGTTATTGTTTTAAAAGCTAAGGTGTCATTGTACACTGATAATTCATGTTTTCTTTAAAAACCACAATTGGAATCTCTCCACGGCCTCATTGTCACGCCCTGGCCATAGAGGCTTTTATTCTCTATCTTGGTTAGGCCAGGGTGTGACTAGGGTGGGCAGTCTAGTTTTTTTATTTCTATGTTGGTGTGGTTCCCAATCAGAGGCAGCTGTCTATCGTTGTCTCTGATTGGGGATCATATATAAGTTGTCCTTTTTCTTTTGGGTTTTGTAGGTAGTTGTTTTCTGTTTAGTGTCTGCACCTGACCAGAACTGTTTAGTTTTGGTCACGTTATTTTGTTGCGGTGTTCAGTTTTTATTAAAGAATCATGAACGCCTACCACGCTGCACCTTGGACTCCTTCTTCATCCGATGACTGGCGTTACACCCATAGAGAATCTAGATACTTTTGCTACCCTCTCTGGATTAAAACAAAATTATGATATTACGTATTGGATCACAAAAAAATGCACATTTTACATTACCGTGTAGTTTACCAATTAAATGGTCTGACGGAGATGTGGACATGTGGACTCGGTATACAAATCCCAAAAGAAAGAAATGATCTCACTCCAATACATTTTTATAGAAAGTTAGCAAAAATAGATAAAATCTTGCTACCATGGAAAGGAAAATACCTGTCTAAAAAAAAATCACCCCGATTAACTCTTTAGTTATATCACAGTTTACCTATTTGCTTATGGTTTTGCCTACACCTAGTGACCTGCTTTTTAAATTAAATGAACAAAAAATATTCAATTTTATTTGGAATGGCAAGCCAGACAAAATAAACAAGCCTTAGAAAGTTGGTTGCAATTTCAGTTTAATCCACCTGAAAAGACAGAACAAATAAATAATGCAACAAATATTGTGGTTAAAAACCTCTTAGGGCAAGGTGAGACATCTGCGTCTCACATGGCCAACAGGAAATGGAAATGCGCAACGCCAAATGCTAATAGTACTCGCTAAAACTCAAACTTTCATTAAAACACACATGCAGGGTACTCAATTAAAGCTACACTCGTTGCGAATCTAGCCAACATGTCAGATTTCTAAAATGCTTTTCGGCAAAAGAGGTCAGCTATTATCTGATAGGTGCACCCCCCCGCAATACCGGAAAAAGACGTAAACAAAGGAATTAGCGTAGCCGGCGCTACACAAAACGCAGGAATAAAATACAAAACATTCATTACCTTTGACGAGCTTCTTTGTTGGCACTCCTATATGTCCCATAAACATCACAATTTGGGTCTTTTTTCGATTAAATCCGTCCATGTATACCCAAAATGTCCATTTATGAACCCCGTCTGATCCAGGAAAAAGCAGCTTTACAAAACGCAGGGTCATTTTTTTTAATGAAAAAAGTTGCCGATAAACTTTGACAAAACACTTCAAACTACTTTTGTAAACCAACTTTAGGTATTAGTACACGTTAATAATCGATCAAATTGATCACGGGGCGATCTGTATTCAATAGCAGCAGTTCTTGAAATGATGCTCCGTTTTCTCTCTCTCAAAAGTTCAAGATGTATACTCGATGACAGGAAGTGCCTATTTCTCATCTGACCAAGGATGAACTTCAAAGCAAATGACAGTACTGGCGACATCGTGTGGAAGCTGTAGGCATTGTAACCTGCTCGCTATCTATTTTCCCTTGCCATAGACAATACAGGCAACTGGCGGAAGGATATCCTTTTTTTTGTGAACAGTTTTCCTTGGGCTTTTGCCTGCTCCTCACGCTCTGTTATAGTCACAGACATGATTTAACTAGTTTTATAAACGTCAGAGTGTTTTCTATCCACACATACTAATCATATGCATGTACTATATTCCTGGCATGAGTAGCAGGACGTTGAAATTTTGCGTGATTTTTAACAAAATGTTGAAAAAAAAGTCCCGAGCTTTAAGAGGTTTTAAACTCAAATACACTAATTGATTAAAAAAAATGATTTTTCGAAGAAATGTAAAAAAAAGGTATTGTTTTTAATCAAATCATAAATAGGACTGGTGGAGTTATGTCACACATGCAGATAACACAGACATATGGAAATGTCTGCTCTACCCAAAATTATAACCAACTAATTGCAGCATTAAAGAAAAGTGTGATAAATAAAAACATATACCAATTTAATTTAAGGACCAAAAAACTGACAGCTGTGCCATATAAATTGCAAAATAATTGGGAAGAGATTTTCGATGTACCTATTCCATAGCACATGGAATCAAAACTTTGAAATTTTAAATTGAAATTACTATACAAAATTCTTGCAACCAATAGAATGTTATATATATGGGGGGGTACAATCTTCCCAGCTCTGCAGATTTTGCTGTGAGGAGGCAGAGTCATTATATAATTTATTTTGGTATTGTCCATATGTAGCTCATTTTTGGTCACAGTTCCAGGAATGGCTGGAACTAACGCTGCAGATCGCAATACTGGGTGATTTGAAAAGCCATAGTCAATCAATCAATAATATAAGCATTATTTTAGCAAAATAATATATTTTTCATTTGCAATCTGTAGAAGCTATGAGAATAGAAAGGTTCAGTACTTTTGTCAAGCATCACAGCACAGAAAATATATGGCAAATAGAAATCCAAAATGGATGGTGTTGAAGAGATAGATGGGAGGGGTTGAATGGAGCTGAAGGGTGGGACTAATAACAAGATAACCAATGTAAAACCCACAGGGCTTGTAAAATGTATATAGGTTCAGAAATTTTGTGAAATAGCAGTTACAAATGTAAATCAAACTGGATGGATATCAGAAATAGAGGAAGGACAAAAAATATATATATAACTATTGTAAAATAGATTGTGTCTGTAAAATGTGTAGAAGATGTATATACTGAAGGTAGAAGCCTAAGTCTTATTGTTTATTAGTTTACTCCAATTGGGGGAAGGGTGGTAAGGGTTTGCGGGGAATAATAAAGGTATATTCAAAAAAAGGAATGTACAGTGGGGCAAAAGAGTATTTAGTCAGCCACCAATTGTGCAAGTTCTCCCACTTAAAAAGATGAGAGAGGCCTGTAATTTTCATCATAGGTACACTTCAACTATGACAGACAAAATGCACAAAAAAAAAATCCAGAAAATCACATTGTAGGATTTTTAATGAATTTATTTGCAAATTATGGTGGAAAATAAATATTTGGTCACCTACAAACAAGCAAGATTTCTGGCTCTCACAAACCTGTAACTTCTTTTTTAAGAGGCTCCTCTGTCCTCCACTCGTTACCTGTATTAAATGGCACCTGTTTGAACTTGTTATCCGTATAAAAGTACCTGTCCACAACCTCAAACAGTCACACTCCAAACTCCACTATGGCCAAGACCAAAGAGCTGTCAAAGGACACCAGAAACAAAATTGTAGACCTGCACTAGGCTGGGAAAACTGAATCTGCAATAGGTAAGCAGCTTGGTTTGAAGAAATCAACTGTGGGAGCAATTATTAGGAAATGGAAGACATACAAGACCACTGATAATCTCCCTCGATCTGGGGCTCCACGCAAGATCTCACCCCATGGGGTCAAAATGATCACAAGAACGGTGAGCAAAAATCCCAGAACCACACGGTGGGACCTAGAGAATGACCTGCAGAGAGCTGAGACCAAAGTAACAAAGCCTACCATCAGTAACACACTACGCCGCCAGGGACTCAAATCCTGCAGTGCCAGACGTGTTCCCCTGCTTAAAGCCAGTACATGTCCAGGCCCGTCTGAAGTTTGCTAGAGAGCATTTGGATGATCCAGAAGAAAATTGGGAGAATGTCATATGGTCAGATGAAACCAAAATATAACTTTTTGGTAAAAACTCAACTCGTCGTGTTTGGAGGACAAAGAATGCTGAGTTGCATCCAAAGAACACCATACCTACTGTGAAGCATTGGGGGTGGAACATCATGCTTTGGGGCTGTTTTTCTGCAAAGGGACCAGGATGACTGATCAGTGTAAAGGAAAGAATGAATGGGGCCATGTATAGTGAGATTTTGAGTGAAAACCTCCTTCCATCAGCAAGGGCATTGAAGATGAAACGTGGCTGGGTCTTTTAGCATGACAATGATCCCAAACACACCGCCAGGGCAACGAAGGAGTGGCTTCGTAAGAAGCATTTCAAGGTCCTGGCGTGGCCTAGCCAGTCATCTTTGGAGGGAGCTGAAAGTCCGTGTTGCCCAGCAACAGCCCCGAAACATCACTGCTCTAGAGGAGATCTGCATTGAGGAATGGGCCAAAATACCAGCAACAGTGTGTAAAAAAACCTTGTGAAGACTAACAGAAAACGTTTGACCTCTGTCAATGCCAACAAAGGGTATATAACAAAGTATTGAGAAACTTTTGTTTTTGACCAAATACTTATTTTCCACCATAATTTGCAAATAAATTCATTAAAAATCCTACAATGTGATTTTCTCTGTCATAGTTGAAGTGTACATATGATGAAGATTACAGGCCTCGCTCATCTTTTTAAGTTGGAGAACTTGCACAATTGGTGGCTGACTAAATTCTTTTTTGCCCCACGGTATGTCTATATAGATATGTGTGTGTATGCATATGTGTATGTATATGGATATTTATATTTACAAATATATATACATATGGGGGATTGGAAATGATGCAGAAAATTACATTCATGGAAGCAACAATCTTTCCGCAATATTAAGCTGATCCAAAAATGTACTGGTTTTCAATGGTTTCTGATGAGCCAGTTGAGCCTGTGAAGTTGAAGAGGATAGATGCAAATTATGTAACCTAGCTAACATTAAAGTTTACCTTAAATTGAATGTAGCCAAGTTAGTTTAGCTAGCTAGCTAGCTAGCTACAGTGGGGAGAACAAGTATTTGATACACTGCCAATTTGGCATGTTTTCCTACTTACAAAGCATGTAGAGGTCTGTAATTTTTTATCATAGGTACACTTCAACTGTGAAAGACGGAATCTAAAACAAAAATCCGGAAAAATCACATTGTATGATTTTTAAGTAATTAATTTGCATTTTATTGCATGACATAAGTATTTTATCACCTACCAACCAGTAAGAATTCCAGCTCTCACAGACCAGTTTTTCTTTAAGAAGCCCTCCTGTTCTCCACTCATTGCCTGTATTAACCTCATCTGTTTGAACTTGTTACCTGTATAAAAGACACCTGTCCACACACTCAATCAAACAGACTCCAACCTCTCCACAATGGCCAAGGCCAGAGAGCTGTGTAAGGACATCAGGGATATAATTGTAGACCTGCACAAGGCTGGGATGGGCTACAGGACAATAGGCAAGTAGCTTGGTGAGAAGGCAACAACTGTTTGTGCAATTATTAGAAAATGGAAGAAGTTCAAGATGACGGTCAATCACCCTCGGTCTGGGGCTCCATGCAAGATCTCACCTCGTGGGGCCTCAATGATCATGAGGAAGGTGAGGGATCAGCCCAGAACTATATGGCAGGACCTGGTCAATGACCTGAAGAGAGCTGGGACCACAGTCTCAAAGAAAACCATTAGTAACACAGTACGCCATCATGGATTAAAATCCTGCAGCGCACGCAAGGTCCCCCTGCTCAAGCCAGCGCATGTCCAGGCCCTTCTGAAGTTTGCCAATGACCATCTGGATGATCCAGAGGAGGAATGGGAGAAGGTCATGTGGTCTGATGAGACAAAAATAGAGCTTTTTGGTCTAAACTCCACTCGCCGTGTTTGGAGGAAGAAGAAGGATGAGTACAACACCAAGTACACCATCCCAACCGTGAAGCATGGAGGTGGAAACATCATTCTTTGGGGATGCTTTTCTGCAAAGGGGACAGGACGACTGCATCGTATTGAGGGGAGGATGGATGGTGTTAGTATAATTCAATTATGCCAATGTGCTTTCATCAATTGAAAGCCCTTAATCTATTTTATGAGAATTTGTAAGATTTCTTGTTTGCATAAAATAGACGCAGACCAGTCTTTCAATAATAGGTCATATAATTTATTCTCGGAGCGCGCTACCACTTAAACACGTGCAGCAGTTTATATACAGATCATGACGTCATTTCACTGCTTTAACAGAATCCCCTCCTCTCGACCGGGACAAAGTAAGGTGAAAAGTTCATTCTAACTTACTATCACACTCCCAGATAACTTTTGACCCCTCAACATTAGTGTATCACTTTTGACCCCTCAACAACAGTGTATCAAATACTTGTTCTCTCCACTGTATTTTTCAACATTTCTTTATTTCTATACTTAAATGTAGAGGTCAAAAACAATAACTGGACAGCTTTGTAAAGATTTGCTGAATGAGTGGAACCTGGCCTTTTTGATTCCAAAGTTTGAGGGTAAGAATGAGAAATTCCTTTTTGAGAGTGAAGACAGATTTTCATTAATTAAACTTGTGTAAAACAGCATATACAGGTAAAGTTGGAAGTTTACATACACTTATGTTGGAGTCATTCCAACTCACTTTTTGACCACTTCCCAAATTTCTTGTTAACTTCTTTGGGACTGGGGGGCAGTATTGAGTAGATTGGATGAATAAGGTGCCCAGAGTAAACTACCTGGTACTCAGGCCAAAAAGCTAAAATATGCATATAATTAGTAGATTTGGATTAAAAAAAACACTCTGAATGATGTCTGTGAGTATAATATCTCATATGGCAGGCAAAAACCTAAGATAGTCTGTGCCTATCCAATATACAGTGTCTATGGGGCCATGTTGCACTTCCTAAGGCTTCCACTAGATGTCAACAGTCTTTAGAACATTGTTTCAGGCTTCTACTCTGAAGGGGAGCAAATAAGAGCTGTTTGACTAAGAGGTCTGGCAGAATACATCATTTGAGTCAATTGAAGGTGTACCTGTGGATGTATTTCAAGGCATACTGTCAAACTCAATACCTCTTTGCTTGACATCATGGGAAAATCAAAAGAAATCAGCCAAGACCCCAGAGAAACTATTTTAGACCTCCACAAGTCTGGTTCATCCTTGGCAGCAATTTCCAAACGCCCGAAAGTACCACATTCATCTGTACAAACAATAGTACTCAAGTATAAACACCATGGGACCACACAGCCGTCATACCGCTCAGGAAGGAGATGCGTTCTGTCTCCTAGAGATGAACATACTTTGGTGCGAAAAGTGAAAATCAATCCCAGAACAACAGCAAAGGACCTTGTGAAGTTGCTGGAGGAAACAGGTACAAAACGATCTATTTCCACAGTAAAACGAGTCCTATATCGACATAACCTGAAAGGCTGCTCAGCAAGGAAGAAGCCACTGCTCCAAAACCGCCACAAAAAAGCCAGACTACGGTTTGCAACTGCACATGGGGACAAAGATCGTACTTTTTGGAGAAATGTCCTCTGGTCTGATGAAGCAAAAGTAGAACTGTTTAGCCATAATGACCATCGTTATGTTTGGAGGAAAAAGGTGGAGGCTTGCAAGCTGTAGAACAGCATCCCAACTGTGAAGCACGGGCGTGGCAGCATCATGTTGTTGGGGTGCTTTGTTGCAGGGACTGAGGGACTGGTGCACTCCACAAAATAGATGGCGTCATGATGCAGGAAAATAATGTGGATATATTGAGGCAACATCTCAAGACATCAGTCAGGAAGTTAAATCTTGGTCACAAATGGTTATTCCAAATGGACAATGACCCCAAGGATACTTCCAAAGTTGTGGCAAAATGGCTAAAAGACAACACAGTCAAGGTATGGGAGTGGCCATCACAAAACCCTGACCTCCATCTTACAGAAAATCTGTGGGCAGAACTGAAAAAGCGTGTGCGAGCAAGGAGGCCTACAAACCTGACTCAGTTACACCAGCCCTGTCAGGAGGAATGGGCCAAAATTCACCCAACTTATTGTGGGAAGCTTGTGGAAGGCTGCCGAAACGTTTGAGCCAAGTTAAACGTTTTAAAGGCAATGCTACCAAATATTAATTGAGTGTATGTGAACTTCTGACCCACTGGGAATGTGATGAAAAAAATTAAAAGCTGAAATAAATCATTCTCTCTAGTTTTATTCTGACATTTCACACTCTTAAAATAAAGTGGTGATCCTAACTGACCTAAGACAGGGATTTTTTATGAGGATTAAATGTCAGTAATTGGGAAAAACTGATTTTAAGTGTAATTGGCTAAGGTGTATGTAAACTTCCGACTTCAACTGTACTTCTTCCACATTGTCATCGATAACCAATAGTACAGCCTTAATGGAAACTTGAAAGACTTCATCAGAGCCTCTTAGAAACCTTGCAGCCACTTTGGGACTAGATACATTACATGCACAGCTACCATAGATAGTCTGGCCTCTTTTTTACCATACTTGCTTTATTGGTCATTTGCACAGATATTCTGTCACAGTGACCACCCTGTCACACAGCACCATCTGGGAGCAGCTCATGGGCACTTAGGGGTAAAGTGCCTTGCTCAAGTGGGCTTCCAAGTGGCGCAGAGGTCTAAGGCACTGCATCTCAGTGCTAGAGGCATCACTACAGACCCTGGTTTGATTCCAGGCTGTATCACTATTGGCTGTAATTTGGAGTCCCATAGGGCAGTGCACAATTGGCCCAGCATCATCCAGGTTAGGGTTTGGCTGGGGTAGGCAGTCATTGTAAATAAGTATTTGTCCCTAACTGACTTGCCTAGTTAAATTTTAAAAATGCACCACAGCTGTAGGTAGTACTGTATACAGAGATAATGTAGCTGGTAACCCTGCCAGATCACTCCCTGCAGATTTTCCCACAGGCAGCTCGGGTGTTCGAATATCGGGCTTCCTTTCTAACCTCGAAGCTACTGACGCCCCTAATAATGTATTTTTCCTCACTTCCTTGCCTTTGTTCAACCGTTTGACTTTTTCAACCCTTTCCTCAAAGTATTTAGAAATGTGGGTGAAACTTCCCTTAAAATCTTCCCTCTAGTGGTTAAGTGCATTGGGCCAATAGCTGATAGGTCGCTGGTTCGAATCCCTGAGCCAGCAAGGTGGAAAAATCTGTTGGTCTGCCCTTGAGCAAGGCAGTTAATCCCCAACAACAATTGCCAAACAACAACTGCTGAAGATGTGGATGTCAATTAATCTCTCTTGGGTAGGGGGCAGTATTTTCACATCCTGATGAAAAGCGTGCCAAAAGTAAACTGCCTGTTACTCAGGCCCAGAAGCTAGGATGTGCATATAATTAGATTTAGATAGACAGAAAACACTCTAAAGTTTCTAAAATTGTTAAAATTATGTCTGTGAGTATAACAGAACCGATATGGCAGGCGAAACCCCAAGGATAAACCATCTCCGCCCCCAAAAAAATTCAGCCTACCACTGTTTTCAATGGCTGTCACTTTTATTATAAGGCGCAATCCTCCCAGATTGAAGTTCCTAGGGCTTCCACTAGATGTCAACAGTCTTTAGAAAGAGTTTTATGCTGGTTTTTGGAAAAATGAGCCGGAAATTGTAGTTTTTCTAGGTGGCTCCCATTCTGGCTTTAGTGTTTCCAAGCGCGTGGAAGAGAGCACGTTCTTTGGTATTTTTCTCCGGTAAAGACAATAACGATTCTCTGTCTTAAATTTTATCATTTATTTATGTATTAGGGTACCTAAGGTTTGATTATAAACGTTGTTTGACTTGTATGGAAAAGTTTATTAGTAATGTTTGGGATTAATTTTGTATGCATTTTGATGGAGGGCAACTGGGTGGATAATTGACTGAAACGTGCCAGCTAAACTGAGTTTTTATGGATGTAAAGAAGGACATTATTGAACAAAAGGACCATTTGTGATGTATCTGGGACCTTTTGGAATGCCAACAGAAGAAGATCATCAAAAGTAAGGCATTTATTATATCGCTATTTCTGACTTTCGTGGAGCAACTGCCTGGATGAAATATGTTTTTCATGCTTTTGTATGCGGGGTGCTGTCCACAGATAATGGCATTGTGTAAAAGCCTTTTTGTTTTTATCTGACATTAACAAGAAGTTAAGCTTTATTTTGATGTATTACACTTGTGATTTTATGAAAGTTAAATATTTATAATTCTGTATTTTGAATTTCGCACTCTGTAATTTTACCGGATGTTGGCCAGGTGGGACACTACCGTCCCACCTGCCCATAAGAAGTTAAGGCAGCCCCCAGCACCTCTCTGATTCAGAGGGGTTGGGTTAAATGCGGAAGACATTTTGGTTTAATGCATTCAGTGGCGCA
Organism: Oncorhynchus tshawytscha; assembly: GCF_018296145.1. Lineage (NCBI taxonomy): Eukaryota > Metazoa > Chordata > Actinopteri > Salmoniformes > Salmonidae > Oncorhynchus > Oncorhynchus tshawytscha. Next base: position 63,578,986 of record NC_056437.1, on the reverse strand, counting down.
ACTGATTAGGTACCCTTTTTCCGTTTTACCCTCTCTTGCAGCAGAAGAGATGGACGAGGAAATACTCTTGCTTTTGGATGACTTGACTATATCCTGAAGTTAAAGAAGAACATACAAGCATTACACACAGTGAGTTTTCTGTAAACACCACTTTTTTATGTAGGAGGGGAGGTACTCGGGACACACATATGAATACATAGGACTGTGGACACACCAAGCGACACACCAAGCTTAAGCGTTAACATGTACCTGGCAAGACCCAGCTGAAAGATTTTTTTTGTCTATTTTGAACACTGACTGTTATAATTCATTGAATACTTTGTGCTCACTACAGAGTCAAATGTAAGAGGGCAGCCCAGATGACCAAGTGGCTGAACAACATCTGGCCGGCAAACCCAGGTTGCGGAGAACATGAAGTAGATCGCGATCCAGAAGGCTCAGTGGACCAGACAGAATATTGTTGGTGCCTGGAGTCTGATAAACACCACTCTAGATCTGTCACCTTTCACTGCAGATGCAGAAGTGTGACATTAGTCGCCAGTCTCAATGCCAACAGTGAAGAGGCGGGATGCTGGCCTTCTAGGCAGAGTTGCAAAGAAAAAGCCATATGTCAGACTGGCCAGAAGAAAAGATTAAGATGGGCAAAATCCAGACACTGGAGTCACCAGCATCCCAGAGTTCACTTCACTGTTGACTTTGAGACTGGTGTTTTGCCGGTACTAATTAATGAAGCTGCCAGTTTAGGACTTGTGAGGTGTCTGTTTCTAAAACTAGACACTCTAAGGTACTTTCCCCCTTGCTCAGTTGTGCACCGGGGCCTCCCACTCCTCTTTCTATTCTGTTTCGAGCCAGTTTGCTCTGTTCTGTGACAGGAGTAGTACACAGCGTTGTATGAGATCTTCAGTTTCTTGGCAATTTCTCGCATGGAATAGCCTTCAGACTGACGAGTTTCAGAAGAAAGTTATTTGTTTCTGGCCATTTTGAGCCTGTAATCGAACCCACAAATGCTGATGCTCCTATTACTCAACTAGTCTAAAGAAGGACAGTTTCATTGCTTCTTTAATCAAGACAGCAGTTTTCAACTGTGCTAACATAATTGAAAAGGGTTTTCTAATGATCAATTAGAGCTAACACAACTTGTCCATTGGAAAACAGGAGTCATAGTAGCTGATTATGGGCCTCTGTACGCCTATGTAGATATTCCATAATACATCTGCCGTTTCCAGCTACAATAGTCATTTACAACATTAACAATGTCTACACTGTATTTTTGATTCATTTGATGTTATTTTAAAGGACAAAAAATGTGTTTTTCTTTCAAAAATAAGGACATTTCTAAGTGACCCCAAACTTTTGAATGGTAGTGTTATTTTTTTGTGAAAAAAAATGAAAATAAAATTAAATGTGACAAAAAAAGTAATTGCCTGCTTTACTAGAGATTGCTCAGGACTTCTACATTTTAAACCCGGACTGTTCGGGGAAACTCACTGATAACTGGATTAACCTCTCTGGGATCGTTCGGGATGTGAGCGTTCCACCTCTCAACAGCCAGTGAAGCTGCAGGGCGCCAAATTCAAAACAACAGAAGTCCCATAATTAAAATTCCTTAAACATAGAAGTATTTTACACCATTTTAAAGATAAAAGTCTCATTAATCCAAACAATAGTGTCTGATTTCAAAAACGCTTTTCGGCGAAAGCAAAACATATCATTATGTTAGGTCAGCAACTAGTCACAGAAAGCATTCAGCCATTTACCAACCAAAGAGAGGAGTCACAAAAAGCAGAAATATAGATAAAATTAATCACTAACCTTTGATGATCTTCATCAGATGACACTCATAAGACTTCATTTTACACAATACATGTATTTTTTGTTCGGTAAAGTTCATATTTATATCCACAAATCTAAGTTTACATTGGCGCATTACGTTCAGTAGTTCCAAAACATCCAGTGATTTTGCAGAGAGTCACATCAATTCACAGAAATACTCATAAACATTGATAAAAGATACAACTATTAAGCACAGAATTATAGATACACTAATCCTTAATGCAACCGCTGTGTCAGATTTCAAAAAAACTTCACCGAAAAAGCACACCATGCTATAATCTGAGTACAGCGCTCAGAGCCCATACAAATATCCGCCATGTTGTGGAGACAACATTAGTCAGAATAGCATTATACATATTCACTTACCTTTGATGATCTTCATCAGAATGCACTCCCAGGAATCCCAGTTCCACAATAAATGTTTGTTTTGTTCGATAAAGTCCATAATTTATGTCAAAATAGTGCCTTTTGTTAGAGCGTTCAGTCCAGTAATCCACATTCATGAAGCGCGTTCACTAGTTTCAGACGAAAAGTTAAAAAAGTTCTGTTACATGCCGTAGAAACATGTCAAATGATGTATGGAATCAATCTTCAATCGATGTTTTTATCATAAATCTTCAATAATGTTTAAACCGTACAATTCCTTTGTCTTTAGAATTGAAAAGGAACGCAGCTAACTCTCACAAGCGCACACGAGACTGAGCTCATGGCATTCTGCCACAGCAGGCCTGAAACAAGGTTCTAAAGAATGTTGACATCTAGTGGAAGCCATAGGAAGTGCAAAATGACCCCATAGACACTGTATATTCGATAGGCAATGACTTGAAAAACTACAAACCTCAGATTTCCCACTTCCTGGTTGGATTTTTTCTCAGGTTTTTGCCTGCCATATGAGTTCTGTTATACTCACAGACATCATTCAGAGTGTTTTTTTAATCCAAATCTACCAATTATATGCATATTATAGCTTTTGGGCCTGAGTAGCAGGTAGTTTAGTCTGGGCACCTTATTCATCCAAGCTACTCAATACTGCCCCCCAGTCCCAAAGAAGTTAACTCAACGAAGGGCCAGAGATATACAGAATGGTGTCGTCTGCGTAGAGGTGGATCAAAGAATCACCAGCAGCGAGAGCGACATCGTTGATGTATACAGAGAAGAGAGTCGGCCCGAGAATTGAACCCTGTGGCACCCCCATAGAGACTGCCAGAGGTCCGGGCAACAGGCCCTCCGATTTGACATACTGAACTCTATCGGAGAAGTAGTTGGTGAACCAAGCGAGGCATTTCAGAAAACAATGCTGTTGAGTCTGCCAATAAGAATGTTGTGATTGACAGAGCCGAAAGCCTTAGCCAGGTCGATGAATACAGCTGCACAGTAATGTCTCTTATCGATGGCGGTTATGATATCGTTTAGGACCTTGAGCGTGGCTGAGGTGCACCCATGACCAGCTCTGAAACCAGATTGCATAGCGGAGAAGGTAGGGTGAGATTCGAAATGGTAATCTGTTTGTTAACTTGGCTTTCAAAGACCTTGAAAGTCAGGGTAGAATAGATATAGGTCTGTAGCAGTTTGGGTCTAGAGTGTCTCCCCCTTTGAAGAGGGGGACGACCACGGCAGCTTTCCAATCTATGGGAATCTCAGACGATACGAAAGAGAGGTTGAACAGGCTAGTAATAGGGTTTGCAACAATTTCGGCAGATAATTTGAGAAAAAGAGGGTTCAGATTGTCTAGCCCGGCTGATTTGTAGGGGTCCAGATTTTGCAGCTCTTTCAGAACATCAGCTATCTGGATTTGGGAGAAGGAGAAGTGGGAGAGCTTTGGGCGAGTTGCTGTGGGGAGCGCAGGGCTGTTGACCAGGGTAGAGGTAACCAGGTGGAAAGCATGGCCAGCCGTAGAAAAATGCTTATTGAAATTCTCAATAATTGTGGATTTAGCAGCAGTGACAGTGTTTCCTAGCCTCAGTGCAGTGGGCAGCTGGGAGGAGGTGCTCTTATTCTCCATGGACTTTACAATGTCCCAGAACTGTTTTGAGTTTGTACTACAGGATGCAAATTTCTGTTTGAAAAGGCTAGCCTTAGCTTTCCTAACTGCCTGTGTATGTATATTGGTTCCTAACTTCCCTAAAAAGTTGCATATCATGGGGGCTATTCGATGCTAATGCAGAATGCCACAGGATGTTTTTGTGCTGGTCAAGGGCAAACAGGTCAGGAGTGAACCAAGGGCTATATATATTCCTGCTTCTAAATTATTTGAATGGAGCATGCTTATTTAAGATGGTGAGGAAGTCACTTTAAAGAAAAGCCAGGCATCCTCTACTGACGGGATGAGGTCAATGTTATTCCAGGATACCCTGGCCAGGTCAATTAGAAAGTCCTGTTCGCTGAAGTGTTTTAGGGAGCATTTGACAGTGATGAGGGCTGGTCAATTGACCACAGACTCATTACGGATGCAGGCAATGAGGCAGTGACCGCTGAGATCTTGGTTGAAAACAGCAGAGGTGTATTTGGAGTGCGAGTTAGCTAGGATGATATCTTTGAGGTTCCCGTGTTTACGGTTTTGGGGTTGTACCTGGTCGGTTCATAGATCTTTTTTTTCAGATTGAGGGCATCAAGTTTAGATTGTAGGATGGCCGGGGTGTTAAACATGTCCCAGTTTAGGTCACATAGCAGCACGAGCTCAGAAGATAGATGGGGGGCAATCAATTCACATATGGTGTCCAGGGCACAGCTGGGGGCAGAGGGTGGTCTATAGCATGCGGCAACGGTGAGAAACTTGTTTCTGGAAAGGTGAATTTTTAGAAGTAGAAGCTCGAATTGTTTTGGTACAGACCTGGATAGTAAAATAGAACTCTATCTCTACAGTAGATTGCAACATGGCCCCTGTTGGTACGTGGTGTGTAATAAGTACTTGCAAAACACCAGTCTCAACTTCAGCAGTGAAGAGGCGACTCCCGGATGCTGGCCTTCTAGGCAGAGCTGCAAAGAAAAAGTCCTATCTCAGACTGGCCAATAAAAAGAAAAGATTAAGATGGGCAAAAGAACACTGGACAGGGGGATTTTAGAGCAGAACTAAGGGTGACTAGGGGATTCCAACATGGAAACATCAGTGGAACAGAAGGTTTGAGTGCTAGAGGGCCTCCTTAATTCAGACCGCCATCTCAAATTTCTCTTTCTATTTTCCACTCATCTTTTTTTCATGGTCCTTATGGAGCTCAGTGCATAATTGACATTGGATCAACTGTAGATGCTACCATGGTGATTTAGAACTGAATCTGGAACTGGTTATCATGCTGATACAGGTTTCAAGGAAAGGGTGATCTGGGTGATCTGTGTGGAGACTGTTACCAAAGTCAAATCAAATCGTATTAGTCACATGCTCCGAATAAAACAGGTGTAGACCTTAGTTAAATGCTTACTTACGAGCCCCTAACCAACAATGTCGTTTTTAAAAATACGGATAAGAATAACAAATAAAAGTAACAAGTAATTAAAGAGCAGCGTGAGACTATATGCAGGGGGGTACCGGTACAGAGTCAATGTACAGGGTCACCGGTTAGTTGAGGTTATAAGTACATGGAGGTAGAGTTATTAATGTGACTATGCATAGATGATAACTATCACTGCACAAGGCGAGACCCAAATGCAGAAACAGGAGGCAGATGGTTGGAGTCTTACAATGTTTATTAATCCAAAGGGGTAGGCAAGAGAATGGTTGTGGACAGGCAAAAAGTTCAAACCAGATCAGAGTCCAGGAGGTACAGAGTGTCAGACAGGCTCGTGGTCAAGGCAGGCAGAATGGTCAGGCAGGCGGGTACAAAGTCCAGAAACAGGCAAGGGTCAAAACCGGGAGGACTAGAAAAAGGAGAATGCAAAAAGCAGGAGAACGGGAAAAACCCTGATTGACTTGGAAACATACAAGACGAACTGACACAGAGAGACAGGAAACACAAGGATAAATACACTGGGGAAAACAAGCGACACCTGGTGGGGGTGGAGAAAATAAGGAGGACTGGTAAAACTGATCAGGGTGTGACAATAACAACAGAGAGTAGCAGCAGTGAAAACGAGAGTGAGAGAGGGGGGTCAATGCAAATAGTCTGGGTAGTCATTTGATTAGGTGTTCAGGAGTCTTATGGCTTGGGGGTAGAAGCTGTTTAGAAGCCTCTTGGACCTAGACTTGGTGCTCTGATGCCTCTTGCCGTGCGACAGCAGAGAGAACAGTCTATGACAAGGGTGGCTGGAGTCTTTCATAATTTTAGAGCCCTCTTTACGACTATCTTGGTGTGCTTGGACCATGTTTGTTTCTTGGTAATTTGGAACATGAAGCTCTCAACCTGCTCCAATGCAGCCCTGTCAATGAGAATGGGGGTGTGCTCGGTCCTCTTTTTCCTGTAGTCCACAATCATCTCCTTTGTCTTGATCACGTTGAGGGAGAGGTTGTTGTCCTGGCACCACACGGCTAGGTCTTTGCCCTCCTCCCTATAGGCTGTCTCATCGTTCTCGGTGATCAGACCTACCACTGTTGTGTCATCAGCAAACTTAATGATTGTGTTGGAGTTGTGCCTGGCCATGCAGTGAACAGAGAGTACAGGAGAGGACTGAGCACGCACCCCTGAGGGGCCCCTGTGTTGAGGATCAGCGTGGTGGATGTGTTGTTACCTACCCTTACCACCTGGGGGTGGCCCGCCAGGAAGTCAAGGACCCAGTTGCAGAGGGAAGTGTTTATCCCCAGGGTCCTTAGCGTATTGATGAGCTTTGAGGGCACTATGGTGTTGAATGCTGAGCTGTAGTAAATTAATAGCATTCTCACATAGGTGTTATTTTTGTCCAAGTGGGAAAGGGCAGTGTGGAGTGCAATAGAGATTGCATCATCTGTGGATCTGCTGGGGTGGTATGCAAATTGGAGTGGGTCTAGGGTTTCTGGGATAATGTTGTTGATGTGAGCCATGGCCATCCATTCAAAGCACTTCATGGCTACAGACGTGAGTGCTACGGGTCAGTAGTCATTTAGGCAGGTAACCTTAGTGTTCTTGGGCACAGGCACTATGGTGATCTGCTTAAAACATGTTGATATTACAGACTCGGACAAGGAGACATTGAAAATGTCAATGTAGACACTTGCCAGTTGGTCAGCGCATGCTCGCAGTACACGTCCTGGTAATCCGTCTGGCCCTGTAGTACGATTCGATCTTAGTCCTGTATTGACGCTTTGCCTGTTTGATTGTTCGTCTGAGGGCATAGCGGGATTTCTTATAAGCTTCCAGGTTAGAGTCGGCAGCTCTAGTCTTTAGCTCAGTGCGGATGTTGCCTGTAATCCATGGCTTCTGGTTGGGGTATGTACGTACGGTCACTGGGGGACAACGTCATCGACACACTTATTGATGAAGCCTATGGCTGATGTGGTGTACTCCTCAATGCCATCAGAGGAATCCCGGAACATATTCCAGTCTGTGCTAGCAAAACAGTCCAGTAGCTTAGCATCTGCTTCATACGACCACGTTTTTATTGATCTATTCACTGGTGCTTCCTGCTTTATTTTTTGCTTGTAAGCATGAATCAGGAGGATAGAATTATGGTCAGATTTGCCAAATGTAGGGCGAGGGAGAGCTTTCTCTGTTTGTGGATAAAGGTGGTCTAGAGTTTTTTCCCTCTGTTTACACATTTAACATGCTGATAGAAATTTGGTAAAACGGATTTGTGGTTACTATGGCACTTTGTTGTGGTTGTAGGTGGGTGGTGTGTTTACCCAGAGGGGAGGGGAGAAGTGGGTGGTGTGGGTTTATTGCTGGGAGTGGTGGTGGGGCGTACGGCTTTTCCTTGCAGACATAAATGCGCTCTCCCCATACTCTTGGCATTCATATCTCACTTGGGTGTGCGTGTGTATTTGTTTGAGTCTCGATTGTTTCTGCATTTCGTTCCGTGGCCACAGAGAGCAAAAAATAACTCCTTAGTAAATGAAATGGCTGGAAGTTGTGGCCATTCGTGAATGAAACTGATCTTGATGTCTATCTCTCTCCCAACAGGTAAATCAGAGGTGATCTGCCATGCAGGGAAAACAAAGACATGGAGCAGAGAGCTACCCTTCAGTGAGTGTTAGAGAGAGACCCTGCCCGCCGCTCCTCACAGTCTGGGCTGTCATCACATCACACACACCCACTGCTACACAGAGCGCTGACACACAGTCTATATCCCGCCCTCTCCAACACACTCCTCACAACCACTCTGTCTGATGGGCTGGTGCTGAGAGAAGGAGATTAGAACAGCCAAAAGCCATTGTGGATCTGTATAAGAAACAAGCACAAATTCACACACACTCGCGAATATGCACACATACACACACTCACACACATTTCAAGCTGATTATTTTAACGATATTTTGAACAGACAGTAGTTTTGCTCTGTCTTGTCTGACACACTCAGTGTCAAGTTGCACTCTCTTTCTTGTCCTGGTCGAGAACATGGCCCTGTGGTAAACGCCTCATGAAAAGCTGAGTTTCTAGGTGAAATCGGATCTGAAATTTGAAGTGCAGGGTTGTGGGTGGGAATTTCCCATGCGATATGTGGACTACCGCGCATTCCCAAATACTTTTGTGATATGGGAATTTCTTGTATAGTGAATTCACAACTATACATTAACAAGTTTCTGGAAATTTCCGGACTGCACTTCACATAAACTCTCAACGGCTGCAGGCGCGTGCCTCTCTACTTCATGTGTTGGAAGAGATGCCTAGTGAAAAGAAGCCAACTCTCCGTGTCTCCTTATTTTTTACTGTTTTCATTTTTGTAAGATTTATAAGCATGGTTTTGTTGTCAAAATCTAGAGAACATGTTTTTCTAAACTGTGATGAGTTTTCTGGACATTTAGATAATAATCATTTTCACATTCATTTGAGTGTAGCCAAACTAAGCGGGCTAACTTTGTATGTGTCACGACTCTGACCGAAGGTGCTCGGAGGTTTTCCCAGCAGGCCTACTAGCTGACACCGATTATTTTCTTCCCCTCCTTATGTGTTTATTGAGTATACCTGTTTTGAGTTGGTTATAATTAGTGAGGCTGGCCCGCCTGTTCTTTGTGCAGGATTGATTGTTGTAACCCTGGTGTTTGCATTAGATTGTCCCGATTTGGCAATCGCTTTCAGTAAAAAGAAGGCGACTAAATTACCACCACATCGAACGGGAAGGGATTGTGCGATAGATCTCCAGGTAAACGCTGCGCTTCCCAAGAGTCACTTGTACCCATTGTCCCAAGAGGAGACGTTGGCTATGGAGACATATGTCACGGAGTCTCTGGGACAGGGGTACATTCGGTTCTCCATCTCACCCGTCTCCTCGAGTTTCTTTTTGTGAAGAAAAAGGAGGGAGGTTTGCGTCCGTGTATTGATTATAGAGGTCTAAATGCCATCACAGTGGGGTTCAGCTACCCACTACCTCTCGTTGCTACGGCAGTGGAATCATTTCAGGGAGCGCAGTTCTTCACAAAATTGGATCTCAGGAGCGAGTAGTCTGGTGCGTGTTCGGAAGGGAGACGAGTGGAAAACCGCATTTAGTACCACATCGGGCCACTATGAGTACTGCGTCATGCCGTATGGGTTAAAGAATGCTCCAGCCGTTTTCCAATCCTTTGTAGACAAGATTCTCAGGGACCTGCACGGGCAGGGAGTGGTTGTTTATATCGATGACATTCTGATCTACTCAGCCACTCACGCCGCGCATGTGTCTCTGGTACGCAAGGTGCTTGGTAGACTGCTGGAGCATGACCTATACGTCAAGGCTGAGAAGTGTGTGTTCTCCAAACGAGCCGTCTCCTTTCTGGGTTATCGCATTTCCACCTCGGGGGAGGAAATGGAGGGTGACCGCATTAAGGCTGTGCGTTATTGGCCGACTCCGACCACGGTAAAAGAGGTACAGCGGTTTTTGGGTTTTGCCAACTACTACCGGAGGTTTATCCGGGGTTTTGGCCAGATAGCATCCGGACCCCTCTCTAGCATTCATAGTGGAGGTGGACGCGTCCGAGGCTGAGGTGGGTGCCGTGCTATCACAGCGCTCGGGTACGCCACCAAAACTCCGCCCCTGTGCTGTCTTCTCGGGGAAGCTCAGCTCAGCGGAGCGTAACTGTGATGTGGGGGACCGGGAGATGTTAGCGGTGGTCAGGGCTCTGAAGGTGTGGGAGACACTGGCTTGAGGGGGCTAAGCACCCCTTTCTCATCTGGACCGACCATCAAAATCTGGAGTATATTCGGGCAGCTAGGAGACTGAACCCACGTCAGGCAAGGTGTGCCATGTTTTTCACCCGATTCCGGTTTACGTTATCTTATAGACCGGGCTCCCAGAACATGAAGGCACTGTCCCGCCTTTACGACACGGAGGATAGGTCCACCGAACCTACTCCCATCCTTCCCGCCTCAAGGCTGATAGCACCAGTGGTATGGGAGGTGGACTCGGACATCGAGCGGGCATTACGGGCTGAACCCGCGCCTCCTCAGTGTCCGGCGGGGCGGAAGTACGTGCCGCTTGGTGTTCGGGACCAACTGATTCGGTGGGCTCGCGTTCTACCCTCCTCGGGTCACCCTGGTGTGAGGAGGACAGTGGGGAGCCTTCGGGGGAGGTATTGGTGGCCTACCTTGGCTATGGACGTTAAGGTTTATGTCTCCTCCTGTTCGGTATGCGCCCAGAGGCACCTTCCTAGAGGGAAGTTTACAACCCCTCCCCGTTCCACAACGGCCATGGTCTCATCTCTCCGTAGATTTCCTGACCGATCTGCCCCCGTCTCAGGGGAACACTACGGTTCTGGTGATTGTGGATCGGTTCTCTAAGTCCTGCCGTCTCCTCCCGTTGCCCGGTATCCCTACAGCCCTACAGACTGCGGAGGCATTATTCACCCACGTCTTCCGGCACTACGGGGTGCCGGAGGACATTGTTTCTGATCGGGGCCCCCAGGTCACGTCCCGAGTATGGAGGGCGTTCATGGAGCGTCTGGGGGTCTCGGTCTGACCTCCGGTTATCACCCCGAGAGTAATGGGCAGGTGGAGAGAGTAAACCAGGAGGTGGGTGGGTTACTGCGGTCGTATTGCCAGGACCGGCCAGGGGAGTGGGCGAGATACATCCCCTGGGCCGAAATGGAACTCACTACGCCACTCCTCTACTAATGTGTCCCCCTTTCAGTGTGTGTTGGGGTACCAGCCGGTCCTGGCATCTGAGCCAGACCGAGGCTCCTGCGGTGGAAGAATGGGTGCAGCGCTCCAAAGAGACCTGGAGGGCCGTCCAGGAATCCCTCCAACAAGCCAGTGGATGGCAGAAAAGGAGTGCTGACCGCCACCGCAGTGAGGCCCCCGTGTTTGTACCGGGGGACAGGGTCTGGCTCTCGACCCGAAACCTGCCCCTCCGCTTGCCCTGCCGGAAGCTTGGGCCGCAGTGTGTAGGGCCCTTCAAAGTCCTGAGGAGAATAAGCGAGGTGTGTTATCAATTATAACTCCCTTCATATTATCGTATTAACCCCTCGTTTCATGTGTCTCTCCTCAGGCCAATGGTAGCTGGTCCCCTACAGGACGGTGAGGTGCCGGAGGTCCCTCCTCCCCCTCTGGACATCGAGGGGTCCCCGGCATATACGATACGGGCCATTCTGGACTCTAGACGCCGGGTGAGGGGCCTGCAGTACCTCGTGGACTGGGAGGGGTACGGTCTAGAGGAGAGGTGCTGGGTACCAGTGGGGGACATTTTGGATCCGTCAATGTTGAGGGATTTCCATCGCCTCCATCCAGATCGCCCTGCGCTTCATCCTCCGGATCGACCTCGAGGCCGGTGTCGGCGCGCGTCAGGGGGGTTTACTGTCACAACTCCGACCGAAGGTGGCTCCCCTTCCCGGCGGTCATCGTCGCAGGCCTACTAGCTGCCACTGATTATTTTCTCCCCCTCCTTATGTGTTTATTGAGTACACCTGTTTTGAGTTGGTTATAATTAGGGAGGCTTTATTAGTCAGCCGGCCCACCTGGTTCTTTGTGCAGGATTGATTGTTGTAACCCTGGTGTTTGCATTAGATGTACATGTTCATGTATTTAGTGCTAGACTGTTTTTGTTTCCCTGTGTCTGGGGCATTTGGTTTAAGCACCCGTAAGTGGGGTGACCATAGTTCACCGTGTGTGCATTAAAAAAAAGCACTTTATTGAACTCTGCTTTCCTGCGCCTGATTTCACCCTCACGACACCCAGGACCTTACAGTATGTAACTTCATGGAGAACAAGATGGCATCTTGGTAACATCTTGCTAGCCGATAATATTAGCTAGCTCAGTGCTAGGTGCTAGCTAACCTAACATTTCACCCTAATAGCTCATTACTTTTAGCGTATATTATTGTTAGCTAGCTGTTCATGGGTTTTTGTTACCTTTAATACACAGGCCTCTTCGCTTGTACAATTAGCACTGTATAAGTAGAGTGAATGAGATGTACTGTTGTTGCCTATACAATGCATTGGTGTCAGTGGAGGCTCCTCTGAGAAGAAAGGAGAGGACCGTCGTCCTCAGTGAACTTCAGAAAAATGTAAATAGTGAAACATTCAAAAAGTTATCCTTTTAGATACAACTATACTAATTATATCCACATGTCACCAAATAATTGATTAAAACACATTGTTTTGCAATGAAGGTCTACAGTAGCCTTAACAGCACTCTGTAGGGTAGCACCATGGTGTAGCCGGAGGACAGCTAGTTTACATCCTCCCCCGGCTACATTAACTTCCAACACAAAACCTGGCTCATGGTTCTCATCCGCTTCCATAAACTTAGAGTAATCATGACAACTTCCGGAGGATGTCCTCCAACCTATCAGAGCTCTTGCAGCATGAAATGACATGTTATCCACCCAATCAAAGGATCAGAAAATGTACTGAAAGCATAAGCTACAGCTAGTTAGCACTGCGGTGCATACAGTGGTTGCTCCACTCAAAGTTTATGCGATTGTGCTGAGAGATTTAGAGGTCATTTGTGGTTTAGTACGGTACAAACCATCACTACTTCATTGCTCCAGACCAGCGCAAGGGGGAGTTAGAGCACTTATTATGCTTTTGGGCCCCAAGGCGCTACTGTGTCTCTGTAGTACTGTAGCCTACTCCCCACCAGGAATCCGAACTGGATTTAACGTAAAATGACATGAAAAGCACACATTTGTAAATCCCAAACTCTAAAAGTAATTGAAGATACAAATTATTTGTGACATTGTGGTTACAATAAAGAAAGTAAACAGATCACTGACCATTTTGAATCCCACCGAAACTTCTCCGCTGTGCAATCTGGTTTCCGAGCTGGTCACGGGTGCACCTCAGCCACACTCAAGGTACTAAACGATATCATAACCACCATCGATAAAAGACAGTACTTTGCAGCCGTCTCTTCATCGACCTTGCCAAGGCTTTCGACTCTGTCAATCACCATATTCTTATCAGCAGACTTAACAGACTTGATTTCTCAAATGACTGCCTCGCACGGTTCAGAAACTACTTCTAAGATAGAGTTCAGTGTGTCAAATGGGAGGGCCTGTTGTCCAAACCTCTGGCAGTCTCTATGGGGTACCACAGGGTTCAATTCTCGGGCAGACTCTTTTCTCTGTATATATCAATGATGTCGCTCTTGCTGCGGGCGATTCCTTGATCCACCTCTACGAAGATGACACCATTCTGTATACATCTGGCCCTTCTTTGGACACTGTGTTAACAAACCTCCAAACGAGCTTCTTTGTCATACAACACTCCTTCCGTGGCCTCCAACTGTTCTTAAATGCAAGTAAAACTAAATGCATGCTATTCAACTGATCGCTGCCCGCACCTGCCCGCCTGACTAGCATCACTATGGACGGTTCTGACTTAGAATATGTGGACAACTACACATACCTAGGTGTCTGGCTAGACTGTAAACTCTCCTTCCAGACTCATATTAAGCATCTCCAATCCAAAATTAAATCTAAAATCGGCTTCCTATTTCGCAAACAATGCCTCCTTCACACACGCTGCCAAACATGCCCTCGTAAAACTGACTATCCTACCGATCCTCGACTTTGGCGATGTCATTTACAAAATAGCCTCCAACACTCTACTCAGCAAACTGGATGCAGTCTATCACAGTGCCATCCGTTTTGTCAACAAAGCCCCATATACCACCCACCACTGCGACCTGAATGCTCTTGTCGGCTGGTGTAACGGTTTTCTTGAGTCGAAGGAGAGGCGGACCAAAACGCAGCGTGGTTATTATTCATGGTTCTTTAATCAAGAAACTATACATGAATAGACTAACAAAACAAGAAATGTGACAAACCAAAACAGCCCTATCTGGTGCAAACACAGAGACAGGAACAATCACCCACAAAACCCAACACCAAACAGGCTACCTAAATATGGTTCCCAATCAGAGACAGTGACTAACACCTGCCTCTGATTGAGAACCATATCAGGCCAAACATAGAAATAGACAAACTAGACATGTAACATAGAATGCCCACTCAGATCACACCCTGACCAAACAAAACATAGAAACATACAAAGCAAACTATGGTCAGGGTGTGAGAGCTGGCCCTCGCTACATATTTGTCGCCAGACCCACTGGCTCCAGGTCATCTAAAAGTCTTTGCTAGGTAATGTTCCACCTTATCTCAGCTCACTGGTCACCAAAACAACACCCACCCGTAGCATGCGCTCCAGCAGGTATATCACACTGGTCATCCCCAAAGCCAACATCTCCTTTGGCCGCCTTTCTTTCCAGTTGTCTGCTGCCAATGACTGGAACGAATTGCAAAAATCGCTGAAGTTGGAGACTTATATCTCACTTACTAACTTTAAGCATCAGCTATCTGAGCAGCTTACCAATCACTGCAGCTGTACACAGCCTATCTGTAAATAGCCCATCCAACTACCTCATCCCCATTTTGTTTTTATTTACTTTTTTTGCTCTTTTGCACACCAGTATCTCAACTTGCACACACACACATATATATATATATATATATATATATATATATATATATATATATATATATACTGCACATCTACCATTCCAGTGTTTAATTGCTATATTGTAATTACTTCGCCTCCATGGCCTATTTATTGCCTTTACCTCCCTTATCCTACCTCATTTGCACATACTGTATATAGACTTTTCTAGTGTATTATTGATTGCATGTTTGTTTATTCCATGTGTAACTCTGTGTTGTTGTATGTGTCGAACTGTTTTGCTTTATCTTGGCCAGATGGCAGTTGCAAATGAGAACTTGTTCTCAACTAGCCTACCTGGTTAAATAAAGGTTCAATTAAAAAAATACAGAAAAAAATCTCTAGTCAAGACAGGCCTTGCAAAAGCTTTTTCCTCCTTGGAAAATGTTCTGGCTGGTGCCCGCATTGCCTTCATTGGTGTTTTCCTTCCAAATAATAACTTAGGACATGTGTGTGCTCCTATCAAAGTGGGTGCCTTATTTTCTGTATATAGTGCTGTCGCTTCTACTGTAGCATACTGTATGTATGTATGTATGTATGTATGTATGTATGTATGTATGTATGTATGTATGTATGTATGTATGTATGTATGTATGTATGTATGTATGTACGTACAGTGGGGAGAACAAGTATTTGATACACTGCCAATTTTGCAGGTTTTCCTACTTACAAAGCATGTAGAGGTCTGTAGAGGTAGGTCATGTAGAAGTAGGTACACTTCAATTGTGAGAGACAGAATCTAAAACGAAAATCCAGAAAATCACATTGTATGATTTTTAAGTAATTAATTTGCATTTTATTGCATGACATAAGTATTTGATCACCTACCAACCAGTAAGAATTCCAGCTCTCACAGACCTGTTAGTTTTTCTTTAAGAAGCCCTCCTGTTCTCCACTCATTACATGTATTAACTGCACCTGTTTGAACTTGTTACCTGTATAAAAGACACCTGTCCACACACTCAATCAAACAGACTCCAACCTCTCCACAATGGCCAAGACCGGAGTAAGGACATCAGGGATAAAATTGTAGACTTGCACAAGACTGGGATGGGCTACAGGACAATAGGCAAGCAGCTTGGTGAGAAGGCAACAGCTGTTGGAGCAATTATTAGAAAATAGAAGAAGTTCAAGATGACGGTCAATCACCCTCGGTCTGGGGCTCCATGCAAGATCTCACCTCGTGGGGCATCAATGATCATGAGGAAGGTGAGGGATCAGCCCAGAACTAGACGGCAGGACCTAGTCAATGACCTGAAGAGAGCTGGGACCACAGTCTCAAAGAAAACCATTAGTAACACACTACGCGGTCATGGATTAAAATCCTGCAGCGCACGCAAGTTCCCCCTGCTCAAGCCAGCGCATGTCCAGGCCCGTCTGAAGTTTGCCAATGACCATCTGGATGAGGAATGGGAGAAGGTCATGTGGTCTGATGAGACAAAAATATAGCTTTTTGGTCTAAACTCCACTCGCTGTGTTTGGAGGAAGAAGAAGGATGAGTACAACCCCAATAACACCATCCCAACCGTGAAGCATGGAGGTGGAAACATCATTCTTTGGTGATGCTTTTCTGCAAAGGGGACAGGACGACTGCACCGTATTGAGGGGAGGATGGAAGGGGCCATGTATTGCGAGATCTTGGCCAATAACCTCCTTCCCACAGTAAGAGCATTGAAGATGGTTCGTGGCTGGGTTTTCCAGCATGACAACGACCCGAAACACACAGCCAGGGCACTTTAGGAGTGGCTCGGTAAGAAGCATCTCAAGGTCCTGGAGTGGCCTAGCCAGAACCCAATAGAAAATCTTTGGAGGGAGCTGAAAGTCCGTATTGCCCAGCGACAGCCCCGAAACCTGAAGGATCTGGAGAAGATTTGTATGGAGGAGTGGTCCAAAATCCCTGCTGCAGTGTGTGCAAACCTGGTCAAGAACTACAGGAAACGTATGATCTCTGTAATTGCAAACAAACGTTTCTGTACCAAATATTAAGTTCTGCTTTTCTGATTTATCAAATACTTATGTCATGCAATAAAATGCAAATGAATTACTTAAAAATCATGGATTTTTGTTTTAGATTCCGTCTCTCGCAGTTGAAGTGTACCTATGATAAAAATTACAGACCTCTACATGCTTTGTAAGTAGGAAAACGTGCAAAATCGGCAGTGTATCAAATACTTGTTCTCCCTACTGTAGATTTAATGTATTTCGATTCCTTCTTCAGCATAGCCAGGATTGGAGTGTTTAGGAGAGTGAGGTGAGTTCAGCAGTTCTGCATTAACCAAATCAGCACTGTAGGACCTGCTATTTACAGATAATTTAATAATCATGTTAATAAAAGCACAGGTGTGCACGTTCAAGCACACACCCTAACGGGAGCCTGTGGGGGATTCTCTGTACTTCTACATACTCTGGGTCCTTTTTCAGTGGGTGGACGGCTGAGCGGACACCCCAGGGCCAGCTGGGGTCCTCGACAGTCCTGGGTCCTAGTTAGAGAGATCAGGCACATGCATGGGCTACCACGTCACGAGGAGGCCAGCCCAACGGAACGTTACGTAACAGGACTTTATCCCGAGGGAGCAACCCCTGAGGGCCGGTCACAGCAAGAGAGAGAGATGGAGACAGATAGAGGGAGAGTTTTTTTGTTGTTGTTGTGTAGAACGTTTTGTGTTTTATATTTGTCACCTTTTATTATTTTATTTGTTAAGCACCTTGAAATGCATTTGTTGCAAGAAATGTGCTATGTAAATAAAGTTTGATTAAATAGGGAGAGAGAGAGAGACAGGCAGTCCTCATAATAAGTGTGGCTGGGCTGACTGAAGTGCTGCTTCAAACACAACCAGGCTGCCGAGGCTTCAAAGCACCTTAGATTCTCTCTGTAGGGGCCCACGGATGAGGAGAGAAATATTGACACTAAATTTGCCATCAGTGAGTGTACATTGTGTGTGTGGACGTGTTTAACTATACTTGTGAATAGTAACAAGAATAGAAAACAAACAAAAACTTGACCAACTGGGGACATTTTGTTAGTCCCCACAAGGAAAAAGGCTATTTCTAGGGGGTTTAGGGTTAAGGTTAGAATGAAAGGTTTATGGTTAGGGTTAAGGTAAGGCTTTGGGGTTAAGGTTAGGTTAGGTTTGGGGCTCGGGTTAGGTTTAGGGTTAGGGAAAATAGGATTTTGAATGGGAATCAATTGCGTGTGTGTGAATAAGTAAATGAGAGAGTTAGTGAGTGATATGATGCTCTTATGTCACATGTAAGAGTGAGTTAATGGTCATGCACATGTACAGTACCAGTCAAAAGTTTGGACACATCTACTCATTCAAGGGTTTTTCTTTATTTTTACTATTTTCTACATTGTAGAATAATAGTGTAGACATCAAAACTATGAAATAACACATATGGAATCATGTAGTAACCAAAAAAGTGTTATACAAATCAACAACAGACAAAAAAATATATATTTGAGATTCTTGAAAGTAGCCACCCTTTGCCTTGATGACCGCATTGCACACTCCTGGCATTCTCTCAACCAGCTTCATGAGGAATACTTTTCCAACGGTCTTGAATTAGTTCCCACATATGCTAATTACTTGCTGGCTGCTTTTCCTTCACTCTGCCGTCCAACTCATATCAAACTATCTCAATTGGGTTGAGGTCGGGTGATTGTGGAGGCCAGGTCATCTGATGCAGCACTATCACTCTCCTGCTTGGTCAAATAGCCCTTAAACAGCCTGGAGGTGTGTTCTGGGTCATTGTCCTGTTGAAAAACAAATGACAGTCCCACTAAGCGCAAATCAGATGGGCTGGTGTATCGCTGCAGAATGTTGCGGTAGCCATGCTGGTTAACTGTGCCTTAAATTCTAAATAAACCACTGACAGTGTCACCAGCAAATAACCCCCATACCATCACACCTCCTCCTCCATGCTTCACGCTGGGAACCACACATGCGGAGATCATCAGTTCACCTACTCTGAATCTCATAAAGACATGGTGGTTGGAACCAAATATCTCAAATTTGGACTCATCAGACCAAAGGACAGGTCTAATGTCCATTGCTCGTGTTTCTTGGCCCAATCAAGTCCATGCTTCTTGTTGGTGTCCTTTCTTTGCAGCAATTCAACCACAAAGGCCTGATTTACGCAGTCTCCTCTGAACAGTTGATGTTGAGATGTGTCGGTTACTTGAACTCTGTAAAGCATTTATTTGGGATGCAATTTCTGAGACTAGTAATTCTAATGAACTTCTTCTCTGCAGCAGAGGTAACTCTGGCTCTTCTTTTCCTTTAGAGGTCTTCATGAGAGCCAGTTTCATCCTAGCGCTTGATTGTTTTTGCACTTGAAAGAACGTTCAAAGTTCTTGAAATGTTCTGCATTGAAAGACCTTCATGTCTTAAAGTAATGATGGACTGTAATTTCTCTTTGCGTATTTGAGCTATTCTTGTAATTTCTCTTTGCGTATTTGAGCTATTCTTGCCATAATATAGACTTAGTCTTTTATCAAATAGGGCTATCTTCTGTATACTATCCCTACCTTGTCACAACACAACTGATTGGCTCAAACGCATTAAGAAGGAAATAAATTCCGCAAATTAACAAGGCACACCTGTTAATTGAAATGCATTCCAGGTGACTACCTCATGAAGCTGGTTGAGAGAATGACAAGAGTATGCAAAGCTATCATCAAGGCAAAGGGTGGCTACTTTGAGGAATCTCAAATCTAAAAAAATATTTTGATTTGTTTAAAACTTTTTGGTTAATTCATGATTTCATATGTGTTATTTCATTGTGTCTAATGTCTTCAAAATTATTCTACAATTTAGAAAAGAGTAAAAACAAAGAAAAACCCTTTAATGAGTAGGTGTGTCCTAACCTTTGACTGTGTGTGTGTGTGTGTGTGTGTGTGTGTGTGTGTGTGTGTGTGTGTGTGTGTGTGTGTGTGTGTGTGTGTGTGTGTGTGTGTGTGTGTGTGTGTGTGTGTGTGCGTGCATGTGTGTGTGTGTGTTATCTGACCTCAATGAGACGTCAGCTCTGTAAAGTGGGTTATGGAATGGCAGGGTGGACCGGGGTAGAAAGTGTGCCATCAGGACAAACAGAGCCGAGCCGAGAGCAGGTCTGGTACTGCACACACAGCCTACGTTCCAAATGGTACCGTATTCCCTACATAGTGCAGTACTTATGATCAGAGCCCTATGGGCCCTGGTCAAAAGTAGTGTACTATATCGGGAGTAGAGTGCAAATTTAGGACAAGCCAACACATCCCAGGAAGATATTTAAAGGGCTTCCGTCCTCCCCAATGCACCATGCAGGCTAAAATGGGCCAGGCAGGACCAAGCCCAGAAGACAGAGAGAGAGAGTCACACTACCCAACTCTTTTTATCAGGGTTTGCTGTTTCTAATGTATTTAGGACATATTATTTAGTAGAAAGAATGATAAAAAAGGTACTTTCTGAAACATATTTCAAGGTATGCTTTGAGAAAGTGGGAAGTGGGTGTTTCAGTAACGGGAAGCCTTCTTTACATGGTGATCAGAAATGTTTGGAGAAACAAAGAAACTGTTTATAATTTAAAAGCCTACTTTTTTTCAATCCATACAATGGAGAACTTTCTCAATGGATATTGTATTAATCATCAAGAGAAGTTTCCTTTCTGCAGACTGTTGACTTCCAAGGATCAAAGGACTTCTTATATATTTGGGGGGTTCTGTGGATTATTTTCCTTTTGATTGTTACACAGACTGACAAGTGAACTGGTAGAGATGGAACTTAGGCTTATGAGTGTTTTAACTATGCGTCGTTCCTCCAAAGGCCGCAGATGTATCATGCATTTCCCAAAACACAAAGCATGTGTCGATACTGATTGGATAGAAAAAAGGCAGTGCTCAGATCAGCTTTCTCCATTCAAATCTTACCTTAACATCAGAATTATTTCACAATACTGACAACGGATCAGCTCCTGATATAACCTGTGGCTGCAAATATTGAGGTGGCTTAACCTAGCCTATTCAAATACTTACCCAATATTTCTGCACTAAATAACATATACTGTATGGTACATCATTGCGCTGATGTTACACATTGTGTAATATATTGAGGCAAACATTAGGCTACAATTAGCTAAATATAGCTCAATTGATTGAACATGAAATTAATTTCAACATTATTTAAATAATATAGGCCTTATTAGCCTATACTGTAGTCTATTTATATTTTAATGCATTCATCTCAGTTTTTTATTTGAAGCATCCTTTGCTTGTTTGTAACAATTGCAAAAACACTGGCAACTTTGTATTTGTAGTCAACTTCGTTTGGAAATATACACACCCCTTGACTTTTTTGTTGTGTTACAGCCTGAATTTAAAATGGATTAAATTGAGATTTTGTGCAACTGGCCTACACACAATACCCCATAATGTCAAAGTGGAATTATGTATTCATACATTTTTACAAATGCTGAAATGTCTTGTGAAAATAACTATTTAACCCATTTGTTATTATGGCAAGCCTAAATAAGTTCAGGAGTAACAATTTGCTTAACAAGTCACATAAGTTGCAATAATAGTGTTTAACATCATTTTTTAATGACTACCTCATCTCTGGAACCCACGCATACAATTATCTGTAAGGTCTCTCAATCGAGCAGGGAATTTCCAACACAGATTCAACTATGAAGACCATGGAGGATTTCCAATGCTTCGCAAAGAAGGGCACCAATTGGTAGATGGGTTAAAAAAAAAAGCTGATTTTGAATATCCCTTTGAGCATAGTGAAGTTATTAAGGACACTTTGATTAGTGTATCAATACACCCAGTCACTACAAAGATACAGGCGTCCTTCCTAAAGGAGAGGATGGAAACCGCTCAGGGATTTCACCCAGGCCAATGGTGACTTTAAAATGGTTACAGCGTTTAATGAATGTGACAGGAGAAAACAACAACAATACTAACATAAATGAGTGAAAAAGACGGAAGCATGTACAGAATAAAAACATTTAAAAACATGCATTCTGCTTGCAATAAGGCACTAAAGTAAAACTGCAAAGAAAATTGGCAAAGAAATGTCCTGAATACAAAGCGTGCAAATCCAACACAACACATCACTGTGTGCCACTCTTTATGTTTTCAAGCATGGTGGTGGCTGCATCGTGTTATAGGTATGCTCATGAGTGTTTTCTGAAGGTAGTAAACTTCTTAATTCTATGTTTATCAAAGACCTTCTGTGTATAAAGTGACGAGGAATGGCAAAAAAGCGTCTGATGACGCACTTAGCCTTTCTGATAAATAACAAGCATTTTCAAGTGCAGTAACAATGGTTTAGGGAAAAAGCTCAGAGATTTAACAATGCTCCTACAAAGGTTCTAACGATGAACTTAGCCTTAAGATGCTTTTGGGAAACCGTGCCCTGTTAAGATCTATCCTTATTTCATTGTCTTGCTGATGGATCATTTGGATTTTTGCTTATTATTTTGGATTTCTTGCTTTTGGAACAAAACATGTACTTTAATTGGAGGACAAAGACATTTAACATGATTTAGCATTTTCATTTGTGATTCAGAGGCTGATCCTATACATTTGAGTTGATTTTGGGGGTATTTTGTTTTGCTTAGAGTCTGTATGTCAGTTGATTCAATTGTGAATACTCATAATTGTTTCCATGATATTCGTGACTTACATTATATTTCTATTCGCTGCATTGGGTTTACAGCTAGTTTACCGTTATAAAACACAATCATAAATACCTGTTACTAAATGGTTCCTAGTGGTGCAAAACACAGCAAATCTAGCATTTGTTAATGAGAGCAGTGCAATGGTTTGGGGTCACTCTGGGTCACTGTAGTGCTTCCGTGCTTCTGCCAAGGTTAAAGACCAAAGTGGCAATCCCTGTCCCTGCACACACATACACACACAAGCAGCCCCTCCTCCACTGCGATGGATGATTTTGGGGACAGGTGTTTCTCCCAGGGCCTTAGCGTGCATGACGTGTAGCGTGTTGCGTGTACTGTGTGGGGTGTGAACCTCCAGATGTATGGAAGACACTGTGTAGGACTTCTACTGTGTATCACAACACAGATGGGGCCATGTATATGCGATTTTCCTGGTATAACCTACCAATGTTGTGACAACATCACAGTATGCACCATAACCTTAATGGTTAATATTGCCAGCCCTCGCTATTTTTGACTTTACCTGTGGTCTACCTTGTGTGAGGCAAAATTAGGAATAACTGACTGCTACTGGCACCTGAAAGAGAAGGAGAGAGAACGAGACAAGGATCCACAGCAGTGTAGAGGGACCAAGAAAGAGTGGTGACTGAAGAATAATAGAAAAGTGGCTACAGAGAATGAATGGAATAGTGGCAGTAGAGGATGAATGGAAAAGGGAGAGAGCGAGAAAGAGAGTGCGTGTGATGGTACTGCAAGCCCTTGGCTGAATGGTCCCCTATCTGGAACATGGTCACCCATGGCTAACTGTAGGTTAGTTGGGCCCATTCCATGGTTAGGCTGCCTCTGGCTAGGGAGCATATGCCCGCACTGGGCTACCAGGTGTCCATTTGGAAACCTTGTTAAGTTATTACTTAACAGCAACTCTTCTGTTTCATCACACGTTAGTTCACCACAGGCCCACATAGCAGTCATTTTACCGTTAAAGCTATTGTGGAGAGTATTGCATTTTTTTCTTCATGCCATTATGCCTATTTACTTTTATGTGTCATGACATAGCAAACCTTACCATTAGCTTTTAATAGGTCTTGTCTGATCTCCTCTAACATTTATTTCATGACCCAACACACACACACACACCCTCACACACGGTACACACAAACATTGTACACACACACACTTGTGAGCGTCCGTCCCTCAGCAGCCCATTAGGTGATTAGGTAACATCAAGGCCTCCCACGCGGATGGCAGTAATGAACCACAAATTTGGATCTAGACGATCCAGAAGCGCTGAGAGGCCGTCTCATTGGGTGTCTCACACTTACTCCATGTTCC
This sequence comes from Oncorhynchus tshawytscha, assembly GCF_018296145.1. Lineage (NCBI taxonomy): Eukaryota > Metazoa > Chordata > Actinopteri > Salmoniformes > Salmonidae > Oncorhynchus > Oncorhynchus tshawytscha. The sequence continues at coordinate 63,555,194 of NC_056437.1, read as the reverse complement.
AAACCCTACACCTCAGGTTCCAAACCCTACAACAGCCCAATTTTACCCCTCTGAATTGGGGCCTTAGAGGGGGGGGGGGAGAGGTGGGAGGGGGTATCTAATATCCTTCCACAGATCAACCAACCGGACGTTTGAGTACTTTCAATTTCCAGCTTCATGCTGTTAGTTAGACCAGACAGGAAGCAGCTCCCAATAGATGTGGGTGTCTAGGCTGCAAAAGGTGGTAAAATTAAATAAATATTACAAATGGTCAGAGGACAAAGGTTGTGTTACCAATATGTGAGTTTAACAAGTGATACTGGCAGTGGCAAGTACAGTGTAGGATTTAATTCTCTCTAAAGTTACATTAGAGCAGACTAACATGAAGGAAAGAGAAGGCTACGCTACCCTTTCTACACACCTGTACCCCTGTTTCAACATCAGTAACTTGATAACTCATGGGAGACCAAGCAGTGTGTACTCTGTACTATTTCCTGATAGCTTCGATGAGATGGTAGCTATTTCCTTGACAGCACATGGTATCCATTGTTTAGATATTACTCACACAGAGTTGGCTCTGAGGCCAACAGAGAGAATAAGAATACATCTGACGAGTGGAAGAGATGTGAGATGTGATGAAGCATGTAAGTCCCACACAAGTATGGACTGACTGTTAATGTCTCTGGCAGCACTATCGTTGATAGTGAGGATGATAAGTAGTCTGGCATCCAAACTGATTTAGGGCTAGATTCAATCCGTAAGTTTGTATCGCGATAAACCTTTTAAGGGAATTTCCGATTGAGCCGACCAATGCAGTGTTTACCATGAATGCAGTCTCTGCAAACGCAGGAACGTTGCTTTTAAATTTCAATCCCGCTATAGGGTGGGTCTTCACTGTTTCACTGTTGTTTCACTTACAACAATGACATTAACGAAGTCAGAAGATCAGACAACCAGTGGGAGAATCACGTGAGCACAGGTGCCACTAGATGTTCCTCACTGAGACGTTACTAGCTGTCAAATCATTGCCTCCTTTGTCCTTGTTTTCTCAAAGAACATTAGAGGTGAGGATTCAAGGTCCCTCCCTAAGACCTCTTCTCCTATGAGCTTTGAGAAGAATTGAGGAAACAAGGACAGAGGAACCAAAGGTACCATATTCTTACATAGTGGACTACTGTGGACCAGAGCCTTGACCAGAAACCTATGGCTCTGATGTCAAGAATGGCGCTACAGACGATAGCTGCCGTTTTACAGGCTCCTGACCAATTATGCTATTTTGTGTGTTTTTTTATGCTGGTCTTAACTTTTTTGGTTCAAAATGCGTCCGCCATCATTTCCTATGACCGAAAATGGCTTCTAGACATCAGAGTAGTGATCACTAACCTCGATTTGAATGAAGAGTTCTAATGAGTGGGAACCTCTAAACATTCGGCTTACTTCAGGCCAGGCCCTAATTCCCGGGACTCGAAAGAGGAAGCGACGACGAAAAAGAGGCATGTGAGGCGGCCTCCTAACGAGATTACGTTAGCGAACAAATAGACCACCATTGCTCACTGTTCTGTTGGCGAATGTGCAGTCACATGAGAACAAACTGGATGAACTCTGCTTGAGACAATTCTATCAACTGGACTTGAGTCTTGACTGAACAAGAACAGGGACAATATATACAATATCTCAAGGGATTCTCCATGCATTGTCTAGATCAGACAGCAACCTCAGGTGTGTTTCTTTGTTAACAGCAGCTGGTGCGCGATCTCTAATGTTAAGTAACTTCCATGTTTTTGCTCGCCTCAGTTAGAATAACTAATGATAAGCTACTGACCAAACTATTTACAAAGATAATTTTCATCTATATTTTTCATAGCTTGTCTATTTACCACCACAAACTGATGCTGGCACTAAGACCAGACTCAATGAGCTGTATAGGACCATAAGCAAACAAAAATGCACATCCAGAGGCGTCGCTGCTTGTGTGCAGGGAAAAAAATATTATTTTACCTCATTTTAACCAGCATGTCACCTGTGCAACTAAAAGGCAACAAAACTCTTGATCCCCTTTACTCCACACACAGAAATGCATACAAGGCTCTCCCTCGCCTTCCCTTTGGCAAATCTGACCATAACTATATCCTCCTTTTTCCTGCTTACAAGCAAAAACTTAAACAGGAAGTACCAGGAAGTACCAGCTCAATATGGAAATGGTCCGATGAAGTGGATGCTACAGGACTGTTTCACTAGCACAGACTAGAATATGTTCCGGGATTCATTCAAAACAATGAGGAGTTTACCACATCAGTCAACGGCTTCATTAATATGCGCATTGATGACGTTATCCCCACAGTGACCATACATAGCACAACCAGAAACCATAGATTACAGGCAACATGACTGCACTGAGCTAAAGGCTAGAGCTGCTGCTTTCAAGGAGCAGGACACTAATCCGGATACTTATAAGAAATCTCGCTACGACCTCCTACGAGCCATCAAACCGGCAAAACATCAATAGAAGACTAAGATTGAGTTCTACTGATGCTCGTTGGATGTGGCAGGGTTTGCAAACTATTAGGGATTACAAAGGGAAACCCAGTTGCGAACTGCCCAGTGACGAGAGCCTACCAGACGAGCTAAGTGCCTTAAATACTCACTTCGAGGCATGAGAGCACCAACTCTGGGTGATCTGTGTGATCTCACTCTCCGTAGCTGGTATAAGACCTTTAAACAGGCTAACATTCGCAAGGCCGCGGGGCCAGATGGATTACCAGGATGCGTACTCAGAGCATGCAGTGATCAGATGGCAAGTGTTTTCACTGACATTGTCAACCTCTCCCTGACCCTGTCTGTAATACCAATACCAAGGTATTACGGACCACCATAGTCCCTGTGCCCAAGAACGACATGGTAACCTGAATATCACCAATCCATAGCACTCCCATCTGTAGCCATGAAATGCTTTGAAAGGCTGGTCATGGCTCACATCAACACCATCATCCCAGACACCCTGGACTCACTCCAATTTGCATACAGCCCCAACAGATCCCCAGACGATGCAATCTGTGCACTCCACATTGCCCTTTCCCACTGCCCTTTCCCACTGCCCTTTCCCACCTGGACAAAAGAAACACCTACGTGAGAATGCTGTTCATTGACTTCAGTTCATCGTTCAACAGCATAGTGCAACTGGATCCTGGATTTTCTGACATGCCACCCCAAGTGGTGAGCGTATGCAACAAAACATCTGCCACACTGATCCTCAACACAGGGCCCCTCAGGGGTGCATGCTTAGTCACCTCCTGTACTCCCTGTTAACCAACGACTGTGTGGCAAAGCACGACTCCAACACCACCATTAAGTTTGCCAAAGACACAACGGTGGTAAGCCTGATCACCGACGATGATGAGAGAACAACCACTCCCCCAAGGTCAGAAAGACAAAGGAGCTGATCGAGGACTACAGGAAATGTTGGGCCAAGGACACCCCTATTCACATTGTGGGGCTGTAGTGGAGCAGGTCGAGAGCTTCAAGTTAATTGGTGTCCACATCGCTAAGGACCTATCATGGTCTAAACGCACCAACACAGTTGTGAAGAGGGTGCAACAACTCCTCTTTCCCCTCAGGAGACTGAAAATATTTGGCATGTGCCCTCAGATCCTCCAAAAGTTGTACAGCTGCACAATTGAGAGCATCTTGACTGGTTGCATCACCTTGGCATCCGACTGTAAGGCGCTACAGATGTAGTACATCACTGCCATCCAGGACTTCTGTATCAGACAGTGTCAGTCGAAGGCCCTCCACCCAAGTCATAGACTTTTCTCTAGGCTACCACACGATACTGGAGCGCAAATTCTGGGACCAAAAGGCTCCTGAACCTCTTCTATCCTCAAACCATAAGACTGCAGAAACAGTTAATCAAATGGCTACCCTGAATATTTGCATTGACACTTTTTTGTTGCACTGACTCTCTTGCACTGGCTCCATGAACACTCACTGGACTGTACCCACACACTCAGAAATACTACACTGACATACACACACACACACTTACACACACACGCTCACACACACATGAATATTGTGGCCACACGCACACTTTTAAACTCTTCACATGCACTGCTGTTACTTTGTTATTATCTATCTTGATTGCCTAGTCACTTTTACCCCTACCTACATGCATGCTGAACACAAATTTAAATGCAACATTTAACAATTTCTAAGATTTTACTGAATTACAGTTCATATCAGGAAATCAGTCAATTGAAATAAATAAATTACGCTCTAATCTATGGATCACACTTGACTACGAATACAGATATGCATCTGTTGGTCACAGATACAAAAATAAAAGTCTGTGGATCAGAAAACCAGTCAGTATCTGGTGTGACCACCATTTTCCTCATGCAGAGTGACACATCTCCTTCACATAGAGTTGATCAGGCTGTTGATTGTGGCCTGTGGAATGTTGTTCCACTCCTCTTCAATGGCTTTGTGAAGTTGCTGGATATTGGAAGGAACTGGAACAAACTCTCGTACACGTCGATCCAGAGCATCCCAAACATGCTCAATGGGTGACATGTCTGGTAAGTTTTCAGGCCATTGAAGAAGTGGGACATTTTCAACTTGCAGTAATTGTGTACAGATCCTTGCGACATGGGGCCGTGCGTTATCATGCTGAAACATGAGGTGATGGCGGCAGATGAATGGCACGACAATGGGCCTCATAATCTCATCATGATATCGCTAGCATCGATAAGATGCAATTGCGTACAACGAAATCTTTTAAAACGGCGTTGGAGGCTGCTTATGGTAGAGAAATGTACTAGTTCCCTTTTTAAAAAATACTCCTCATTGTCGGGAAAGGACTTGTAAATAAGCATTTCACGGTAAAGTCTCCACCTGTTGTATTCGGCACGTGTGTGATTGTGTATGTGTGTGTGTGTTAATGACTAAGACAAATCTGTGCCCCCACTAAAACCGTATTTCCAATTTCGGAAAACACCTCTGTCTTGCCCCCATCAAATCTCAAAACATGCTTGATGGTTTATCATCCATGATGCGCATAAATGCTCTACATTCGTAAATGTAATAGCCTTGCCAATTCTTGTGATTTCAATATTACAATTCACTTGACTCTCATAAATGTTAGCTGACACAAGAATTGTAATTGCAATGCTGTTTACTGCCACACTTTTGCAGGTCCAATATTGTACGTGAAACCTTACTGTATTCTAGCTGGTGTTGTGCTCTCCAGCATTTCAACTCACTCTTATGTAAGGGGGGTTGTGTAACAATTGTGGATACATTTTTATTTGGGATATAGCCTCACCTCCCAAACACTCCCCAATGAGCCAGAAAGGTCAGATCATCCACAGGGATTGCCCGGACAGGGGTGAAGAGGAAGGTGGGGGCGGACAGAGGACACGGGGGGGGTTGGCACACACCCATGCACACGCACACACTTGTAGACACTCACTCACTCTCATGCAGCACTGAGAATTATGGCGCAACCCCTCTTGTTTGATTACTGTAAGTATTAAAAGGACAAGACTACACCACCTTAATGCCGAGACAGTTTTCAAGGTGGCGGCGTAACACAAACGCATATACGCATGCACAGGCATGCACACATACGCCTGCACACACACTCACACAAACAAACATCAGCAATCTATGTAAGTTTAAATTGGCAACAAGAAATCAACCAACACATTCATGACTACACCAACAGGTAGTGCAGTAAATGGATTGTGTGTGTATGTGTGTATTTTATGTGTGTAAACTTGTGTATGTTTTGGACTCTGCAATATTATAATTAATATGTTTATGTATGGTGTCAAGGTTGTTGAAAATGTGTGTTACTTAATGTGTGTTCAGTTGTTTGTGTGTACACTGAGCATCAGGCTGCATCTCAGTGCCAACGCAGTTCTTCGGGAATGGACAAGCGCATAGTCTAAAAATGCCAACCACAGTGACACAGACGGAAAGAGGGAGGTAGAGAGAGAGAGAGAGCGAGCGGGCAGTGATCAACAGTGAGTGAGCGAGAGATAGAACTGCAGCAGACCTGGATCAGATAGCAGAGATAGAGAGAAAGAGCGAGAGACAGAGAAAGAAGAGAGGGTGACTGTGTGGATTGGACAAGGTTGGGGGAAACATTGATTTAAACAAGTGGACCCCTCCAGAGAGAGAGAGAGATCCCCAAAGATCTTTCAGACCGGAATATCATGCTTCTTTTCCCAGAAAATTGTTATCTAGAAATGTTACCTTTGGTCATTTGCGAAGGGCTACTTTCCTTCCCAATTTTCCCATCTGTCTATTTCTGAAAACGAGAGCACCTATCGAGTGCGTCTTGCTGGAACAGGTGTTGTGTTGTGCAGCGGTACGGTCCCTGTCCTGTCACTGCGTTGTGTTGTGCAGACACTTTTCCTGAACGGAGAAAGAGACTATTGACGACCAGGACCAATCGAGATGAAGAAGCTCAGCGGGTTTTTCCGGTTCTGTCTCACTCGGATGGAGTGGTTCTACCCATAAGGGATCTGAAGAGAATTAGCCAGAACCCAGCAGAAAACATGCTACAGTTTGGCTAAAGAACCTTAGCGAGCAGAAGGGGAACTGGAAAACCTCTGTGGAAATCTCTGTACCTCTGTTCTAGAACAGTTGGAGAAAGGGGACTTTAACTTGAACAAATAGGGATCATCACATCACAAGGTAAGCAGCTGGACTATCAGACTGGCATTGATTGACACCTGTGAAGGAATTAATTCACCACCTCTTTCTTCAACAGCTGTCTAGTGCAGATTCATTACCCTGAAAATCTGACAACTGACATTTTGGATGTAGCCTACATTCTCTGTTAAAATAACAGTTGTTGTACAGAAATACACGTTTATAATCATACATATTGTTTTGAGGGCCGGAAAGGGTCAGAGAGGAGTCTAAGAGAACGGTATGGATATTAATATATCTGGTATGGTTCGCCGCTGGCATCCTAGAAACTGTATTGAGCAGCTACGGTGTGAAACACACCAGCTGGCACAGATGACGTTTTCTACCTGCTCCCAACCTGCTGTACATCTGGGACATAACGAATTGAACCTGGGGCAACATGTTAATGCTTAAGCTGTTCTAAAACTGAACCTGCATGGGTCTAATGGGAACACACTGATGAGATCGTTGAGGAGTAGATAGCTTAAATTCATACTCAAATATAGGTACCGTTATCTAGGCTATTAGTAAAGAGAGTCATTTTCCTCTCACTAAACAGTCCAGACAATTTCACCAGGAATCAATGTTTCAAAGTCAATCATTATCTAGCTAAGTAATATATATATTTTACCTTTATTTAACTAGGCAAGTCAGTTAAGAACAAATTCTTATTTTCAATGATGGCCTAGGAACAGTGGGTTAACTGCCTTGTTCAGGGACAGAACGAGAGATTTTTACCTTGTCAGGTCAGGGATTCGATCTTGCAACCTTTCAGTTACTAGTCCAACACTCTAACAACTAGGCTACCTGCCGTTGAACATTATATCAATTGAACATTTTCAAAATAATAATTTCTGCCAGGAACAACATAATTGAATAGGTCTCACGGTTTTGGATCTGTATTTATATATTTTACATTTTTTATACATATATATATATTTTTTTATTTTACCCCCTTTTTCTCCCCAATTTCGTGGTATCCAATTGTATCCAATCTTGTCTCATCGCTACAACTCCCGTACGGGCTCGGGAGAGACAAAGGTCGAGAGCTATGCGCCCTCCGAAACATCCAACCCGGAAGCCAGCCGCACCAATGTGTCGGAGGAAACACCATGCACCTAGCGATCTGGTCAGCGTGCATTGCGCCCGGCCCGCCACAGGAGTTGCTAGTGCACGATGAGACAAGGATATCCCTACATGCCAAGCCCTCCCTAACCCGGACGACGCTAGGCCAATTGTGCGTCGCCCCATGGACCTCCCGGTCGCAACTGGCTGCGACAGAGCCTGGGCTCAAACCCAGAGTCTCTGGTGGCACAGCTAGCACTGTGATGCAGTACCTTAGACCACTGCGCCACCCGGGAGGCCCCCACATATATATACAGTATATATATATATACATATATTTATATATTTTAAACATAGGGGATGGATCAGCTTTAATATTACAGATAGATTGTTGCTTCCATCAATGTAATTGTCTGCATCATTTCCAATCCCCCATATCTTTTTGGGGTACAGTTTTTATATATATATATATACACATAGTGTACATACACATACCCACATACATATAGGTGAGATGGAAGGTCTGTATGAATGGACTTTGGAATGCCAACTGCCAGAATAGCTAGTAAAGTTTTTCAATGGGATCTACCCATAGTGGGAGCCTGGGCAACTGAAATGTCTGACCTTTTTCAACAGTCTGACTGTGTGAAATATCTGTATGAAAACCGAATTAAGGGAGACATAGATATGATTACAAAACAACTGTTGATGCAATATGAAATAAAATGGGTGGAGGTGATTAATTATAAACCCAAATTGAGAGCCTTTTGTTTGATTAAGGGTTAATTCGTGTGTGAGAGATATATTATATATAACCTACCTAGCAAGAGATCGCTATGTGCACAGGTAAGATCGGGGATGTTGTCTCTCTGCGTATTAAAACAGGTGAGTTCAGGGATATTGCCTCTGCGTATTGAAACAGGTCAGTATTATGGTGAAATGAAAGAGGAAAGGACATAACGAATTAATTAAATAGTACGCGCAAAACACTAGTCTCAACGTCAACAGTGAAGCGGCGACTCCGGGGCGCTGGCCTTCTAGGCAAAGTTGCAAAGAAAAAGCCATATGTCAGACTGGCCAATAAGAAGAAAAGATTAAGATGGGCAAAAGAACACAGACACTGGACAGAGGAACTCTGCCTAGAAGAGCTTGTTTATGTGCCAATTCATCCCATAGGTATGGGTTGCCAATTGCCGATTTGACACCAAAATAACATTTCATTCATTCATTCGTCATTCTTTGATTCATATATATATATAAACATTCATACATATACACCTATATGTACATACCAACATATATATACATATATACACATACACAGTTTTTTTAGAATATACCTTCCTTTATTATTCCCCACAAACCCTACCACCGCTCCCCCAATTGGGGTAAACTAATAAACAATAACACTTAGGCTTCTGCTTACAGCTTATACATACTATACACATTTTAGACACAATTTATTTTACAATAGATATATCTGGTTTGTTTTTAGTCTTGGCCTTCCTCTGTTTCTGATGTCCATCCACTTTGATTTCTATTTTCCATATATTTGTAGCTGTGCTATTTCACAAAAATTCTGAACCTATATACACTTGAGATGGGCTCGGTGATGGTGCAACTGCTGAGCATCTGAGTGTATGGTTGCTTGTGAGGGAAAGGGGTTGAGTGTATATGAGTGTATGAGTGTTTGTGTGGGTGTGTCAGTGTGTATGTTAGATGTTAGGGACAATATAGGATGAATCACAATAATTGTTTGCAAAAATAATAATTGCTTTCTAAATGTAATTTTTGTAATACTGGTAAGAGTTAACAAACCTTTGCATAAACTGCCTAGATTACTACAAATATGAATAGCTAATGGAAATGAAGAGAAACAGGATTTTTTTAAAAATACATTTATTTTTTAATAGCTATATGTAATACAAATCGAGGTGAGGGCAATGGAAATGCTTTTGGCGTTTGATCTGCTTCTGTTCTGTGGGTGGCACTGTGTGGTCTTTCGAAGGATGGTCACGGTCTCTCCAGGGCCATGGGATCCGGGTGGTTGGGGGTGGTCTGTCGGTCATTGGGATGACAACCCAACTTGGGATGAGGAGGGGTTTTAGCGGGTGGAATAGTGGTGACCAATTGGAGTTTATTTAGTTGCAATACAAATATCATGATCATGGTACAGCTATATAGACACTCAATCATCATGTTACTGTTTAATGGTACGTTTACAAACATATATTATGATACCTCTAATTGAAACTTGTGTCTCATTATGGTAATTGGTGAAATAAGTATAGCCAGTTATAATTGTAATGGCTTAGCAGATAATAAGAAAAGAAGATCAGTATTTACCTGGATAAAAGTGAAGGAATATATTATCTATTGTTTACAGGAAACTCATTCAACAATTTTAGATTACGTTTTGTGGAAAAAAGGACTGGTGTAAAGAAATTCAAAAGGGGTGATGATCTTAATCAACAGTAATTTTGATCCAAATGTGCAAATTGTCTAAACAGATCCTCAAGGTAGATGGATGATTTTAAGTATGTTATTGGACCATGAACAGATATGTCTTATTAACCTATATGGTCTAAATAATGATGATCCAAGCTTCTTTGAAAATGTATCAACCCTACAAGCAACACAAGGCTCCATTATTATGGTGGGAGATTATAATACGGTTTTAAATACCTTTATGAACCGTAAAGGAAATCACACTACAAACTATCACCCTCAGGCATTTAAGGAAATCATGAATGTCATGGATATATTGGAATTAGTGAATATATGGAGGCTTAAATACCCTGACCTAGTGAGATATACATGGAGGAGGCTTAAACAAGCTAGTCATCTTGATTACTTTCTTATGTCGTTCCTTTCTGGCACCAAAAGTTTAAAAAGTATTGATTGGAGACAGAATGCGGTCGGACCATCACATAATTGGCATACATATTACTCTTACAGAATTTCCACGTCGGCGAGGACATTGGAAATTGAAACAAAGCCTACTGGATGATAACTTGTTTTTAACTAGGACAGAGGCTACCATAGAGTCTCAGAGTAAGTAGAGGAAAAACAAAAATAAATGGAGGAACTTATTCAACAAAGATACAGTGTAATATATTATGAAAAATAAAGCGAACTGGATGGAATATGGGGGAAAATGCACCAAATTCTTTTTCAATTTTCAACATAGAAATGCCACCAATTTTTTTTTACTGAAACTTCTTCCAAATGATGGAGTCACTCATGATTCACTGAACAATATTTTGAAAGAGAAAGTAAAGTACTTTTCGTTTCAGTCTCCTCCATCTCCACTAACCGAAGCTAATTGTATGGATTTTATTTATATTAATAATGTAAAATTAACATCTGTACAGAAAGACTCATGTGAAGGCCAAATTACAGAGGAGGAACTTATTGATGCAATTAAAGCCTTTATGTCTGGGAAAACTCCAGGGCTGGATGGCATACCAGTGGAAGTACACCAAACTTTTGTTGATATACTCAGAGGACCATTATTAGCATGTTTTAACCAATCCTATATAAATGGCAGATCCAAATGTTTTGAGTAAATAACAATACATACTTTTTTTTGTTTAGCTCGTTGAAAGATGAATAATCACAATAAAGTTGATGTATCATGCATTTTTTCCCACTATTAAAAGCAGAATGATAGCCTGCTCACTTGGTATTATGGATATTTTACAATATACAATGTTTCTTTACCAAATATTCTTATTACTCGCTCACAACTATTTTGTTTGATCACTGAAATAAGCAAATGGTTGTTAGTTACATCAGAAGTTGAAATAAGTACCTGAAAATGCCATGTACCAGCACTATGTGTCCTGTAATACACACATGTTCAGGTCCAATCATATTGTGGCTCCCGAGTGACGCAGAGGACTAAGGCACTGCATCTCACTGCTAGAGGTGTCACCACAGACTCTGGTTTGAGGCTGTTCCAGGCTGTATCACAACTGACTGTGATTGGGAGTCCTATAGAGCGGTGCACAGTTGTCCGGGTAAGGGTTTGGCTGGGGTAGGCCATCCTTGTAAATAAGAATTTATTCTTAACTGACCTAGTTAAATAAAGGTTAAATAAAAAATATATAAACCTTTCTCTATTCATAGGTGTCAGCTGGTCTGAATTGGGATTCAGTTCAAATCAATGGATCAACAGAAACAGCCATGCTTACATTTAGTCATTTATTGTACTTTGTAGTTTTAGTTGATCATCTGGTAATAAAAATGTGTGATTACTGAATCACTGTATAGCTTGAGATCAACAAGGTGGTTTATTTGGAGTCTATCTGATTCAGGGCAAAACTTACCCCATGAGCTGTTCTAATTGTCTTTCATTTACAGTGGCAGTTGCAATATCAATCAAATGACTGTACATAATGATTTCTAGATTGAATAGACAAGTATTTACTTGACAGATTTTTCAGATACAAATGTAAGTGGAATTCATTTACATACAGCTTCCAAATATTTCTGAGACCTTCACAGAATTTAAAATCATTGTAAAATGTCTGTGTCTGTTTCATACAATTAACATTTAATGAGTGTGCCACTTCATATTTCACCATGTTTAATAGAACGTGTACAGTACGTGTACTTTTGGACAGTTGTTTGGACAGTTAAATTAGTGTGTGTTCTGTTGCTGTCTGTCATCACCACCACCATCCGACACCATACCAAGACCAGCTCTGTGCTCTCTTTCCCTCTTAGTTTACAGCAATAGCAGGACACACATGTAAACCCCCTTCCACCATCCCACCTCTCCCTCCCTCCCGTTTCACAATTTGTTTCTGCCCCAAACCTGCCAGCTTCCAACACCAGCTGGCTGTATCGGAGTCACAAGCGCCTTCCTAACGAATCAATCAGGTTTCGGTGCACGGCGGTGGGAAACCCAATTATGTAGACGATGATGCTTCCAAGCTATGAACTACGTGTAAAGAGCATCTGGCTGGTGGTGGGGTGTGATGACAAATAGCACCCTATTTCCTAAAGTAGTGCACTAAATAGGGAATAGGGTACCATTTGTGTTGACAAAGCATAACGAGTGTCTCATCACTTATTAATCTTACTTTGGAACAGATAGTACCTCCAGAAAATATTGACGCCCCTTTACATTTTTTCACATTTTGTTGTGTTACAAAGTGGGATAAAACGGATTAAAACTAATAAAAAGTCATTTTTTGTTAGCGACCTACACAAAATAATGTCCAAGTAGAAGAACAATTTTAACATTTGTAAAACAATTAAGAAAATTAAAACTGTAATATATCTTAATTTGATAAGTATTCAACACCCTGAGTCAATACATGTTTGGCAGCGATTACAAGAGTCTTTCTGGGTAAGTCTAAGAGTATTGCACACTTGGATTCCATAATATTTGGACCCTATTCGGTCCCGCTTTAAATTATGTTTAGCTTATAAAAGTGATGTAAAATCCAGAAAATTATGTCATGGCTTTAGAAGCTTCTGATTGACTAATTGACTCTAATTTAAGTCAATTGGAGGTGTCCCTGAAGATGTACTTTAAGGCCTACCTTCAAACTCAGTGCCTCGTTGCTAGACATCATGGGAAAACCAAAAGAAATCAGCCAAGACATCAGAAAAAAAATTGTAGACCTCCACAAGTCTGCTTCATCCTTGGGAGCAATTTACAAACGCCTGAAGGAACCACGTTCATATGTACAAACAATAGTACCCAAGTATAAACACCATGGGACCACGCAGCCGTCATACCGCTCAGCAAGGAGACGCGTTCTGTCTCCAAGAGATTAACATACTTTTATGCGCAAAGTGCATTTCAATCCCAGAACAGCAGCAAAGGACACTTTGAAGATGTTGGAAGAAACAGGTACAAAAGCATCTATATCCACAGTAAAACAAGTCCTATATCGACGTAACCTGAAAGGCTGCTCAGCAAGGAAGAAGCCACTGCTCCAAAACTGCCATAAAAAAGCCAGACTACGGTTTGCAACTGCACATGGGGACAAATATCGTACTTTTTGGAGAAATGTCCTCTGGTCTGATGAGACAAAAATAGAGCTGTTTGGTCATAATGACCAACGTAATGTTTGGAGGAAAAAGGGGGAGGCTTGCAAACAGAAGAACACCATCGCAACTGTGAAGCACGGGGGTGGCAGCATCATGTTGTGGGGGTGCTTTGCTGCAGGAGGAACTGGTGCACTTTACAAAATAGATGGAATCACGAGGAGGAAAATTATGTGGATATATTGAAGCAACATCTCAAGACATCAGTCAGGCAGTTAATGCTTGGTCGCAAATGGATCTTCCAAATGGACAATGACCCCAAGCATACTTCCAAAGTTGTGGCAAAATGGCTTAAGGACAACAAAGTCAAGGTATTGGAGTCGCCATCACAAAGCCCTGACCTCAATCCCATAGAAAATGTGTGGGCAGAACTGAAAAAGCGTGTGCGAGCAAGGAGGCCTACAAACCTGACTCAGTTACACCAGCTCTGTCAGGAGGAATAGGCCAAAATTCACTCAACTTATTTTGGGAAGCATGTGGAAGGCTACCCGAAACATTTGACCCAAGTTAAACAATTTAAAGGCAATGCTACCAAATACTAATTGAGTGTATGTAAACTTCTGACCCACTGGGAATGTGATGAAAGAAATAAAAACTGAATAAATCATTCTCTCTGCTATTGTTCTGACATTTCACATTCTTAAAATAAAGTGGTGATCCTAACTGACCTAAGACAGGGAATCTTTACTAGGATTAAATGACAGGAATTGTGAAAAACTGAGTTTAAATGTATTTGGCTGTATTTGGTATTTTCACAATTCCTGTCATTAGCCAAATACATTTAAACTCAGTTTTTCACAATTCCTGTCATTTAATCCTAGTAAAAATTCCCTGTGTATGTAAACTTCCAACTTCAACTGTACATACATGCCTTGTATCATATGACACTATACTTACTATAAGGTCAGACACCTTTGGTCATTCATAACACAAACATAAAGGCTTAATGATGTAACAGCTAAACAACTAAAACAAATAAACATTAAAGACATGTTCAAACAATACATTTCCATTTATTTGAACATTAAAAATAAAAATAAAAAACGTTACGTTTCAAAAAGTCCAGCAATGCAATTACACTATATATACACAATTATGTGGACTCCCTTAAAATGTGTGGTTTTGGCTCTGTCAGCCACAAGATTGCTGACAGGTGTATAAAATCGAGCACACAGCCATGCAATCTCCATAGACAAACATTGGAAGTAGAATAACCTTGCTGAAGAGCTCAGTGACTTTCAACGTGGCACTGTCATAGGATGCCACCTTTCCAACAAGTCAGCTCTTAACATTTCTGCCTAGCTAGAGCTGCCGGTCAGCCATAAGTGCTGCTATTGTGAAGTGGAAATGTCTAGGAGCAACAACATCTCAGCCTCGAAGTGGTTGGCCCCACAAGCCCACAGAACGGGACCGCCGAGTGCTGGAGTGTGTAATGCATAAAAATTGCCTGTTCTCGGGTTGCAACACTCACTACCGAGTTCCAACTTCAGCACAAGAACTGTTAGTCGGGAGCGTCATGAAATGGGTTTCCATGACCGAGCAGCCGCACACAAGCCTAAGATCTCCATGCGCAATGCCAAGCATCGGCTGGAGTGGTGTAAAGCTCACCGCCATTGGACTCTGGCGCAGTGGAAACGTGTTCTCTGGAGTGATGAATCACTCTCCGCCATCTGGCAGTCCGATGGACGAATCTAGGTTTGGCGGATGCCAGGAGAACGCTACCTGCCCAAACTGTAAGGTTTGGGGGAGGAGGAACAATGGTCTGGGGCTGTTTTTCATGGTTGGGGCTAGGCCCCTTAGTTCCAGTGAAGGGAAATCTTAATGCTACAGCATTCAATGACATTTTAGACAATTCTATGCTTCCAACTGTGTGGAACAGTTTGGGGAAGGCTCTTTCCTGTTTCAGCATGACAATGCCCCCATGCACAAAGCGAGGTCCGTCCAGAAAAGGTTTGTCGAGATCGTTGTGGAAAAGCTTGACTGGCCTGCACAGAGCCCTGACATCAACCCCCTTGAACAACTTTGGGATGAATTGGAACGCGAACTGTGAGCCAAGTCTAACCGTCCAACATCAGTGTCCGACCTCACTAATGCTCTTGTGGCTGAATGGAAGCAAGTCCCCGCAGCAATGTTCTAACATCTAATGGAAAGCCTTCCCAGAAGAGTGAAGGCTGTTATAGCAGATAAAGGGAGACCACCTCCATATTAATGCCAATGATTTTGTAATGAGGTGTTCAACGAGCAGGTGTGCTCATAATTTTGGTAATGTAGTGTACATGGAACATTACACAGGACTGTGGATAATGTAGCTTGTCCCTGAGCTGGAGGACGAATGGTTCTTGCCTCTCTTCCTGCTGGAGGTATTGCATGTTGGTTCCAACCTTAAAGTAACAATAAAGAATGTTAGCAGGTCTGTTAGGAAATGCCTTTGTCACATCATCTGGATAAGGGCATTTCTCTGCTGCGCCAGAAACTCTACAGTACATGGGAAGCTGGGAAACTCCATTCAATTAGTCTTATTAAATTCCTCTTTCATTTACAAATCTCATGATGTGACTATGAGACATGGCTGTATTTAGGGGGATTGTCACACCGTGGTCTTAGTATTTTGTGTTTTCTATATTTATTTGGTCAGGCCAGGGTGTGACATGGGTTTATTTTGTGTTGTGTTTATATATGGGGGTTTTTCGTAGGTTTTGGGATTGTGGCTTAGTGGGCTGTTCTAGCAAAGTCTATGGTTGCCTGAGGCGGTTCTCAATCAGAGGCAGGTGATTCTCGTTGTCTCTGATTGGGAACCATATTTAGGCAGCCATATTCTTTGAGTGTTTCGTGGGTGATTGTTGCTGTCTCAGTGTTTTGTATTTCACCAGATAGGCTGTATAGGTTTTCACGTTCCGTTTGTTGTTTTGTATTTCCTGTTTATTTGTTTATTAAACATGTATCTAACTTACCACGCTGCATTTTGGTCCAACTCTCTTTCGACGGAAGAAAACCGTAACAGGGATTTGTATTTTGATGAGCTAGATAGGAATACTGTGAAGTCACTGAAATTATTTGAAACAACGATTGAGGTAGCTACAGTAAGTAATCTATAACTCAACACTTAACTACTACAAACTCATTTAAATTACAATAAATAAAAGTTAACTTACCTGTTTTTCGCTGTCCAGTGGCAGCAAAATACGGGGCATTTGATTTGCAAACTCGTCACATTACCAGCTTCTTGTTAGCGACACTAAAAAAGTACTTCCTGGTCAGGAATTTTGGAAATGTTCAAAATGAAAGCCTTCACGTAATATTAGAAAAGCCAATAACCATTCACGATATATGAAAACTTGTCACGACTTCCGCCGAAGTTGGCTCCCCTGCCTGTTCGGGTGGTGCTCGGCGGTCGTCGTCACCGTCCTACTAGCCACTACCGATCCCTTTTTCGTTTGTCTGTTGGTTTTGTCTTATTAGTTTCACCTGTGTGTATTTTAGTTTAATTAGTGTCCTTATATATAGTAGGTTGTCCCGCCCTTGTTTTGTGCGGGATTGTTTTTGTTACTCTGTTGTATGGTGGTTTTTTCGTGTGGTTATTCTCCGGACTATTTTGGTCCTGTGTTTGGGCTGGTCTATTGTATGCGCCCTGTGTGTTGGCGTGACCGTTTTTGTGCGCCGGAGAATAAATTGACAATCTACTGAACCCTGCTCTCTGCGCCTGATTCCACCCACCACTCCTAGTAAATCGTGACAAAACTTGTCTAAGCATTAACAGTAATTTATATTTGTTTATATAAATTATTCATATATAAGTGACATTTGCATAACAAGGTGGGTTTCAAAATATGTTTCAATACATATGTATACAATATATAAATATAAATGTATGTATATAAATATATATACAGTGAGGGAAAAAAGTATTTGATCCCCTGCTATCCAGAAAAACGCATGTCAAAACTTTTATAAATTGATTTCCATTTTAATGAGGGAAATAAGTATTTGACCCCCTCTCAATCAGAAAGATTTCTGGCTCCCATGTGTCTTTTATATAGGTAACGATCTGAGATTAGGAGCACACTCTTAAAGGGAGCGTGTTACCTCCGCTTATCTCAGCGTGTTACCTGTATAAAAGACACCTGTCCACAGAAGCAATCAATCAATCAGATTCCAAACTCTCCACCATGGCCAAGACCACAGAGCTCTCCAAGGATGTCAGGGACAAGAATATAGACCTACACAATGTTGGAATGGGCTACAAGACCATCGCCAAGCAGCTTGGTGAGAAGGTGAATACAGTTGGTGCGATTATTCGCAAATGGAGGAAACACAAAAGAACTGTCAATCTCCCTCTGCCTGTGGCTCCATGCAAGATCTCACCTCGTGGAGTTGCAATGATCATGAGAACGGTGAGGAATCAGCCCAGAACTACACGGGAGGATCTTGTCAATGATCTCAAGGCAGCTGGGACCATAGTCACCAAGAAAACAATTGGTAACACACTACGCCATGAAGGACTGAAATCCTGCAGCGCCCGCAAGGTCCTCCTGCTCAAGAATGCACATATACGTGCCCATCTGAATGATTCAGAGAACAACTGGGTGAAAGGGTTGTGGTCAGATGAGACCAAAATGGAGGTCTTTGGCATCAACTCAACTCGCCGTGTTTGGTGGAGGAGGAATGCTGCCTATGACCCCAAGAATTACCATCCCCACCGTCAAACATGGAGGTGGAAACATTATGCTTTGGGGTTGTTTTTCTGCTAAGGGGACAGGACAACTTCATCGGATCAAAGGGACAATGGACGGGGCCATGTACCGTCAAATCTTGGGTGAGAAACTCCTTCCCTCATCCAGGGCATTGAAAATGGGTCGTGGATGGGTATTCCAGCATGACAATGACCCAAAACACACGGCCAAGGCAACAAAGGAGTGGCTCAAGAAGAAGCACATTAAGGTCCTGGAGTGGCCTAGCCAGTCTCCAGACCTTAATCCCATAGACAATCTGTGGAGAGAGCTAAAGGTTCGAGTTGCCAAATGTCAGTCTCGAAACCTTAATGACTTGGAGAAGATCTGCAAAGAGGAGTGGGACAAAATCCCTCCTGAGATGTGTGCAAACTTGGTGGCCAACTACAAGAAACGTCTGACCTCTGTGATTGCCAACAATGGTTTTGCCACCAAGTACTAAGTCATGTTTTGCAGAGGGGTCAAATAATTATTTCCCTATTAAAATGTAAATCAATTTATAACATTTTTGATATGCGTTTTTCTGGATTCTTTTGTTGTTATTCTGTCTCTCACTGTTCAAATAAACCTACCATTAAAATTATAGACGGATTATTTCTTTGTCAGTGGGCAAACGTACAAAATCAGCAGGGGATCAAGAACATTTTTCACTCACTGTATATATACAGTGAGGCAAAAAAGTATTTAGTCAGCCACCAATTGTGCAAGTTCTCCCACTTAAAAAGATGATATAATTTTCATCATAGGTACACTTCAACTATGACAGACAAAATGAGAAAATAAATCCAGAAAATCACATTTTAGGATTTTTAATTAATTAATTTGCAAATTATGGTGGAAAATAGGTATTTGGTCAATAACAAAAGTTTATCTCAATACTTTGTTATATACCCTTTGTTGGCAATGACAGAGGTCAAATGTTTTCTGTAAGTCTTCACAAGGCTTTCACACACTGTTGCTGGTATTTTGTCCCATTCCTCCATGCAGATCTCCTCTAGAGCAGGGATGTTTTGGGGCTGTCTATGGGGTTGAGATCTGGAGACTGGCTAGGCCACTCCGGGACCTTGAAATGCTTCTTACGAAGCCACTCCTTCGTTGCCTGGGCGGTGTGTTTGGGATCATTGTCATGTTGAAAGACCCAGCCACGTTTCATCTTCAATGCCCTTGCTGATGGAAGGAGGTTTTCACTCAAAATCTCACGATACATGGCCCCATTCATTCTTTCCTTTACACAGATCAGTTGTCCTGGTCCCTTTGCAGAAAAACAGCCCCAATGCATGATGTTTCCAGCCCCATGCTTCACAGTAGGTATGGTGTTCTTTGGATGCAACTCAGCATGCGACTCCAAACACGATGAGTTGAGTTTTTACCAAAAAGTTATATTTTGGTTTCATCTGACCACATGACATTCTCCCAATCTTCTTCTGGATCATCCAAATGCTCTCTAGCAAACTTCAGACGGGCCTGGACATGTACTGGCTTAAGCAGGGGGACACGTCAGGCACTGCAGGATTTGAGTCCCTGGCGGCGTAGTGTGTTACTGATGGTAGGCTTTGTTACTTTGGTCCCAGCTCTCTGCAGGTCATTCACTAGGTCCCCCCGTGCTGTTCTGGGATTTTTGCTCACCGTTCTTGTGATCATTTTGACCCCACGGGGTGAGATCTTGCGTGGAGCCCCAGATCGAGGGAGATTATCAGTGGTCTTGTATGTCTTCCATTTCCTAATAATTGCTCCCACAGTTGATTTCTTCAAACCAAGCTGCTTACCTATTGCAGATTGTCTTCCCAGCCTGGTGCAGGTCTACAATGTTGTTTCTGGTGTCCTTTGACAGCTCTTTGGTCTTGGCCATAGTGGAGTTTGGAGTGTAACTGTTTGAGGTTGTGGACGTGTGTCTTTTATACTGATAACAAGTTCAAACAGGTGCCATTAATACAGGTAACGAGTGGAGGACAGAGGAGCCTCTTAAAGAAGAAGTTACAGGTCTGTGAGAGCCAGAAATCTTGCCTGTTTGTAGGTGACCAAATACTTATTTTCCACCATAATTTGCAAATAAAATCATGAAAAATCCTACAATGTGATTTTCTGGGAAAAAAAATCTCATTTTGTCTGTCATAGTTGAAGTGTACCTATGATGAAAATTACAGGCCTCTCTCATATTTTTAAGTGGGAGAACTTGCACAATTGGTGGCCGGCTAAATACTTTGTTGCCCGACTGTATATATATATATATATATATATATGTCCCCTTGTCCTCAAGTTTTATCATTGGAGTGGGATACAAAAGGACTCACGGGTGTGCTTTAGGACCATGCGGACGCCTCCAAGCAGTCGGGTAGGCTGTTTGGAGTGTTTATCCTACTGGAGAATTAAAACAAAAATACAAATATGCCCCCCCACTTCTAAAACCAAAGTTGCGCCCCTGCATATTGGTTTAGAGCAGGAACTATTAAGGGTGCAGCAGTAAAAGTATGGGAATACTCAGTAGGGTCTGTAGACTGTATACATGGTGTCATTTCATGGGGCTCTGAATAATACAGTGTTGCTGACCTTTTACTCCACCCATTCCACTGGCGGCTGCATCACATGTGCGATTGCTGCACTACAGAAAACCTGCTAGCCAAACAACAGTGCTGGGCATGCTCACTGAATTAAAGGGCAACTACACTCAAAAATCTACATTTCTTTCGACTTCAAAAGGCATCCCCTGATGTGGTTTAAGCATTGTTGTGAACAAATGAATCCAATGAGTGTGAATAAATGGGGTAAACCAGAAAAAAATGGGGGAAATCCGAAGCCTGGAAAAAAAATAAAGAAAACGGAATTTGAAAAAAAAAGAAGTAGGCAGATTTTAAAAGGCCCTACCAACCATTTTTTTTGCTGTGTATGACTGCACTTTAGAGTGTGTGTCATCCTGCAGCACTGCATTTTGGGGAAGTTGAGGTCAGATCCAATATTGTCTATGCACCCAAGAGGGAAAGAGGTTGGGCCATCCTAGGAATATTTTGGTGAAATATAATATATACAGTTTTGCAGACACTTTTATCCAAAGCTACTTACAGTCATGTGTAAATACATTTTAACATATGGGTGGTCCCATGAATCGAACCCAATATCCTGCCATTGCAAGTGGTGCTTTTGCCACCCTGTATAAAGCATAAGTTTATGCCATATTTGTCAGAGTGGGTTATGTCACATTTGACATTGGTGGTTGATTCACAGTTATGCAACATTTATAAAAATCATGGCATACAGTTATAGCTGATTTGTAACACATTTAGGATGTCTTTATGAAGCCTCTATAAGCTGTATGTAATTTTAAGCGGGACGCATTATTCTCTAAAAAATTCTTCAAGTTCTGTCAAGTTGGTTGTTGATCATTGTCAGACAGACATTTTCAAGTTTTGCCATAGATTTTCAAGCCGATTTAAGTCAAAACTGTAACTAGACCACTTAGGAACATTCATTGTTAAGCAACTCCAGTGCAACTCCAGTGCCTTCAGAAAATATTCATACCTCTTGACTTATTCCACATATTGTATGTAAGCCAATCAGGAACATTCAATGTCGTCTTGGTACAAAACTCCAGTGTATATTTGGCCTTGTGTTTTGGGTTATTGTCCTGCTGAAAGGTGAATTTGCCTCCCACTGTCTATTAGAAAGCAGACTGAATCCTTGAGGATTTTGCCTGTGCTTAGCTCAATTCCATTTATTTTTATCCTTAAAAACTCCCTTGATGATGACAAGCCTACCCAGAACATGATGCAGCCACCACCATGGTTGAAAATATGAAAAGTGGTAGTCAGTGATGTGTTGGGTTGAATTTGCCCCAAACATAATGTCTTGTATTCAGGACAGTAACGGCAGATCTCCTCTTCTACAGAAGAGGAGTAAGGATCGGACCAAGATGCAGCGTGGTAAGTGTCCATAATGTTTTTAATAAAGACAAATGAACACTCGAACAAAAACAATAAACGATAATGTGAAATCGAAAAAACGAAACAGTACCATGTGGCGACAAACACACACACACGGAAACAAACACCCACAAACCAACAGTGAAACCCAGGCTACCTAAGTATGATTCTCAATCAGAGAACCATACTAGGCCGTAACAGAAACCAAACATAGAAAAACAAACATAGACTGCCCACCCCAACTCACGCCCTGACCACACTAAATAAAGACAAAACAAAGGAAATAAAGGTCAGAATGTGACAGTACCCCCCAAAGGTGCGGACTCCAGCCGCAAAACTTGAACCTATAGGGGAGGGTCTGGGTGGGCGTCTGTCCGCGGTGGCGGCTCTGGCGCCTCCTCAACCTCCCCCGTGGCCTCTTATGAGCGGCGACCCTCGCCGACGAACTCCGACTGGGAACCCTAGCCATGGGTCCCAAATGGACGGGAGATTCCGGCAGCGCCGGACAGGCGGGAGACTCCGGCAGCTCCGGAGTGAAGGGCGATTGATGGCTCTGGCAGCTCCTGGCTGGCTGATGGCTCTGACAGCTCGTGGCTGACTGACGGCTCTGGCAGCTCCTGGCTGGCGGCTCCTGGCTGACTGACGGCTCTGGCGGCTCCTGGCTGACTGACGGCTCTGGCGGCTACTGGCTGACTGGCAGCTCTGGCGGCTCCTGGCTGGCGGCTCTGGTGGCTCCTGGCTGGCTGACGGCACTGGCGGCTCCTGGCTGACTGGCAGCTCCTGGCTGACTGGTGGCTCTGGCGGCTCAGGACAGACTGACGGTTCTGGCGACTCCTGGCTGGCTGACGGCTCTGGCAGCTCCTGGCTGACTGACAGCTCTGGCAGCTCCTGGCTAACTGGCGGCTCTGGCGGCTCCTGGCTGACTGGCGGCTCTGGCGGCTACTGGCTGACTGGCGGCTCTGGTGACTCCTGGCTGGCTGGCGGCTCTAGGGGCTCCTGGCTGGCTGACGGCACTGGTGGCTCCTGGCTGACTGGTGGCTCCTGGTGGCTCTGGCGGCTCAGGACAGACTGGCGGCTCTGGCGGCTCAGGACAGACTGGTGGCTGACTGGCGGCTCTGGCGGCTCCTGGTGGCTCTGTAACGGCATTCCTCCTCCTCCTCTGAGGAGGAGAAGCGAGAAGGATCGGAGAACCAATGCGCAGCGTGGTAAGTGTCCATAATGTTTTTAATTAAGACAAATTAACACTCGAACAAAAACAATAAACGATATTCCTTACAGGCTTCCTTCTTTTCACTCTGTCATTTAGGTTAGTATTGTGGAGTAACTACCATGTTGTTGATCCACCCTCAGTTGCCTCCAATCACAGCCATTAAATTCTGAAACTGTTTTAAAGTCACCATTGGCCTCATGGTGATATCCCTGAGAGTTAGGAAGGACACCTGTATTTTTGTAGTGACTGGGAGTATTGATACACCATCCAAAGTTTAATTAAATAACTTCAACATGCTCAAAGGGATATTCAAAGTCTGCTTTATTTATTTCCTATATCCACCTACCAATCAGTGCCGTTCTTTGCAAAAGGCATTGGAAAACCTCCCTGGCTTAGCCGCTGGTAGTAGGGGTGCTGAGGGTGCTGCAGCACCCCCAGAAAAATATGCATGAAAAAATGTAATTGTTCAAAAAAGTACTTCACTGTGTCTTTCCCAGTCCTGTATTAGCAGACCGATAGTAGCATGGGTAAAACAAAAAAAATATGCGCCTCCGTGGTAAGCTCTTAACAGCTAAGACTGCAATTTATTGTCCCAGAGTCCCACTTAACAGACAGTTTGAAACCTGCTTGACAGCTGTTAACCTGCTTAACCTTAGCTGCTAGCTAAGCTGCTAGCCATCAACTAACGAAGATAGCTGCTTTGATTTTCCCAATTTGGGACTGCCTCTTCTCATGGAGGCCTCCCCATTACCGACCGGATATTTAATGCAAGAACTAAGGAGGACTGTAGGACAGAGCTGTCTACCCTAAGCAAGCAAATCTCGGCGTTGCACAACTTGCAGAGAAAGCCATGGCCGACTACCTTCTCCTTCTCTACACCTCAGGCTGGATGTCGTTTCGATCTGGTGAGAGTATCACCACCCTGTTACCACTCTTTGACTGACTGGCCAGTCCTTCACAGGGACCTCTCGCGGGCGAAGTCTCCCCTGTCTGTGGACAATGGAACAGGACTGACACTTTTAGAGGACCTAGCGGATGCCACAGGCTCCAATCCCATTCTCCAGCAATGGGACGGCAGGTAGCCTAATGGTTAGAGTGTTGGGCCAGTAACTGAAAAGTTGCTAGATTGAATCCCTGAGCTGACAAGGAAAAATGTGATGTTAACCCACTGTTCCTAGGCTGTCATTGTAAGTAAGAATTTGTTCTTAACTGACTTGCCTAGTTAAGTAAACAAATGGAAACATGTCAGTTGCTGTAAGCCTATGGTGAACGGGGCTTCTTTGGCTTTGTGAAGCCCAATCCAGACATTAAGGATCCCTGTGGCCTTGGAGGTGGGATCCTACCTCGGGTTAAGATCTTCCCAGCTCCCCCCTTATCAGACTGTGAGGGTGTCTGAACTCCGGCCCCTTTATCAGCCATGATGGACTCTACGGCTGGCTACTCGAGGGGCCTCCTAAACCATTCGAGGCGATTAAATGTCTGGAACTCCTCTGCCATTTCACCAGCTGTCATCATTGGCAGCTCTATGGTGAAAAAATATTTTGGTTCCCGGGGCCAAAACCCTGTGCTTTCCTGGAGGATGATTACATTACAAGGCTGCTTCTTACCGTTCTACGACAGCTGCCGGGGGCTGATGCTGTCATAGTTCATGTGGGGTCAAATGACATTAGGAATGTTAGATCGGAACTAATGAAACTGGATTTTAGAGAACTGATTCTAGCTTTGAAAGACTCCAAAAATAGGCCAATTATGTCAGGCCCTGTACCATCGCTGGGCCGCGGCTGAGAAAGATTAAGGAGGCTACTGGCATTACACATCTGGCTAAAAGACTACTATAGCTCTGTTAGCTTAACTTTTAAAGAGTCCCTCCAAGTCATCTTGGTGTCTGGACCTTGTCCGCGTATTTCAAGGCCGAGTTGAGACAATTATTTATCTGTGACTCAAGCCCTGTTCACTTAATCCCTACCATTGTGTCGCTGGGTTGTCGTAGTATGCTGCAAATGTACATTGTCCCAGGGGTGTTGTGAAGTCATAATGTAAGTAACCTAATTTATAATCCTCTAACTCCCCAGAATGCCTGTCAATGCAACGGCTATTTTCAGCAGTAATCATGTGCCTATGAACCTGAGTTATACTGTAAGCAATGAGGCGGTTTGCCCTAGTAGGAAGCCCACTGTGTGCAATTCACCCTGCACTATCAGCTCCAACATAAATATTACTGTCATGTCTACCTCTACTAAGCCTCATAGTAAAGCAATAAAAACGACTGAGAATCCCAGAAAAGTGCCCACATTAACATACAGTCAGGTCCATAAGTATTTGGACAGTGACATAATTTCCATCATTTTGGCTCTGTACGCCACCACAATGGATTTGAAAGGAAGCAATCAAGATGTGATTTAAATGTAGACTTATGTCTTTAATTTAAGGGTTTTGTCAAAATTATTGTATGAACCGTGTAGGAATTACAACCATTTTTATACATAGACCCTACATTTTTGGGGCTCAAAAGTAATTGGACAAACTAACATAATCATAAATGTGAGTTTTAATACTTGGTAGGAAATCATTTGCTGTCAATGACTGTCTGAAACCTGGAACCACCAGACATCACCAGATACTGGGTTTGTTCCCTGGTGGTGTTCTGCCAGGCCTTTACTGCAGCTGTCTTGGAGCATTTTGGCTCCAGTTTTATCTTCAGCAAGTGAAATGCATGCTCAATTGGATTCAGCTCAGGGGAATGACTTGGCCATTGCAGAACCTTCCACTTCTTTGCCTTAAAAAAGTATTGGGTTGCTTTCACAGTATGTGTCGGGTCATTGTCCATCTGCACTGTGAAGTGCCGTCCAACGAGTTTTGAAGCATTTGGCTGAATCTGAGCAGATAATATAGCCCTAAACACTTCAGAATTGACCCTGCTGCTTTTGCCAGCAGTCACATCATCAATAAATACAAGGTAGCCAGTTCCATTGGCAACCATACATGCCCATGCCATAACACTACCTCCACCACAATTCACAGATGAGGTGGTATGCTTCGGATCATGAGCAGTTCCTTCCATTCTCCATACTCTTCTCTTCCCATTATTAAGGTGCAAGTTGATCTTTGTCTCATCTGTCCATAGGATGTTGTTCCAAAACTGTACATCCTTTTTTAGATGTTTTTTGGCAAAAACTCTAATCTGGTTGTTTTTGAGGCTTACCAATGGTTTACATATTGTGGTAAACCCTCTGTATTTACTCTGATCTTCTCTTGGTTGTTGACTTTGACACAGATACGCCTACCACCTAGAGGGTGTTCTTGATCTGGCCACCTGTGAAGTGGTTTTTCTTCATCAGGGAAATAATTGTTCTGTCATCCACCACCGTTGTTTTCCGTGGCCTTCCTGGCCTTTTGGTGTTCCTGAGCTCACCAGTGTGTTCTTTCTTTTTAAGAATGTACCAAATAGTTGATTTGGCCACAGCTAATGTTTTTGCTATCTCGCTGATGGGTTTGCTTAGATTTTCCAACCTTGCTTCACTGGCAGTGACAGCTCTTTGGACTTCATATTGAGGGTTAACAGCAACAGACTCCAAATGCAAATGCAACAATAGAAATCAACTCTAGCCCTTTTGTCTGCTTACTTGTAAATGAACTAATGAGGTAATAACACACACACACCACCTAATTTAAACTCCAATATGCTGTGGTAGACAGCTAAAATAATAATAACTTGGTCAATGTCCAAACATTTATGGACCTGACTGTATGTAGCCTAAGAAAGGTTCATGAAAGGTTCATGAAAGGTTAATGAAATTGATAACTTGCTGGTAACAGATAACATGAACATCTCTGAAATGCAATTAGATAATACTTTGATGATAGCAATACATGGTTACAACATCTTCAGAAGAGAAGATGTTCAGAACAGAAGAGACATGAATTCAGAAGAGACACGAATGCCAATGGGGGTGGTGTTGCTATTTATATTCAGAGTGATATTCCTGTAAAGTGGTCCCTTGTAGCTCAGCTGGTAGAGCATGGCACTTGCAATGCCAGGGATGTAAAAAGGAAGGATGTAAATATAAGGCTTAGAGAGGAGGTTCACCTGCCTCACCTAAAGTCTAATCTTGTGGGAAGTTGCTAAGATAAATGAGATCATACAAGTGTTTTTTTAGTGATTCCTGTGTTGAAGCTGTAAAGAATATTTGCTGGACTGTTGTATGTAATGAGAATCAACCAGACACTGCACTTGATGTATTTATTACATTAGTTATTCCAGTTACTAATAAGCATGCACCCATTATGAAAATGACTGTAAAAACGGTTAAGTCCCAGTGGATAGATGAGGAATTGAAAAATGGTATGGTTGAGTGGGATGAGGGAAAAGGAATGGCAAATAAGTCTGGCTGCACAGCTCATCTGTCACGTTTTATCAAGGTGGGTGGAATCAGGCGCAGAGAGCAGGTTTCAGTGATTCGACAGTTTATTCTCCGGCGTACAAAAAACATGGTCAACCCAACATACAGGGTGAATAATCCAACACAGGATCAAAAATAGGCCCCCCACCCGGCGTCTCGAATCCAGAATGCCCCGAACTGTGTACGCCGGGGACCCCTCGATGTCCAGAGGGGGCGGAGCGACCTCAGGCACCTCACCTTCTTGCAGGGGACCAGCCACCACCGGCCTGAGGAGAGACACATGAAACGAGGGGTTAATACGGTAATACCTAGGAAGTTGTAACCTGTAACACACCTCGTTTATTCTCCTCAGGACTTTGAACGGCCCCACACACTGCGGCCCCAGCTTCCGACAGGGCAGGTGGAGGGGCAGGTTTTGGGTCGAGAGCCAGACCCTGTCCCCCGGTGCAAACACGGGGGCCTCACTGCGGTGCTGGTCAGCGCTCCTCTTCTGCCGTTCTCCCGCTAACCGTAGTGAGTCCTGAACGGCTTTCCAGGTGTCCTTGGAGCGCTGTACCCATTCCTCCACCGCAGGAGACTCGGTCTGGCTCTGATGCCATGGGGCCAGGACCAGCTGGTAACCTAACACACACTCAAAAGGGAACAAGTTAGTTGAGGAGTGGCGTAGGGAGTTCTGAGCTAGTTCAGCCAAGGGAACATACCTTGCCCACTCACCAGGCCGGTCCCGGCAATAGGATCGCAGAAACCTGCCCACATCCTGGTTTACGCGCTCCACCTGCCCATTACTCTCGGGGTGAAAACTTGAGGTTAAGCTGACCGAGACCCCCAGTCTCTCCATAAACGCCCTCCACACTCTGGACGTGAATTGGGGACCCCCGATCAGAAACGATGTCCTCAGGCACCCCATAGTGCCGGAAGACATGGGTAAACAAGGCCTCCGCAGTCTGCAGGGCCGTAGGGAGACCGGGCAACGGGATGAGACGACAGGACTTAGAAAACCAATCCACAACGACCAGGATCGTAGTACTTCCCTGGGACGGGGAAAGGTCGGTAAGAAAGTACACTGATAAGTGTGTCCATGGCCGTTGTGGAACGGGGAGGGGTTGTAATTTCCCTCTAGGCAGGTGCCGAGGAACCTTGCTCTGAGCACACACTGAGCAGGAGGAGACATAAAATCTCACATCTTTAGCCAGCGTGGGCCACCAGTATCTCCCTCTCAGACTCCGCACTGTCCTCTCGATGCCAGGATGACCCGAGGAGGGGAGAGTATGAGCCCACCGGATCAGCTTGTCCCGGACCCCCCTCGGCACTTACTGAGTCCCCACTGGACAGTTAGGGGGGGCCGGCTCTGACCGTAAGGCCTCCTCTATCTCCGCGTCCACCTCCCATACCACCGGTGCAACGAGACATGACGGTGAAATGATGGGAGTTGGCTCAACGGACCACTCCTCGGTATCATAGAGGTGGGACAGCGCGTCGGCTTTGGTGGTTTGGGAGCCTGGCCATTATGAGAGTGTAAACCGGAACCTGGTAAAAAACATGGCCCATCTAGCCTGACGTGGATTTAGTCTCTTCGCTGCCCGGATATACTCGAGATTACGATGGTCAGTCCAGATGAGAAAAGGGTGTTTAGCCCCCTCAAGCCAATGTCTCCACACCTTCAGAGCCTTGACTACAGCTAACAACTCTCGGTCCCCCACATCATAGTTTCGCTCCGCTGGGCTGAGCTTGCTCGAAAAGAAAGCACACGGGTGAAGCTTGGGTGCACGCCCGAGCGTTGGGACAGCACGGCTCCGACCCCAGCCTCGGACGCATCCACCTCCACTATGAACGCTAAAGCGGGGTCCGGATGCGCCAACACGGGCGCATTGGTGAACAGCTCCTTCAAACGACTGAAGGCTCTGCCCGCCTCTGCTGACCAGCGCAAGCGCACCGGTCCTCCCTTCAGCAGTGAGGTGATGGGAGCAGCCACCTGACCAAAACCCCGGATAAACCTCCGGTAGTAATTGGCAAACCCTAAAAACTGCTGCACCTCTTTCACCGTGGTCGGAGTCGGCCAATAACGCACGGCTGTAACGCGGTCATCCTCCATCACCACCCCGGAGGTGGAAATACGATATCCCAGGAAGGAAACGGACTGTTTGAAAAACTCGCATTTCTCCGCCTTGTAATACAGGTCATGCTCCAGCAGTCGCCCAAGTACCTTACACACCAGAGACACATGCGCCGCGTGTGTGGCAGAATATATCAAGATGTCATCGATGTACACTACCACTCCCTGCCCGAGCAGGTCTCGGAGAATCTCATCTACGAAGGATTGGAAGACGGCTGGAGCATTCTTCAACCCGTATGGCATGACGCGATACTCATAATGACCAGATGTAGTACTAAATGCGGTTTTCCACTCATCTCCTCCCCGGATACGCACCAGATTATACGCGCTCCTCGGGTCCAGTTTTGTGAAGAAGCGCTCCCCGTGAAATGATTCCACCGCCATAGCGATGAGAGGTAGTGGGTAACTAAACCCCACTGTGATGGAATTTAGACCTCTATAATCAATGCACGGACGCAGACCTCCATCCTTCCTCTTCACAAAAAAGAAGCTTGAGGAGACGGGTGATGCGGAGGGCCGAATGTACCCCTGTCCCAGCGATTCAGCAACATATGTTTCCATCGCTACCGTCTCCTCCTGGGACAATGGATACACGTGACTCCCAAGAAGTGCAGCGTTCTCCAGAAGGTTTATCACGCAGTCCTCTCGACGATGAGGTGGTAATTGGGTCGCCTTCTTTTTACTGAAGGCGATAGCCAAATCGGCATATTCAGAGGGAATGCGGACGGTGGAAACTTGGTCTGGACTCTCCACCGTAGTCGCACCAACGGCAACTCCTATACACCTACCTGAACACTTCTCTGACCATCCCTTAAGAGCCCCCTGTCGCCAGGAAATCACCGGGTTGTGTTGAGCTAACCAGGGAACCCCCAACACCACTGGAAATGCAGGTGAATCTATAAGGAACAGACTAATCTGCTCCTTATGATCCCCCTGCGTTACCATGTCCAGCGGCACCGTAGCCTCCCTAATTACTCCTGACCCTAATGGTCGGCTATCTAAGGAGTGCACGGGGAAAGGTAGGTCTAACGACACCAGGGGAATCCCTAGCCTTAACGCAAGCCCACGATCCATGAAATTCCCAGCTACGCCTGAATCGACTAGCGCCTTATGCTGTAGAGAGGGAAAAAACCCAGGGAAAGAAGTCAACACATACATATGACCGACAGGAAGCTCTGGGTGAGTCTGGTGCTTACTCACCTGGGGTGATAGAGCAGTGCTCCGCCTGCCCTCCCGACTCCCAGACGAGTTCCTCCAGCACCGGTCGGACGTGTGCCCTCGTCGACCACAACTGGTGCAGGAGGACACTCCTCCTCCGGTCCCCCTCGAAGCAGCCCCTCCTAATTCCATAGTGATAGGGGCAGGAGGGCTGGGAAGTGGAAACGACAGGGCCTGATCCGAACGCCCGCGGGCAGCCAGCAGGTTGTCGAGACGGATAGCCAAGTCAATGTGTTCATCCAGTGTGCATGTGGTGTCCCGACATGCCAGCTCCCTGCGGACGTCCTCCCTGAGACTGCATCTGAAATGATCGATCAAGGCCCTGTCGTTCCATCCTGCTCCTGCGGCCAAGGTCCTGAACTCCAGAGCAAAGTCCTGTACGCTCCTCGTCTCCTGACGCAGGTGGAACAGCCGTTCACCCGCCGCCCGACCCTCTGGTGGATGGTCAAAAACAGCTCGGAATCGGCGGGTGAACTCTGGGTAATTATCCCTCGCCGAGTCCGGACCATTCCACACTGCGTTGGCCCACTCGAGGGCTCGCCCAGTCAAGCAGGAGACGAGGGCGCTCACACTCTCCTCTCCAGAGGGAGCAGGACGCACGGTAGCCAGGTATAGTTCCAGTTGAAGGAGGAAACCCTGGCACCCAGCCGCCGTTCCGTCATACTCCCGTGGGAGTGTCATCCGAAGAGCCCCGGAGCCAGATGTGGTCGCAGGAACAGGAGGTGCTAGAGAAGGGGGTGCTAGAGATGAGGTGGGAAGGCCACTCCTCTCCCATCGATCCATCCTCTCCATCATTTGGTCCATGGCAGAACCAATCCGGTGAAGCACGCTGGTGTGATGGAGGACCCTCTCTTCCATCGATGGGAGAGGAGACGCAGCTGCTCCTGCTGATTCCATGGGGGTGCGGGATTCTGTCACGTTTTATCAAGGTGGGTGGAATCAGGCGCAGAGAGCAGGTTTCAGTGATTCACAGTTTATTCTCCGGTGCACAAAAAACACGGTCAACCCAACATACAGGGTGAATAATCCAACACAGGATCAAAAATAGACCGGAGAATAAAACACAAGTACTACACCAAATGACATGAATACAAAAACAATCCCGCACAAAACAAGGGCGGGACAACCTACTACATATAAGGACGTTAATTAAACTAAAATACACACAGGTGAAACTAATAAGACAAAACCAACAGACAAACGAAAAAGGGATCGGTAGTGGCTAGTAGGACGGTGACGACGACCGCCGAGCACCGCCCGAACAGGCAGGAGAGCCAACTTCGGCGGAAGTCGTGACATCATCATCAAACATACTGTCAATTGAGAAATCATGTGACTAAACTAAACAAAAATAAGAACAAACTGTACTATGAAACAAAGATAAAGAATCATAGTAAAAAGCTTAAATGAAAATGTGGGCAAAAACGTGAACTCAGCTCCATCCTTCATTGAATCAGATGGTTTATTCATCACAAACCCACTGATATTTCCAATTGCTTTAATGAATTTGTCACTGGCAAGATTAGCAAATTTAGGCATAACATTCCAACAACAAACTCTGAATCTACATATGCATTCATAACTGACCAAATTATGAAAGACAAACATTGTAATTTTTAATTCTGTAAAGTAAGTGTGAACAGATTATTGTTGTCTATCAACAATGACAGCCACCTGGGTCTGACTACATGAAAGGAAAATTACTGAGGATGATAGCGGACTATATTGCCACTCCTATTTGCCATCTCTTCAATCTAAGCCTACAGGAAAGGGTGTGCTTTCAGGCCTGAAGGGAAGCAAGTCATTCCAGTACCCAAGAATATCAAAGTACCCTTTCCTGGCTCAAATCTCACCATTGCTGTTTTTAATGAGAATGTGACCAAAAAACAGGTGCCTTTTTTTAACAGAAGGATTTGTATGCAAAGGCAAGTTGAAGCCAACATTAGATGTTGTCCTCCTCATAACAACCGCACGTGGTTTTACCACAACAGAGTAGCGCAAAAACCCTTCAACTGAAGCAGTAGGAAACAAAAGAAAGTGACCACATTTCTCACAAAAACTGAAATCACATAATTATAAGGGAGCAGGATAACTTATAAATTGGCTACAATAATTACAAGGACATTTCAAGCACTAAATTGACAAAATGTCTGATTTTCAAGGTAGGCCTATTCCAGTATTTGAATTTCGGAGGTCCAAATTCAAGCTAGATGCAAAACAAAATGTACGTGTCATGTTATTTCATTACCAGATCATATTGTGAATAAACCCACTAGTCCATCTAATTTTGTGTCATTATCTACAGAATAAGGAATAGAAATAGTGTTGGGTGTTGCGCAATAGTATATCCTAAACAATTGCGCACAGTAGACTCGGTGTCCAATCCGAGGCACAAAAGCATTACCTTGATACTTTCTCTGTTAAATCTAACGAGACAACGAAATCTAACGAAATCAAGCAGACAACAACCGACGATCAACATCAATTCGCTAGGGATATTTTGTATCCAACGTGTATCCAGGAACAGCTGTCTTCACAGGTGTAAGGAATGAGACACCAAAATGTTCCGGACATTCCTCATGAACACCTTTTTTCCAGCACTTAGAATGTTGTTGCATTGCTCTATCACAGCAGCTGTTCATCACTTGACTGTCATTCTGAAAATTCCTTCCTGGATCAGATGATGATGTGTGAAAATATCACAGCATAACTAATCAGCTGTACACAAAATGCCACTCCAACAAGTATTATGCATAATTATTGAAGAACCACAGTAATGACGGTATCAATTTAGAATTTAAGTGTCAAGGTAAGGTGACGCTTTTGGTTAGAAGCATTCAATTTTGCAATCACATTTATTACAGGGTTCAAGTTCCATGTCTAATTTGACTAATTAATGCTTAATATATGATATGACAACTTACACTTCAATAAATGCAGCAAAAGAAAACTAATATTTTAAGTCACACAATTTTGGACAAATCCGTCAAGACACCAACCAAGCCCTCAACTGGCAGCTTCATTAAATATTACACTTAAACCACCAGTATCAACGTCAACAGTGAAGAGGCGACTCCGGGATGCTGGCCTTCTAGGCAGAGTTGCAAAGAAAAAGTAAAATCTCTATCCAGCGTCTGTGTTATTTAAAATATATATATTTTCTTTTTATTGGCCAGTCTGAGATATGGCTTTATCTTTGCAACTCTGCCTAGAGGCCAGCATCCCGAAGTCGCCTCTTCACTGTTGATGTTGAGACTGGTGTTTTGTGGGTACTATTTAACGAAGCTGCCAGTTGAGGGCTTGTGAGGCGTCTGTTTCTCAAACTAGATACTTTAATGTACTTGTCCTCTCGCTCAGTTGTGCACCGTTGCCTCCCACTCCTCTTTCTATTCTGGTTAGAGACAGTTTGTGCTGTTCTGTGGAGGGAGTAGTACACAGCATTGTACGAGATCTTCAGTTTCTTGGCAATTTCTAGCATGGAATAGCCTTCCTTTCTCAGAACAAGAATAGGCTGACAAGTTTCAGAAAAAATGTCTTTGTTTCTGGCTGTTTTGAGCCTGTAATCGAACCCACAAATGCTGATGCTTCAGATACTCAACTAGTCTAAAGAAGGTCGGTTTTATTGCTTCTTTAATCAGGACAACAGTTTTCAGCTGTGCTAAAATAATTGTAAAAGGGTTTTCGAATGATCAATTAGCCTTTTAAAATTATAAACTTGGATTAGCTTACACAATGTGCCATTGGAACACAGGAGTAATGGTTGCTGATAATGGGCCTCTGTACGCTTATGTCGATATTCTATAAAAAGATCTGCTGTTTCTAGCTACAATAGTCATTTACAACATTAACAATGTCTACACTGTATTTCTGATAAATTTGATGTTATTTTAATGGACAAAAAATTTGCTTTTCTTTCAAAAACAAGGACAGTTATACGCGACCCCAAACTTTTGAACGGTAGCGTATGTTTTTTCTCATCAATCTATAATGACAAAGAAAAAACAGTTTTTTTAGAATTTTTTGCAAATGTATAAAATAAAAAATAAAAAAACAGAAATACCTTATTTAACTAATTATTCAGACACTTTGCTATGAGACTCTAAATTCAGCTCAGGAGCATCCTGTTTCCATTGATCATCCTTGAGATGCTTCTACAACTTGATTGGAGTCCACCTTTTGTAAATTCAATTAATTGGACATGATGTGGAAGGGCACACACCTGTCTATATAAGGTCCCACATTTGACAGTGCATGTAAGAGCAAAAACCAAGCCATGAGGTCGAAGGAATTGTCCATAGAGCACCGAGACAGGATTGTGTCGAGACACAGATCTAGGGAAAGGTAACAAAACATTTCTGCAGCATTGAAGGTCCGCAAGAACAAAGTGGCCTCCATCAATCTGAAATGGATGAAGTTTGGAACCACCAAGACTCTTTCTATTTTTAACTAGGCAAGACAGTTGTTTATTTACAATGACAGCCTACCTTGGCCAAACCCGATGAAGCTGGGCTAATTGTGCGCCGCCCTATGGGACCCCCAATCACGGCCGGATGTGATACAGCCTAGAGCTGGCCACCGGGCCAAACTCAGCAATCGGGGGAGAAAGGCCTTGGTCAGGGAGGTGACCAAGAAGCTGATGGTCACTCTGACAAAGCTCCAGAGTTCCTCTCTGGAGATGGGAGAACCTTGCAGAAGGACAACCATCTCTGCATCACTCAACCAATCAGGCCTTTATGTTAGAGTGGCCAGACAAAAGCCACTCCTCAGTGAAAGGCACATGACAGCCCGCTTGGAGTTTGCCAAAAGGCACCTAAGGGCACATGACAACCATCTCTGCAGCACTCCATCAATCAGGCCTTTATGTGAGAATAGCCAGATGAAAGCCACTCCTCAGTAAAAGGCACATGACAGCCCGCTTGGAGTTTGCCAAAAAGCACCTAAAGGACTCTCAGACCATGAGAAACAAGGTTCTCTGGTCTGATAAAACCAAGACTGAACTCTTTGGCCTGAATGCCAAGCATCACATCTGGAGGAAACCTGGCACCGTATCTACGTTGAAGCATGGTGGTGGCAGCATCATACAGTGGGGATGTTTTTAAGAGGCAGAGACTGGGAGACTAGTCAGGGTCGAGGGAACGATGAACGGAGCGAAGTACAGAGAGATCCTTGATGAAAACCTGCTCCAGAGCACTCAGGACCTCACACTGGGGGCGAAGGTTCACCTTCCAACAAGACAATGACCCTAAGCACACAGCCAAGACAATGCAGGAGTGGCTTCGGGACAAGTCTCTGAATGTCCTTGAGTGGCTCAGCCAGAGCCCGGACTTGAACCCAATCTAACAACTCTGGAGAGACCTGAAAATAGCTGTGCATTGACTCTCCCCATCCAACCTGACAGAGCTTGCGAGGATCTGCAGAGAAGAATGGGAGAAACTCCGCAAATATAGGTGTGCCAAGCAAGGACTAGGGAGTTTTCAAAGATAAAAATAAATGCAATAGAGCTAAGGACAGGCAAAATCCGAGAGGAAAACCTGGCTCAGTCTGCTTTACAACAGACAATGGGAGACAAATTCACCTCTCAATAGGACAATAGCCTAAATTCAAGGTCAAATATAAACTGGAGTTGCTTACCAAGAGTTTTGACTTAAATCGGCTTAAAAATCTATGTCTGTCTAGCAATCTATTTAATCCATTCGAAATTCAGGTGGTAACAAAATTTGGAATAAGTCAAGTGGGGTATGAATACTTTCTGAAGGCAATGTCTGATTTGTTATAGTTACCAATTTACCAAAAACTGCCCTTCTTTATGAGGTGAATACTTATGCTATAACTATTTTTGTCATTTAATTTGTAAACATTTGTATCATTTTCTTTTCACTTTGACATTATGTAGTATTTTGTGTAGATCAATGACAAAAAATGACAAAATCTTTTTCAATCACACTTTGTAACTCAACAAAATGTGAAAAAAAGTTCAAAGGGGTGTAGACTTTGTATACACTCTTAGAAAAATATGTGCTATCTAGAACCTAAATGGGTTCTTCGGCTGTCTCCATAGGAGAACCCTTTGAACCCCATACAGGGTTCTACATTTAACCCAAAATAGTTCTACCTGGAACCAAAAAGGGTTCTACTATAGGGACAGCTGAATAAATCATTTGGAACCCTTTATTATAAGAGTGTTGGCTCTGTAGATATATAAATCAGAACTCTGTTTGTCAAGGGCTTAGGGTAGGATGGGAGGCAGGGATGCATAGGAGTAATGTTCAGTTAACACTATTTACTTAAAGGATGGTATTGATAACACCTTTCCTTGCACCTGTGAGTGTTGCCACATCTTTGTTGACCACGCATTCATTCAACATCATTGTCATTTCTAACATTACAGCTTGGCAGCATTAGTCAAAATAAAAGTGTCTCCGTACTTTTTGGACATGCATTTATTCGATCTTTATTTTACTGCAATGAAAGGGGTGCTTTTATTTTCTTCTCTCCAGGCATATTATAATAAATAAATTGAAGGAAAGGTGTAATGAAACATTCATGTAAGGCATTATGAGATGTTGAGATGCCACTATCCTACATACCTCCTTCTAGTAAAGTGTGGCAGAACATTTCTTCCTCAGTTGTCAGACTCACTGGGACAGAAAGGGCACAAATGGGTCTTGTGTGCCCAGCTGCTCCCCTCCCCCCTCTGTTCTCCCTCCCCACTGTCTCCCCTCCCTCTCCTATCTCCTCTTCATCCCCTTGTATCTCCTCCCTCTGTGTCCACGTCGGTCCCTCCGTCTCCCCTTCCTCCCTTCTGTCTCCCCTCCCCATTTTCCCCCTTCTCCCCTATATCCCATCCATTCCCCCATCTCCGCTGTCTCCATCCAGGTGGGACACTTTGACCTTGTTCTGCTGCTGGCTAGACCAATCTCTGAACAGAGCTCAGATAGACTGAGCAATACCAGGCCAGCTCTTCTTAACTCCACATCTGAATACAGCAGATAGTACAAAGGATATGGTATAGTGGTAGTTAACAACACACTTGGCTCTTAACAGAGACCAGGATTAGATCCCTGTGTCCACTCTTCCTACTGTGTCTCCTCCTTATTTATCTTCCGCTCTGTTTCCACCCTGTCTTATAAAACGTGAAAAAACTCTGCATTATATTAGACCAGATTTCTCTCCAGACCATCTCGCAGAGCAGATAAAAGATCCTAAAGTCCTAAATTGGCAGTGTAATATTATGTATAACATTCTGCCGTTCAGACAAACAGCCAAGCAAACAAGCATCCCTGACTGTTCTCCTGTTGCCGTGGTGATTCTTTGAGAGCACCGCTGGGTCTCATGGGAGCTGGTCTGGTGATGGGCATGTCGACAGTCTGGTCTATCAGGGACCTGCCGTCCTTTGCTGTCACGT
This sequence comes from Oncorhynchus tshawytscha, assembly GCF_018296145.1. Taxonomy (NCBI): domain Eukaryota; kingdom Metazoa; phylum Chordata; class Actinopteri; order Salmoniformes; family Salmonidae; genus Oncorhynchus; species Oncorhynchus tshawytscha. Next base: position 63,516,401 of record NC_056437.1, on the reverse strand, counting down.
CTACTCCCGCTCCTCCCCTCCAGCGTTCATGTCGCTGGTATACTAACCACCGGGCCTGGCATCTATCATTACGCGCACCTGCACTTCATCATGAGGCACACCTGACCTCCATTACCTCACTTATTACCTCTGCTATATCTGGCACTCCCTTAGGTTCTTTCACCAGTCAGTATTGTTTATGTGAAGACGCCACTGCTATGTTGTCTCGGTCCATGTTTGTTGTTTTATTAAACGTACCACCTGCACCTGCTTCATCATTACATTTGCATATGGATGCCTTCCCCGATCAGCACGTGTCATGATGTCATCCTCCTCCGGTGCTGTATGTCGGGAGTTTTACATTCAGGTTGCATCCCAAATGGTACCCTTTTTTCCTAAAGTGCACAATGGGCCCTAGTCGAACGTAATGCACTATATAGGGAATAGGGTTCCATAGGGGATGTAGCTTCAGAATATGAGCACAGTAAGATGACAGCTGTCTCATCTGATTGGGCACAGGTAAACCTGAGATGAAAGGATGCCAAGGGGGACAGAGAGACGTGTAATTATTTATTTATTTGTTTATTATTAACATTCTGTTATGAGGGAGACCTGGACAGGGACAGATGGAAATAGTACATTACATCAAGTCTGTCCTTGATCTCATGCCTTTATCTAATCTCTGTCTCATTTGTCTGTGCAGCCTGTCTGTCTCTCCCCTAGGCATATATAAATGTGTCATAAGGTTTTATCTGCCTCGAGTTCACCCACCTTTTTGACGTCTACATCACTGCTGTTGATGTTATTGTGGACGGAAGAGGAGATCTCGATTGACTAACATAATGGCTGAAACTAGTAGTAGTTAAATGGCTAGAGAGGAAGGGAAGAGAGGATTTGAGGATAGGACAGAGGAAAGACTGAGATTCAACCTTCGTAGTTTGATTCAGGAAGCGCAGAGGACGCGAAGGACTGAGACAGGAGTGAAGTCCTGACCAGCCAGAGACAGCCCCGCAATATGACAATAGCACACTAAAGCTCCTCTAGTCAGATGATTATCTACAGTACATCACTGAAGTCTGGAATAACCTAATCCGGACTCAATCCACCCAGCTCAAACACACACATGTGCACAAATACACATGCGCACGCACACAGTCTTATATAACTAACCTTGTGGGGACACACAATTCAGTCCCATTCAAAATCCTTTTTTCTCTAACGCCTAATCCTCACCATTACCTTACCCATACCCTAACTCTAAACCCAAAATCTAACCTTAACCCTAACCCTATAAACCTAACTATAGCTCCTATTACTTGAACAGACATCCCCATTAAAGTATAAACGGGTAACAATTTAAAAGTGCTGAGCGATGAGGTCGGTTCAGTTTTGGTTAGAATATTTTAAAAATAATTTGGTTTGGATAACTTTTTTAAACATTAAATGAACTATGCATTATGTGGGTTGAATGCTGTAACAACTCAGAATAAAACAATTAATAAAAGTCCCATAATGGTAGTGACTGCCCATTACTTCACATTACTTTAATAAAATATTTCAGTTATTGTGTATATTACATTTGTTTTATTTGATGACTATTATTTAATTCCAAGTCACCATCTCATCTCTATAGAGGTGCTGCCTAACCAACATTTCTGTTAATCGCTCAGCACTACATTCTAGTAATTATATTTCTTTTCCCTCCGTGTTGTCTTTCTCCCTATTGTCAAAACACCTCCACTGCAGCTGGATTCCAGATCCAGAGCATTCTGTGGTGCAGGGAGGAGAGAGGGAAGTGAGGCTTGAAGGCAGAGGTGGATATTTAGGCCATGGGCTGTGTGTGCTGTGAGAAGAAGGGGGAGAGGAGAAAGGGACAAGCAAGGTTCCCTAGGGGTCTCCTACAGAAGTCCCAGGGGACGCAACTGCACAGTCCTTCCTGTATCCAAAAGACGTCACACAACTAAACAGACACGGAATGAGCACATTCTCAACACTTGGGACCAGGTTTATCCGCATTGTCCTGACTGACCCAATGCTTCACTAAGGTATCATTCAACCGTGGAAATCTTTAAGCCCCAAGGAAACCCACCATGACAATTTGAAACACAGCAATTTCTCACACTCATAGGACACCCAGGAATCAGCTCAATTTAAATGCTACTAATTATAATTTCAGTATTACTAATAGGCATAACTTGAATACATATGACTCATGACTCACACACCAAAAGCACAAGGGAGCCCTAATACCCTCATTTACACACAGAGTTATGGAACAGGTTGCCTCTGAAGCATACTGTCTGGACTTACAGTACTGTAGGTGTTTGTCCCCATAGGTGTATGGCACCCTATATAATGTACTATTTTTGACCAGGGCTCAGCCCTGCCAACAAGACCAACCAAGCATTGTAATTTTAAATTCCGTAAAGTGAGTGTGGAAGAGGGGGGAAATGATTGTTGTATGTCAATAATGACAAGCCACCGGGGTCTGACAACTTGGATGGAAAATTAGTTAAGATAATAGGGGACGATATTGCCACTCCTTTTGGCCATATCTTCGATCTAAGCCTACTAAAAAGTATGCCCTCAGCCTGGAGGGAAGCAGAAGTATTTCTGTTACCCAAGGATAGTAAAGCCCCTTTACTGCCTTAAATAGCTGACCAATCAGCCTGTTACCAACCCTAAGCAAACTTTTGGAAAACATTGTTTGACCAGATACAATGTTATTTTATTGTAAACAAATTGACAACAGACTTTCAGCACGGTTATAGGGAAAGACATTCAACTGCACTTACACAAATGAATGGCTGAGAGAAATTTATCATAAAAAATTGTGGGAGCTGTTTTGTTAGACTTCAGTGCAGCTTTTGACATTATCGATCATAGTATATTGCTGGAAAAGCTTATGTGTTATGGCTTTACACCCCCTGCTATATTGTGGATAAAGAGTATAACAGAACACAGAGGGTGTTCTTCAATGGAAGCCTCTCCAACATAATCCAGGAATTCCCCAAGGCAGCTGTCTAGGCCCATTACTTTTTTCAATCTTTACTAATGAATTGCCACTGTCTTTGAGTAAAGCCAGTGTGTCTATGTATGTGGATGACTCAACACTATACACGTCAGCTATTACAGCAAGTGAAATCACTGCAACACTTAATTTAACAAAGAGCTGCAGTTAGTTTCAGAATGGGTGGCAAGTAATAAGTTCAATATTTCAAAAACTAAAAGCATTGTGTTTGGGACAAATCGTTCACTAAACCAGAAACTTCAACTAAATATTGTTATAAATAATGAGGAAATTGAGCAAGTTGACCACTGTCATGGTCAAAACATGTTGATGCAACAGTAGCTGAGCTGGGGAGAAGGCTGTCCATAATACAGCACAGCTCTGCCTTTTAACAACACTATCAACAAGGCAGGTCCCACAGGCCCTAGTTTTGTCATGCCTATTCAGTGGTGTGGTCAGGTGCAACAAAGAGGGACCTCAGAAAATTATAATTGGCTCAGAACAGGGCAGCACGGCTGGCCCTTAAATGTACAGTGGGGAGAACAAGTATTTGATACACTGCCGATTTTGCAGGTTTTCCTACTTACAAAGCATGTAGAGGTCTGTAATTTTATCATAGGTACACTTCAACTGTGAGAGACGGAATCTAAAACAAAAATCACATTGTATGATTTTTAAGTAATTAATTAGCATTTTATTGCATGACATAAGTATTTGATACATCAGAAAAGCAGAACTTAATATTTGGTACAGAAACGTTTGTTTGCAATTACAGAGATCATACATTTCCTGTAGTTCTTGCACACACTGCAGCAGGGATTTTGGCCCACTCCTCCATATAGACCTTCTCCAGATCCTTCAGGTTTCGAGGCTGTCGCTGGGCAATACGGACTTTCAGCTCCCTCCAAAGATTTTCTATTGGGTCCAGGTCTGGAGACTGGCTAGGCCACTCCAGGACCTTGAGATGCTTCTTGCGGAGTCACTCCTTAGTTGCCCTGGCTGTGGGTTTAGGGTCGTTGTCATGCTGGAAGACCCAGCCACGACCCATCTTCAATGTTCTTACTGAGGGAAGGAGGTTGTTGGCCAAGATCTCCTGATACATGGCCCCATCCATCCTTCCCTCAATACGGTGCAGTCGTCCTGTCCCCTTTGCAGAAAAGCATCCCCAAAGAATGATGTTTCCACCTCCATGCTTCACGGTTGGGATGGTGTTCTTGGGGTTGTACTCATCCTTCTTCTTCCTCCAAATACGGCGAGTGGAGTTTAGACCAAAAAGCTATATTTTTGTCTCGTCAGACCACATGACCTTCTCCCATTCCTCCTCTGGATCATCCAGATGGTCATTGGCAAACTTCAGATGGGCCTGGACATGCGTTGGCTTGAGCACAGGGACCTTGCGTGCACTGCAGGATTTAATCCATGACCGCGTAGTGTGTTACTAATGGTTTTCTTTGAGACTGTGGTCCCAGCTCTCTTCAGGTCATTGACCAGGTCCTGCCGTGTAGTTCTGTAGTTCACCTTCCTCATGATCATTGATGCCCCACGAGGTGAGATCTTGCATGGAGCCCCAGACCGAGGGTGATTGACCGTCATCTTGAACTTCTTCCATTTTCTAATAATTGCGCCAACAGTTGTTGCCTTCTCACCAAGCTGCTTGCCTATTGTCCTGTAGCCCATCCCAGCCTTGTGCAGGTCTACAATTTTATCCCCGATGTCCTTACACAGCTCTCTGGTCTTGGCCATTGTGGAGAGGTTGGAGTCTGTTTGATTGAGTGTGTGGACAGGTGTCTTTTATACAGGTAATGAGTTCAAACAGGTACAGTTAATACAGGTAATGGGTGGAGAACAGGGGGGCTTCTTAAAGAAAAACTAACAGATCTGTGAGAGCCGGAATTCTTACTGGTTGGTAGGTGATCAAATACTTATGTCATGCAATACAATGCAAATTAATTACTTAAAAATCATACAATGGGATTTTCTGGATTTTTGTTTTAGATTCTGTCTCTCACAGTTGATGTGTATCTATGATAAAAATTACAGACCTCTACATGCTTTGTAAGTAAGAAAACCTGCAAAATCTGCAGTGTATCAAATACGTGTTCTCCCCACTGTACATGGAGAGCTAACATTACTAATATGCCTGTAAATCTCTCATGGCTCAAAGTAGAGGAGAGATCGACTTCATCACTATTTGTTTTTGTAAGAAGTGTTGACATGTTGAATGCACTGAGGTGTCTGTCTAAACTACTAGCACACAGCTCGGACATGAACCCACAAGACACGCCACCAGAGGTCTCTTCACAATCCCCAAGTCTAAAACAGACTATGGGAGGTGCACAGTACTACGTAGACCCATGGCTACATGGAACTCTATTCCACATCAGTTAACTGATGCAAGCAGTAGAATCAGATTTTTAAAAAACTGATAAAAATACACCTTATGGAACAGCGGAGACTGTATAAGGGCACAAGGCGAGACCCAGATGCGGACATGGGAGGCAGATAGTTTGAGTATTTGATATTTATTAGTCCAAAAGGAGTAGGCAAGGCAGGCAGGCTCGAGGTCAGGGCAGGCAGAATGGACAGAGTCCAGAAAACAGGCAAGGGTCAAAACCGGGAGGACTAGTAAAAGAGAATGTAAAAGGCAGGAGCACGGGAAAAACACGCTGGTTGACTTGGAACGTAAAAGACGAATTGGCACAGAGAGACAGTAAACACAGGGATATATACACCAGGGATAACAAGCGACACCAAGAGGGGGTGGAGACAATAACAAGGACAGGTGAAACTGATCAGGGTGTGACATGAAGATATACGTGAGCGCGTGCACACACACACACAGATATGCACACTCACACACTCTACACATACGTGCATTGTAATATTGTTGTATGGTGATGTTGTACATTTTATGTTGTGGATATGTAGTGGTGTAATAATGTTGTATGATATACTGCGTTTATCTTTTGTTTATTGTGTGATATAAGTGCCGATGTGTTTGGACTCAGGGAAGAGTAGCTGTTGCCTTGGATCCCTAATTAAAACAATCCAATAAATGGCATATACGTACAATGCCTAGAAAGTCTACACCCCCTTGAACTTTTTTCACATTTGGTTGCATTACAAAGTGGGATTGAAATACTGTAGATTTTATTGTAATTTTTTTGTCATTGATTTACACAAAATTCTCCTTAATGTCAAAGAGAAAAGAAGTCTACACATTTTTACAAAATAATATAAATTAAATAACTAAAATGTAGTTGTTACATAAGTATTCACCCCCTTTGTTTAGGCAAGCCTAACATAGTTCAGGAGTAAAATGTGGCTTAACAAATCACATAATAAGTTATGTATGTAAGGTCCCTCGGTCAAGTATTGCATTTCAAGCACAGATTCAACTACAAAGACCAGGGAGCTTTTCGAAAGCCTCAGAAGGAAGGGCAGTGATTGGTAGATGGGTAACAATAACAAACCAGACATTGAATATATCTTAAAGGATGGTCAAGTTAATAATTATGCTGTGGATTATGTAGTAAATCACCCAGACACAAAGATGCAGTAGTCCTTCTGAACTGAATACAAATTTACAGACTGAAGCCGTTTTTTGCATATGTACAGTATGCAACAAGGCACTAAAGTAATACTGCAAGAACACACAGCAAAGGAATACACTTTTTGGCCTAAATGCAAAGTCTTGTGTTTGGGGCAAATCCTACACAACACTGAGTAACTGCCTCCTTATTTTCAAGCATGGTGGTGGCTATATGGGTATGCTTGACATCAGCAAAGACTGGGGAGTTTTTCAGGATGAAAAAATGGGATGGAGCTAAGCACCAGCAACAACCTAGAGGAAAACATGCTTCAGTCTGCTTTATACCAGACACTAGGAGAGGAATTCACCTTTCAGCAGGACAATAACCTACAACACAAAGCCACATCTATAATGGAGTTGCTTACCAAGAAGTCAGTGAATGTTCCTGAGTGGCCACGTTACAGTTTTGACTTAAATCTGCTTGATAAATCTGTCACCTTGACAGAGCTTGAAGAATTTTTAAAAGAATAATCGGCAAATATTGTACAATACAGGTGTGCCAAGCTCTTATGAGATTTACCCAGGACTCACAGCTCTAATCGCTGCCAAAGGTGTTTCTAACATGTATTTACTCGGGGGTGAACACGTATCTAATCAAAGTATATTAGTGTTTTATTTTTCATTTTAAAACAAATTCTGAATTTTTTTCCCACTTTGAAATTATTTCATGTAGATTGTCGACAAAAAAATGTCAATTCAATTAATTTTCATTCCACTTTGTAACACAATAAAATATGAATAAATCCAAAGGGGGGTGTAGACATTCAATAGGCACTGTATTATTATTATTATAAAATGTTTTTGTAATCGTACTTCTTTGTACGCTCCTTTCTTTCTCTTGCACAGGTTTGTGTGTGTGTGTGTGTGTGTGTGTGTGTGTGTGTGTGTGTGTGTGTGTGTGTGTGTGTGTGTGTGTGTGTGTGTCACGATCGTTGTATTGAGGAGACCAAAGCGCAGCGTGGTGTGAATGCATGATTTAATGATTGACGAAAAAAACTCTAAGTACACGCTAAAACAAACAAACAAACAAACTAACCAGACGAAACGGGACCGCTATAGAAAATGAGTGCTAACATGCAACATCACATAGACAATAACCCACCAACCACAATACAAAACAGGCTACCTAAATATGGTTCCCAATCAGAGACAACGACAAACACCTGCCACTGATTGAGAACCATATCAGGCCAAAACACATAGAAATAGACAAACTAGACATACAACATAGAATGCCCACTCATATCACACCCTGACCAAACAAAACATAGAAACAAACAACGCAAATCATGGTCAGAGTGTGACAGTGTGTGTGTGTGTGTGTGTGTGTGTGTGTGTGTGTGTGTGTGTGTGTGTGTGTGTGTGTGTGTGTGTGTGTGTGTGTGTGTGTGTGTGTGTGTGTGTGTGTGTGAGAGAGAGAGTATGTGTTTGTTTGTGTACAGTAAATAAACCACTTTTATAACATGGCTTAACAAATACTATACTCACATCAGTCTATATTCTAGAAATCTTGGTAACACTTTACTTGACACCCAATGTCATAAGACATTATTACATGGTTATAACATAACTTGACATTATTACATGGTTATAACATAACTTGTTATAATATGCTCATAACGCTGCCATATACTTACATCTGTTGTGACATATATTGCGTTATTTTATTGCTGGTTATGACACCAACACAAGTTTCAAAACCCAAATTTATTCAAATTAGTTTTTCCCTTCCAAGAAGTTTCCTTTGATTTGAAAGTTTGTTTCTTATGTATTTTGTTGTTGTTGCAATTAATTCTTTAAAGTTGTTTTTTTCATCATATTTTAAGTAACTTAAAAAAGAAAATACACTTTATGGCTGTCATGAATCATTATAACCATCCTGGACTAAGAAAATACACTTTATGACTGTCAAGAAGCATTATGACCATCATAATCAAATAAGCCAGATAGTCCTATCATGTACATGCCCTTATATCAGACATCAGTCAAAAAGAAGGTGTCTTGACCTGCTCTTGAAATCTGTTCCTGCATTCATCCTAGTCATCAGCAACAGAGCATTGGGGTAGGAGCATGTCTGACATCAATGTGTGCGCAATTACAATGACAATTTAACATGGTCAATAAAAAAAGTATTATTTAACATTAACAGACCTTTGTCAGGTAGACTATGGTGTAATGGAATGGTGTTATGGCCCAATGTTTTGTGGTAGGTTTTGACACTCTTATGTAGATGTGATAACCAGCCATAAAATAACGCAATATTTGTCACAATAAGGTCTAAATATACAGTGGGGCAAAAAAGAATTTAGTCAGCCACCAATTGTGCAAGATCTCCCACTTAAAAATCACATTGTAGGATTTTTTATGAATTTATTTGCAAATTATGGTGGAAAATAAGTATTTGGTCACCTACAAACAAGCAAGATTTCTGGCTCTCACAGACTTGTAACTTCTTCTTTAAGAGGCTCCTCTGTCCTCCACTCGTTACCTGTATTAATGGCACCTGTTTGAACTTGTTATCAGTATAAAAGACACCTGTCCACAACCTCAAACAGTCACACTCCAAACTCCACTATGGCCAAGACCAAAGAGCTGTCAAAGGACACCAGAAACAGAATTGTAGACCTGCACCAGGCTGGGAAGACTGAATCTGCAATAGGTAAGCAGCTTGGTTTGAAGAAATCAACTGTGGGAGCAATTATTAGGAAATGGAAGACATTCAAGACCACTGATAACCTCCCTCGATCTGGGGCTCCACACAAGATCTCACCCCGTGGGGTCAAAATGATCACAAGAACGGTGAGCAAAAATCCCAGAACCACACGGGGGACCTAGTGAATGACCTGCAGAGAGCTGGGACCAAAGTAACAAAGCCTACCATCAGCAAGGGCATTGAAGATGAAACGTGGCTGGGTCTTTCAGCATGACAATGATCCCCAACACACCGCCCGGGCAACGAAGGAGTGGCTTCGTAAGAAGCATTTCAAGGTCCTAGAGTGGCCTAGCCAGTCTCCAGATCTCAACCCCATAGAAAATTTTGGGAGGGAGTTGAAAGTCTGTGTTGCCCAGCAACAGCCCCAAAACATCACTGCTCTAGAGGAGATCTGCATGGAGGAATGGGCCAAAATACCAGCAACAGTGTGTGAAAACCTTGTGAAGACTTACAGAAAACGTTTTACCTCTGTCATTGCCAACAAAGGGTATATAACAAAGTTTTGAGATAAACTTTTGTTATTGACCAAATATTTATTTTCCACCATAATTTGCAAATAAATTCATTAAAAATCCTACAATGTGATTTTCTGGATTTTCTTCTCATTTTGTCTGTCATAGTTGAAGTGTACCTATGATGAAAATTACAGGCCTCTCTCATCTTTTTAAGTGGGAGAACTTGCACAATTGGTGGCTGACTAAATACTTTTTTGCCCCACTGTATGTGTCATGACAGTTATAGCAGGTTATGACAAGTTATGTCAGCTGTTATGACATATAAAGGGTAAAGGGTTACTGAAATCTTACAGAACACCCAAATAATTATAATTGTGTCTGGGGAAGACAGAATTCTGATATTTTACAAGTTTCCAAATTGTGTGATAATTAATCTCTAACTGTAAGCAGTTTACTTGGATTGGCTATGAATGTGGTATGAGACAAATATGAAAAAGAACCACACAAGGTTCACATAGCCATGTTATTCCATCCTGTAGTCTGTGCATTCTGTTCCATGTCAGATGAGCATTCATACATACTCTACTATGAAGATTGTGAAACACTCACACACCTGTGGTGTCCCGTCTGCATGCTGACAGCTCTGGGAGTTTGATTTCAGTATAGATCAAAGCTGGGAATTATGAGGTCCTCTCATTTCAACTCAGTAAAAATAATAGTTCTGTAAATCATGAAATTCGCTTGACCCTACTCCTTTGCTGTGAATATTCAGAAAGTAGATGACATAAACCAAACCAACAGGTAGCCAAAATGTCTGTAACTACATGTCAATCAAACCAAACTACAGCAACAAGATCGTCTTGGCATGGACTTCATTCATTGGACTTTAAGACCCTCTTGAAATATAATAGTCATAAATACCAAGGAGATAATCATGGATGGACACAAATTTCTGAGTCTGTCTGTATTTCGGTCTCTCTGTCTGTCTTTGTCTCTGTGTTTGAACGTTTGTGTTGTTTTGAGGGTTCGGACTTCGGAGTGTGTTTGTTAGCCAGTCAGGCAGTGGGTCACATAAGTCGAGGGTGGGGGATCAGCTATAAAGGTCGGATTACAATTGGCTATGTGCTGAATCATCTCACAGTAGATGTCTCTCTCTACAGTGCTCTCTGACTCACTTAGCCTGTGTCCCAAATAGCACTTATTTTGAGCAGGGCCCATAGGGAGCTTTGAAAGATTGTGTGTGTTCCTCTGTTCAGCTCTCATTTATTTTATTCCTCTCCCACTAACTCTGTGATAATGTCATTGCAATTGGAACCAGCAGGCTTTCAATAATGACATGAAATTTAAAGTGTTTAATTAATACATGTTCAGTGTACATTATAGACGATATTCAGCCCCACTTCATCTGAAATCCATTAAAGAGAAAAGTGACATTAAGTACAAGGCCTGATCTAAACTAGTCTAACCAGCCTTGTTTCAATGGCCAGACAGACTAATATATATTCCAATGTCCAGCCATAGACTAATATACAGTATATTCCAATGGCCAGCCATAGACTAATATATGTTTTTCCCCCTCTGAAGATGTTCCAACTCCTGTCCTGTCCCCTCTACTGTGTAACATCTAACACCGCCGTGTGTCTATTCGTGGCATTAAAACTTTCATATGATCTGCGAGTCATCTGGCAATAGTGCAGTCTCTGCATATAGCCATGTGTGACTCTGCCATCTCAGACGGCTGATCAAGTTCAGATGGCAATTATCTCATGGTTTCACTGTCGTAGAAGAGGCAAATCAACTTTGGGTAACATTATGTGTTGCACAGGGACAGTGTAATGGACTTAAATTCTCACTCTGCAAGATGTGCGTAATGCATTACATTTAAGGGTGGGCCTCTGACAAATACTTATTTTCCCTTGCAGATAGCGCCTGAGTTATATTTTATATCTGTAGAGAGCAACATTACATTCTTTTTAAGCATGTTTTCAAGCTATAATACATAACTTGTTTACCAAGTCTTCTATGACAACTAAAACATAATTTGTTTCTTATGACTCTAAGACATTACAAGGGGTCACACAGACATCATAACGGAAATCCAAAATCAAATAAAATTGTATTTGTCACATGCGCCGAATACAACAGGTGTAGACCTTCCCGTGAAATGCTTACTTACAAGCCCTTACAATGCTGTTTAAAAAAAAAATGAGTTAAGGAAAATATTTGCTAAATAAACTAAGGTAAAAAACAAAATAGCAACAATAAAATAACAATAACAATACCTATATACAGGGGGTACCGGTACCGAGTCAATGTGCGGGGGTACAGGGTAGTCGAGATAATTGAGGTAAAGTGACTATACATTGATAATAGATAATAAACAGTGAGTTGCAGCAGCGTAAAAAAGGGGGGTGTCAATACAAAATAGTCCAGGTAGCCATTTCATTAGCTCTTCAGTAGTCTTATGGCTTGGGGGTAGCAGCTGTTAAGAAGCCTTTTGGACCTAGTCTTGGCACTCTGGTACCTCTTGACGTGCAGTAGCAGAGAGAACAATCCATGACCAGGGTGGCTGGAGTCTTTGACACCACCTGGTATAGAGGTCCTGGATGGCAGGAAGCTTGGCCACAGTGATGTACTGGGCCGTACGCATTACCCTCTGTAGCGCCATTGCGGTCGAAGACTGAGCAGTTGCCATACCAGGCGGTAATGCAACCAGTCAGTATGCTCTTGATGGTGCAGCTGTAGAACTTTTTGAGGATGTGAGGACCCATGCCAAATCTTTTCAGTCTTCTGAGGGGGAATAAGCATTGTCGTGCCCTCTTCACGACTGTCTTGGTGTGGTTGGACCATGTTAGTTTGTAGGTGTTGTGGAACTTCAAGGAACTTGAAGCTCTCAACCTGCTCCACTACAGCCCCTTCGATGAGAATGGGGCTGTGATCGGCCCTCCTTTTCCTGTAGTCCACAATCATCTCCTTTGTCTTAATCATGTTGAGGGAGCGATTGTTGTCCTGGCACCACACTTCCAGGTCTCTGACATATAGGCTGTCTCATCATTGTCTATGACCAGGCCTATTACTGTTGTGTCGTCGGCAAACTTAATGATGATGTTGGAGTCGTGCTTGGCCACTTGGTCATGGGTGAACAGGGAGTACAGGAGGGGACTAAGCACACACCACTCTGAAGGGCCTCTGTGTTAAGGATCAGCGTGGCAGATGTGTTGTTGCCTATCCAGGATCCAATTGCAGAGGGAGGTGTTTAGTCCCCCAGGGTCCTTAGCTTAGTGATGAGCTTTGAGGGTACAATGGTGTTGAATGCTGAGCTGTAGTCAATGAACAGCATTCTCACGTAGGTGTTCATTTTGTCCAGGTGGGAAAGGTCAGTGTTGAGTGCAATAGAGATTGTGTCATCTGTGGATCTGTTAGGGCGATATGCAAATTGGAGTGGGTTTAGGGTTTCTGGGATGATGGTGTTGATGTGAACCATGACCAGCCTTTCAAAGCAGTTCATGGCTACAGAAATGAGTGCTACGGGTCGGTAGTCATTTAGGTAGGTTACCTTGGTGGTCTTGGGCACAGGGACTATGGTGGTCTGCTTGAAACATGTAGGTATTACAGACTCGGCCAGGGACATGTTGACAATGTCATTGATGACACTTGTCAGTTGGTCAGCGCATGCTCGCAGTACACGTCCTGGCAATTGGTCTGGCCCTGCGGCCTTGTGAATGTTCACCTGTTTAAAGGTCTTGCTCACATCGACTACGTGATTACACAGTCGTCCGGAACAGCTGGTGCTCTCATGCATGCTTCAGTGTTGCTTGCCTCGAAGCGCGTATAGAAGTCATTTAGCTTCTCTGGTAGCCTTGTGCCACTGGGCAGCTCACGGCTGGGCTTCCCTTTGTCATCTGTAATAGTTTCAAAGCCCTGCCACATCCGATGAGCATTGGAGACGGTTTAGTAGGATTCCATTTTAGTCCTGTATTTACGTTTTGCCTGTGGGAATAGTGGGATTTCTTATAAGCGTCCGGGTTAGAGTCCCGCTCCTTGAAATCGGCAGCTCTACCCATTAGCTCAGTGCGGATGTTGCCTGTAATCCATGGCATCTGGTTGGGGTATGTGCGTACGGTCACTGTGGGGACAACGTCATTGATGCACTTATGATGAAGCCGGTGACTGATGTGGAATACTCCTCAATACCATTGGATTAGTCCCGGAACATATCCCAGTCTGTGCTAGCAAAATAGTCCTGTTTTCACACCCTGACCTTAGAGATCCTGTTTATGTCTCTATTTTGGTTTGGTCAGGGTGTGAGTTGGGGTGGGTATTCTATATTCTATTATTTGTATTTCTATGTTTTGGCCGGGTAGGGTTCTCAATCAGGGACAGCTGTCAATTGTTGTCTCTGATTGAGAACCACACTTATGTAGCCCTTTTTTCCACCTGTCTATGAGGGAAGTTGACTTTTGTTTATGGCACATAGCTTCATGGTTTTTGTAGTGTTTATTGTTTTGTTCGGCGTCATTTTCCAAATAAAAAGAACCACGCTGCACCTTGGTCCACTTCCTTCAACAGCCGTGACACTTCCGTATTAAGCGAGTCACTGGTACTTCCTGTTTTAGTTTTTGCATGTAAGCAAGAATCAGGAGGATAGAATTATGGTCAGATTTGCCAAATGGAGGGCAAGGGAGAGATTTGTACACATCTCTGTGTGTGGAGTATAAAGCTGGTCTAGAGTTTTTTTCCCCCCTCGTTGCACATTTGGTAAAATGGTTTTAAGTTTCCTTGCATTAAAGTCCCTGGCCAATAGGAGTGCCGCCTCTGGATGGGCATTTTCTTGTTTGCTTATGGCTTTATACAGCTCGTTGAGTGCGGTCTTACTGCCAGCATCGGTTTGTGGTGGTAAATAGACAGCTATGAAAAATATAGATGAAAAGTCTTGGTAAATAGTGTGGTCTACAGCTTATCATGAGATGAGGTGAGCAAAACCTAGAGAATTCCTCAATAATTGATTTCGAGCACCAGCTGTTATTGACAAATAGACACAGACCACCACCCCTTGTATTGCCGGAGGCAGCTGTTCTATCTTGCCAATGCACCTAAAAACCAGCCAACGTTATATTATCCATGTTGTCGTTCAGCCATGACTCGGTGAAACATAAGATATTACAGTTTTTAAAAGTCCAGTTGGTAGGATAGTCTTCACCGGAGCTCATCCAGTTTATTCTCCAATGATTGCACGTTGTCCAATAGGACGGATGGTAGAAGCGGGTTACCCACTCGCCAATGAATGCTCCCAAGGCACCCTGACCTGCGTCCCCTGTATCGGCATCTTCTCTTCATGCGAATGACAACGATTTGGGCCTGGTCGGTGATCTCGAGTAAATCCTTTGCGTTCGACCTGTTAAAGAAAAAATAAATCTTTCTCCAATTCGAGGTGAGTATTCACTTTTCTGATATCCAGAAGCTCTTTTCGGTCATAAGAGACGGTGGCAGAAACATTACGCACAAAATAAGTTGCAAACAACGCGAAAAAACTGACAAATTAGCATAATTGGTTAGGAGCCCGTAAAACGGCAGCCTCTTCTGGCACCATTCTATTCATGCATACTGGCATCATAATGCATTGTACCTGTTGGCTGTAGCCCTTTCCTGTAGTAAAATGACCTAGTGGCCTCATGGGTCAAATTTTATTAATATATTTCAGAATTTCAGAATTAATTTTGTAACAACATTGCGGGTGTCGGAAAATCCTGTAATATTAGGATGCAAACTCAAAATTGAATACATTTCAACTCGATATCTGACATGACCATAACCATGTGTGTGAGGTGTACACTTTTGTTGATAAGTAGATTTGTTTTAAGACTACCAAGAAACACTATGTGATCCTGATTTCCCCAACTGCAGTAAAATTAAGTAAAATTATACTGAAATGTCTATCAGCAGGTAGGTACAAAACAAGATGAGAGCAGTAACCACGGTGACAGCATCAGTGTTTTCTTTGGTTATCGGAGAGATAGCGGAGTCATTTCTTGGCAGACATTTGACGAAACAGACAGACAAGCTATATTTAGACCAGTATCCATTTCTCCCTCCCTTCTACAATCTTAAGGGTCCCCCCTGTTTTCTGCTTCCTTCTCTACCCTTTCGTCATCCTTATGTCCTTCCACAGTGCCTCCCCTGTCTTCCCTGACCTCTATCCTTTTTTAATCCTTTCTTCTCACCTCTTCACTCTCTCTGGTTTCTCTGTGTTCCATTACATTACTTCCCTCTCACCATCACTAGCCCTCTCCATCTAATCTTTCTCAATCTGTCTTGCTGTTGGCTGGTTTCTCTGTACATGGGCTGAGTTCCAAATGGCATTCTGACTGTTTTGCCACCTGGAGGGAACCAGAAATACTTAAGTTTGGGTGGCAAGACACGAAGACGGGCCAGGCCAGTTATTCCTGTGAAAAAAAGGAAGATTTACAGCCATATTCTGGGAGAGGAGGAGATAGTGAAGAGGGCAGGAAGGAAAGACTGCCCCCGGATGATTTTAAGTTACCTGTGTACTGAGACAACAACAATCCACCAACATTAGGAAATTACAAACCACCTCACACCTGCGATCAAACCAGCCTCCAAAGTGAACACATGTTACTGTAGGTATTGCTACAGTATGCCGCACACCCAATCTCAGTAGACCTCAGTCTCAGCGTGGTGACTTGTTTCCATGGTGATGGCTTTTACCACTCTCTTACATTGAGCCGTCCCACAATACCTCAGCAAATCAGGTTCCCTTTCGGCAACTCCTGTTTACTGGTTGGTCGCTACACTGAGCCAAACACACCATGTGGCAATATTAGAGAGAGAGAGACTTGAGAGAGAGAGAGACTATGAGAGAGGTGACTGTTAGTTAGGTCAATCAACAACGATGTGGTCCACATGCCATAACCTACTTTTTGTGTCGCTAAACATTTCACTGCAATATGGTATCTGTTCTGTCTTCCTCTTCAGCACCTGAGGAAAACCTAAGAGTCAAAACATTGTTTCATTGGAATTAGCTTCTCAGTTGCGTTGACATGAACTGTGCTGGAGATGCATTGAAATAAAATGGTCTGTACAGTACTTGTGTTGAAAAGAAACACACTCAGAACACAGTGCGCTCTCAGAGCCTGAGCTGTGGAAAAGGGGACTCAACGTGACTGGCAGCTATTATTAGAGAGACAAATCACACTGCTCAGCCACTAGACTACAGTACAGCCAGAGCCAGACCAGGGGGTGCTGATGACAGGTGGTGGTGGGAGGTTACTCCTAAATCAGGTCCATTAATGGTATTAGATACCAATAGATTCTTAAAGAATATCACTTATAAATGCCTTATTAGCTTACTACAGTTGCAGTACAAAGGGTCTTACTTTATCTATAATTACCCCAAATCTAAGGTTGTATTGTTCAATTCAGAAGATGAGTTCCAATTCAATTTTAGGGCTATAAAAACATACATAGTGAAAATTGTTGCCAGTTCCCAATTGAATGAAAACATAGGTGATGAATTGATTGAGTTCAAATGGAATTGAACCCCCAACCCTGAATCTGTTGTTTAGATCTAGGATGCTTCCCAAATGGCACCCTATTCCTTATATAGTGCACTACCTTTGACTACAGCCCTATGGGGCCTGGTCAAAAGTAGTACACTATAAAAGGGAATAGGGTGTCATTTGGGACACAACCCGAGTTTAAAAACTACTATTATCAGCCTCAAGACCAGGATCCCAGCTGAATGGCTGCTTACAATTTTCACAAGAAAGAGTGTGAACTTGGTTTAATTAGCAACATCTGCTGCTGCTAAGGCGCACCGAGCCCAAAGTGACAGAGTACTACACACTACACCTTTGTAGTGATAAAACACTGCTGAAAATAAAGTTAAAAAGCCACTGAGTAGATGAGTCTTTGAGGCAGAATGTGAGGGGTGTTGTTTAACATGGTCTGCATGTAACAGCTTAGTTTTTATTCAAGTGTTGCACATATAATACACATCAGTGTTTTAGATATTTCATTTATTAATTGTTTTATCATAAAAACAGTAGATAATATCAGGATTTTGTGTATAGTAGACTAACCTCTGGCTTCTCTTCTCTCCTCAGGTCAGGAAGGGTGTGTCTAGGACCCATTTGGCCACTTGGACAGAGATCTGTTTTGGCATCAGGGGGGAACCGCCTGTGCCCATTTCCTGTAATCCCCAGTGCTGTTTCCTGTGTCTTGCCTACCACTCTGACTGTTGAGTTGGAGCAGCGACTCTCTGGTGCCCCACTGGCTGAGCCTGGCTCGGTCATGAGTGTGGTCGGGGCGCACCGCTACAGCATTGTGTCCTCGGAGGAAGAAGGCCTGCGTCTCGGTGCCATGCCTTCCGTCACAATGGGCAATGGCTTCGGTAACGGCAAGATCCACACGATGCGCCGCAAGTGCCGCAGCCGCTTCGTGAACAAGAACGGCCAGTGCAATGTGCACTTCTCGCACATGGACGAGAAGTCGCAGCGCTACATGTCAGACATCTTCACCACGTGCGTGGACATCCGCTGGCGCTGGATGTTCCTGATGTTCACACTGGTGTTCGTGGTGTCCTGGCTGGCATTCGGCCTGGCCTTCTGGGTCATCGCTTTGCTTCATGGAGATATGGACAACCCGGGTGGTGGAGACGATAACTTCACCCCCTGCGTCCTGCAGGTCAACAGCTTCGTGGCCGCCTTCCTGTTCTCCGTGGAGACACAGACCACTATTGGTTATGGCTTCCGCTGCGTGACGGAGGAGTGCCCCTCAGCCGTCTTCATGGTGGTCTTCCAGTCCATTTTCGGCTGCATCATCGACTCCTTCATGATCGGTGCCATCTTAGCCAAGATGGCGAGGCCTAAGAAGCGTGCAGAGACGCTGCTGTTCAGCAACAATGCAGTGATCGCCATGCGGGATGGGAAGCTGAGCCTTATGTGGAGGGTGGGCAACCTGAGGAAGAGCCACATGGTGGAGGCCCATGTCCGGGCCCAGCTCATCAAGCCCCGCATCACAGAGGAGGGTGAGTACATCCCCCTGGATCAGATTGACATCAACGTAGGGTATGACACGGGCATCGACCGCATCTTCCTGGTCTCCCCGCTCACCATTGTGCACGAGATCGATGAGGAGAGCCCCCTGTTCGGCATCAGCAAGCTGGACCTGGAGTTGTCCGACTTTGAGATAGTGGTGATACTTGAAGGGATGGTGGAAGCCACAGCCATGACAGCGCAAGCTCGCAGCTCCTACCTGTCCTCAGAGATTCTGTGGGGTCACCGCTTCGAGCCTGTCGTCTTCGAGGAGAAGAGCCAGTACAAAGTGGATTACGCTCACTTCCACAAAACCTTTGAGGTGCCGTCCACCCCCCAGTGCAGTGCCAAGGACATGGCGGAGATGGAGGACGAGGACAAGGATCCTACGCCCACAGCCAACTCTTTCTGCTATGAGAATGAGCTGGCTTTCATCAGCCAGGACGAGGAAGATGATGAGGAGGGGCAGGAGGATGGGGACAGGGTGCCAGAGCTGGAGAGACTGCAGGCCACCGTCAGCCTAGACCAGAGATCATATCGTAGAGAATCGGAGATATGACCTTTGACATTTCAAAATAGTTTTCTTGTAACTCAGTTCTAGCGGGTTGTTTTCCATGTGAATACATGCAGAGCAATGCAAGTGCCATATGAAACCCATGACTTATTGCATCACGCTACAGCCATGAGGAAGGAGGAAATCACTCTAGAAACAGCCATGAGTGGAGACAGCAGTGCTGCTTACTCATAGCACGGAATAACAGGAACAGTCATCAAAAGACCCCTCTCTCTTTAAGAAAACTTTAAAACTTTTGGTCATGAGATGGTTTGAGGTAGGAGCTTTATATAATGCAATATTCATTGTCTATTAGGAAATAATATCTTAGCTATAAAAAAATATATATTGATTTCTTAGTTGAGTGTGTGAAGTATTTTCAACAGATCAAGAGGGTATTTTGAGGGATTCTTATAACTGCCCTATATTGTAGTTTACAGAGTCAAAGACACAGAGTGTGCTTGAAATAGAAACACTGGATACTGCTGTTTAGTTAAACATTTTCTATATGCACACCTGTAGTTTTAAAGGTGCTTTCCATAAATATTGCCTGCTGCTAATTAGCTATTTGAAATAAATATGAAATATAAACTTAAAATTGGAAGAATACAGTGATAAAATGCATAAGTGCATAAATTGCATAATTGTGTTGTGTATTTTGCATTTCTATACAATTTGAATCCTTTAGAAAGTGAACAATTGATAGCATGAAATTAGATTTTTGTTATATTACTGGGAACCTGTATAGAAAACAATTAGTGGGCACAATTCACTATCAAGTGAACAAAACACTATGTTTTGCTGTCTAAATCACTCTCTAGCAATTGCACCCCACCACTTTATTTGTTTTGAACAGGGAATCTGATTGATTTAGACAGCTCCAGTTATTGCACACAGCTGAACGGCAGACCAGGCAGCAACATTGATAAAGCACAGTTACAGGTTGGCTCGTACCGAAATCTAGCACAAATAGAACAAAGCACTGCATTAAGGGGCTACACTCGGCTACACTTGAAAATCAAACAAATTAACCCATTAGCCACCGCACAGAAGCAAAAGATTGGCTAACAAAAGAGCAGTAGCCTTAGCTGTATATTAGGCTACATTTCAGCTGATAATACTAAAATGGGAGTTGGCTGGGTGACTGAAGTTAAAGACCAGATAATATAGAACTGTAGAATTGACCTACTGACAGTCTTACCAAAAACCTTAAAACAGAGGAAATAAGTGACAAGTGGGAATAAAAGAGGGACAAAGAAAGAAGAGGAGAGATTAAAGTTGGTAGGTAAAGTCAATCAATCATCACGTAAGTAAAGTCTGGTACGGTACTAAAAATGGGTATATAATTTGCACTGTTACATCTCCTTCCAGTGTTCACATTGGCTGAGGAGACATCAATCAAGACATGGGTCATGTTCATTGGGTACCAAAAGGGAGAAAAAAACATATGCAATAGTAAACAAAAAAAATGGTTTACTATTGCATATGTTTTTAAACGTTGTGTGCCCTAATGAACACGGCCATGAGGTTGCTTAAAGAGGAGATACCATTGGACATCCCTAAACAGACCCAAAGGAGGAAATAGTGAGAAATAGAATAATGGAGAGAGACAAAAGAGGATTACATTTGCGACCTGTTCTCCCACAAGGGCTCTTTGCAGACAGGCAGCACTTGGAGAAATGAACATGTCTAATTACAGTACGGGGGAATATGTAACATAATTTAAATAAATTAAATGTGTTGTAGAAATAGATTACTGCCTGCAAAACTTGTCACCACAAATTAGAAAAACTCTGGGTGGGAAATAGTGCCAAATGGTACCTATTCCCTATATAGTGCACTACTTTTGACCAGGACCCATAGTACTTATTCCCTACATAGTGCACTACTTTTGACCAGAGCCCTATAGGTGTGTAGGGAATAGGATGCCATTTGTGACGCAGCCTAGCTCTTTCTGCGTTTCATATCTGAACTATGCACCTTAGATACAGTTTTGAGAAAAGAAGAGTGAAAACTAATAACAACACGAAAACAATACTATAGAGTAAAGACACAGGTCATTAATTTAGGTTCAACACAACAGTAAGTGTACACCTGACAGATTTGGACATATGTCAGTAATATGGTAGTAGACCAGACCCTCTCTTAGGTTAGGTTACTACTGTTTAACTTACACCAATTTATGCTACTCCAGTTTTGAACGGGAATCAAGAAGTGTACGGTGGTCAGGACTAGTACTACAGTGGTTTATGTTACTTTAAAACTGGGTTGTACAGTCCTGCTATCCAGAATATGCCTTGTCTATCAAGGTCCATTCAGATAAGCATTATTCTCAAGGTGAAGCTTGCTGTTGGCTTTTGTGGGCGTGTATCCGAACCTCTCATGCTGTATCCAATCCAATCAACTGACTCTTATTACTCAAACCCTTGGCGATAGACAGAAGACAGGCCCAGAATAGACCTCCTGATGCTTCTTTTCTTTCAACACTTTCAAGCAACACAAAACTTTGGCTTCAAGCCCTAACTACCCTTCGGGACTCTTCTTCCCAAATGAAACCTAAACCAAAGTTGTGTACTGGACTGTGTAGTCAGAGCCAGATAAAGCTGGTTTTAGTGCATGAGCTTGAGCAACACTCGTCCATGTACTGTATGTGTCAGGTTGCGATATCCAAAATGGCACTCTATTCCTTATATAGTGTACTATGGTGCTCTTGCTCTGGTAGAGCAAAGTAAAATAGAGTACTACAGTACATAGGGAATAAAGCGCCATTAAGGGTGCACCCTCAGTCCTCCCTACATACCCAACAGAGCCCCAGGACATTGTATGGAGGATCCACAGACTGGTCAAACAGATTACTGTTTTCTAGTATATTTTTGTAGAGTACCAGAATTCCTTGTCCCTCCTACTGCACAAAGTAACTCACTATATAGCCCTATATGACCTATAATAGTTTTTGTGGCAATCTTTCATAGACTAGACATTAGGGACATAGAAATGTATTGTATAGAATGGCCATCCCTTTTTGAAAAGCAATGTTGGATGGATGCCAGTCAGATGGCTAATGAACTTGGAGGAGTAGTGGTTTGACAAAATATTCAAGTAATTGTTGATTTTTTTGTTTTGTTTCAGAACTTTGTGTAATTCACACACCATCTGATCTGTTAAATTGTGCGGCTATATCGTTTTGTTCATAATAATTCATGTGGAATGGAGAGAACATTATCAATACTTTGTCATTCTTAACTAGCTCCCACAGTCTCACGTCAGAATTAGACCAGTCATCCATGTCTCTCAAACGTCCAATTTCTAAGTTCTTCCAAACGTCAAATTGTGTACTTAGACATTTTGCGGAGTTAAAATCTCAAAAACAACTTTCTTTCACTGAATTTGAACATGCAACCTTTGACAGCAGAGACAGATGCCTATGCCTATGCCTACCCACCATCCATGTCTAAGCAAAACCAAAACCTACTTGAAGGTAACAGCGCTCCCTGTTGCACCTAGTGGCCAGTTTTCACGTGATATCAGATATTGATATATGTCGACTACTGACTGGTGGTCACGGGTGAACTGGCTGGTAATTCTACAGCATCACATTATTTTGTTTTCTGGGAAGGTTAATGAATCACATGGCAAGGAAGATCGGTTGCGTCCAAATGGCACAATATTTCTTTAATAAAGCACAACTTTGGGCCCTGGTCAAGGAAACGTGCTGAAAGGAAACGTGCTGCTACTACTGTACAAGGTGTCGTCTCTGTAACAATGATGGCAATGGGCGATCATAGAGATGCAAAACCATTATCAACATCTGCTTTATCCACAGTACCATAGGGTAGTGGATGACCATTGATGTTTAATGTAACGAATTAACACGTTTGACACCAAATTCCCTATATAGTGCACTACCTATGCCCTGGTCAAAAGTATTTCACTATGTAAGGAATAGGGTGCCATTTGGGACTTAGACTTAGTTGTCCATGACTCTTAATAATACTCCCATATGGGTCCGTAGATAGGACAGTCTGTCTATGTGCAGTGGAAACTTACTTGCTCACTATTTTCATAAATCAACACTATTCTATTTTTATATCAATCTTGATGAGCAGTTTTTTTTTCTTAATATCTCTGAATATGCTTGGAGTACGAGGAAAGGGGTTGAGTTAGCTTGATACTTGAGCACAAACTGAAACTGCAAACCTGGGGATGAGGAGAGGGAATTGGGGGGAAGATACAAACTGAAACTGCATTCAAACTGAGCTTTTAGCACGTCATAACTACTGATCTAGAATCTTAAATCTAGAATTAACATACCAATAACATAAGCCATCAGATGATACCAACCAGAGAGTTGTGGAGATATAAGAGATGTCCGAGCTGCTCACTAAGTCTCTGATTAAAACTAATTGCTATTTATCTTCAGAAAGGAGAAGGGATTCTGTAACTGACTCGACTGGATGGACTGGTTGAACTTTGACCTCTATCGGACGTCTTCCACTGTCTGAACGAGCCCGAGATGCTGATTTACACTGACTGGGTTGTTGTTGATATATTTTTCTCCTACCTTTTGGTTTATTTCAATGAACAATGAACGGCTGAAAACGTTAATAAATCATTAAAAAAAAGATATATAATTACAAAACGTAACTGCGTTTTAACGGTGTCTCTTTTCTCATTGACATAATGATTTGTGATGTGACTGAAGAAAAAGAAGTGTGGGAGTTAAGCGGAGAGAAGAGAGGGAAGAGAAGAGGAGTGAGAGAGAAGGATGGAGAGAGAAGAGAAAAGGGAGAGGGACAGAGAAAAGAGAGAGACAGGTGTGATTTATGATTGGCAATTTGGGGTACAGTGTCAGAGACTCCTACACACACACACACACACACAACACATACACTTTCAAGTGGAGAGGATCCACAGTTACAGTATAGATTGATGTGTAAGTCCTTATAAGGTCCCTGATCCTACAGGACTAATCAACTTTGATTAATAAATGGAAAGTGTAATCTGCTATGGGATAAATAGTGTGTGTGCGTGCGTGCGTGTGTGTAACATGTTATGTTATGTGTATATATCCAACAAATGAAACATTTCTTATTTTTCAAAAGGCTATGTATCAGGGTTATGTATCGACGCCTGAAAATATGGGGTAAAAAAAATGCCACAGCTGGGCCAACAACAAAATAACACAGCGGTCACATCCCAAATGGAACCCTACTCCCTACATACATTTGAACAGACCCTTATTGGCATTGGGCACAGACCTCAATTCAACATCTATTCCACATTGATTCAACCAGTGTATGTCCAGTGGGCAGTTACCAGCTGCCAGTATAACCACCTCTCCATTAAGCACTGTGGCTTGACCCTTGACTGTGTGTGTGCATGCGTGCGTATACAGAGACACAGCAATTGAAATACAGTACCAGTCAAAAGTTTTTGAAATGTTCCGGATTGACTGTCTTAAAGTAATGATGGACTGTCGTTTCTCTTTGCTTATTTGAGCTGGTCTTTTACCAGGGCTATCTTCTTTATACCACCCCTACCTTGTCACAACACAACTGATTGACTCAAACGCATTAAGAAGGAAATAAATTCCACAAATGAACTTTTAACAAGGTATACCTGTATTCCACTACTACCTCCAAAATGTATTCCAGGTGACTACCTCATGAAGCTGGTTGAGAGAATGTGAAGAGTGTGCAAAGCTGTCATCAAGGCAAATGATGGCTACTTTGAAGAATCTCAAATATAAAATATATTTCGATTTGTTGAACACTTTTTTGGTTACCACATGATTCCATATGAGCTATTTCATAGTTTTGATGTCTTCACTATTATTCTACAATGTAGAAAATCATTTAAAAAAATAAAGACAAACCCTTGAATGAGTAGGTGTGTCCAAACTTTTGACTGGTACTCTATGTGGTCCATTTGTGTGTGTGTGGCCAGGATTCAATACGATCTCGGTTATAGGAATTGCGATCTCCGCAAAAGCGGGAACATTGCCTTTGAAAGCTGAAATTCCTATAATCTGCGATGGGATTGAATCCTGGCCTGTGTCTATGTGTGAGTGTGTGCGTGTCTGTAAACATGTTACATGTGTGTGTTAAATCCAAGCATGTACCTGAAGGATCAATGGTAATATTCTTCTCTCAAAAAAAAACATCTTCAGACCAATCAGATTAGATTAGTGATGATGATGTAATGTCACCTCCATAGTTCCTATAACAGCCAGAGTGCGGCAGTGCCATGAGTCAGTGTGAAGCCTAATCTGGTGCCTAAACCTGCTGGTGCATCCTGTCGATTAATCCCTGACAAGATCACAGGTCAAAGGGTCATACGCCATTGCTTCCCAAATGGCACCCTGTTCCCTTTATAGTGACTACTTTTGAACAGGGCCCGTAAGAGCCTAGGCACTATTTAGGACATAGGGTGAAATTTGGGAGTCAACCCAGGCCTCCTACCTAGGCCTTCTACATAAGAGTTAATTTGTCAGTCGCACACCAGGCAGCACTGTGTAATCCGGGTAAAGGACGGACACCATGGTTGTGTCCCAAATGACCCCCTATTCACTTTATAGTGCACTACTTTTGATCAAGGCAAAAGTAGTGCCATATACAAGGCCTTCATAAACTATTCATACCCTTCGACTTATTCAACAATTTGATGTGTTACAGCCTGAATTCAAAATGGATAAAAAAACGTTTTTTTTTACCCATTTACACAATTTCTAAAAACATGTTTTCACTTTTTGTCATTATTGGGCAGAAATGTTTGCAAATTTATTGAAAATGTAATACAGAAATATTTCATTTACATAAGTATTCACACCCGAGTCAATATTTGTAGAAACACCTTTGGCAGAGATTACAGGTCATCTTGGGTATGTCTGTATCAGCTTTGCACATCTGGATTTGAGGATTCTCTCCCATTCTTCCTCGCAGATTTTCTCAAGCTCTGTTAAATTAGATGGGATGCGGCGGTGAACAGTAATCTTCAAGTCTTTCCACAGATTTCCAATGGGATTCAAGTCTGGGCTTTGGCTGGGCCACTGAGGGACTTTCACATTCTTGTTCTGAAGCCATTCCAGCATTGCTTTGGCTGTATGCTTGGGGTCAATGTCCTGTTGGAACGTAAATCTTTAGCCCAGTCGAAGGTCATTTGCACACATCAAGGATTCATTTTTTTCTTTGTACTTTTTTCTCCCTAATTCTGTGATGTAGTTAAATGGTAGTTACAGTCTTGTTCCATCGCTGCCACTCCCGTACGGACTGGGGAGAGACAAAGGTCGAGAGCCATGCATCCTTCGAAACACGACCCTGCCAAGCCGCACTGCTTCTTGACACACTGCTCGCTTAACCCAGAAGCCAGCCACACCAACCTGTCTGAGGAAACACCACCCAACTGGCGACCGTGTGGCGTGCATGCGCCCGCCACAGGAGTCACTAGACCGCGATGGGACAACGATATCCCGGCCGGCCAAACCCTCCCCTACCCGGGGGATGCTGGGCCAATTGCACGCCACCTCATGGGTCTCCCGGTCGTAGCCGGCTGTGACAAAATCCAGGATTGGTCGTGGCCGGCTGTGACAAAATCCAGAACCCGTACCTGTATTGACGCCTCTAGCACTGTGATGCAGTGCCTTAGACAGCTAGGGAGGCCCTTTTACTCATCAAGGATTTGCCTTTATTTTGCTCCATTTTATTGTTCCCTCTATCCCTACCAGTCTCCCAGTCCCGGCTGCTAAAAAGCATCCCCATAACATGATGCTGTCACTGCAGTGCTTCATGGTAGGGATGATGTTTAGACAGGTGATGAGCTGGGCCTAGTTTTCTCCAGACATAGCACACCAAAGCATTCCATTTTTGTCTCATCAGACCACAGAATCTTTTGTCTTATGATCTCAGAGTCTTTCATATGCCTTTTGGCAAACTCCTTAGCGTGCTATCTCAAGAGTGGCTTCTGTCTGGCCACTCTCGCATAAAGCCCAGATTGGTAAAGTGCTGTTGAGACTTTTGTTCTTCTGGTAGGTTCTCCCATTTCAGCCAAGGAACTCAGTAGTTCCGTCAGAGTGGTCATTGGGTTCTTGGTCACCTCCCTGATCAAGGTCCTTCTTGACCGGTTGCTCAGTTTGGTTGAACGGCCAGCTCTAGGCAGAGTCTTGGTAGTTCCATATTTTTTCTATTTCCAAATGAGACCACTGTGCTCTTGGAAATGTTCAACACTCTAGAAATTGTTTTATACCCTTCCCCAGAAACAGTATATGCCTAATCACATTTCCATCTACTGTAGGAGATCTACAGACAGTTCCTTGGACTTCATGGTATAGTTTCTGCTCTGACATGCACTGTCAACTGTGGGACCTTAAATAGACAGACAGGTGTGTTTCTTTCTAATCATGTCCAAACAATTGAATTGGTCACAGGTGGACTCCAATCAAGTTGTAGCGATGATCAAAGGAAATTGAATGCACCTGAGCTCAATTTGGAGCAAAGGGGTATGAATACTTATGTAAATGAGATATTTCTGTATTTCATTTTCAATAAACTTGCTAACATTTCGAAAAATGTTTTCACTTTGCCATTATGGGTTATTATGTGTAGATACAGTGCCTTGCGAAAGTATTCGGCCCCCTTGAACTTTGCGACCTTTTGCCACATTTCAGGCTTCAAACATAAAGATATAAAACTGTATTTTTTGTGAAGAATCAACAACAAGTGGGACACAATCATGAAGTGGAACGACATTTATTGGATATTTCAAACTTTTTTAACAAATCAAAAACTGAAAAATTGGGCGTGCAAAATTATTCAGCCCCTTTACTTTCAGTGCAGCAAACTCTCTCCAGAAGTTCAGTGAGGATCTCTGAATGATCCAATGTTGACCTAAATGACTAATGATGATAAATACAATCCACCTGTGTGTAATCAAGTCTCCGTATAAATGCACCTGCACTGTGATAGTCTCAGAGGTCCATTAAAAGCGCAGAGAGCATCATGAAGAACAAGGAATACACCAGGCAGGTCCGAGATACTGTTGTGAAGAAGTTTAAAGCCGGATTTGGATACAAAAAGATTTCCCAAGCTTTAAACATCCCAAGGAGCACTGTGCAAGCGATAATATTGAAATGGAAGGAGTATCAGACCACTGCAAATCTACCAATACCTGGCCGTCCCTCTAAACTTTCAGCTCATACAAGGAGAAGACTGATCAGAGATGCAGCCAAGAGGCCCATGATCACTCTGGATGAACTGCAGAGATCTACAGCTGAGGTGGGAGACTCTGTCCATAGGACAACAATCAGTCGTATATTGCACAAATCTGGCCTTTATGGAAGAGTGGCAAGAAGAAAGCCATTTCTTAAAGATATCCATAAAAAGTGTCGTTTAAAGTTTGCCACAAGCCACCTGGGAGACACACCAAACATGTGGAAGAAGGTGCTCTGGTCAGATGAAACCAAAATCGAACTTTTTGGCAACAATGCAAAACGTTATGTTTGGCGTAAAAGCAACACAGCTCATCACCCTGAACACACCATCCCCACTGTCAAACATGGTGGTGGCAGCATCATGGTTTGGGCCTGCTTTTCTTCAGCAGGGACAGGGAAGATGGTTCAAATTGATGGGAAGATGGATGGAGCCAAATACAGGACTTTTCTGGAAGAAAACCTGATGGAGTCTGCAAAAGACCTGAGACTGGGACGGAGATTTGTCTTCCAACAAGACAATGATCCAAAACATAAAGCAAAATCTACAATGGAATGGTTCAAAAATAAACATATCCAGGTGTTAGAATGGCCAAGTCAAAGTCCAGACCTGAATCCAATCGAGAATCTGTGGAAAGAACTGAAAACTGCTGTTCGCAAATGCTCTCCATCCAACCTCACTGAGCTCGAGCTGTTTTGCAAGGAGGAATGGGAAAAAATGTCAGTCTCTCGATGTGCAAAACTGATAGAGACATACCCCAAGCGACTTACAGCTGTAATCGCAGCAAAAGGTGGCGCTACAAAGTATTAACTTAAGGGGGCTGAATAATTTTGCACGCCCAATTTTTCAGTTTTTGATTTGTTAAAAAGTTTGAAATATCCAATAAATGTCGTTCCACTTCATGATTGTGTCCCACTTGTTGTTGATTCTTCACAAAAAAATACAGTTTTATGTTTGAAGCCTGAAATGTGGCAAAAGGTCGCAAAGTTCAAGGGGGCCGAATACTTTCGCAAGGCACTGTAGGTGAGGGAAAGAAATCTATTGAATCAATTTTGAATTCAGGCTGTTACACAAGAAAATGTGGAATAAGTCATTAGGCACAAATTTATGGATTTCACATGACTGTGAATACAGATATGCATCTGTTGGTCACAGATATCTTAAAGAAAAGGTGAGGGCGTGGATCAGAAAACCAGTTAGTGTCTGGTGTGACCACCACTTGCCTCATGCAGCGCGACACATCTCCTTCGCATAGAATTTATCAGGCTGTTGATTGTGGCCTGTGGAATGTTGTCCCATTCCTCTTTGATGACTGTGTGAAGTTGCTTTATATTGGCGGAAACTGGAACACGCAGTCGTACATGTTGATCCAGAGCATCCGAAACATGCTCAATAGGTGACATGTCTGGTGAGTGTGCAGGCCATGGAAGAACTGGGACATTTTCAGTTTCCAGGAATTGTGTACAGATCCTTGTGACATGGGGCTGTGCATTATCATGCTGAAACATGTGGTAATGGCAGTGGATGAATGGAACGACAATGGGCCTCAAAATCCCATCATGGTATCTCTGTCATTCATATTGCCAAAATGCAAATGGCCATCGACAAATAAATGATGTTGGAGGCGGCTTATGGTAGAGAAATTAACATTCAGTTGTCTGGCAACAGCTCTGGTGGACATTCCTGCAGTCAGCATGCCAATTGCATGCTCCCTCAAAACTTGAGACATCTGTGGCATTGTCTTGTGTAACAAAACTACATATTTTAGAGTGGCCTTTTATTGTCCCCAGCACAAGGTGCACCTGTGTAATGATAATGCTTTTTAATCAGCTTCTTGATATGCCACACCTGTTAGGTGGATGGATTATCTTGACAAAGGAGAAATGCTCACTAACATGGATGTAACACAGATTTGTGCGTAACATTTGAGAGAAATAAGCTTTTTGTGCATATGAAACATTTCTAGGATCTTTTATTTCAGCTCATGAAACATGGGACCAACATCTTTACATGTTGCGTTTATATTTTTGTTCAGTGTACATACTGAGGCATAGATGCAGACATACGTACATGCACACACAAGCATACACGCACACACATACACTTTGAAGAGGTTCAGTGACGGTGCCTGGTATCCCACTTTGGGAGAGCCTTTTCATCTCTCATCCAGATCTGACAGGGTCACCTTCCCCTCAATCACATGCACAGACTAAAAACCACTCCACACACACACACACACAAAACAGCTCTCTACACAAGTGGTTTGCTCTGCATTTACTGCCAGGGGAAATCAGCTCTCAGACTCACTAAGAGGCTTTCACTCTCTTAGTTTGTACAAGATCAAAAAGACGAAACTGAATAATTACATTGCATTGTGTGAATGCGTGCAGAGGTGTGTTTTCAACCAAGTGTTTGTTGTCCAGTGTTTACATACCCTTACGAAGTGACAACAACCAGTGTATATGTGTGTGTGCCTGTGTCTATGAGTGAGTGTCTGTTTTTGTCTGTTTGACCTGTGTCTATGCGTGTGTTTCTATGTGCCTGTCTATAAGTGTGCGCCTAAGTGTGTGTGGGCCTGTGTCTGCCTGTGTGAGTGTGTGTATAGCTGTGGGTTTACCTGTGTTGCAGAGCAGGCTGTCTGAATTGGAAGGTCACATCACTGCTATTGGTGGGTGAATATGAGTTCATTAACACCACATCAGACCTGAGGCTATCCACTTGGTCATCCAATCACTACTGCAAGAAAACGTGTCTGTTAGACAGGGCTTGACACACACACACACACACACACACACACACACACACACACACACACACACACACACACACATGGATGCAAGCACGCGCACACACACAAATACAAACACACACACACACGCGCAGACAGACAGACACACTGACTCAGGGCCAGATTCAATCTGGACCGTGGAAGATCTGCATTATAACGTGATAAAAATGTTACATTTCCGATTGAGCCGAAATATGCAGTGTTTACCATGAATCTTTTGTGGTCCGGATTGAATCTAGGCCTCAGACACACACAGAGAGAGAGAGACAAACAGACACTCTCTTATCAATTGTGTGCAGTAATTTTTTATCGTTTGAAAAAATAAAAAAGGCGTAGAGGGTGAGAGTAAAGGCAGTTGGATATTTTCGGCTCCCAGACGCCTACCTCCCTTGGGGTCAGAGATCAAAGGACCAGAGGAGGTCAACGTTGCCTGCTGCAGAGAAAAGTTACGTCCCAAATGGCACACTATTCCCTATTTAGTGCACTACTTTTTGCTAGGGCCCATAGGGTTCTAGTCTAAAGTAGTGCACTATGTAGAGAATAATGTGCCATTTGGGACACAGACAGAGAGTGGGTCGGTTGTTTGTTAGAACACTCCGTCTTTAATTGCTGTACTTCTGTTCTGTACCAGTTCTCCTTGCCTGCGGCTCAGTATGGGAGGAGAGAAGAACGAGGCGAGGGAGGGATGGAGGGGCATGTCGCCATGCTAAAAACCTTCCCTTTCCTCTCTCATTCCCTTTGGAAAAGTGACCTCTCTTTGGTGTGGAGGAGAGTCACCTTTTCTTCTTCTCCTTCTTTCTCTCACTCCCTCTCTCTCTCGGTCCCCCCTCTTCTGACCACACTGTAAGGGCTGTGATTACTGAACCACTCAATTGGGTTCCTAAAAGGAGACATGCTAACCTCCAAAAACATTTCTGTGAGGTTGCAGGAAGTTAACAGTAGCTTAGCTGTGGGTGAATGTATGCATCTGCAGGAATGAGATGATAGGCAATTGGCTTACTATATGGTTTTAATATCATCACGTGCTTTCTCTCTCTCTCTGTTGCTCTCTCTCTCTTTCCTCTCTCTCTCTCTGTCTCTTATACACACACACACACACACCGAGGATTTTCATATGCCCATCAGCTAAACTACACTGGTAATTGCTTGAGTCCAACTTGCTACTGAAGAAAATTCACTATAGTGAATGCAATCTCTCCCACACACACAAACACGCCATCCCCCACACACACTTGCTCGCACACACACACACCATAATGACAACCCAGATACCATACACACTCCTACAGGGTAGTGGGAGGAGAACGAGAGATTCAGATAGACTCCACTCGGTGCCGGGTTCCCATGGCGACAGGTGACATAACGTCTAATGGAAAACAACCAAACCTGATGACAAACAGCAAAAGAGAACCACTTGAACACTGTGTGCATCTCAAACATCACCCTATCCCCAATTTAGTGCATTACTTTTGACCAGGACTCATAGGGCTCTCGTCGAAAGTAATGCACTATATTGGGTTTGTGTGTTTATTAGAACACACTGGAAAATCTGTGTGTGTGTGTGTGTGTGTGTGTGTGTGTGTGTGTGTGTGTGTGTGTGTGTGTGTGTGTGTGTGTGTGTGTGTGTGTGTGTGTGTGTGACTATTACAGTGAATTGCAAAAGTATTCATCCCCCTTGGCTATTTTGTTGCATTGCAACCTGTCATTTAAATGTGTTTTAATTTGGATTTCATGTAATGGACATACACAAAATAGTCCAAATTGGTGAAGTGAATTGTAAAAAATGACCTGTTTCAAAAAATAAAATAAAATGAAAAGTGGTGCATGCATATATATTCACCCCCTTTGCTATGAAGCTGATCTGATGCAAACAATTACCTTCTTAAGTCACATAATTAGTTCAATAAAGTCCACCTGTGCTCAATCTAAGTGTCACATGATCTCAGTATATATACACACCTGTTCTCAAAGGCCCCAGTGTCTGCAACACCACTAAGCAAGGGGCACCACCAAGCAAGCGGCACCATGAAGACCAAGAAGCTCTCAAATCAGGTCAGGGACAAAGTTGTGGAGAAGTACAGATCAGGGTTGGGTTATAAAAAATATCTGAAATGTTGAACATCCCACAGAGCACCATTAAATCCATTATAAAAAAAATTGAAAGAACATGGCACCCACAACAAACCTGCCAAGAGAGGGCCTCCCACCAAAACTCACGGACCAAGCAAGGAGGGACATTACACAGAGAGGCAACAAAGAGACCAAAGATAACCATGAAGGAGCTGCAAAGCTCCACAGTGGAGATTGGCTTATCTGTCCATAGGACTACTTTAAGCCGTACACTACACAGAGCTGGGCTTTACGGAAGAGTGGCCAGAAAAAAAGCCATTACTTGAAGACAAAAATAAGCAAACACGTTTGGTGTTCGCCAAAAGACATGTGGGAGACTCCCTAAACATATGGATGAAGGTACTCTGGTCAAATGAGACTAAAATTGAACTTTTTGTCCATCATGGAAAACGCTATGTCTGGCGCAAACCCAACACCTCTCATCACCCCGAGAACACCATCCTATGTTTTTCATCAGCAGGGACTTTGAAATTGGTCAGAATTAAAGGAATGATGGATGGCGCTAAATACAGGGAAATTCTTGAAGGAAACCTGTTTCAGTCTTCCAGAGATTTGAGACTGGGATGGAGGTTCTGTAGGGGTCCTGTGTGTAGCTAGTGTAGAGAGTCAGGCGCAGGACAGCAAATATGAGTAAGCAACGTACTTTTACTCAAAATGACAAATGTACAAAGTAACATCACGAGCACACAATGCCGGACCGAAAATACAATAAACAATCACTCACAAATACAACATGGGAACAGAGGGTTAAATAATAAACAAGTAATTGCTTGAGTGAAGCCAGGCGTAATAACACAAAGACAGAATAAATGGAAAATGAAAAATGAAAAGTGGATTGGCGGTGGCTAGAAAGCCGGTGACGTCAACTGCCGAACGCCACCCGAACAAGGATAGGGACCGACTTCGGGCAGAAATCGTGACAGTACCCCCCCTTGATGCGTGGCTCCAGCAGTGCGCCGACACCGACCTCAGGGACGACCCGGAGCACGAGGCGCAGAGCTATCTGGATGGAGACGGTGGAAATCCTGCAGCAACGAAGGACGTCCTCCACCGGCACCCAGCATCTCTCCAAGGGACAGTACTCCTCCCACTCCACAAGATACTGAAGGCCCCTTGTCCGACGCCTCGAGTCCAGGATGGCTCGAACTGCAAACGCTGGGGCCCCCTCGATGTCCAGAGGGGGCGGAGGAACCTCCCGCACCTCAGCTTCCTGGAGTGGACCAAACACCACCGGTTTGAGGAGAAACACATGGAACGAGGGATTAATGCAATAATCTGGGGGAAGCTGAAACCTCGTTCAGTCTCCTCAGGAATTTAAATGGCCCACAAACCGCGGACCCAGCTGCTGGCAGGGCAGGCGGAGGGGCAGGTTTCAGATCGAGAGCCAGACCCGGTCACCTGGTGCAAACACCAGGACCTCGCTGCGGTGGTGGTCGGCGCTCACTTTTTGCTGCCTCACGGCCCGTTGTAGGTGCACATGGGCGGCGTCCCAGGTCTCCTCCGAGCTCTTGAACCATTCGTCCAACGCAGGAGCTTCGGTCTGGCTCTGATGCCACGGTGCCAGAACCGGTTGATACCCCAGTACGCACTGGAAATGAGAAAGGTTATTGGAGGAGTGGGGGAGTGAGTTTTGGGCCATCTCTGACCCGGGGGATGAACATCGCCCACTCCCCCGACCGGTCCTGGCAATATGACCGCAGAAACCTACCCACATCCTGATTTACTCTCTCCAACTGCCCATTAATCTCGGGGTGAAAGCCTGAGGTAAGGCTGACCGAGACCCCCAGACGTTCCATGAACGCTCTCCAGACCCTGGACGTGAACTGGGGACCCCGATCAGAGACTCTGTCCTCAGGTACCCCGTAGTGCCGGAAGACGTGAGTGAACAGGGCCTCTGCAGTCTGTAGGGACGTAGGGAGACCGGGCAAAGGGAGGAGATGGCAGGACTTAGAAAACCGATCCACAACGACCAGGATCGTGGTGTTGCCCTGTGAGGGAGGAAGATCCACCAGGAAGTCTACTGACAGGTGCGACCACTGCCGTTGTGGAACGTGTAGGGGTTGTAATTTCCCTCTGGGCAGGTGCCTGGGAGCCTTGCACTGGGCGCACACTGAGCAGGAGGAAACATAAACCTTCACGTCATTGGCCAAGGTGGGCCACCAGTATTTCCCACTAAGGCTTTGCGATTGCGATGGTCAGTCCAGATGAGAAAAGGGTGTTTAGCCCCCTCAAGCCAATGTCTCCACACCTTCAGAGCCTTGACAACAGCCAACAGCACTGGGCGGAGCTTTGGTGGCGTGCTTCGAGCGCTGAGAGGACATGGCTCCTATCCCACCCTCGGACGCATCCACCTCCACGATGAACGCCAAAGAGGGATCCAGATGAGCTACATGGGAGCCAAGAAAAAGAGAGCCTTCAGGTGACCAAAAGCCCTGTCCGCCTCAGCCGACCACTGCAGTGTCATCGGTCCTCCCTTCAGCAGTGAGGTAATGGGAGCTGCTACCTGAACAAAACCCCGGATAAACCTCCGGTAGTAGTTGGCAAACCCCAGAAACCGCTGCACTTCCTTTACCGTGGTGAGAGTCGGCCAATTATGCAAGGCTGAAATGCTGTCACTCTCCATCTCCATTCCTGACGTGGAAAAGCGGTACCCTAAAGATGGAGACGGACTGTTGGAAGAACAGACATTTCTCAGCCTTGATGTACAGGTCATGCTCCAACAGTCGACCAAGCAC
This sequence comes from Oncorhynchus tshawytscha, assembly GCF_018296145.1. Lineage (NCBI taxonomy): Eukaryota > Metazoa > Chordata > Actinopteri > Salmoniformes > Salmonidae > Oncorhynchus > Oncorhynchus tshawytscha. The sequence goes on along the minus strand of NC_056437.1, from coordinate 63,480,190 downwards.
CTTGCGCACCAGGGACACATGCTCGGCGTGTGTAGCGGAGTATATCAGAATGTCGTCGATATACACCACTACACCCTGCACACTACACTCCCGGAAAATCTCGTCAACAAAGGCCTGGAAGACTGATGGAGCATTCATCAACCTGTACGGCATGACGAGGTACTCATAGTGCCCTGAGGTGGTTCTAAATGCTGTCTTCCACTCGTCCCCCTCCCGGATACGCACCAGGTTGTAAGCGCTCCTGAGATGTTGTGAAGAAGCGCACCCCGTGCATTGACTCGATCACACTGGCAATGAGAGGCAGCGGGTAGCTGTACCTCACAGTAATCTGATTGATCCCTCGATAGTCAATACACTGGCGCAGACCCCCATCCTTCTTCACAAAAAGTAAACTCGGAGGCAGGTGAAGTGGAGGGCCGAATGTATCCTTGCCCCAGGGTTTCGGAGACATATGTTTCCATAGCCACCGTCTCCTCCTGTGACAGAGGATACACGTGACTCCTAGGAAGTGCTGCGTCTACCAGGAGATTTATCGCACAACCCCCCCGTCGATGAGGTGGTAATTTTAGTCGCCCTCTTCTTAGAGAAGGTGAGAGCCAAATCGGCTTATTCTGAGGGGATGCGCACTGTGGAGACCTGGTCTGGACTTTCCACCGTAGTCGCACCGATGGAAACCCCCACACATCTCCCTGAGCACTCTCGTGACCACCCCTTGAGAGCCCTCTGTTGCCACAAAATAGTGGGGTCATGAAAGGCCAACCAGGGTAAGCCCAGCACCACGGGAAACGCAGGAGAATCAATAAAGAAGAGACTAATTCTCTCCTTATGACCCTCCTGCATAACCATGTCAAGTGGAGCGGTGGCCTCCCTAATCAGTTCAGACCCTAATGGTTGACTATCTAGGGCGTGCACAGGGAAGGGCATATCCACAGGAACAAGGGGAATCCCTAAACTATGAGCAAATGAACAGTCAATAAAATTCCCAGCTGTGCCTGAATCTACTCGCGCCTTATGCTGGGAATGCGGGGAAAACTCAGGAAATGAAATAAACACATATATGTGAGCAACAGGGGGCTCTGGTTGAGCCTGGTGCCGACTCACCTGGGGTGACACAATGCCCTGCCTGCTGCCTCGACTCCCTGAGTAACCCCCCCAGCACCGACCAGCAGTGTGCCCTCTGCGGCCACAGATGGTGCAGGGAATGGCCCCTCCTCCGGTCAACATACGTGCAGCACCTCCCAGCTCCATGGGCGTCGGAGTGGAGGTGCTGGGGGATGAAACTGACAGGTCCCGATCCGGACATCCGCGGGCAGTCAGCAGGTTGTCCAGCCGGATGGACATGTCCACCAGCTGGTCCAATGTGAGAGTGGTGTCTCGGCAGGCCAACTCCCGACGGACGTCCTCACGCAGACTGCACCTGTAGTGATCGATCAGGGCCCTGTTGTTCCATCCCGCGCTGGCGGCCAGGGTCCGGAAGTCCAAGGCAAAATCCTGCACGCTCCTCGTCCCTTGCCTCAGGTGGAACAGACGTTCACCCGCCGCTCGACCCTCAGGCGGGTGGTCGAACACTGCCCAAAAGAGGCGGGTGAACTCTGCGTAATGGTCCAACGCTGCGTCTCCCTCACTCCATATGGCTTTAGCCCACTCCAGGGCTTTGCCTGAGAGGCAGGAGACGAGGGCGGACACACTCTCACGCCCCGAAGGAGCCGGGTGGATGGTCGCCATGTAGAGCTCCAGCTGTAGTAGAAACCCCTGGCATCCGGCAGCCGTCCCATCATACTCCCTTGGGAGCGTGAGTCGAATCCCGCTGGGACCAGGTGGAAGAGGGGTGGACAGTTGGGACCTGTTGTAGTGGGGCTGGTGGAGGCGCTGGAAAACCTCCTCCCCTCTCCCAACGATCCATTGTCTGCAGCACGCGATCCATGGCTGTATCCAGACGTTGCAACATGGTCCAGTGGTTTAAGGGGAAACATGTAAATGTCTTGGAATGGCCTTGTCAAAGCTCAGACCTCAATCCAATTGAGAATCTGTGGTATGACTTAAAGATTGATGTATACCAGCGGAACCCATCCAACTTGAAGGAGTGGAGCAGTTTTGCCTGAAGAATGGGCAAAAATCCCAGTGGCTAGATGTGCCAAGCTTATAGAGACATACCCTCTTGAGACTTGCAGCTGTAAATGCTGCAAAAGGTGGCCCTACAAAGTATTGACCTTGGGGGGATGAATAGTTATGCACGCTCAAGTTTTCTTGTTTGTTTCACAGGAAAAAATATTTAGCATCTTCAAAGTGGTAGGCATGTTGTGTAAATCAAATTATATAAACCCCCAAAAATTGGATTTTAATTCCAGGTTTTAAGGCAACAAAATAGGAAAAATGCCAAGAGGGTGAATACTTTCACAAGCCACTGTACCACAAGCGACTAGCACACAGCCAAGGCAACGAAGGATTGGCTTCGGAACAAGTCTCTGAATGCCTTGAGTCGCCCAGCCAGAGCCCGGACTTGAATACAATTGAACATCTCTGGAGAGACCTGAACATAGATGTGCAGCGAAGCACACGATCCAACCTGGGGGAACTTGAGAGAATCTGCAGAGAAGAATGGAAGAAACTCCCCAAATACAGGTGTGCCAAGCTTGCAGCATCATACCCAAGGAGACTCGAGGCTGTAATCGCTGCCAAAGGTGCTCCAAAAAAGTACTGAGTAAAAGGTCTGAGTACTTATGTAAATGTGATATTTCCATTTTTATTTCCGTTTTTATTTGTAATCAATTTGCACAAAAATAAACACCTGTTTTTGCTTTGTCATTATGCGGTATTGTGTGTAGATTGATGAGGGAAAAAAAAACATTTAAGGCTGTAACGTAACAAAATGTGGAAAAAGTCAAGGGGTCTGAATACTTTCCGAATGCACTTTATCTGCAGGTAGGTGAGTGACCGAGACTGTTGAGGGAGGCTGACCCTGTCTTGTCCTTGTCTGTATCATCCATTAATCTATATTCATGTATTCCTTTGGGCTGATTTGCTTATGGAGCCCAAGTAGACCACATCACTCATACAGTAATGAAAGCCTCCTCTGCCTCCAGCCTGGCAGAAATATTCAATTACACCAACAGGCCAATTCAATTACCAGACGTGCTGACGGGGGCCTGCGGGCCACACACACACAAGCACACACATACACACCTTCACACAAGCCTTTACACACACACATCTTTCACATCGAACACATACCAGACAGACAAGCACACACCTGAGAAATGAGGCACACACACACACATACACAGACACACAGGTGAGCTCCCTCATACTAGTCTCGGATATCTCTGCTTCTCTCTGACATTTCGAAAGGGGAAGAAAACAATTATTCCACCAATAACATCAGGCTTCTCCAGACAACATCTCCTGAACAATCTCTGTCACCATCTGAATAGCTGTCCTCATTCTAATATGACCAGCTAGTCTAGACATCTCACTGCCCCACATGGAGAAGGATAGGTCTGTATCCCAAATGGAATCCTATCCCTTTCATAATCATTTATAGTCGTTTTTATTAGTTGAAGGCCGAGTAGTAGTTTTTATACTATGAATGTACTTTTAAAAATGTATTATTAGACAGCAGAGCAGTAATGTCAGTTCAGCTAAACCTAGGGTATGGCAAAGTGGGTTGTGCGGGGGTGGTTCCAAGGAATCTTTTGGAAGTTGAAGCTCATTTACTGCATTTTTACAGAATTTAAAAACTCAAATGCTATTGGAGAAAAGCAAAAACAGACAAAAATGACCCCATCTTACCACAATATTGGGTTTAAAGGGTCTGTCGAACGACATATACAACGTCAACCACTACTCAACCTCAACATAAAGTTGACTAATTTACTCATGGAATGACGCATACTTAAGTGATAATGGCCTCGAAGCCGGTGTTTGGAGGATATACTGGCACAGGTGTTGTTAGGCCCACGATGAAGTCGAGGGCCGGAAAACCATGCCAATATATCATCCAAACACCGGCTTCGAGGCATTACGACTTTTATACAACGGGTTACCAACAAATTCAAATAATGACTGACATATTTTCATTAAAAACGTTATTTGGATTAATTTATTCATACTATTTCATCCTTCCACCAGATATAGTCCTGACACAAATCTAGCGTTGCTAGAGATGCGACCCAGTCATTCAGTCTTGTTCTGTATCTATAGATGCAACCCAGTCATTCAGTCTTTTTGTTCTGTATCTATGCACGCGACCCAGTTGTTTGTTCGAAATGTTCCATTGCCATACTTGCTTGCAACGTTCTTATCCCTTGCTTTGCTATTGTTATTTATTTTTGCTCTTTGCACCCCAGTATCTCTACTTGCACATCGTCATCTGCACATCTATCACTTCAGTGTTAATGCTAAATTGTAATTATTTCGCCACTATGGTCTATTTATTGCCTTACCTCCCTAATCTTACTACATTTGCACACACTGTATATAGATTTTTTCTATTGTGTTATTGACTGTACGTTTGTTTATTCCATGTGTAACTCTGTGTTGTTGTTTGTGTCGCACTGCTTTGCTTTATCTTGGCCAGGTCGCAGTTGTAAATGAGAACTTGTTCTCAACTGGCCTACCTGGTTAAATAAAGGAGAAATAAATTTTTTTTAAGTAATGATTCACAGTTGCGCATAATGAGTGCCAGGTGTGCGTAATAATGAATCCCAGGACAGGTGGTTAATACTATGGCGATGTCGTACGCCGGAGGGACGAGCTGATGTGACAGTACCACCCCCCCCCCAACCCACCCGACATGCGGTCCCAGCCGCAGGACAATGTCAACCAGGGACGACCCCGAGGAGCGGATCGGTCCGGCGGTGAAGGTGGAAATCATGGATGCTGTTGGGGTCCAGAATGTCCACCACCTGAACCCAACACGGCTCCTCTGGGCCATACCCCTCCCAGTCCACCAGATACTGGAGCCGACCCCACGACATCGGGATCTGACAGCGTACGCCGGGGGAACAGCATCAGCTAGGGGACCAGATGTCGTAGATTTCCACATCTACGTCCCAAACCACTGGACCCTCGACTCGGGAGAATGGGATTATGGGTGACCTCTGGACAGAAGCCTCTCCCGAATCGTAGATACGGGACAGGGCATTGGCCTTGATGTTCTTAGAACCTGGGCGATAGGTCAGCGTGAAGTCAAACCTGGTGAAGAGGGCCGACCTGGCTTGGTGTGGATTCAGTCTCCTCGCTGTCCGTATGTACTCAAGGTTCCGATGGTCAGTGAGGATGGTGAATGGTTCCTTAGCACCCTCCAGCCAGTGTTTCCACTCCTCTAATGCTAACTTCACCGCCAAGAGCTCCCGATCGCCAACGTCATAATTCCTCTCTGCGGGGGACAGTTTCTTGGAGGAGAAAGCACAATGATATAATTTTAGGGGGCCACCTCCTTCTATCTCAACCACAAAAGGTAGCATGGGATCTTGGTGTATTAGCAAAGGGGCGAAGGTAAAATGCCCCTTGAGGAGACAAAAGGCCTCGTAGGCTGATGGAGACCAAACCAACCTACGAGGCCCACCGTTGAGGAGGGAGGTGAGAGCGGCTGCGACGGCGCTGAAGTTCCTGATGAAGCAGTGATAAAAGTTGGCAAACCCCCAAAAACATTGTAACCCCTTGATGGTAGTTGGGACTGGCCATGACCTTACCGCATCTACCTTCTTGTCTTCCATCCTTACTCCCTATGGGCTGATTTGGTAGCCCAAGAAGGAGACAGCCCTCTGGTGGAATTGGCACTTCTTCACCTTGACAAACAGGTGGTTAGCCAAGAAGCGTTCCAGGACTGCTCGAACATGAGTGATGTGATCTTCCAGGTTGATCGAGAAGATCAGGATGTCACCAATGTACACAATCACCTGACGTCCGAGCATGTCCCTGAACACCTTGTTGACAAATGCCTGGAACACTGATGGAGCATTGGCTAAGCCAAAGGGCATAACCAAGTACTCGTAGTGACCAGACATCGTGATGAACATCGTCTTCTACTCATCCCCACTCCCGGATGCGAATGAGATTGTAGGCACTCTGCAGGTCCAGTTTGGTGAAGAACAGGGCCCCGCAGAACTGCTCGATGGCTGACGGCACCAGCGGGAGAGGGTTCAGATACTTCGTGGTGATAACATTGAGTCCACGGTAATCGATACAAGGTCGTAATCCTCCCTCCTTCTTGGCCACGAAGAAGAAACCAGTCGATGCAGGGGACATGGACCTGTGGATGAAACCCTGTTGGAGAGCCTCTTGAATGTAGTCCTCCATGGCCTGGGTCTCAGACACTGACAGTCTGTGCGGAGGTGTAGCACTGGAAAACTGATCAATGGCACAGTCCCAGGGGAGATGAGGAGGGAAACAGATAATGCGGGTCTTGGAGAATACCTCCCTTAGATCCTGATATTACTCCGGGATGTTGGGCTGGAGTGCAACCACAGGACTCTCAACCGACATGGAACCACAAGGGACAGGAAAGCAGGTCTTCCGGCATTCAGGCGACCAGTCGGGGATTCTCATCCTCAACCATGAGATGGTAGGGTTATGGCGCTGAAGCCAAAGTAGGCAGAGGATGATCTTGTGAACTGGTGCACTGGTGATGAGGAAGGGGATGTTTCCCTGGTGATTGGGCTCCACTGTGAGGGTGAGTGGTTGGCTGATGTGTGTGATGGTTCCGGATCCTAGAGGCTGACAGTCGACACCTTAAACAGGAAAAGGATAGGAGAGCGGGTAGGTAGTAATATTGAGAGAGAATGCAAGGGTCTGGTCCATAAAGTTCCCTGCAGCATCAGAATCCACCAAAGATGTAGACACAGGGCATGAGGGACAGTCAGCCAGAGTGATGGGTACTAAAAAGAGTCTAACAGGAAGAGCAGTAGATGGAATACTCACTCCTGGTCCAGGGGATGTAACATCACGTGACCATCCCTCTGCTCTAGGGGATCCCGGATTCTGAAGTAACGGACACCGCTAGCGCTTGTACCCTCCCTGGCCACAGTACAGACCGAGCCCCAGCTGTATCCGTCTGCATTGTTCCACCGCGGGAAGGCGTGTGACCCCTACCTCCATGGGTTCAGGCTCTGATCCCGAACACTCGCCGGAGGGAGAGAAGCGATGGAAATGCCTACACTCCTGGAGGAGGTTATTCAGACGGATGGCCATCGCGGTAGCGTCCCACCCCGCCAACAGTAGGTGAAAGTGCAGCGAGCCAAATTCAAAACATCAAAAATCTCAAAATTAAAATTCCTCAGGCATACAAGTATTTTACACCATTTAAAATATAAAATTCTCGTTAATACAGCCACAGTGTCTGATTTCAAAAAGCTTTACAGCGAAAGCACCACAAACGATTATGTTAGGTCACCACCAAGTCACAGAAAAACACAGCCATTTTTCCAGCCAACGAGAGGAGTCACAAAAAGCAGAAATATAGATCAAATGAATCACTAACCTTTGACGATCTTCATCAGATGACACTCATAGGACTTCATGTTACACAATACATGTATGTTTTGTTCGATAAAGTGCATATTTATATCCAAAAATCTCATTTTACATTGGCATGTTATGTTCAATAGTTCCAAAACATGCTGTGATTTTGCAGAGAGCCACATCAATTTACAGAAATACTCTTAATAAACATTGATAAGAGATACAACTATTATACATGGAACTTTAGATAAACCTCTCCTTAATGCAACCGCTGTGTCATATTTTTTAAAAACTTAACGGAAAAAGCATACCATGCAATAATCTGAGTACGGCGTTCAGAGCCCAAACAAGCCAAAAAGATATCCGCCATGTTGTGGAGTCAACATTAGTCAGAAATAAATATTCACTTATCTTTGATGATCTTCATCAGAATGCACTCCCAGGAATCCCAGTTCCACAGTAAATGTTTGATTTGTTCGATAAAGTTCATCATTTATTTCCAAACACCTCCTTTTGTTAACGCGTTTGGTAAACAAATTCAATCTCATGACGTGCGTGCAAGTCCAGCGGAAAGGTCGGACGAAAAGTCCAAAAAGTTCCGTTACAGTCCGTAGATACATGTCAAATGAAGTATAGAATCAATCTTTAGGATGTTTTTTTATCATAAATCTTCAATAATGTTCCAACCGGAGAATTCCTTTGTCTGTAGAAAAGCAATGGAAAGCGAGGTAACTTTCACATGAACGCGCGTCACGAGTCCATGGCACTCTGCCAGACACCTGGCTCAATCCCCTCTCATTCCCCCTTCCTTCACACTAGAAGCCTGAAACAACGTTCTAAAGACTGTTGACATCTAGTGGAAGCCTTAGGAAGTGCAACATGACCAATATCCCACTGTATCTTCAATAGGGAATGAAGGGAAAATATCCCACCTTGTCTTTAGCGTATTTTGTTTTGTCGGCATTTGGAAAGGTTCCCGACAAATTAGCTTTTTCCATCAGGCCTGTGGTGAATTTTGTATATATATTTTTTACATGTACTTTACTCGTATAAAAAGGATGGATGGAAACCTGGTTCATGTAATAATACATTTTAAAAAACATGATCTTTTCATCTTACAAATATATCAAATTCAAATTTAATGGACATGACCATGATGTCTCTGAAGAGTGGGTTGCTGAATGGTAGCCTATCTACATCTGGCACGTTTTCCCAAACAAGGCCTCTCTCTCCCGGGCTAAAGCCATCCGCAAGCACCCTGCCATGGAGCATAGAGCCTGGAACATCTGTGTCCTGTTTGGACAATCTCACTTTGTTTGATGATGTTTTAGGGGGATCCACTTGAACACTCTGAGTGCGTCCCATATGGCACTCTATTCCCTATATTGTGCACCAATTTTGACACACACCTTGAAATAAACACATACCAGACAAACAGACACACACCTTAGATATGGGAGCCACAGCCTGTCACATGCACACGCACAGAGACCGAAGTAGTGCACTATATAGAGAATAGGCTGCCATTTGGGAAGCAGAATCTCTGTTTTAGGAATGAATAGATGTTGTGTCTGTTTAGCATAATGAAAGGCTCCCTGTCGGCTCACAGAACCATGCATTATTCATACATTATTATTCATCAGTCTAATCAAATCGACGAGGCACAGGCAGACACCTGCAGCTCAGAGATAGTCGTGCATATACACACTTTAGAAGTAGGGGCTATGTACTGGCGCACACACAACTTAGAAGTTGGGTTCACAAGTGGGGGCTGTCGCACACACGCCTTAGAAGTGGGGGTCGCACACCTTAGAAATAGGGGCCTCAAGCTGTCACACACATACACACCCGATGGCCAGTTCAGGAGTATGAAAACATTTTCGGATATAAATATTTTTATGTAGATTGAACAGATATGATTTTTGTATTCATTTTTATCTCTATCTGCACCATTCAGAACGTTTTCTAGAGTGGATATTAAAACATAACATGTCTCACTACCTGTCTGGATTGGAAACACCAATGGTCTATGGTCCCCAAACCCTACGGTGGAAAACAGTGTGTCGGTCTCCCTTTGTGAACCTGCTGCTTTATCCTCTCTAATAGCCCCTCACCATGGGGAGGGGCTTACAGCTCTTACAGCTCCGGTCATCTTAATTAGGGTGAGCAAACCAAAACCATTTTTTTGCATTTTGCAACAGAAAACAAAAAACAAAAACAAAAGAACAATCTAGAACAATGAACATCTCTTGCAAAACAGATTTCAATTAGATAAACCTGTATAAATAAAGGTTAAATAAATATTGGAATTTTCAAGAATAAAGTCAAAATGAAGTGAATAAAGTGGCAATATTTTCAGAATAAAGAAGCATTATTTTTTTAATAGTCTAAATTAAGCTTCAAGAAAAAAGTTTGAATATAATAGACTTTAAATGTATTTTTGAGAACAAAGTAACATTTTGAGAATAGAATAAACTAGACATTTATTTTGGAGAACAAAGTCAACATTTTTAGATAAAGTGTTATTTTTCAAGATTAAAGTAGGGGATTTGGCTAATTCCATGCCTCCTTGGCTCCCCTTTGATGTGTATGCCACTGTTGAAGTGCCTGAGTTAGATGACCTAGTGAAACTATACTTTAGAATTTTCTTTAGTAACCAAACATTACAGCTAAAGCCATCTATGCAGCCATGTACAGTATTGCATCCAAGTCCATGTGGTTCCTCTTATATAAACTATATATAAACTATATATAAACAACATTTTTCTTTGCATCATACTGGCAGTCTACACGTTGTCTTTACTGGATTACATGGGTTGTTTCACTAACTCGGTGCCTTTGAGAAGTAAGTGCCTATTAGATGACAAATAAAGTAACAGGGTAGACAATTTCTTCTTAAATCAGCCATCAATTCCTTTGTAACAGTGGCAATTCAATGCAAAATTCACAAAAAAAAATGAAATTGTTATAAAATTTACAACCTGTCTATCCATTGGTAGTAGGGTTGACATGTTATGCTCGGACTACTCAAAAGTAGAACCAGTTCAACTGCTTTAAATCTATGTTTTTACTATTTTCTATGGTTCTTTTGAAAAAAAGATTTAAAAAGGAATAGTTTTAGCATATTAAAACGAGAGTTCAGTTAACTGTAGCCCTTTCCTGCAGTCAAATGACATACAGTTGAAGTTTACATACACCTTATCCAAATACATTTAAACTCAGTTTTTCGCAACCCCTGACATTTAATCCTAGTAAAAATTCCCTGTTTTAGGTCAGTTAGGATCGCGACTTTATTTTGAGAATGTGAAATGTAAGAATAATAGTAGGGAGAATTATTGATTTCAGCTTTTATTTCATTCATCACATTCTCAGTGGGTCAGAAGTTCACATAGACTCAATTAGTATTTGGTAGCATTGCCTTTAAATTGTTTAACTTGGGTCAAACATTTTGGGTAGCCTTCCACAAGCTTTCCACAATAAGTTGGGTGAATTTTGGCCCATTCCTCCTGACAGAGCTGGTGTAACTGAGTCAGGTTTGTAGGCCTCCTTGCTCGTACACGCTTTTCCAGTTCTGCCCACAGTTCTGCCCACAGTTCTGCCTGTTCTATAGGATTAAGGTCAGGGCTTTGTGATGGCCACTCCAATACCTTGACTTTGTTGTCCTTAAGCCATTTTGCTACAACTTTGGAAGTATGCTTTGGGGTCTTTGTCCATTTGGAAGACCCATTTCCGACCAAGCTTTAACTTCCTGACTGATGTCTTGAGATGTTGCTTCAACATATCAACATAATCTTCCTGCCTCACGATGCCATCTATTTTGTGAAGTGCACCAGTCCCTCCTGCAGCAAAGCACCCCCACAACATGATGCTGCCACCCCCGTGCTTCACGGTTGGGATGGTGTTCTTCAGCTTGCAAGCATCTCCCTTTTTCCTCCAAACTTAATGATGGTCATTATGGCAAAACAGTTATATTTTTGTCTCATCAGAAAAGTACGATCTTTGTCCCCATGTGCAGTTGCAAACCGTAGTCTGGCATTTTTATGGCGATTTTGGAGCAGTGGCTTCTCCCTTGCTGAGCAGTCTTTCAGGTTATGTGGATATAGCACTCGTTTTACTGTGGATATAGACACATTTGTACCTGTTTCCTCCAGCATCTTCACAAGAGCTTTTGCTGTTGTTCTGGGATTGATTTACTTTTCGCACCAAAGTACATTCATCTCTAGGGGATAGAATGCGTTTCCTCCATGAGCAGTATGACGGCCGCGTGGTTCCATGGTGTTTATACTTGTGTACTATTGTTTGTACAGATGAACGTGGTACCTTCAGGCATTTGGAAATTGCTCCTAAGGATGAACCAGACTTGTGGAGGTCTACAATTTATTTTCTAAGGTCTTGGATGATTTCTTTTCATTTTCCAATGATGTCAAGCAAAGAGGCACTGAGTTTGAAGGTAGGCCTTGAAATGCATCCACAGGTACACCTCCAATTGACTGAAAATGTTAGCACAGCTGGAAACTGTTGTCCTGCTGAAAGGAGCAATAAAGCTGGCCTTCTTTAAGCTAGTTGAGTATCTGGAGCATTAGCATTTGTGGGTTCGATTACAGGCTCAAAATGGCCAGAAACAAATAACTTTCTTCTCAAACTGGTCAGTCTATTCTTGTTCTGAGAAATGAATGCTATTCCATGCGAGAAATTGCCAAGAAACTGAAGATCTCATACAATGCTGTGTACTTCTCCCTTCACAGAACAGCGCAAAACTGTCTCTAACCAGAATAAAAAGAGGAGTGGGAGGCCCCGGGCCACAACTGAGCAAGAGCACAAGTACATTAGTGTCTAGTTTGAGAAACAGACGCCTCACAAGTCCTCAACTGGCAGCTTTGTTAAATAGTACCCGCAAAACACCAGTCTCCACGTCAACAGTGAAGAGGCGACTCCGGGATGCTGGCCTTCTAGACAGAGTTGCAAAGGAAAAGCCATATCTCAGACTGGCCAGTAAAAAGTAAAGAGATTAAGATGGGCAAAAGAACACAGACACTGGACAGAGGAACTCTGGGAAAGGGCAGTGCGGAGTACAATAGAGATGGCATCATCTGTGGATCTGTTAGGGCGGTATGCAAATTGGAGTCGGTCTAGGGTTTCTGGGATGATGGTGTTGATGTGAGCCATGACCAGCCTTTCAAAGCACTTCATGGCTACAGAAGTGAGTGCTACGGGTCGGTAGTCATTTAGGCAGGTTACCTTAATGTTCTTGGGCACAGGGTCTATGGTGGTCTGCTTGAAACATGTTGGTATTACAGACTAAGACAGGGAGAGGTTGAGAATGTCAGAGAAGACACTTGCCAGTTGGTCAGTGTTTGCTCGGAGTACACGTCCTGGTAATCTGTCTGGCCCTGCGTTGTTGTGAATGTTGAGCTGTTTAAAGGTCTTACTCACATCGGCTGCGGAGAGCAGGATCACACAGTCATCCGGAAAACCTGGTGCTCTCATGCATGTTTCAGTGTTTGTTCTGAACCTGTTAGTTGTTTAGCACCCCCTAATGGCAGTTTAAGTGCAGCAGTGTTTAATTTACCTGTTTGTGTCATGTGACAGGAAGCAGTTTCAGAAGGGAAGCAATGTGTTAGATGTGCAAGTTTGACAGAGTAGTTACAATCCTTCAACATCCTTCTTTATAAGCTTTGTAAGAAGCAATGTCTTTAAGTACATTTGTTTCTAAACACAAGATAAATGTTTATCACATTTCATTTTCATGTTTCTATGAAAGATGAAGAATAGCTTCAGTGCTATTTCTCCATAGGGACACCTAGCTGAACAATAAAGCATTCAGTTGCATCCTAGTAACTTTATATTGGAGTCTAGATTGAGCACTCTTATTCCGTACATTTAGCGCAGTTATTGTGAAATACATTCTGTGCTCTATATTACTGTAGCTGAAAACATGTACTTTTGTGTTTGTTGCAGTTTCATACTGTGATTCAAGTAAACTTCCAAAACGGCACCCTGCTTCTCACTGAGTTATTTCAGCAGGTAGCCTAGTGGTTAGAGCTTCTATGCCATACAACACTCCTTCATTGGCCTCCAACTGCTCTTAAACGCTAGTAAAACCAAATGCATACTTTTCAACTATTCGCTGCCTGCACCTGCTCGCCCCACTAGCATCACTACTCTGGACGGTTCTGACTTAGAATATGTGGACAACTACAAATACCTAGGTGTCTGGCTAGACTGTAAACTCTCCTTCCAGACTCATATTAAACATCTCCAATCCAAAATTAAATCTAGAATTGGCTTCCTATTTCGCAAACAAAGCCTCCTTCACTCACGCCGCCAAACATACCCTCTTTGACGATGTCATTTACAAAATAGCTTCCAATGCTCTACTTGCAAACTGGATGCAGTCTATCACAGTGCCATCCGTTTTGTCACCAAAGCCCCTTATACCACCCACCACTGCTCCGCCTTATCTCAGCTCACTGGTCACGATAACAACACTCACCCGTAGCACGCGCTCCAGCAGGTGTATCTCACTGGTCATCCCCAAAGCCAACACCTACTTTGGCCGACTCTCCTTCCAGTTCTCTGCTGCCAATGACTGGAACAAATTGCAAACATTGCTGAAGCTGGACTTATATTTCCCTCACTAACTTCAAGCATCAGCTATCTTAGCAGCTAACAGATCGCTGCAGCTGTACACAGCCCATCTGTAAATACCTCACCCAATCTACCTACCTCATCCCCATATTGTTTTATTTTATTTTCTGCTATTTTGCACACCAGTATTTCTACTTGCACATCATCATCTGCTCATCTATCATTCCAGTGTTAATTTGCTGAACTGTAATTACTTCGCTACTATGGCCTATTTATTGCCTTACATCCTCACGACCATTTGCACACACTGTATATAGACTTTATTTTTTTTCTATTGTGTTAGACTGTACGCTTGTTTATTCCATGTGTAACTCTATGTTGTTGTTTGTGTCGCACTGCTTTGCTTTATCTTGGCCAGGTCACAGTTGTAAATGAGAACTTGTTCTCAACTAGCTTACCTGGTTAAATAAAGGTGAAATATATTTTTTTTAATGAAAGCGTTGGACAAGTAACCAAAAGGTTGTAAGATCGAATCTCCGAGCAGACAATGTAAAAATCTTTCGTTCTGCCCCTGAACAAGGCCGTTAACCCACTGTTCCTAGGCCGTCACTGAAAATAAGAATTTGTTCTTAACTGACTTGCCTGGTTAAATAAAGGTAAAATAAAAGAATGTGTAAAAATTCATTGAGTGTTTAGCTAACTGGATAAGGGCTACTATACTAGTAGAAAGAGGAGGGAAGTGCTACTAAGGTACACAATAGTACATTTTGGTATAGAAGGTGCTCCTTGGTAAAAGGGGTAAATTGGTAATCAAAAAGAAAGGAGGACCAAGGCACTGTTCACATAATTACTAAAATGCCTTTATTAGTATGGCATGTTCAATAGAAACAAAGTTTTTTTAAAACAACGCGTTTCGGCTGCATGGCCTTCATCAGGGAGTACAAAAAAAAGGAATACAATGTCCTCTTTTGAACAGCTTTTCCAATTAGCCCTAATTGAAAGAATGAGTGGTTACACAATTGATTGGACACACCTAGTAAGCAAGAATATACACATTAAAAGGTGAAATGCTGTAGCTATGTTATCATAAAGATACAACTCCAAGCTAGAAGTATCAGAACACTTGAAAGGTAGTTCTAACCTTAAATATGACTGGGAGAAGTGTCAAGAAT
The DNA here is from genome assembly GCF_018296145.1 of Oncorhynchus tshawytscha. Classification (NCBI taxonomy): domain Eukaryota; kingdom Metazoa; phylum Chordata; class Actinopteri; order Salmoniformes; family Salmonidae; genus Oncorhynchus; species Oncorhynchus tshawytscha. The sequence goes on along the minus strand of NC_056437.1, from coordinate 63,464,969 downwards.
AAGAATGCAATATATTCCCTAGTACACTAGAACACAGCAAAAAATGAACAACAACAGTCTAAACATAGCTGAGGGCAATTGACCAAATGTCCACTAGATGACAGCAAATGGACCTATCACAACCCTACAGGAAGGGTGAGAAATCCATATCTTCATTTAAACCAGGGTATTTAGTGGCCTGTAGTTTGTAAATCCAAAAACTTTCCCTTTGGTTTAACTGTTTAAGACGGTCCCCTTTTCTAATAGAGGCCGGAACATGATCAATACCCATAGCTTGTAGGTAGGCAGGTTTGCCATGGTGTAAGGACTTGTAGTACCTGTGATCAACATTTCTGGAGAACCCCTTTCTGATGGGAGTGGGCTCACTCACAATTTTGCCTAAGAACACAGCCATGAATAAAGAATGGTACCAAAACATCCTCAGAGAGCAATTTCTCCCAACCATCCAGGAACAGTTTGGTGACGAACAATGCCTTTTCCAGCATGATGGAGCACCTTGCCATAAGGCAAAAGTGATAACTAAGTGGATCGGGGAACAAAACATTGATATTTTGGGTCCATGGCCAGGAAACTCCCCAGATCGTAATCCCATTGAGAACTTGTGGTCAATCCTCAAGAAGCGGGTGACAAACAAAACCCCACAAATTCTGACAAATTCCAAGCATTGATTATGCATGAATGGGCTGCCATCAGTCAGGATGTGGCCCAGAAGTTAATTGACAGCATGTCAGGACAGATTGCAGAGGTCTTGAAAAAGAAGGGTCAACACTGCAAATATTGACTCCTTGCGTGAACTTCATGTAATTGTCAATAAAAGCCTTTGACACTTATGAAATGCTTGTAACTATACTTCGATATTCCATAGTAACATCTGACAAAAATATCTAAAGACGGCAAACTTTGTGAAAATTTATATTTGTGTCATTCTCAAAACTTTTGGCCACGACTGTACAGAGACACAGATAAAAGGGATACACACACAGTAGTGTACAAATACACCGTGGTTGAGAAACAAATAGTACTGTAAATACACATACCAACAGAGAGAGAAGCAGATTACATATTATGAGACACAGTTGTCTACAGAGGGACATACGGTGCCTTGCAAAGGTATTCATCCCCCTTGGCGGTTTTCCTATTTTGTTGCATTACAACCTGTAATTTAAATGGATTTTTATTTGGAATTAATGGAACGGACATACACAAAATAGCTTAAATTGGTGACGTGAAATGGGATAAATTACTTGTTGCAAAAATGTAAAAAAATAAAAAACGGAAAAGTGGTGCTATGAAGGCCCTAAATAAGATCTGGTGCAACCAATTACCTTCAGAAGTCACATAATTAGTTAGAAATGCACACAGGTGGACTTTATTTAAGTGTCACATGATCTCAGTATATATACACCTGTTCTGAAAGGCCCCAGAGTCTGCAACACCACTAAGCAAGGGGCACCACCAAGCAAGCGGCACCATGAAAACCAAGGAGCTCTCCAAACAGGTCAGGGACAAAGTTGTGGAGAAGTACAGATCAGGGTTGGGTTATAAAAACAATATCCTAAACTTTGAACATCCCACAGAGCACCATTAAATCCATTATTCAAAAATGGAAAGAATATGGCACCACAACAAACCTGCCAAGAGAGGTCGGCCCACCAAAACTCACAGACCAGGCAAGGAGGGCATTAATCAGAGGCAACAAAGAGACCAAAGATAACCCACCCTTAAGGGTGCCAACCGGAAGTGCCATAATTGGTGTCATAGGGGCTGTTTCGAAGGGTTAAAAAAGTCAGATCTTTCCAAAACTTCATATGTGCGATTAGGCAACCCTCATGAACTGTAAATCAGTCATGTCTCCCATAAAATTTCCAAGAAAAACTCACACACAGCTTGGACGGAGGGACACAGTGTGGTGCGTAGAGACAGACAGAGCCTGCAATAGTTACCTTTGTTTGAAATATTAAAGAACCGTCAGACCTAAAGTTCTGAAACTTTAGAAACCTGTTCTAGAGCTCAGGTCGATAGTGCGTGGTGAGTTATATGGCTCTAGAACGTCCTCGGAATGAGAAACAGCCTCATACATTTGCAATAACATCAATTCATTTAGACCATTACGAAAATGACGACATTTAGAAAAGTCCCAGAGTCGCAAGACTAGGTCCATTGAAACCAGCTCGGCCCATAGAGACAGACCCCAATGTTTCTGTCCGATAGCTCATTCAAGGACTCTGTAGCACTCATTTTCAGCACCAATTAAGGTCTTGCTCGGGCACCGAATGACCTATCGAGCCGAAACTTGGTATTCTGGGTCGCCTCAGCTAGGCCTACACATAATGTCAGAACTGGACCCGCAGCTAGAACGTAACTTTGTGTTTTATGTTTTTATTATGGTTTGAACAGAAGGTGCTGTGAATTTTGGGCCAGCTCTGAAATATGTGATAGTTGGCTTCTAAATTAGTTGGAAAAAGTGGGTGTGGTGTCAGTTTGTATCAGTTTGGTGTCAAAATGATATCTAATTGACTGATGGACGGTGACTTGCTGGCTGACTTTTGTCCATTTGCAATATGTTTAAACAGTGAGGTACCATCACCAAAATGACATTCTGCAATCAACACCAATGAGCGATGGAGAGGAACCAGAATCACTGCCCGGCCATCCCGAGTTCATCAGGCCAGTCAATTTCGCATTCCTGCAGTATTTTTGAGCATGAAAAATTTGTGATGGTAAATGCCCATTGAAACATATTGCAAATGCACAGTGCATTTGCAATATGATTCAACAGTGAAAAAACATCACCAAATGGATATGATGAAATCAACACCACGAGCGATGGAGAGGAACCATTATCACTGCCCCCATCCCGAGTTCATCAAGCCAGTCAATTTTGCATTTCTGCAGTATTTTTGAGCATGTCAAATTCTTAATGGTAAATGCACATTGAAACATATTGCAAATGCACAGCCGTGCACCTGGTGATTGGAACGGGTTACCAGGAGCACATTTTTAAAATGTTTTTTAATGCCATTACAGGGCAGCAAGGGGTCCACGGTTGGGTAGGGAGCACCCACCACCCATGCCCATCCAATAGCGGGCACTCCTTGTCATTTTGGACATTTTTCAAAAAATTGTTAAAAAACAACAGTCCCACTTCTCCCTCATCATACATGACAAATAGACCATCTAGGTTGATTCATGGCTTAACATAGTGCTATATATCATTTTGGCAGTATAAATGCCTTTTGGACATGGTTCACTGACTTTTGTGTTTGTAAACCGACTTCCATTGATCGTACATGGCAAATGGACATAACATCCTGATTTGGCACTTTCAAATCTTTCATATTGCATTTGGACATTTCTTATTGCATTTGGCCAAAAAAAAGTGACTTTTGACTTGGACTTCCTATGAAATCATATTGCAAATGGACAACACATATGCCTTATGGACAAGTAAAAAACAATTTTTTAAAATTATGATAATCAAATATGACAAAAGTATGTTCATACAGTTCTTATACATGTGTAATTGACAAAACATCGAAAGAACTTCGTAAAACGGTCCAGAAAGCCCTTTTTTAAGGGGGTGATACATTTTTGAATTTTTTTTCACATTTTCGACTTTTGACTTCCTATGAAATCATTTTGCAAATGGACAAAACATATGTCTTATGGACAAGTAAAAAAAGGGGGTGATAAGTTTTTTCAAATTATTTGCGATTTCTGACTTTCTATGAAATCTTATTGCAAATGGACAAAACATATGCCTTATGCAGAAAGCACTTTTTTAAGGGGGTGATAAGTTTCTGAATTTTTTTTCAATTTCTCAAAATTTTACTCTTGGATCTTGACGTGTGTTACATTTGCAATATGAAAAATTACGGTGGAGCGCACTCGCCATCTGTTGGATTTTTGCAGTCTTGGCATTTGCCATATGGCAATTGCAATCAACTTTGAATGAAACAACGCCGAATTGAGTGGTATTGGACACCGTGTATATGTTTTGTAAGGTGCCAATATGTTCCCATTCATTTTTGTACATTTCAGGGGGGTATTCCCTTACAGGGATTTTTATACCTGTATGTGGGTGTCTGAAGAAGGCTGTTTTCATAGTGCTATTTCACTGTGCGCATGAGCCACATTTGTAGTTCCCATTTGGGATAGGTGTCAATATTGTCTGAGTGGGCTCAGGGGGCATGTCAGATCTCACCAAGCTATCTCCAATATTGCGACCACTGTTATAGACCACCAGTGGGGGTTCCTTTAAGAGGTGTGCGATTTTTATAAAAAATTTGTCTGATTGTAGAATATGCCCATGCTTTTTCAGGATCGCTTTCATTTTCTCCGAACCCTTGGTGTACTTAGTGCCAAAGACAGTTGCATTATTTTCTTCTTTGGTTTAGTTTTTAGTAATTCCTCTCTTGGTTTTTGAGATCTTTTTTATATATTGTCTCGAACAGGTATTCCCAAATTGGGGTACGCACCTGTCGACGACGCAAGTTGTTCCTCGGGGTACGCCAAATAAAAATGCGATTCACATTTACAAAAATAAAAAAATAAATCTTCACATTTTCAAACAGTCCATTTATATTTTTACAACGGGGCAATACATTTGGGTGAGTTTTTCCCCCCTCACCTGAGCAGCCTTTTTTCACTGCCAAAGATAAAATTAAACCATCTAGTGTTCAACAAAATAACAACAATGTCAAATACAGGTAGACTAGTCAAATAATTAACATCCAATCACATTAATAGTTAATCTCTCGCGGGAATTCCACTAACAGTGCTTATGTAGCCAAACGTAGCTACTGCTAATTTCATTTCCTCAAAAATGGATTTTAAAGACACATACTAGCTCTACTGGTAGTAATGTTTTGTCATTTTTATTAGGATTCCCATTAGCTGACGACATAACGCTAGCTAATCTTCCTGGGGTCCAACACCAGTTAACAAGAAAATACAAACAACCACTATCAAGACTTCAAACATTCAACAAGTAGACAATACAGACAATTAGAATACCTGACAGGAAACACTTAACATTCAGTTGATACTTTCTACTTTCTATTTGCTGTCCAGTCATACGGTCTATCACATTAGATGTTTTTTTTCTTGAAGGTTGATTTACTTTTTGCCTGAGAAATATGGATTGGTAAAAAGTTCCATTCAGCTATAGCTCTATATAAAATTATAAGCGATTTGTCCTTGGCTTGAGTTGTTTTAGCTTCCCTGAATGTGCCTGTCTGGTTTGGTGGTTATGCGTGTTGCTAGTAGGTACTAATTGGACTGAAAAATAATGTGGTTTTTCGAAAAATATAACATTCCTAAAGAAAATCAAAAGACTACCGTAATTTCCGGACTATAAGCCGCTACTTTTTTCCCACGCTTTGAACCTCGCGGTTTATACAATGACGCGGCTAATTTATGGATTTTTCCCGCTTTCACAAGATTCATGCCGCCAAAAAACTGAGCACCGTCACATAATGTGACGTAAATCGAGCGCGCTCAAACTTCTCATCATTCTGATTACGGTAGTCATTTTGTCACCCTCATCATGAAAAAGATACGGAGAAATGCATATGATGCAGCTTTCAAGTTGAAGGCGATCGATCTGGCTGTTGGAAAAGGAAATGGAGCTGCTGACAGCGTGGAGCATTGTCAAAAAATCCAATATCATCAACGGGTTTCGAAAGGCTGGACTGTTGCGTGTTGAAGAGGGCAGCGATCCAACATCGGATGAAGCAATTCTGAGGCTATTCAACTCCGACACCGAAGGAGATGACTTCAGTGGTTTCAGTGCACAGGAGGAGGAAGATAGTGACCAATGACTTTCTTGGTAGGCTACTGTTTAATTTTTGTTACAAGCCGTGTTTCGTTAAAGCCTATTTATTTTTGCTACAACCCGTGTTTCGTTTAAAGGCTGTGTGAAGTTAATTTGTTTCAATGTACCGATAGGCTCCTGCGGCTTATAGACATGTGCGGCTTATTTATGTACAAAATACATATTTTTTAATAATTCAGTGGGTGCGGTTTATATTCAGGTGCGCTTAATAGTCCAGCAATTACGGTAGATAGTAATTCGTTTTTAACGTGAAGACGTGAGAGATTCTGATGCATTTTAATAATATTAATTTGGTAAGAGCAATGAAGAGATAATCTGGCAGCCCTGTTTTGAGCCATTGAGTTTGTTTTTTAATATCTTTCTTTGCTGCCGATGACCATATAACCGGACAGTACTCTAAGTGTGATAGGACCAGGGATTAAATCACCTGATTAAGAGTGCTAGATATTACATACTCTGAACATTTTCTTCTAGCAGCAATTCCCTTAACAATCTTAATAACAATATTATCTGTGTTCTAACCATGATAAAGCTACAACATGATGCCAAGTATTCTTTTTTTTCCACTTGCTCTACATGTAATTCTATTCATCGACAAATTCAATTGCTACTACCAGCAGTACTATACCTGCACCTGTCGACAACACAAGCTGTTCTGCTTTCACGAGCACATCCAATGCTAGCGTCAGTAATTCTACATTTGTTGTTAGCCCAGCTAGCATGGACACTGACAGTTGTGAATCTGATGCAGTCGAAGAGCTACTGCCCCCTTACCCGGAAAAGCACCGAACAACAGACAGGGACGTTGGACCATCGAAGAGGCGCGAATATGATAACTACATTCATTTGGGGTTCACTTGTATTGGAGTAGTGCCTTTCCTCAGCCACATTGTGTTATTTGTGCAAAAGTACTCTCTCAGAACTTGATGAAACCTTCACTCTTGCGCAGACATTTAGAAACAAACATCACTGCTCTAGAGGAGATCTGCATGGAGGAATGGGCCAAAATACCAGAAACAGTGTGTGAAAACCTTGTGAAGACTTCCAGAAAACATTTGACCTCTGTCATTGCCAACAAAGGGTATATAACAAAGAATTGAGATAAACTTTTGTTATTGACCAAATACTTATTTTCCACCATAATTTGCAAATAAATTCATTAAAAATCCTACAATGTGATTTTCTGGATTTTTTTTCTCATTTTGTCTGTCATAGTTGAAGTGTACCTATGATGAAAATTACAGGCCTCTCTCATCTTTTTAAGTGGGAGAACTTGCACAATTGGTGGCTGACTAAATACTTTTTTGCCCCACTGTATAATGTGAGCTACCGAGTGGCTAGGACAGGCAAGCCCCATTCTATTGTGGAGGACTTAATTGTTCCTGCTGCCACGGATATGGCTGGGACAATATTGGAGGAAAAGGCCCAAAAAACTATACAGACAATGCCTTCATCAAACTACACTGTTTCACAACGCATCAGTGACATGGCAGGTGATGTTTTGAAACAAGTCTGTGAATTTCATGCATTACAGCCGTTACTCCTAGACGTTCCCACTTCACAATAACAGCACTGACTTGTTGGAAAGATGGCATCCTATGACGGTTCCACATTGAAAGTCACTGAGCTCTTCAGTAAGGCAATTCTACTGCCAATGTTTCTCTGGAGATTGCATAGTTGTGTGCTCGATTTTATACACCTGTCAGTAACGGGTGTAGCTGAAATAGCTGAATCCACTCATTTGAAGCGGTGTCCACATACACTATATATACACAAAAGTATCTTGGCAAAGGAGAAATGCTCACTGACGGGGATGTAAAGAAATTTGTGCACAACATTTGAAAGAAATAAGCTTCTTGTGCATATGGGAAATGTCAGATTTTGTTTTATTTCAGCTCATGAAACACTTTACGTGTAGCGTTTACATTTCTGTGCAGTGTGTATATATATATACATACACACACACACACACACACATTTGTCAATCTGATAGCTGGAAAATATATTCATTATTTTTACTTTCCTCCGCACAAGCAAACTGATTGAAAGGCCATTTCATAAACACACACATCCACTTGCTATCACTTGGTGTCACATGATTTCTCAGCACACGTCAGGGACTTTCGTAGAGCCTTATTCTCTATCCATTAACTCACGTCATATAAATGTATGTGCTTATCTGACATTGACCATTGTTTACAATCAACTTGGCAACACTGAACTACAATCCAAAACAAGCCATGCATAGTACTTTGTCTTTTTTCAGTTGTTCTTCCAATGAGACAGTGAACAAGGATGTACATTCACAGGAAGTCCCCCAACCCCTAAGTACAACCTGTACAAAGCACAGTGGCCATTGAGATTGTAAAAAAAAAAAAAAAGGACATATCAATTGTGGATTATAAAATTACAGTCCTTCAGCAAACTTATACAACCAACATGTAACAGTTACACTTTTTCATGCAAAAGTAACAATCATTTTCAGTTTTTCAAGAAACATTATAAATGACAATTTATAAAGCAATTTATAAAAACTTTACACAGCAGATAAAAAGAACGAGTGTTCATTGCATTGCTTTTATCTCTGTGGTTTAGCGGAAAGTGATCAAGTACTCAGGATATGCCTGAATGTCGTTGAATACAACGAACATGGATGGCCCTGATAGGTTGTCTGTCACGCTGTCGTAGAGTTGAGCAGATGTTGTGTTTTTAGCTGGAGGCACTATCATCCCCTGTCGTCCTGTTGTGAAATCTCCAGTCAGAACTCGGCAGAGAAAAATATACTTCTGTCCTTGTGGATCTGGTCTTGAGTATGTGTTACTGGCAGAATATCTGGCAGAAACGGCAAAATATGTGCCATTTCCATACAATGCAGCTGAAAAAAATATAGTTTCGATTTTAGACTATTGCAGAGACAAGACGGAGTATATGAGAATGACAATGTTTACATGTGGCTTTTACCAATGACCATAGGGGCGGCAGGGTAGCCTAGTGGTTAGAGCATTGGACTAGTAGCCGGAAGGTTGCAAGTTCAAATCCCCGAGCTGACAAGGTACAAATCTGTCGTTCTGCCCCTGAACAGGCAGTTAACCCACTGTTCTAGGCCATCATTGAAAATAAGAATTTGTTCTTACCTGACTTGCCTAGTAAAATAAAGGTAAAATAAAATGTAAAAAAGGAGTAGGCAAGACATCACAAACAGATCTGCAACCAGGCTACTTGTTCATGGGTATGTATTATGGGTGTGCCGAGCACTCAAACGAAACAAGTATTGTAAAATATGAGGAATTTTCCTGATATGATTATGATATGCTTCAAAATGATTTCTCTCCCAATTTCAATCTTGTCTCATCGCTGCAACTCCCCAATGGGCTCGGGAGAGGCGAATTGGCGGGTCATCCTCTGAAACATGACCCGCCAAACCACGCTCCTTAATAACCGCCTTCTTATCCCGGAAGCACCAATGTGTTGGAGGAAACACTGTTCAACTGACGACTGAAGTCAGCCTACACCACAAGGAGTGGCTAGAAGCCCGGCCCACCACAAGGAGTGGCTAGATCGCGATGAGCCAAGTATAGCTTACCTGGACAAAACCCTCCCTTAACGGAGGGTTTAACAATTGGCCCAGACGGAGCTGGGCCAATTGTGCGCCGCCCTATAGGACTCCCGATCATGGCCATTTGTGACACAGCAGACTGGGATTGAACCCAGGTCTGTAGTGACACTTGCGATGAAATGCCTTAGACCGTTGCGCCACTGGGTAGGCCCTATGACCATATATTTTTGTAATCCCATGATCAGAATCAAATTCATTTTCAACTGCCAGCATGCAACTCTCATGTCACTCAACCAAGTGAGAGGTACTAAATAACTCAACCCGCTAGTTCTGCTGTCTGTAAAGACATTTAGGTTGATCCTAATGACACAATTGGATAGAGTGCAGCTGTAATTCTGTCTACTCACTTCATATAATAATTTCAGCAGTCACTTTTCGCATGTTTTGCTCCATTTATATTGCTACTGCCTGCTGCTACTATGGTCAATCAAATGGCGAGGATGTTTGCTAGCAAACTATCACTGTGCATGATATTTAACAAGTGGAGCGAGGGTAGGAAAAAAAGAGACTGCTGATGTGCGCTCAGAATGCCTGCTGCAAGTTAAGAACACACACACGTCCGCTGCTTCTGATCTGCAGCTTTCCTGGTCTATAAAAGCACAGGTACATGAAAAGTTATATTGCTAAACTCTATTTAGGAAATTTAAAACACTTCAATTTTTTCGACCACGAGTGATCCGACTATCTACTGTCAATTTAAAGATCATTTAAAGATACGAATATGGTCAGATCGGCACAAGCCCAGTATGTGTATCGTACCATTTTTCCCAGCATAGCTCCGATTGAAGCCATGGTGGTTGATGTGATTGATGGTTGTGTGGCACATTCCATGGAAGAGCCTCTTCTCGTTATTCTTATGACCGTTCCGGAGCTCCATTTCATCCTTCTTGATCTGGAGGTTCCTCCACAGGCTTGGGTTCTGGATCCTCTCAATCTGAAATAAATCAGGGAAGAATAATTATTAATCTGCCATTAATAGACTCTAAAATGTGTCCTTCGTACATTCCATAAACCTTAGTTTTTAGATGATTCTTTGCCATTGTGGGCTAAAATATATAGATTTTTTAAATAGCTGGCTACCAGGAAGACTTAGCAGTACTGTTTGGTGCTTTATTTATTTATTATTCCAAGTGCCTAACCAAATACTAACAATCAAAGTCTATAATAAACAAACCATTTCATATGGCAGATTAAGGATGTGACAAATCTAAAACAATTCTTAAATTGCAATTTTTTCTCATTTAAATGTTTTTTTAAATCATAAAATTACGTGAATGAACAATTCAGATATGGTCCTGTGTATAACCGCTACTAGGGGGTAATGCTCTTCAATCTACCGCAGTATTGGCCTCGACCAGACAGTACTCCTTACTCCTGTCCCTCACCCACAATGGTATTAATGCCGTTTTAGGGTCTCTGTTGTGTGCCTCTCCTCCATGTTCAAAGTTGTCAGTACATTAGACTTCATGTCCCACGTCTCATCAATGTGATAACTCGTTACAGTGATGTATGACAGCATGTTCATAGACGTTCAACAATCTGATAACGCCACATATGGTGATTGAAAGCTCACGATTTGTTCTTGCAGAGCATTCATTACACAATTTTTTCATCAGGGCCGTCACGGTTTTTCGTCATGGCATCTTGTAGCCTAGTTCTAGATATGCCATTAGGGTATTGACGCCGACATCCTCTACCATTGACAATAGCTGCATATCAACTGCAATCATTTCTCTAATCAGCACTGTGATTTTCTCACTCCGTCCCTTCTCGCACTGCTGCCAGCACTGGGTTGGGCCTCAGGGTGCCTCCCCTTCAGCACTGCACCTGTACAGCCAATGTAGCTCAATTCCACCTCGCAAATTTTGCATTTCATCCCCTTCTCATTTAACTTCTCAAAGTATTGCCATACAGATTTCGCTGCTGTCACTTCCCAGCTTCAGTCTTCACCAGCTGTTATCAACGATGACGTTCGGAGCGCTTTAGAGCCGTGGCAAATCATTTGACAGATGCATATCTCCTCCTACTTACAACATTGTTGCATTAGTTATTTGTTTAATTTTTATTTGCCTTTATGACGATGATCAGGACCTGTTAGTGGTAGTTTTGTGATTTTAACTTTGTAAAATTTGAAATTAAAAGTTTTCAGGTTAGGATTTTTTTCTAAATATTAACGATCCCAAATTCGTTTAAATGTCACACCCCTGTGGCACATCCTGTGATCTCAAGAGACCAACAGATGAGTGAAAGTGAACAAATCATCCCTCACCCATGCTAATAACACCCAGCATATCCCAAGACATAACAATAACTACAATGGATGTAGCTTTAGGAACAGCAGGTACCTTTAAAACGATGTTGGGACAGGTGGCTCGGAACAAGTTTAAGACTTCATTGTGCTCTGGGCTTCCTGGCTGAATGAGGCAGGAATGGCATGAAGTGTTTGCTGGCATAGCATCCCAATGTTGAGGGAGACTGTCAATGGGTTGAGCTGGAGGGGAGCACAGAATACAAAGTTAATGTCCTTAAGCTGACATCTTCATTAATTGTTTATATAGATATATATATATTTCATTTATATTTATATAATATCAGGATCAGGATATATATACATATATATAATGTTGTGTCTATGCCATGTTTATCTTCTTGTTGGGGATTTCTAAACAGTGCATTTTCTGTATGTAAAGTACATTTGTGGACAACAGACAAATTGTATCTAATACTAATACTTGAGGAACTTAGCTTATTGTGCAAGTTCTCCCACTTAAAAAGATGAGAGGCCTGTAATTTTCATCATAGGTACACTTCAACTATGACAGACAAAATGAGGGGAAAAAATCCAGAAAATCACATTGTAGGATTTTTTATGAATTTATTTGCAAATTATGGTGGAAAATAAGTATTTGTTCACCTACAAACAAGCAAGATTTCTGGCTCTCACAGACCTGTAACTTCTTCTTTAAGAGGCTCCTCTGTCCTCCACTCATTACCTGTATTAATCGCACCTGTTTGAACTTGTTATCAGTATAAAAGACACCTGTCCACAACCTCAAAAAGTCACACTCCAAACTCCACTATGGCCAATACCAAAGAGCTGTCAAAGGACACCAGAAACAAAATTGTAGACCTCCACCAGGCTGGGAAGACCGAATCTGCAATAGGTAAGCAGCTTGGTTTGAAGAAATCAACTGTGGGAGCAATTTTTAGGAAATGGAAGACATACAGACCACTGATAATCTCCCTCGATCTGGGGCTCCACGCAAGATCTCACCCCGTGGGGTCAAAATGATCACACGAACGGTGAGCAAAAATCCCAGAACCACACGGGGGGACCTAGTGAATGACCTGCAGAGAGCTGGGACCAAAGTAACAAAGCCTACCATCAGTAACACACTAACGCCACCAGGGACTCAAATCCTGCAGTGCCAGACGTGTCCCCCTGCTTAAGCCAGTACATGTCCAGGCCAGACTGAAGTTTGCTAGAGAGCATTTGGATGATCCAGAAGAAGATTGGGAGAATGTCATATGGTCAGATGAAACCAAAATATAACTTTTTGGTAAAAACTCAACTCATCGTGTTTGGAGGACAAAGAATGCTGAGTTGCATCCAAAGAACACCATACCTACTGTGAAGCATGGGGGTGGAAACATCATGCTTTGGGGCTGTTTTTCTGCAAAGGGACCAGGACGACTGATCCATGTAAAGGAAAGAATGAATGGGGCCATGTATCGTGAAATTTTGAGTGAAAACCTCCTTCCATCAGCAAGGGCATTGAGGATGAAACGTGGCTGGGTCTTTCAGCATGACAATGATCCCAAACACACCGCCCGGGCAACGAAGGAGTGGCTTCGTAAGAAGCACTTCAAGGTCCTGGAGTGGCCTAGGCAGTCTCCAGATCTCAACCCCATAGAAAATCTTTGGAGGGAGTTGAAAGTCTGTGTTGCCCAGCAACAGCCCCAAAACATTACTGCTCTAGAGGAGATCTGCATGGAGGAATGGGCCAAAATACCAGCAACAGTGTGTGAAAACCTTGTGAAGACTAACAGAAAACGTTTGACCTCTGTCATTGCCAACAAAGTTGTATATAACAAAGTATTGAAATAAACTTTTGTTATTCACCAAATACTTATTTTCCACCATAATTTGCAAATAAATTCATAAAAAATCCTACAATATGATTTTCTGGAATTATTTTCCTATTTTTGTCTGTCATAGTTAAAGTGTACCTATGATGAAAGTTACAGGCCTCTCTCATCTTTTTAAGTGGGAGAACTTGCACAATTGGTGGCTGACTAAATACTTTTTGCCCCACTGTATGCATTGTAAATACCAAAGGGAAGAGTACCTGCAGACTTGTCGATGCGTCTAATTTTGAGGCTGTTGCCATGGGTATCTGTAGCAGGCCCGTCAGGAAGGGTGACCTTGTACATCTGCCTCTGGAAAGAGACCTCTACGTGGGGCAACTTCCTCCCCAGCGCCTGCTCCAGATGGAAGTTGGGGATGGGGTCAAAGCTCTGGTACTGCCCCCCTGGCTGCTGCTGATACTGCCACTCCACCATGTTGCTGGCCACTTCCACGTTCCTGTTGAAGGTCTCTTTGTCCCTGGCCTTCCTCAGCATCTCCTGGATCTCGTTGACTGCATTGAGGACATCCTTGCTAAGGCCCTCGATCGTGAGCATAGCTTCCTCCCTGGAAGAATTGTATTCTATCCTCACACTCACTCCCATGGTGGTCTGCATGTCGTGGATGCACTTACGGTCAGAGTCAGACAAGTTGAAGATGGCGTCATCGGTGATGCTGTTGCTGACTTGCTCCTTCAGGATCAGGTCCTTGATCCAACGCTTGGCATGGTCCACTCTGGCCTGAGAGCCACCGCAGATATGGAAGAAAGCTGGATCTACTTGCTGGCCCTCGATGACAAAATCCTCGTCCTTTCGTGGCATGTCAGCTTTACTCCAGGTTAAAAATGCTGTACCAATATTGGACACTGCATTATTTAGATGCAATCTTAGGGTATTAGTCAATGGGAGCTAGTGCTACAGTTAACTTTGTTTAGGTCTATGTGGCAGTAAATATTAGGGGGTAAAGAAAGGCCCACGCACGGTAACATATAATGGTGCTCCACAATGCTTTCTCCCGGTGCAGGAAGAAAGCACTGGGGAGCAGCATTATACCATGTGCTGGCCTTTCATTTCTTTATCAACATAATAAGGTAGTCCTTACATTTAATTTTTCCCCACATGCTCCCCTTCTTTTGAGTGTCAACATCTCTGCCCTCTTTCTTCACCATGGATTTGTGGAACTCTGTGAGCATGGCAGGCTGGAAGATGACCATCCTGACCAGCTGCAGTGTGTTTTGGGACTTCTGACCCACCACCTCCACAACAGCATCCAACATTGCGTCAGCCACCTGGCCCGCCTGTACATTGCCCTGACCTTCAATGAGAGAACAGGCTAGTTGCCACACCTAGCAAGTATGGATATGAAGTTCAACAACGTGCAACATGTATATTATATTGCTGCAAGACATTGCCCAGCAATGAAACAAAGATTTTCTGAATATGAATATGACTGTTAACCTTTACTGTCTAATGGAGGGCAAAGTTTAAAAAACAAAGCACTTAGCAAACAGCTAGTATTCAAGTGGGTCAAGTCATGTTCCTTCAATCCTATGGATTCTCACTAGGGTTGCAAAATTCCAGTAACTTTCCCCAAATTCCCAGGTTTTCCCCAAAATCCCAGTAACTTTCCCCAAAATCCCAGTTAAACAATTCCCATAATCAGAGAGGAACTCTGTCGTGGTCTCAACTTAGTGTTGAGAGTTAGAAATGTAGACTACGCAAGGTGCAATTTAGAAATTTGGTAGTGCCAGCTATCTAAACCTTGTACCTGAGTATTCATTCCTGTTCTGTTTTGTAACTCACCTGTGCCGAGAGCAGGGAAGGAGATGGATGTGAGGTTATTCTGTGCACACATTTGCAGTGCTCCTTTGACCAACTCCTGGATCTTCTTTGGGTCCGTCTGACCAACCAGGTGGATGATCTTCTTACACTGCATGTTGCCCGGCTGGGTAAGTATCACTCCATTGTTAGGCTGGGCTCCTGGAAATATACATTGTATACATTATTTGTTTTACTGTACATTGATTTCAGTAGGCAGAGCAGTGACCATATGTACTTGGAATGTAAAGATTCAGAACATATCTAAGGGAGACTTTCCTGATTGTATACCAGGACAAGGAACATATCTTGAGGCAAGTTTGTAGGTAAAATTTTATTTTTAAAATCCTAACATATTTTTTACATTTTCATGACAGGACAGTAAGGAAGCAGAGGCTAGGGAGACAGGTATGTACAGTTGAAGTCGGAAGTTTACATACACCTTAGCCAAATACATTTAAACTCAGATGTTCACAACCCCTGACATATAATCCTAGTAAAAATGCACTGTTTTAGGTCAGTTAGGATCACCACTTTATTTTAGAATGTGAAATGACAGAATAATAGTAGAGAGAATAATTTCTTTCAGCTTCTATTTCTTTCATCACATTCCCTGTGGGTCAGAAGTTTACATACACTCAATGAGTATTTGGTAGCATTGTCTTTAAATTGTTTAACTTGGGTCAAATGTTTTGGGTAGCCTTCCACAATAAGTTGGGTGAATTCTGTCCCATTCTCCTGACAGAACTGGTGTAACTGAGTCAGGCTTGTAGGTCTCCTTGCTCGCACAAACTTTTTCAGTTTGAGGTCAGGGCTTTGTGATGGCGACTCCAATACATTTACCTTGTTGTCCTAAAGCCATTTTGCCATAACTTTGGAAGTATGCTTGGGGTCATTGTCCATTTGGAAGACCCATTTGCAACCAGGCTTTAACATGTCTTGAGATGTCTTGATGTCTTGAGATGTTGCTTCAATATATCCACATCATTTTCCTCTCTCATGATGTCATCTATTTTGTGAAGTGCCTCCTGCAGTAAAAGCACCCCCACGACATGATGCTGCCACCCCCGTGCTTCACGGTTGGGATGGTGTTCTTCGGCTTGCAAGCCATCTCTAGGAGACAGAACGCGTCTCCTTCCTGAGCGATATGACGGCTGCGCTGTTCCATGGTGTTTATACTTGCGTACTATTATTTGTACAGATGAACGTGGTGCCTTCAGGCGTTTGGGAATTGCTCCCAAGGATGAACCAGACTTCTAGACCAGAGGTCTACATTTTTTTCTGAGGTCTTTGCTGATTTCTTTTGATTTTCCCATGATGTCAAGCAAAGAGGCACTGGTACAACTCCACAGACCACCTCCAATTGACTCAAATTATGTCAATTAACCTATCAGAAGCTTCGAAAGCCATAATTTTCTGGAATATTCCAAGCTGTTTAAAGGTACAGTCAACTTAGTGTATATAAACTTCTGACCTACTGGAATTGTGATAGTGAATTATAGGTGAAATAATCATGTCTGTAAACAAATTCCTTGTGTCATGCACACAGTAGATGTCCTAACCAACAAGCCTTTTGCAAGGCACTGTAGAGGGTGACAGAGTGAAAGGTTCGGAGACAGAGAGGAAGAGCACAGACAGTTTGCCGAGCAGAGGCTTGTTCAAATAGTCTTCTTTTTTGATCACATACTCTTTTCAGATATAGAGGTTCTTACCGAGTTGTTGGCATTCAGCTACCACAGTCTGACCAGCCACATCCAGAATGGCCTTAGATACCCCTGGAGAAGGAAGTATAAGATGAACAGAAGGTTTATAAAAATTGTGTACGAGGAGCTTTATAGTTATCAAATACAGTGTAGCCATAATGTTCTGTAATGTAAAGTTAGTACCTATTATTTGCTATGTTAACAATTGTGTAATGTACAGAAAAACAGGTCAACTCCAGTGAAATGAGACAGAAGTAAGGTTAGATTTACCTGACTGGAGATTGAAGGTGTTATTGGAGGAGTTGACGATGACATCAGTGGTCTCCTTGGTGATGTCCCCTGTGATTACCTGTATAAGCACCCCTCCCATCTTCGTCTCGTGCATCCCTGAGCTTGAAGTGATTTTAGAGAAAGGGCCTAGTAAAGAGGGAAGAAAAGTCAAGCCAATTACATAAGGGACCTCGGTCAATCCACAAAATGGATGCCTTTTAGACATGCACATTTTTAAGCAATGAACTTTTAAATATCTCTTCTTTCAACATTCATTTGCATGGAGGATATGTTTAACCTATGGAACCCCCCCCATTTCAGGCATTCAAATCCTATGACCTAAGAGCATTTAATCTGCATGTGTCAACCCTGTTATGGACACTTATTTAACTGCCTAACTATTATTTAAAAACATGTTTGAGATAAATCCAAGATTGTCTCATTGATCAAATATTCCTTGTACAGATAAACTGACATATAATATCAAACTGATAAAGTTACCCTTGGGCCTCTAACAGGCTTGACAATAACAGGGTGAAGATCAGGTTGTCCTATGGTTATTTAGCATACAAGAGTCCCATAACGTTTCATATAGGTTTCCTCATTCTATTTAAAGTAATGTTCTCAAATTGATCAGAGAACGCTAAGAAACAACATTCTTCTGTGGGAATTTCAGTCATTTAACATGACGTTTTCTGCAGGTTTCCTCATGGTTCTTTTTAGTCATGTTCTCAGAACATTAAGAAAACTTACCATAAAAAAAAAGAAAACATTAGTAAAGTTCAAAGAACGTTCTAAGAATATACATATACTCTGTTTTCAGCATCAACAGAACTCTATCTTCTATCTTGTTATGTGTGTTCTTAATGTGATCTTAATGAGTGCTTGTTTCCTTTCCCAGGGGTTGGAACCAAAATTATTTCCAATCGTTTTGTTCTGAACAGAAACACCATTTTTTTGTTTCATTCCTCTGTTCCGACCAGCAAAATAAAGTTATGAACCGGTTCGAACCCAAAAGGTTTACAGGTTTATATCTTACCTTAAGAAACAATAATTTGTCAAAATATACATATATGAATCTCGTAGTCCTCTATAACTCAGTTGGTAGAGCATGGCGTTTGCAACGGTAAGATAGTGGGTTCAATTTCCAGGACTACCCATTCGTAAAACACATGTCGCTTTGGATAAAAGTGTCTGCTAAATGGCATATATTTAAATGACATATATTATGAACATATTAAAATGGAACATATTATTAACATACCTTTACTCTGTTGACTGGATGCTGCTGAGCCCCTTGACATTCCCGACTGGGTTGTGAACCTTTTGTTAAATTCATCAGTGAATGCCTGTGAGCAAAGGTAGAAGCAATTAAAAGAGGAAAACAAATTGCACCTTGAAGCAGAAAATGGTTTTACATTTGACAGTAGTTTTATCGACTATATCACTCAAATCAAATTTTATTTGTCACATACACATGGTTAGCAGATGTTAGTGCGAGTGTAGCGAAATGCTTGTGCTTCTAGTTCCGACAATGCAGTAATAACCAACAAGTAATCTAACTAACAATTCCAAAACTACTACCTTATAGACACAAGTGTAAGGGGATAAAGAATATGTACATAAAGATATATGAATGAGTGATGGTACAGAGCGGCATAGGCAAGATCCAGTAGATGGTATTGAGTGCAGTATATACATATGAGATGAGTATGTAAACAAAGTGGCATAGTTAAAGTGGCTAGTGATACATGTATTACATAAGGATGCAGTAGATGATCTGGAGTACAGTATATACGTATACATATGAGATGAATAATGTAGGGTATGTAAACATTATATTAGGTAGCATTGTTTAAAGTGGCTAGTGATATATTTTACATAATTTCCCATCAATTCCCATTATTAAAGTGGCTGGAGTTGAGTCAGTGTGTTGGCAGCAGCCACTCAATGTTAGTGGTGGCTGTTTAACAGTCTGATGGCCTTGAGATAGAAGCTGTTTTTCAGTCTCTCGGTCCCAGCTTTGATGCACCTGTACTGACCTCGCCTTCTGGATGATAGCGGGGTGAACAGGCAGTGGCTCGGGTGGTTGTTGTCCTTGATGATCTTTATGGCCTTCCTGTGACATCGGGTGGTGTAGGTGTCCTGGAGGGCAGGTAGTTTGCCCCCGGTGATGCGTTGTGCAGACCTCACTACCCTCTGGAGAGCCTTACGGTTGTGGGCGGAGCAGTTGCCGTACCAGGCAGTGATACAGCCCGAGAGGATGCTCTCGATTGTGCATCTGTAGAAGTTTGTGAGTGCTTTTGGTGACAAGCCGAATTTCTTCAGCCTCCTGAGGTTGAAGAGGCGCTGCTGCGCCTTCTTCACGATGCTGTCTGTGTGAGTGGACCAATTCAGTTTGTCTGTGATGTGTACGCCGAGGAACTTAAAACTTACTACCCTCTCCACTACTGTTCCATCGATGTGGATAGGGGGGTGTTCCCTCTGCTGTTTCCTGAAGTCCACAATCATCTCCTTAGTTTTGTTGATGTTGAGTGTGAGGTTATTTTCCTGACACCACACTCCGAGGGCCCTCACCCTCCTCCCTGTAGGCAGTCTCGTCGTTGTTGGTAATCAAGCCTACCACTGTTGTGTCGTCCGCAAACTTGATGATTGAGTTGGAGGCGTGCGTGGCCACGCAGTCGTGGGTGAACAGGGAGTACAGGAGAGGGCTCAGAACGCACCCTTGTGGGGCCCCAGTGTTGAGGATCAGCATTGAGGATCAGTTGTTGCCTACCCTCACCACCTGGGGGTGGCCCGTCAGGAAGTCCAGTACCCAGTTGCACAGGGCGGGGTCGAGACCCAGGGTCTCGAGCTTGATGACGAGCTTGGAGGGCACTATGGTGTTAAATGCCAAGCTGTAGTCGATGAACAGCATTCTCACATAGGTATTCCTCTTGTCCAGATGGGTTAGGGCAGTGTGCAGTGTGGTTGAGATTGCATCGTCTGTGGACCTATTTGGGTGGTAAGCAAATTGGAGTGGGTCTAGGGTGTCAGGTAGGGTGGAGGTGATATGGTCCTTGACTAGTCCCTCAAAGCACTTCATGATGACGGAAGTGAGTGCTACGAGGTGCGGTAGTTGTTTAGCTCAGTTACCTTAGCTTTCTTGGGAACAGGAACAATGGTGGCCCTCTTGAAGCATGTGGGAACAACAGACTGGGATAGGGATTGATTGAATATGTCCGTAAACACACCAGCAAGCTGGTCTGCGCATGCTCTGAGGGCCCGGCTGGGGATGCCGTCTGGGTCTGCAGCCTTGCGAGGGTTGACACGTTTAAATGTTTTCCTCACGTCGGCTGCAGTGAAGGAGAGTCCGCATGTTTTAGTTGCGGGCAGTGTCAGTGGCACTGTATTGTCCTCAAAGCGGGCTAAAAAGTTATTTAGTCTGCCTGGGAGCAAGACATCCTGGTCCGTGACGGTGCTGGTTTTCTTTTTGTAATCCGTGATTGACTGTAGACCCTGCCACATACCTCTTGTGTCTGAGCCGTTGAATTGAGATTCTACTTTGTCTCTATACTGACGCTTAGCTTGTTTGATTGCCTTGCGGAGGGAATAGTTACACTGTTTGTATTCGGTCATGTTTCCAGTCACCTTGCCCTGATTAAAAGCAGTGGTTCGCGCTTTCAGTTTCACGCGAATGCTGCCATCAATCCACGGTTCCTGGTTGGGGAATGTTTTAATCGTTGCTATGGGAACGACATCTTCAACGCACGTTCTAATGAACTCGCTCACCGAATCAGCGTATTCGTCAATGTTGTTGTCTGATGCAATACGGAACATATCCCAGTCCACGTGATGGAAGCAGTCTTGTAGTGTGGAATCAGATTGGTCGGACCAGCGTTGAACAGACCTCAAAGCGGGAGCTTCTTGTTTTAGTTTCTGTCTGTAGGCAGGGATCAACAAAATGGAGTCGTGGTCAGCTTTTCCGAAAGGAGGGCGGGGCAGGGCCTTATATGCGTCGCGGAAGTTGGAATAGCAATGGTCCAAGGTTTTTCCAGCCCTGGTTGCGCAATCGATATGCTGATAAATTTAGGGAGTCTTGTTTTCAGATTAGCCTTGTTAAAATCCCCAGCTACAATGAATGCAGCCTCCGGATATGTGGATTCCAGTTTGCAAAGAGTCAAATAAAGTTTGTTCAGAGCCATCGATGTGTCTGCTTGGGGGGGGGATATATACGGCTGTGATTATAATCGAAGAGAATTCCCTTGGTAGATAATGCGGTCTACATTTGATTGTGAGGAATTCTAAATCAGGTGAACAGAAGGACTTGAGTTCCTGTATGTTGTTGTGGCCACACCACGTCACGTTAACCATAAAGCATACGCCCCCGCCCCTCTTCTTACCAGAAAGATGTTTGTTTCTGTCGGCGCGATGCGTGGAGAAACCAGCTGGCTGCACCGTCTCCGATAGCGTCTCTCCAGTGAGCCATGTTTCCGTGAAGCAAAGACCGTTACAGTCTCTGATGTCCCTCTGGAATGCTACCCTTGCTCGGATTTCATCAACCTTGTTGTCAAGAGACTGGACATTGGCGAGGAGGATGCTAGGGAGTGGTGCACGATGTGCCCGTCTCCGGAGTCTGACCAGAAGACCGCTTCATTTTCCCCTTTTTCGAAGTCGTTTTTTGGGGTCGCCGGCTGGGATCCATTCCGTTGTCCTGGGTGAAAGGCAGAACACAGGATCCGCTTCGCGAAAGTCATATTCTTGGTCGTACTGATGGTGAGTTGACGCTGCTCTTATGTTCAGTAGTTCTTCTCGACTGTATGTAATGAAACCTAAGATGACCTGGGGTACCAATGTAAGAAATAACACGTAAAAAAAAAAAAAAATGCATAGTTTCCTAGGAACGCGAAGCGAGGCGGCCATCTCTGTCGGCGCCGGATCATTTTCCTTACCTGGATCGTCGGTGCATCACCTGGGTGGAGGATGAAGACAACCTCCTTCAGGTGCTTGGGGTTCCTCTTACTGCTAAACTTGAGGACTTCATCCAGCATCAGAGAGGCCACCAGGTCTTTGGGGAAGCCCAGGTTTCCCGTGCCGATGGCAGGGAAGGTGATCGAGATGAGTCCCTGATGCTCTGCCTCACCCAAGCACTTTTTCATGATCCCACTCAATATCTAGGTACATTTCAGTTAGACATCAGTAAGACATGGTTTTATACTATGTAGTACAGGGCTCTCCAACTCCTGTTCCTGAACAGCTACCAACCTGTAGGTTATCTAGCGCACCTGTTAAAATTACCTGGTTGAGGAGCTGAATCAGGTTAGTTACAACTGGGGTTAGAGTGAAAACCTACAGGACAGTAGCTCTCCAGGAACAGGGTTGGAGAGCCCTGACCTAGACATCCTACCTAGGGATAAGTCATTTCAAGTGTCGGACATTACATTACTTACATTTTATAGATATTTTATATATAGTGCATTTGGAAAGTATTCAGACCCACTAACTTTTCCACAGTGTTAGATTACAGCCTTATTCTTTCACTCGTCAATCTACACACAATACACCATAATGACAAAGCAAAAACAGGTTTATGTAAATGTTTGAAAATGTATTGAAAATAAAAAAACAAATCACATTTACATGAGTATTCAGACCCTTTACTCAGTACTTTGTTGAAGCACCTTTGGTAGTGATTACAGCCTCAAGTCTTTTGGGGTATGACACTACAAACTTGGCACACCTTCATTGAGGGAGGTTCTCCCATTCTTCTCTGCAGATCCTCTCAAGCTCTGTTAGGTTGGATGGGGAGCGTTGCTGCACAGCTATTTTCAGGTCTCTCCAGAGATGTTCGATCGGGTTCAAGACGGGGCTCTTGCTGGGCCACTCAAGGACATTCAGAAACTTGTCCCCAAGCCACTCCTGCATTGTCTTGGCTGTGAGCTTAGGGTCGTTGTCCTATTGGAAGGTGAACCTTCGCCCCAGTCTGAGGTCCTGAGTGCTCTGGAGCAGGTTTTCATCAATGATCTCTCTGTACTTTGCTCCGTTCATCTTTCCCTCGATCCTGACTAGTCTACCCGTCCCTGCCACTGAAAAACATCCCCACAGCATGATGCTACCACCACCATGCTTCACCATAGGGATGGTACCAGGTTTCCTCCAGATGTGACGCTTGGCATTCAGGCCAAAGAGTTCAATCTTGATTTCATCAGACCAGAGAATCTTGTTTCCCATGGTCTGAAAGCCCTTTAGGTGCAAACTCCAAGCGGGCTGTCATGTGCCTTTTACTGAGGAGTGGCTTCCGTCTGGCCAGTCGACCATAAAGGCCTGAGTGGTGGAGTGTCCGCAGAGATGGTTGTCCTTCTTTAAGGTTCTCCCATCTCCACAGAGGAATTTTGGAGCTCTATCAGAGTGACCATCGGGTTCTTGGTCATCTCCCTGACCAAGGTCCTTCTCCCCCGATTGCTCAGTTTGGCCGGGCGGCCAGCTCTAGAACGAGTCTTGGTGGTTCCAAACTTTTTTCATTTAAGAATGATTGAGGCCACTGTGTTCTTGGGGACCTCCAATGCTGCAGAAATGTTTTGGTAACCTTCCCCAGATATGTGCCTCGACACAATCCTGTTTCGGAGCTCTACAGGCAATTCCTTCAACCTCATGGCTTGCTTTTTGCTTTGACATGTACTGTCAACTGTGGGACCTAACATAGACAGATGTGTGCCTTTCCAAATCATGTCCAATTAATTCAATTGAACACAGGTGAACTCCAATCATGTTGTAGAAACATCAAGGATGATCAATGGAAACAGGATGCACCTGGGGTCTGAATACTTATGTAAATAAGGTACTTCTGTTTCTATTTTTTCATACATTTGTAAAAAATTATAAAAACCTGTTTTCCCTTTGTCTTTATAGGGTATCGTGTGTAGGTTGATGAGGGAAAAAATATATTTTTAGCAATTTTAGAATGAGACTAACGTAACAAAATGTGGAAAAGGGAAGTGGTCTGAATACTTTCTGAATGCAATGTACACAACAAATACAGTACAAATACACAAAAAATGAAACTATATATCCTTAGATAAGGAACAACATAATTTACCTTCTGTGGTGCTCCTTGTCCATTGTCCCAGTGAGGGGCGATGGTATGAAACACCTGCTTGCTCTTCAGGTTGCAGCCAGTGGTGACAATGACTTCCCCAGGCCTTCCGGCTGTGCCCTGTTGGTTTACCAGAGTCTGAAGTTGGGGGCCAGCAGCGGCGAGGATGGCCTTGGAGACTGCACCATGGTTAAGTGCTAGATCATCACCCACGGTATTGACCACAACTTCTGTCTGTAACAGTAAGATAATTTAAGAGTTAAACGTCCAATGTATTTGTTTACACATGGCAAATAAACTTGAAACAGATCTATGAAAATCTTCAAGTTGCATGTAACTGATTATAAACTGGATTGTCATTCAATGACAACTTGTATATGGTACCTCAACACCAAAAGGGTTCACTACACAAAAATATTGGATCTTCTGATTTTATCGTCATGAAATCTAAGACATTTTTAACTAAGATTATTGAAATGTATACGAACAAGTAACATTGGAAACAATTTACCACAGCATCTTGGATATTCCCTTTCGTCAGGGTAATAGCCAGCCCCTCTTTTGTCTGCACACTTGAACCACTTGTGCGTTGAACCCGATTACCAGGCTGGCTGTGTGTAGCTATGGTGGGTCGATTCTCTCGTGGATGACTAGTCCCATGGCTCCCAAACACCTTCTGCACTGCTGCCTCCATAGCCTGGACTGTCTTGTCATCATTGTTCACCAGATGGATCTTTTTCAGAGTGTTCTCCCCAAACTTGTCATCACAGTGTTCTTTAACAGCTTTGACGATGGTGTCTGCACACAGGGTCAGAGGAAAGCCTAGATTCCCGGAGCTAATAGCAGGAAGCGCCACATACAGGCAGTTGTGGGTCTCTGCTAGATCCAGACTCCCTTTCACCGCCCTCCTCAACTGTCCTATGGCCTTCTGGGGGTTTGCCTGGTCAAACCTGGGTCCCACTGCATGAATGATGTGCTTGCAGCGGAGCTTCCCTCCTGCACCAGTGATGACACAGTCCCCTGGCTTGAGCTGACCCTTGTTCTTGATGATCTGGTTGCACTCATCCTGCAGTTGAGGGCCAGCAGTATCCAGAAGAGCTCCTGCAAGACCTCCACTGTGCTTCAGGTCCAGTGCAGCGGCATTGACAACAGCGTGTACAGAATATTTGCACATGTCTGCTTTGCAAACGGCTATCTCCACCCCATCTGGTGTTTGAAGCTGGTAGGTAGGTTTCATTCCTCCTCCTGCTAGCTTTATGCCTTGTCCGCCATTGCCATCATACTCTTCTTCAATCAGCTGGACCACACAGCCTGTCTGATTCATGACTGTGTCAACATACATGGGCTCATTGTCCTGGAAGAACTTTTTTGCTCCAGGCTTGGAGATTCTCAAGGCGTCAAAGAATGTGGAGGATAACAAGTTTTCGAATAATGCCTTGCAATCTGTTACGTGAACTCTGGTGCCACTCAGGTAAATAGCCTCATCCTTGAAAGAAACTTTAACTCCACTATCTCTGACTTTATCAGACCAAGCATCCCTGTGTTGTTCCTGGATGAATTTAACAATAGCCTCAGGCTTAACTTCGATAGTTTCATCAACATGAGCATTTTGGTGTAAGAAATCATTCAATTCATTACAAACTAAGAGAACAGTTTCCTTGTAGCCAGACACTACCACTTGTTGTCCTGAATAGTCACCAGTCTGAACCATAACTTTCCTGAAAGGAGTGTTTGAAGCTTCCTCCAAACGTTTGGCAATATCCTTCCACTCGGACATCCTCAGGAGATCGGAGTCTTCTACATCTATGTATTGAGAAATCAAAAGCGTATGCAGTTGATGTTCTGCTTCGCACAGGGCCTCCTCAGAGACAGCCAGAATCTGCACTCCTTTTCTCTCTATTTTTAGTGCTGCATTGATGCGCTGTAAGGTCAGAAGGGAACTGGTTACCTTTTCCTGGTTTTCTTCCTGTAGGAACTCAAGGACGTAGTCATCCAATTCCACCAGCTTTTGTTTCAGGGCTACTACTTCACCTGCAAGCTTTCTGTTAGCACACAACACCTCTTGCATCAACCCATAGATGGTCACACTCTGGCTCTCTTGATTATACGTCAGCTTCAACTCTGGGAATTCACCAACAATCTTGTCCAGCAGGCCGCCATGCAACAGTACCTGGTAGATTGATGGAACCAGAGGGAACTCCTCTGTTATGCTCATCTTCTCCCTCTTGATTCTTCTATAAATCCTGTCCATGATCCCATCCAGTGTCTGCCTGAGCCGGTCCACATCTTCTACCAATCCTACCACTGCCAGAACACCTCTGGTCTCCTCATGGACTACCATCACGGCCTCCCCAGACACTGCCTTGAGGATCTCCCCTTCAGACTCTTCCCATGCAGTGTCCTGAACCTGGAGCTCCAATGATTTAAAGTTAGACAAGGCTTGGATTAAGGCAACTTTGGTGGTGTCCTTCCATTGTTGTAAGTGCTTGGGTTTCACACCCTTCTGTTTGAGTAGAGATGGCAGTGGGCTTAACTTGATGGTAGGTTGTTGGAAGTCTACATTGCAGAAGTGTTTGCTCATTTCCTTGTGGATGGTCTCTGCAGCTTCCTGGTTGTCACAGAGGTATCTCCAAATTGCCTGGTTGATGTTTTCGGTGAAGGCAGAAGGGAGTTTCAATGTGGGTCTGTCTTTGCCGTACAAGGCTGTTCCCAGAGAATCATAGAAGGGGAAAGCCTTGAGAGGCTGCTTCTCGATGTAATGTGGTTTCTCTAGGACTCTGTGAACAGCTAATAAAAAACACATAATATTGGATTATTCCTCATACATTATGAAATATAATTTTGTCATAACATAACTATGTAGTACCAAGGACGGTAGAAGTAGGGGGCGGCAGGAGAGGCAGCCCCCCTGCTCTACCGCACCTTTGATGTGTTAAAGGAATAGTCATTGAACTCTGGACACTGACTGTAGACCTAACTTCTCACATATAACCAAATATAAAATTACCTAATAGAGAATTAAGCATTTATTGCAGTAGAATTATACACCAATTGTTAATTTTGTCTTAGGAACAGGAGGGAGAAATATGAGCTATTTTTTCCACCATCTGAATGCACATGTGCCTGTAAACATGCTATTTTAAGCGATTTTGACTTATATAAAATCTGACAATATTTAATCAAATAAAATGATGCATCCAAGACAAACTTATGAGAAACACGTTAGATCATTCACAGCCTTAATTTCCTTAAGAGGTGAACATTTGCACAGGATGAATCCTTCCCGTGTTCGATTTTCATCCTTAAAAGTAATCGCTCTGCGAGAAGCAAAAACGGAAGAGAGACAACTACTTTACCGATGTCAACTAGAGTATTGATGCATACCTAAATAAGGCATACGGTTTTTTGCCCCTGCACCCTATGGAAAAATCATTCTGCTTTCTCTTAGTACTGTTTTTACCTTTAGGATCTTGAAAGGTGAGGATTGCTGATTGGTCCTCTTCATTCATTTCAGCGTCTTCCACCTCCTCACCCCCTTTTCCAAATAACAGTTGGAGGTGGTCTGAACTAACATTTGGATTTATGTTTTCAACTTTCACTTTTGTGGTGAGTTCCAGGAGTTTAACAGATAGTTGTTTCTGTCTGAACATCCTGTTGCTGGTACAGCTGGTGATGAAGTTCTCAGTCTCTGACAAATAAGATAAGTAGTAGAGTATGCTGATGAGATATGGCCTTGTTTTCAAGAGATACTAAGTCATAACATTCAGTAAATAGTTGGTGTCTTTGATGATGTGTTGTATGTAAAGGATAAAATTATATACCTCTCAAAATGGTATTTACATTTTAGTCATTTAGGAGATTTACAAGCAGTAAATTATATTACAGGTAGACTCCGCGAGATTACGTAAATGCACAAAGTAAACATATTGGGTGGAAGAGCAAGGCAAAACTTCTCAGCTGTTTTAGTCCCGTAGCTTCCACCTTGTAGCAGTGTGATGTGAACCTGTGCGCATGCGCACATAATCTGTGTGAATGTATGCGAGCAAAGTCTTGCATCGCCCTCATCGCAATATCTGCAGTAATGCTCATGGCAATGTCATAATGCTGATTCTATCTTTAAGGTGGAAAAACAACAAATCATTCTTATTGTTTACCTTTTCCATTTTGGAAAGTCACCACAGCCAAGCCGGTGTCTAGGACAGGTGTCAGGATCTCCAGACTGAAGGTTTGAGTTGCAGTAGGAGAGTCAGAACCAGAGGTGTTATACGCACTCAGGATGTTCTCTATCAGCATCTCCAGGAACTCCTTGTTCATGCTCTCCTCAATGTTCCCCAACACGGCTGAGGTGGACACCAACTTTTCCTCGACTTCCATCGGTTCAATCTCCATCTCTGTCTGTGGCTCAGTAAGGGAAGTGTGTCCATCTCCAACCCCACTCGTTGGTAAGTCTTTTGAGTCAGTAGCATCTGAGAATGATAAGACCATGTATTTTTGGAGGTTTACGACTACTTTTGTTGATTTCTTCAACAACAACTGTAATACAACTTTATCAATGCATTATTAACCACTGCTGAGCCAAATCAGTTATAGTATGTTAGCTTAACCATGATATAGAATGCAAACTTTTGTGTCGTATAGTTAAACATTATATATTTATGTATAATTCTAGAAAACATTCCTTTCACATACACTAGTGGTTCCCAAAACGTTGTACTGCGACCCATTTAACCCTTTCAAATGTTATTGCGAACAGCCCAATAAAAAATCTTTACTTTAAAAAAATAAAATCAGGTCAGACACAAACCAATAGGAATCCCCCACAACCCTGCACCACTTGAGAAATGCTGAGATATTATTTTAGCCTACTAACCAACAGCTTGCTTTTTGAAGCCTAGTAATTCCTGCTGAGCATCAGCCTCTGCCTTCCTCTTAGCTGACGCCATGAGCTAGCTGTCAATTGGCTCCCTATAACCTGCTGAATTGTGGGTAACACTTTACTTAAAGCCTGCAGGTGTTATGCTTTATAACATGTAAGCATGTAAGAACATACACTGAGTGTATAAAACATGTAAAGAATACACCCCCCCTGCTCTTAGAACAGCCTCAATTCGTCAGGGCATGGACTATACAAGGTGTCGAAAGCGTTCCAAAGAGATGCTGGCCCATGTTGACTCCAATGCTTCCCACAGTTGTGTCAAGTTGGCTGATGTCCTTAAGGTTGTGGACCATTCTTGATACACATGGGAAACTGTTGAGCATGAAAAACCAAGAGGTTCTTGACACAGACCGGTACCCCTGGCACCTACTACCATACCCTGTTCAAAGACATGTATATGTCATGTCTTATAATACCACAATTTCTTGTAATAACACAAATGTTTGCATAGTACGGCATGTTGAATAGTTTAACATATATATATTTTTATTTAACCTTTATTTAACTAGGCCAGTCAGTTAAGAACAAATTCTTATTTACAATGACGGCCTACACCGGCCAAACCCGGACGACGCTGGGCCAATTGTGCGCCGCCCTATGTTACTCCCAATCACGGCCGGTTGTGATACAGCCTGGATTCGAACAAGGGTGTCTGTAGTGACGCCTTTAGCACTAAGATGCAGTGCCTTAGACCGTTGCGCCACTCGGGAGCCCAATATGAGTGTTTAATATTGCCTGCCTTGTTAGCTGCCAAACAACTATAGATGTTTATCAAAAAATGAAATGTTTGATACTTGCCTGAGGTGACAGGAGACTGTGTTTCCTAAATATAAAAAAATATTGTGTTATGTATTTAATACAGCATTGAGATTGGTCAACATAGTCACATGATTGGCTATAAAATTGTCACTTAAAACTTTGAAAATTCAGAACAAAGACTCAATTGGTAAAAATAGGGAACTGGTAGTGCATCTGCACAATCTGGCTGTAAGAGAGAAGAATAGCCTATGGTTCACAATCAGGACACTACTGACCTTTACATTCTTTGGGACATCATCTGATGGCAGACCAATGGTCAGTTTCAGCACCCCTCGATCCAACCTGATCTCGTGCTCCTGCTTCTCAAGAACTCTATGCCTGACTGTGCATGGGACAGAAAAGAACCGCTACTAATGATGCAATGTTCAAAACACATTCAGCCATGAATAACAATGTAATAACAATGTAAGGGATAGTTCATAATTTACTGGGGAGGGGGTCCAAAATAGGGGAAGGTTGTCAAACTTTTTACTTTGCTTTGGGGAGGGTTGTGTGTTTATTTTTTATTGGGCACAGGGGAGGGTAGCGTGTTTTTTGCCTGGTTTACATTTGCCCTTTTGCAGGTTTTACTACATACAGTTGAAGTCGGAAGTCTACATACAATAGGTCAGAGTCATTAAAACTCGTTTTTCAACCACTCCACAAATTTCTTGTTAACAAACTAGTTTTGGCAAGTCGGTTAGGACATCTACTGTGTGCATGACACAAGTAATATTTCCAACATTTGTTTACAGACAGATTATTTAACTTATAATTCACTGTATCACAATTCCAGTGGGTCAGAAGTTTACATACAATACGTTGACTGTGCATTCAAACAGCTTGGAAAATTCCAGAAAATGATGTCATGGCTTTAGAAGCTTCTGATAGGCTAATTGACATCATTTCAGTCAATTGGAGGTGTACTTGTGGATGCATTTCAAGGCTACCTTCTAACTCAGTGCCTCTTTGCTTGACATCATGGGAAAATCAAAAGAAATCAGCCAAGACCTCAGAAAATAAATTGTAGACCTCCACAAGTCTGGTTCATCCTTGGGAGCAATTTCAAAAGGCCTGAAGGTGCCACGTTCATCTGTATAAACAATAATACGCAAGTATAGACACCATGGGACCACACAGCAGTCATACCGCTCAGGATGGAGACGCTTTCTGTCACCTAGAGATGAACGTACTTTGGTGCAAATCAATCCCAGAACATTAGCAAAGGACCTTGTGGAGATGCTGGAGGAAACGGGTACAAAATTATCTATATCCACAGTAAAACAAGTCCTGTATGTACGGTTTTCAACTGCACATGGGGACAAAGATCATACTTTTTGGAGCAATGTCCTCTGGTCTGATGAATCAAAAATAGAACTGTTTGGCAATAATGACTATCGTTATGTTTGGAGGAAAAGGGGGAGGCTTGCAAGCCGAAGAACACCATCCCAACCGTGAAGCACGGGGGTGGCAGCATCATGTTGTGGGATGCTTTGCTGCAGGAGGGACTGGTGCACTTCGACAAAATAGTATGGCATCATGAGGGAGGAAAAATATGTGGATATATTGAAGCAACATCTCAAGACATCAGTCAGGAAGTTAAAACTTGGTCGCAAATGGGTCTTCCAAATGGACAATGGCCCCAAGCATACTTCCAAAGTTGTGGCAAAATGGCTTAAGGACAACAAAGTCAAGGTATTGGAGTGGCCATCACAAAGCCCTAATCTAAATCCTATAGAACATTTGTGGGCAGAACTGAAAAAGCGTGTGCGAGCAAGGAGGCCTACAAACCTACTCAGTTACACCAGCTCTGTCAGGAGGAATGGGCCAAAATTCACCCAACTTATTGTGGGAAGCTTGTGGAAGGCTACCCAAAACGTTTGACCCAAGTTAAACAATTTAAAGGCAATGCTACCAAATACTAATTGAGTGTATGTAAACTTCTGACCCACTGGGAATGTGAGGAAAGAAATAAAAGCTGAAATAAATCACTCTCTATTTTTCTGACATTTCACATTCTTAAAATAAAGTGGTGATCCTAACTGACCTAAATTAGGGATTTTTTTACAAGGATTAAATATCAGGAATTGTGAAAAACTGAGTTTAAATGTACTTGGCTATGGTGTATGGAAACTTCCGACTTCAACTGTAATTTCTTCCATCCTAGCCAGATTTCCTCATCTGCTTGCATACCCCTCCCTTATATCAAAGTGTTTTGGTACTTCCCTTATAGGGCTGGGCAATATGGCCAAAATATCACATCATATGGTATTTTTCAAATTTGACAGTATTTTATGTTTTTGATTAATAAAAAGTTCTACATTTGCTTTATGAGTAGTGCGTGACCCTCAGGTGGCAACACATATATTCTAAATTATTTAAATGGGTCTTTCTCCACTTGGATTGTTTTATACTGTTCAATTCAACTTCACCCTAAAATAATTTATTCTGCATTTCCTGCACTCATTTAATATTCCCCAAATTAAATTCTATTGTAGCTGATTTCCTGGTGTTACATTTTTTTTTATGACTAACAATGAAAATGTTAAAAATAAAAATCTATTATTTTTGGGGGCTTAGAAAACATGGGGGGGAGGCGATACATGGGGGGGCGGGGGGCCATAAAACCACCGGGGCCAGTTGGGGGACCCTGGTCTATTTCATTGTGGTGTTGAAAATGAAAACGCTAACCATGATATTGAACAGTGGAGGCTGCTGAGGGGAGGACAGCACATAATAATGGCTGGAACGGAGTTAATGTGTTTGATACCATTCCATCGATTCCACGGCGGCCATTACCATGAACCCATCTCCCCAATTAAGGTGCCACCAACCTCCTGTGATATTGAAGTGCCGGAAGTCGGTATGCTTTGTTTATTGGATGTGTGGTGCATTGGCACAGAAACACAGAAATGTGATTTGATCCCTCAACCTTCTGGCCCGTAGCCCTGCGTGTCATCAGTGCCACAAAATAATGCTGTGTAAAATTCGATATCCACGTTTATAAACACTGGGTCGCTACCGTTATTATTTGTGGTTGTAAACATTATTTTGAGTTAATCATATGATGGGCAGGGTAGGCACAAGTACATTTCGAACTTCCTTAACAACATTGGTTGAATGTCATCTCTAACCAATAGGTGATACAGGCCGTTTAAAACAAGCATTTACAATTGCTATAACTTACCCTCCTCAGTTTTGAACCGCACTACTGCTTCTTGTCCATTTTCGTATTCCACAAGACAATCACCACCGTTAGACTTTTTACTTTGGAAATATTTTACCAACTTGTTTTTCAGTTTGGGAATATTGGGATTCCTCTCCAACTCAACAAGCAGGGCAAATGCGTAGGCTTCTGCCATCCTGCCCGAACAACTTCAAATGACGAACAACACTATCTATTCACTGTAGGTGCGGTAGCGAGTAGCCTATCAGTTTAGTTTCGCTTTTGATTCTGGTGAAACCATGTATATGACATTGCAACTTGATCGGTATCGCGCATCACCCTATTTTATCCTGTGCATTGTCGTCTGAAAATAGCTTTATTATTGAAAGGAATAGGCCTACACTTGCAACGTGTATGAACACTTTCTTACAGTGTGCATACTTCAAACTATTAGTATTGTTTTGTAAGCCTATTTATGTGCGTATTTCTTTGCATACAAAAGGGGGCGTTTTTAAGTTTCTTCTTTCTGATAACTTTCACTGGTTTCCTTCAAAGTTGCACTATGCAGAAATCGCTACGTCATTTCCTGGTTGCTAAAATTCGAATAGTTTGCCTCATTTTCAGTTTGTGACAAAACAAGCAAGTATAGAATCATTGTACCATCTAAACCGCTGTGAAATATATTTTTCTTAACCAAAAATATTGTACTTTCAGCTGTTTAAACGTAAAAGACGCAAAAACAAAACTTAAGAACGGGAAGCATATAAATACCACACATAGAACAGATATACCGCTTTTTAGACTTGCTTTCAACAGTGGCGTGTATTCACGAGGCCAAGGGAAACCAGGCTTCCCCCCAAAAAATACCAAGCAAAACATTACAATTTAAAAAAAATCTTTCCTGTCTCTGTGTTTCATAACTGTTCTTCAATTCGCAAGAGGCTGGATGTAATTTCACTAGAGAAAGCATCCGAGCGAGAGAAACAGTGCCCCTATTTCTCAGTATGTGTAGCCCATCTTCGTTTGAATGTTATTAAATGACAAGACAGAAGCATTGAGAGTAACATTCTTGTTCAGTACATTGCAAAACACTGGAGTTGCAGTAATTAACATTTACCAACAGATGGCATCACTGTGCCATCTTACACCCATAACATCTCCTTTTTATAAAATAGGACAGGAGCTGTCAATTCCCTAACAAAACAAACCTAGTAATAATTTCCAACATGAAAAGAAAACTAAACTGCTCAAGTAAGAATTTAACACATTTTGATACTCTCTTCACTTTTATCTCTGTCTGTCAACAATCCCTAATGGGAATCCTACCGATTGAATTATTTTTGGTGGCTGGGACAGACGCCCACAGCGTGAAAAGACAGGGGGCTTGTCTGCGAGGACTGCAGGTTCCCGCACAGGCGTGTCACCTGACTGTCTAAGGGGAGTATTGATGGGCGAGGGAGCGGCAGACCTGTGATCCCCTGGCTCTTCCCCCTGTGCTTCAGGCCCCATGTGACTTGCTGGGGTTCCATCTTTTGTCATGCGACCCCTATGACCATCAGGGTTCTGAGTAGACGCTGGCTCAGCAATCCGAAGGTAAAACCCTGTTACGACGGTACAGTGATTCATTCACTTCGACCAAGTAGGAGCGTGGTGCCACTTTCTGTACACAGGGTCCGAGTCTCCAGAGGCCCGTCCGGTCCCCTGGTAGTGGCTTCATTGGCACCGTTTCACCCACCCTGAGCTCAGGTAAGTCTTTTGCTGAATTGTCGTAGATGAACTTGGAAACCTGTCTTCTGTGACGTAACTTTACCAGCACGTCTGTCACCACACATGGCTCCAGGAGAGTGCTGGCTTAAGCGCCGTGCCATGAGGCGCTGGGCCGGGCTGCTTTCCATGCATTCTGTCGGGGTATTGCGCCACTGCAGGATTGCTTTCCAGGCATCTTTGCCCTCTCGTAGAGCTTTTTTGCAGAGGTTCTTTGCGATTTTGACTGCCGACTCCGCCTTCCCATTAGCTTTTGGGTGTCGTGGTGATGAGGTGACGTGCTCGAATTCCCATTCTGCAGCAAATTTTCAGAACCCAAATCCAGAGAATTGGGGTGCATTATCTGAAATTATCTTATCTGGCTGGCCATAGCGGGCAAACTGAGCCTTGCAGCGTTTGATCGTTGTCTCTGCTGAGAGGTTGGGGAGGAGGTCAATCTCCCAGAAGTCTGAGTAATGATCGACTACCAGCAGAAAGTCTTTGCCACTGTGCTGGAAGAGATCTAGACTTACTATCTGCCAGGGGCGCATCGGTAGCTTGTGGGACATCATCATCTCTCTGTTGCTCAATGGCATATTCATTTCAGATTGTGCATTTTATGACATAGTGTTTGATTTCACTCTGCATTCCTGGCCAATACAGTGTGTCACATGCTTGTCTGTAACAGGCCTCACCTCCTATGTGACTTGAGTGCACGCGCGCCAATATCTCAGGGCGCAGAGACCAGGGAATAACGACTCTCTGACCCTTGAATATTATTCAATTTTGAACACTGAGCTCCTCTTTGACTGGCCAATATTCTCTGACGGCTAAAGCAGTTTCTTCCTTGCAGTCGGGCCAGCCCATCAGAATCACAGACCTCAATTCCTGGAGTTGCTCGTCCCTGTCTATGTGCTGTCTGATTTGTATAAGGTGCTGATCCGTAACATTGAGGTAGTCAGCTTGGTTGATGTGTTCAACATCCACTTGCTCTGTTTGTAAGCTGCACACTGCGTGTTGTTCATGCATGGAGCGTGTGCCTGATGCAGTAGCCCTGCTGAGCGTGTCACTCACATACATCTCTGGCCCTGGCTTATACACCACCTTGAGGTTGTAGTTTTGTTGGGCCAGTAGCATGCTCTGCAGTCGTTTAGGGGCATTCAGGAGAGGCTTGCTGAATATAGCAATAAGGGGCTTGTGATCTGCGGTAATATTGTCGCGCCCGTACAGGTAGTGGTGGAAGCGTTGGCATGCAACAATGCTGAGGCACTCCTTCTCTATCTGGGCATAGTTCTACTCTGTTGGAGTGAGTGCCCGAGAGGCGAATGCCACAGGCTGGCCCTCCTGCACGAGGCAACAGCCAAGTCTATACTGGCTTGAGTCACTCTGAATCATGACAGGAGTGCTGCACTGCCTTCATGACAGATGGAGGGGGGCATTTCAAAGACAGCCTTCACTTTTTCAGGATCCGCATTCAATCTGGTGGAGGACAAGATGTGCCCATGTAAGCGGACATCTGGCACTTTCAACTGAAGCTTTTTTATACTTAGCCTTAGCTTGACCTGTCTGCATCTGACCATCAGGGCCAGCAGCTTGGCGTCATGGTCACATTCTGCCTCATCACTGTCCCCACAGCCCACTACAAGGATGTCATCTGCTATGGGTTCCACGCCACTGAGTCCCATCAACAGCTCGTGCCGTTTCCGCTGATACACATCTGGAGCCACAGAGACACCAACCATCTCTTCCACGGAGCTTCAACCATCTCTTCCTGCCCCAGGGTGTCCAAAAGGTAGTCATGTAGCTGCTGGGCTCGTTGAGCTTGCACTGCAGGAAGGCATCTCTGGCGTCCATGAGCGTGAAGACTCTGGCCTTCGGGAGCTTGTAAAGAACATCCTCCAACGTGGTCATAATGTAATGTGAACGTCGCAGAGCCCTGTTGAGATGTTTAGGATCAATGCATATCCGTAGCTTGTCTGGTTTCTTGACAATAACCATATTACTTATCCAGTCTGTAGGCTCGGTGATGGATATGATGTGGCCATCTGCTTCGTATTTGTCAAGCTGAGCCTTCATAGCTGCTTTCATGGCCACTGGTACATTGCGGGGTGCACACTGGACAGGCTGGATTGCTGCGTCCAACTCAAAGTGGGCTTCGCCGGGAACTGACTCGACTGGTGCGTTGAAGACATCATGGTACTTGCTTAGGAGTGACTCCTTGCTCAGGGGCCCAGCATGGACTTAGTATATAATCTTAAGATCAGCTGGGATGGTGAAGTTAATAAGCCCAAGGCGCTCACATGTAAAAACCTGGCAGTAATGACTGTTGACTAGCCTCAACTATTTCAAACTCAAGGGTGTGTTTCTGGCCACGTAAAACACACTCTGTAACAAACAGGCCTAAAGAGGTCATGAACTGGCCTGAATACAGTTTCAGCTTGGGGCTACTCTGTGTGAGTTTGTCTCTGGGCACGAGCCTCCTTTTGTCTTTAAGGCTCATAATGTTACATGTGGCCCCTGAATCTAGCTGGCATTTGCTGTGGTTTTTTATTAAGTAGCAGAGTGACAAACCACTTTTTTCCTTGTGCCCTCACTGCCCCTACTGCCCCTATGCACTCGCTAGCATATACCTCCTCTGTGCTGTTGTTCCCTTCATCTGTGTTTGTTTCCATTGAGTGCACTTTACCCTCCTTTCTCTTGCTTTTCATGCAGACCCGGGCAAAGTGATTTGCTGTACCACAGGATTTGCATATTTTTCCATAGGCTGGGCAGTGTTCTTTTCCCCGTCCATGAGAAATGCAACAATATCGGCACTTATTGGGGTTGTCTACTGCAGAGTTGGCTGTAGTATTAGCATTAGCTGTGGCAAAGGGGAGCTTCTTTACTGGCTGCCTGAATGTAGCATTGACATTGTCCTTTCTAGCTCCATGGACCTTATCTGTATATCAGTAATCGGCATGTCTCCACTGCCAAGACCAGCGTCAGGTCACGTTCTCTCAGCAAACGTCTGCATGTGCCCTCATCAGTTATGAAAGCACTATCTTATCTCTGATCAGTTCATCTCAAATTTGCCCCGATGGCCACCAATTTTTCAACCCTTGTACTGGTCAGCCTGTTGCGTGCTTTGGTGTATGTGTTCCCAAACAAGGACCAGTTGCGCTCTTAGGCGGCTGATATTGGTGGGATTTGGAGGATGGAGGCAACAGGGGAAAGAGCCTCAGATCCACAAAGTCCCTTCCACCAGGTGGCTGATAAGATATGTTGGCACGACTGCAATATTGCATCTCCATCCCAAAGCCCTTGCTTGGAAGTGTACTTCGCCAGACTGCCAAGGACCTTACCCTCATCCAGGCCAAGGTGGCGAGACACGGCAGTGATGACACCTTAAGCCTTGTTGATCTCTGAACCAGACAGAATGCTCTTGCCAGCATACTTGGGGTCCAACATGTACGCTGCGGCATGTATGGGATTCAGGCAGAAGTCTTCATGCTTTTTGATGTATTTCAGAACTGCAGTTTCCTCTGCTTGGAGCAACAGTGAAGTGGGCAGGGCAGTACGGATTTATTCTCTTACATCCGAGAGCAGAGTCTGAACATCAGACAGGATGGCATTGTCTACCTCAATCCGTGCAATGGCTACTGCTATACGTTTCAAGGGTTTCATGCTGCTTACCACTCTCTCCCAAAATACATAATCCAGGAGGATCCTCTTGATGGAGCTGTCCATATCGGCAGACTCCAAGAAATGGCCATATAACAGAGACTCCTTCCCCTCCAGGAGAATGTCAAACATGATGACAACACCACCCCAATGGGTGTTGCTGGGCAGCTTCAATGTGGTGCTCTTATTCTTCTCACTTTGCTTGGTGAGATAGATTGTTGCTATAACTTGATGACCCTTCACATACCTAACGCTTGGCTCTCTTGTAGCGTGTATTCATTGTTTTCAGTCCCATGATGTCCTTGAGGTGCAGATTCAATGCATGAGCAGCACAGACAATGGGTGTGATGTAAGGGTAGGACTCCTCCACTTTAGACCAAGCATCCTTCATTTTCACAGCATTGTCTGTCACCAGTGCAAATAAATACCTTGGGCGAAGAACATTCAGAAATCTCTTCCAAGGCCTCCCGGGTGAAGCAGTGGTTAAGGGTGCTGTACTGCAGCGCCAGCTGTGCCACCAGAGACTCTGGGTTCGTGCCCAGGCTCTGTCGTAACCGGCTGCGACCGGGAGGTCCGTGGGGCAATGCACAATTGGCCTAGCGTCGCCCGGGTTAGGGAGGGTTTGGCCGGTAGGGAAATCCTTGTCTCATCGCGCACCAGCGACTCCTGTGGCGGGCTGGGCGCAGTGCGCACTAACCAAGGTTGCCAGGTGCACGGTGTTTCCTCCGACACGTTGATGCGGCTGGCTTCCGGGTTGGATGGCGCTGTGTTAAGAAGCAGTGCGGCTTGGTTGGGTTATGTATCGGAGGATGCATGACTTTCAACCTTCGTCTCTCCCGAGCCTGTACGGGAGTTGTAGCGATGAGACAAGATAGTAGCTACTAAAAACAATTGGATACCATGAAATTGGGGACAAAAAGGGGTACAATTTAAAAAAAGAAGAAAAAAAAGAAGACATCTCTTCCAATACACATTGCCTGTGAGCATCAGAGGTGAACCAGTTGCATACACAGCTCGAGCAAGACATCCATCAGTGTTTCTCTGACTACATTCCTCCATTGAGTCAAAAAACGTATGATTGCTGGAGCGAGCTGTTGCTATCGTTAAGGTGTCTGATTCATCATTTTCACCTGGAATAGAAGTAGAGGGACTTTTGTCAGAGGTTGCTTGTTGTGAGCGAGCGCTGGGGGAACTTTATGGACATTGCCAGATGATTCTGCATCTTTGTTGCATTCTTCACATATGATTTGGCATAGTATTTGCAAATGTACACATCATTTCCTTCTACATTAGCTGCAGTGCAATGTCTCTACACATCAGATAGTGCCCGTGGCATTTTCCTGTAAAGATGAGAAAAAAATTAGCAAAAAAACCCAAATACAATTCCATGTACAGATAAATAGTTAAGCAGTTAGATTAAACAACTCCTTTGTAAGATAAATGTTTTAAAATGAAACATGTATGGTAGCAGGCTCAAGCAAGCTAAAACCCACATGGTAGCAAAAGCTAACTAGCAGAAGTTAACAAATTAGAAATGATTTAAATACACTTTGCTGTAGGCTACTATTTACTAGTTATAACCAGCCAGCTGTATGTTAATAGTGTAGTCGTTCAGCCACGTCTCCGTGAAGCATAAGATATTACCGTTTTTAATGTCCCGTTGGTAGTTCAATCTGCAGAGAACAATGGGCAAAACTCCCTAAATACAGATGTGCCAAGCATGTAGCGTCATACCCAAGAAGACTCGATGCTTTAATCACTGGGAAAGGTGCTTCAACAAAGTGCTGAGTAAAGGTTCTGA
Organism: Oncorhynchus tshawytscha; assembly: GCF_018296145.1. NCBI lineage: Eukaryota > Metazoa > Chordata > Actinopteri > Salmoniformes > Salmonidae > Oncorhynchus > Oncorhynchus tshawytscha. The sequence goes on along the minus strand of NC_056437.1, from coordinate 63,424,425 downwards.
ATACTTATGTAAATGTGATATTTCAGGTTTTTTTTTATATACATTTTCTAAAATGTCTAAATACCTATTTTTGCTTTGTCGTTATGGGGTATTGAGCATTTTTTTAAATCCATTTTACAATAAGGCTGTGATGTAACGAAATGTGAAAAGTCCAGCGTGCATGGGACAGAGAAGCTGTGGAGGGGCTTGGCTGATGAAGAGTACCTGTACTTCATTGAGGCGCATGTGCTGACAGGGAAGTCTATTGTTGCCTCACCAGGTCTTATTGGGCCACCGGAGACCATCGGTGGTGACCCCCTCACCCTGTATGACAGCGTGAATGGTAAATGGTCACTAGGCCCTACCTGAATATCTGATCATCTACAACAACAGAAAACTTCAACCCGTTAGTTTGGATAACAATGAAGTCCTATGAAGTCATTTTGTTTTAAAAGAGCGATATAGATCTTAATTTCATTCAGTGATTGTCTACTCTATAGTCTATGCAGGAAAAATGGATTTGATACACCAATTTGTGAAATTCTGACATATTTGCATCACATGTACTGTATATTGTTTTTTGATTTGTCATGGTTTGGTTTCTGCCTCGGTGTAGGCACTAAGCTTCAGTTTATAGCCAACAAATGTTATTGCAGTTTGAATGAGTATGTTATGAATTTAAAGTGGGTTTGCATGTATATTGAATAAAAATATAAACGCAACATGCAACAATTTCAAAGATTTGATTGAGTTAAAGTTCATATGGAAATCAGTCAATTTAAATAAATTCATTAGGCCTGAATCTATGGATTTCACATGACTGGGAATACAGATATGCATCTGTTGGTCACAGATACCTTTAAAAACAAAGTAGGGGGATGGATCAGAAAACCAGTATCTGGTGCGACTACCATCTGCCTCATGCAGCGCGACACATCTCCTTCGCATAGAGTTGATCAGGCTGTTGATTGTGGCCTGTGGAATGTTGTCCCACTCCTCTTCAATGGCTGTGCGAAGTTGCTGGATATTGTCAGGAACTGGAACACTCTGTTGTACACATCGATCCAGAACATCCCAAACATGCTCAATGGGTGAGTATGCAGGTAATAAATCATTTTAGACTGTAGAATGTGCCTTATTGTGCTAAACAATAAATACTGTAACTGTTTACATTTTGATACTGCCACCAAGTACATCAATAATTAAAACATGATTTGAGTTTTAACCAGACTGTTTTCACTCTATTCTAGGTAATGACATGTTCCTCAACCCAACAGCAAACTATGTGATACAAGTTGGAAAGTCTACACACTTTCTGTTCAGATGAAGCCAATGCTTCCATGCAAAAGAGGTTTTGACATTCAAATCCACTCAATGTCTACATACTTAATATGATCAGATCTACATATGTATATATGCAAGAGTTCAGGTGGGCCTTCGCGCTTCAGCAAACAAAGGAAAGGAGGGGTGCTCAATAACAATGACAAAAATCATGAGAAGGGCTTGTGTTTGATATCGTTCCATTCACGCCATTACACTCCATTTCAGCCATTATTATGAGCCTTCCTCCCCTCAGCAGCCTCCACTGCTGTACAGGTGTCGAACAGTCAACTGACGTTACGACTTCAAGCGGACATCTTCTTCACAGTGACCTGACCATTGCACTTAGCTCCTATTTATAGCCTAGTGGCCCATTGAGACACAACAATGTAAGAAAATAATGACAATATGTTTCAAGGTAAATTAACAATTGTTGCACCTAATAATAAGATAATGTGTCTCATTAATCAATAGGCCGTGTCAAAATATACATAGGTGATATTTGGGTGTCTGTGAATCCGGAGACAGAGACCCAAAAAATCAAGGCAACATTATAGAGACGAGGACAGTGAAAAATCATAGTTTAGCCCTGAGGATCCACAGTGTCTAAGGACTACTGCCAGAAAGCCTGTCTTTGTTTTAGTTTACATATGATGCCACATCTTGGCGAAATTTGAATATATTTTATGGCCCACAAAGCGCAGGGAGGAAGGTGAGCCATTCATTTGTATGGGTTACCTTAAGACGTGCAAAACAGAGAAGACCATTGAGTTAGTGAGAGTCTCCCCTTTCCACAGTGGGGCCCATTAGGACGCTACAAACGTGTTTGTGAGATGACCGATTTTCGGGATGTCTCATGGTCTGACAAACACTGCTGTAGCTCCGTCACCTTCCACCGCAGATGCGGAAGGCCGACATAGGCGGATGCGGTGGATTGAGAATCGGCCCATGCAAAACTACTGATATATATATATATATAGCTTAAATTGACAGATTTTGATGGAGCTTTTTGTATTTTGTTACCTAGATTGAAGCACAGGTGAGTTAATAGACTCTTAAGGTTAAAGATCCCCATTAGCTGCTACTCTTCCTGGGGTCCAAACAAATTAAGACAAAAACTCAAATGTAATAAAACCGTACATAACATTATTACACCACTACATAGCTACAATACATTTATAATACCACCATACCTACGTGTATGTAGAGTGAGCGTGCGCATGCATTTGTGTGTGTCTTTTCTTCACAGTCCAAATTGTTCCATAAGGTGTATTTTTATCTGTTTTTATATCTGATTTTACAGTTTGCATTCCACTTGATGTGGAATAGAGTTCCAAACTCTGTCTGTACTACAGTTAAGTCAGCTGTATGTAGCAATTTAACATATTAAAACAAAATAGATCAATAATATTTGCCCAGCCTTTGCTGCTATGCTTGCAAATGTGCATGATGTGCTGTGACCCAAATTAAAAAGTATTTAATAACTCCAAATAACTAAAAAGTAGCTATAGGTTGTTGTAACATTTCAACTTAAAACATGTTTTTCATTTTTTTGCACTGCATGGATCATTGGTGCGGTTGAATGCATCATTGCTGTATGGTGCACTCAAAATGTATTGTAGTTGAGTAGCCAACCTAGGCTACTGCTCAAATGTTGCTGTAACAGGCCTACATGTTTCTCTTTTGAATGGTGTTTTGTTGCAGGTTTTGTTTTTTGGATATTCATTGTCAAGCTTTAAAAACCGAAGCCAGGCTGCAACATTTTAGTAGCCTAGCCAGGACTGTGGCATGTGTCTGTACACTTTCCCTCCACTGCAGCTCTGTAAACAGGACACACGAAAGCGGCGCAGTTGAAGTTGAATTAACTATACAAGTGCATCAGGCTGTGATTTCATAAAGTAGATGACTCAACTGTTGACTCATTTATACTCGCTTATGTGTGTCTAATTCGGACGGCGGGCCTTGTGTTTGACACGTATGCTAGCCTATTAGCCACATTATGACTGACTTGTGATCATTTCCCTTGCTAGTTTGATTGTATTGACACTCCCAGCCTTAGTTACAGTTGTCAGTTTTTGTTCAAAATATTGAGTCATTTGAAACTGAAACAGTGCATCACGAATGGGTGGCGGCAGGAAACAATGTTCCAGGCCAGCTGTGATTTACAACCTGATAGAAATATTTTGGGACTAGCAAGAAATGCATTGAACTGCATCCATCTATGCTGCCAACAACACCTTACTGTACATCATGGAATTTTGAGTCAAATATAACCTATTTATAAAAACTCTTCTAAAGTTGGTTTTGAAACAAACAGGGAATCTGATATTTATGACTTATATTATGATTGTCTGTTTCTGACACGGCCCGCTTTCAAAAACCTGTGGGCTCTCCTTCACTGCAGCCGACGTGAGCAAACATTTAAACGTGTCAACCCTCGCAAGGCTTCAGGCCCAGCCGGCATCCCCAGCCGCGTCCTCAGAGCATGCACAGACCAGCTGGCTGGTGTGATTACGGACATAATCAATCAATCCTTATCCCAGTCTGCTGTCCCCACATGCTTCAAGAGGGCCACCATTGTTCCTGTTCCCAAGAAAGCCAAGGTAACTGAGCTAAATGACTACCCGTAGCACTCACTTCCGTCATCATGAAGTGCTTTGAGAGACTAGTCAAGGACCATATCACCTCCACCCTACCTGACACCCTAGACCCACTCCAATTTGCTTACCGTCCCAACAGGGCCACAGACAACTCAATCTCAACCACACTGCCCTAACCCATCTGGACAAGAGGAATACCTATGTGAGAATGCTGTTCATCGACTACAGCTCGGCATTTAACACCATAGTGCCCTCCAAGCTCGTCATCAAGCTCGAGACCCTGGGTCTCGACCCCGCCCTGTGCAACTGGGTCCTGGACTTCCTGACAGGCCGCCCCCAGGTGGTGAGGGTAGGTAACAACATCTCCAACCCGCTGATCCTCAACACTGGGGCCACACAAGGGTGCGTTCTGAGCCTTCTCCTGTACTCCCTGTTCACCCACGACTGCGTGGCCATGCACGCCTCCAACTCAATCATCAAGTTTGCAGACGACACTACAGTAGTAGTAGGCTTGATTACCAACAACGACGAGACGGCCTACAGGGAGGAGGTGAGGGCCCTCGGAGTGTGGTGTCAGGAAGATAACCTCACACTCAACGTCAACAAAACAAAGCAGATGATCGTGGACTTCAGGAAACAGCAGAGGGAGCACCCCCCTATCCACATTGACGGGACAGTAGTGGAGAGTGTAGAAAGTTTTAAGTTCCTCGGCGTACACATCACGGACAAACTGAAATGGTCCACCCACACAGACAGAGTGGTGAAGAAGGCGCAGCAGCGCCTCTTCAACCACAGGAGGCTGAAGAAATTTGTCTTGTCACCAAAAACACGCACACACTTTTACAGATTCACAATCCAGAGCATCCTGTCAGGCTGTATCACCTCCGGGTACAGCAACTGCTCCACCCACAACCGTAAGGCTCTCCAGAGGGTAGTGAGGTCTGCACAACGCATCACCGGGGGAAAACTACCTGCCCTCTAGGACACCTACACCACCCAATGTCCCAGGAAGGCCAAAAAGATCATCAAGGACAACAACCACCCGAGCGACTGCCTGTTCATCCAGAAGGCGAGGTCAGTACAGGTGCATCAAAGCAGGGACCGAGAGACTGAAAAACAGCTTCTATCTCAAGGCCATCAGACTGTTAAACAGCCAACACATACATTGAGTGGCTGCTGCCAATGTAACAGTATAGACTTTACGTCCGTCCCCTCGCCCCAACCTGGGCGCGAACCAGGGACGCTCTGCACACACAGTTACCCTCGAAGCATCGTTACCCATTGCTCCACAAAAGCCGCGGCCCTTGCAGAGCAAGGGGAACCACTACTTCAAGGTCTCAGAGCAAGTGACGTCACCGATTGAAACGCCACTAGCACGCACCACCGCTAACTAGCTAGCCATTTCACATCGGCTACACTCACCCCCCTTTTGACCTCCTCCTTTTTCCGCAGCAACCAGTGATCCGGGTCACGGCACCAATGTAACAGTATAGACTTTACATCCGTCCCCTCGCCCCGACCTGGGCGCGAACCAGGGACACTCTGCACACGTCAACAGTAACCCTCGAAGCATCGTTACCCATCGCTCCACAAAAGCCGCGGCCCTTGCAGAGCAAGGGGAACCACTACTGCAAGGTCTCAGACCAAGTGACGTCACCAATTGAAACGCCACTAGAGCGCACCACCGCTAACTAGCTAGCCATTTCACATCGGCTACACCAACATACTGACTCAACTCCAGCCACTTTAATAATGGAAAAATGTATGTAATAAATGTATCACTAGCCACTTTAAACAATGCCACTTTATATAATGTTTACATACCCTACATTACTCATCTCATATGTTTTTACTGTATTCGATACCATCTACTGCATCTTGCCATCTTGATGTAATGTATCACTAGCCACTTTAAACAATGCCACTTTTATATGTTTACATACCCTACACGCTCCAGCAGGTATATCTCTCTAGTCACCCCCAAAACCAATTCTTTCTTTGGCCGCCTCTCCTTCCAGTTCTCTGCTGCCAATGACTGGAACGAACTACAAAATTCTCTGAAACTAGAAACACTTATCTCCCTCACTAGCTTTAAGTACCAACTGTCAGAGCAGCTCACAGATTACTGCACCTGTACATAGCCCACCTATAATTTAGCCCAAACAACTACCTCTTTCCCTACTGTATTTAATTTATTGATTTATTTTGCTCCTTTGCACCCCATTATTTTTATTTCTACTTTGCACATTCTTCCATTGCAAATCTACCATTCCAGTGTTTTACTTGCTATGTTGTATTTACTTTGCCACCATGGCCTTTTTTTTGCCTTTACCTCCCTTATCTCACCTCATTTGCTCACATCGTATATAGACTTGTTTATACTGTATTATTGACTGTATGTTTGTTTTACTCCATGTGTAACTCTGTGTCGTTGTATGTGTCGAACTGCTTTGCTTTATCTTGGCCAGGTCGCAATTGTAAATGAGAACTTGTTCTCAACTTGCCTACCTGGTTAAATAAAGGTGAAATCAAATAAAAATAAATAAATAAACATTACTCATCTCATATGTATATAGTATACTCTATACCATCCACTGCATCTTGCCTATGCCGTTCTATACCATCACTCATTCATTTATTTTTTTATGTACATATTCTTATTCATTAATTTACACGTGTGTAGAAGGTAGTTGTTGCGAAATTGTTAAGTTAAAGTTTTTCTTGGTAAGCGCTTCTCATGTGTGTGTTTGTCAGATATCTGCAAATGTTGAATTAAGCCAAGTGTTTAACCTTGATCGAATGAATCCCATGAATATGTGATACCTTAACTGATTATTGATGACAAGATAAACGGATTATGCGCATCTCAACTACAATGTAGGCGGCCTGGAACACGGCCATTCTCAAATGAAGAATCGCCGCAATCATTGGTCCGCTCAGACCATGTGATCTACAGTAGACTTCCTTGGAGGATGATGGAGTGTTTTGCTGGATATTGATTCTTCTGAGTTTGAGGTGGCTATGATTTAATCGCTTTGAGATCCATTTCACCTCAATCAAATACGTTTTGGCGAAAGGAAGACGAAAGATCATGGCCCAGGCTACACAGATGAATGTCCCCGAAATCAACACTCCGATAACAGTAGAACACGATAAAAAGAAGCGACAGTTTACCATACGACTAAATGGTAATGTTACGTTAGCTACGCGAAGTCGTACGTGTTTTCCCTTTTATCAATTGTTTACCAAAGAGTGTGGTTAAACTAGTTAGCTAACCAACTTTTTCATAGCGTAAAAGAGTCTTACCTGATTGCAGTCGTACTGTGATTTAGATAAGGAACGTACTTTTTCCTAATGGTCGTTGTAAACAAACGGACAAAAAGCTAATAGCTAGAACTCAAGTGGCATAGCCAAGGATTTGTAGCATTAGCCAACTGGGAAAATTCTTAGCTTCCTGGCATTGAGCGGTTGAATTGAATGCTCTTGCTGTCACGCATCTAACATGTTGTTCTTCTCAGTTAGTTTGCTAGTTTGTGCATGCACATTCGCTCAAAAAAAAACTTCTGATTTGAGAGAATCTGCTTAACTTTCTCTAAAAACCCAATTCCTCATTTATCTGCCCGCATCCTTATCTTTGATAGATCTTTATTTGAGGTCTGATGGAGAATCAGACTGATGTGTACAGACCTTTTAATAGTCGCGCAAGGTGTAAGCCCTACTTAGTTAGCATATAATTGCACCCTTTTAAATTCGGAGCGGCAGGTAGCCTAGAGCGTTGGGCCAGTAACCGAAAGGTTGCTGGATCGAATCCCCAAGCTGTCGTTCTGCCCCTGAACAAGGCAGTTGTTATGAACCCACTGTTCCCTGGTAGGCTGTCATTGTGAATAAGAATTTGTTCTTAACTGACTTGCCTAGTTAAATAAAGGTTACATTTAAACTTTTTTTTTAAATGTAACCCTTTTCTCTTTGGTTCTAGGCTCTCATGACCGTGCGGTCCTCTTGTACGAGTATGTCGGGAAGAAGACTGTGGACCTGCAGCATACGGAGGTTCCAGACGCCTACAGAGGGAGAGGCATTGCCAAGCACCTGGCCAAGGTTCGACTGTCTGACAATATGGAATGGAACCATAGCCCAATGCAAAATACACCCTCACTCTTATTATGTCCCTAGATCTTTTTAACATTTATCTGTGCCTTTCAGATAAGCAATGGGAGTCCATAGGTCTCAATATTACTGGTTAGGCATTTGAGCCCATGGCCTTGTCCAGAAACAACTCATAATGCTACCCATCATTTGCTATAACACAATTCTGCAGGAGGACCTTCTTGCAATCTGGACCTGTGCAGCTCACTCTGTGTATGGAGAGAAGTCTTTGTACCTCTTTAACCCAGTAAGAGACAGAAAATACAGTTTCCTAAGCTGTCAGCTGATAAACTGCTTTCATTGGACATTTTGGAGTCTCCCATCTAGTTCTCTTTATAACAGCTGCATGGCAATATGAATGTTGCTTGTAATTCTGAAAATCCAAGCATTGGCCTGTTTATTCAGTCTAGGCAGTGCTTTGCCAGATGAGTTCAGCTCAGAGCACTGGTGGGTAATATCAAGGGAACAGTTATGGTAGAGATAAGAGGAAGAAGGAAATTAAAACATGGTTTGTTTGAAGATCTGTGTAGACTGGAACGTTAATATTTTTAAATCTTTATATCAAATATAATACAGCAAGTGTCTCACCTTTTATCTGCAGTCCCTGATTACTGCATGTATTAAAATAAAACCAGAGTGACACAGACAGTTACTTTGTAAACTCAAGCTACAAAACAACTCCTAATTTAAATTGCAATGTTCTGTTGATTGCAGGCGGCCATGGATTTTGTGGTGGAAGAGGATCTGAAGGCTCACCTTACCTGCTGGTACATCCAGAAATACGTCAAAGAGAATCCCCAACCTCAATACCTGGAGCACATCCACCCCGTGTGACCCCATGACGGAGAGGGAGAGAGACTGAGGTAGAAAGCATGGCCTCATGCTTTCTGTTTGGAGGACTTTGTGTAAAGGGTTTTTTTTGGGGGGGGGGGACCATACTATAGCTATCTCTACAGACATAAAGACTCCCTGTTGGAGAGCAGTGGTAGAGGAACTGTCCGAGTGCCATTGACATTACTCATGGCCTGTCCTCAATGGGAATGGACATCAGTGTGTGTGTGTGTGTGTAAAGAAAAAGGAATGTTGTAGAGTCTTGCTGTCTTGTTGTATATACAGTGGCAAGACTATGCAGGATTCCTGTTTTTGTACTGTAAGAAGCAATGTCTCATCACACTTTGGCCGTATTGCTTTCACTTATCCTGTCTTGGCTGGTCATTTGAAGAGGAGTGAACAACGGCAGGAGGAAAGGAACAGCTTTCTGGAGTGGAATGCAATCCTGATCATTCAAGATGTTTGTCCTCTATTCAAAACCATCAAGACAAACAGCTGTTCATCAGGACCTTGATTAGCTGAATCGGGTGTGTTAGAGCAGCATTGGCACAATAGTGTGCACATACAATAGCTCTCCAGTAGGGTGGACCACACCTTGTTTACTTTAGACCATCAACTTGCGGGCTATATCCCCTACATGCAGTCAGCCTGTCGTGGGCTAGTGAGGCACTTCCCTCTATTCCTGCTATGCTGCCCAAGACTATCTGTCCCCATGTTCATCAGGACAACCACTCTTCAGTAGGCCTACCCTTCACCTTAAATGTTACTGTACAGAAAGCTGCTGTGCTATCTGACATGAGACATTGCCATAGAACCTTCATTGACCGTGGGGGTAATCTTCTACTGTCTGTAAAAGCACTAATTCAGGGCTGTTCTACTACAGTTTAAATCTTGTGTGGCATTTTCTCTATACAGTTTACAAGCATGGCTTAAGAAAACAGAAAACAAAATTCCAATATCAAGTAACAGGTTGTATTTTCCATTTGCTGAGTATCTTAAACTACAGTAGGGATTCTCTCTGGCTTTGACCTAGGTGAGATGTACTATTTACTAGGTGACTGAATGCATACTGGTCAGGAAGGCAGTAAAACTGATGACACAGTCTTCAGGGGATGGCTCTGTAGGCCCACTGTCTGACAGAGATGGGTATAAAGTCTGCAGACAGTTTGATTATTTTCCATGTCTCTCTTGTTTTAAATTAAATACCTTATTTGACTAACCATTGAAACATTGATTTACAATCATTTAGAAGTGCCTTATACATTTTAAAGTAGTTTCCTAGTATACTTCACCTCTGAGCTGCAGAATACCAAGGTGATAACATTTTAAAGGTGCACTTTATGCAATTAATCAATTGACAAGGGAGGCAGGGAGCATACTAATGGATTGCACATGTTACTGTGGTTTGCACTGGCTTGGCACAGGGTTACAACACACTTCCCAGTCTAGTGTTCTACACCGTGTGTGCGATAAGCCAGATATCAACTCACTAGAGAAGCTTGGATAGGACAGGACACAATATGGGCAAGTATAGAAACCTGAGGCAGGTAAATATCACCCCCACTTCAGTGTGGCAGTCCGTTGCATTGAAGTGTGAGTGTAGCCCATAATAGCTAGTGGAACAATTTACCTGCTGCACAACCTGGCTATAGAATGGTTTATCATACTCTTGAGTCCCATAGTGTTGTCCTTGCTTGTGATTGGTCATTTCTCAACTGTTACAAAACATAAACATGATGTGTAGGCAGCATTTTCCGCATTTGTGTTATACATTTTGTATTACAGTTTACGTCAAAATGTACTAGTGTAGTAAATTAAACTGACCTCTACATTTACATGGTATAAATAATGAGTGGTACGTCCTACATGCATTCAATTAATTGTGGTAAATGTAGTACGACAAAGTACATTACGTCGTCCTCGCAGTGTATTGCAAGTATAACATACACTACACATCCTAGCTTGCACTGCGTCCACAGCAGTCGTATATTAGTTCTCCAAGATGGCGTCGTTGGGAAGGAGGCGCGGTGTCCCAGTCAACAGGGAGAGGTCAGTTTGACTCAATCATTGCCATATCACGACTATTTTTTTGTGTACAAGGTCTGTTTTATGATACCTACACGTTCACTATTCCAACATATGGCCTTTAAAAGCAAAATGCAGCTGTCACTCCCGAATTCCTTCCTCCATAATTGCTCATGTGATGTTTTGATTAGCATGTTTGCTATCGTCGCTAACCTCGATAGCCTGTTCATCAAAGCTTCAAAGTCAAGTTCTGGATAGGTTAGCCATCCCAACTAAAATAGTGTGAAAACATGCCGTAACGTTACAAAGTAGATATACTAGCACATATCAAACATATCGGTCGTATAACACAATACTAACGTTTTATTCGCCGCTTGCAATTTATGTACTAGCTACTTTTCAGATCAGCTAGCTCCCAAACAGCGGTAGAGCTGATCAATGTAACGTTATGAACTGCCGTTATGCAAAGCTGCGTCCAATACAGCACAGCAGCAGCTCCCATGTTATACGTAGCTAATATAGATGTTACTGGAATTTTGAAAGTTGTGAATGATCAACATGCTCGCTAACCCAGAGTTTTATTTACGTTAGCTAGCTAACAGCTACTTGACGGGTGCGTTCGTAAATTCGCTCTGGAGTGTCTGACTCAGCCAGGGTGAATTTACGAACGCAGCCTTATTTAGCATGCCGTGTTAATCTTGTTGGGGAGCTAGCTAGCGCTCTTGCGCGTGGCAAAATGTTTGCAAAGTGAGAGATTCGAGTTTTACACGTGAGTTATTTCCACTTGATATAGCTACATTTAGTTTTCTCCTGCATATTGTTTATATTGTCCATAGCTACGTTAACGTTCCCAGGCACAGTCTTTGGTTCGTATCCAGGCTATATCACATCCGGCCGTGATTGAGAGTCCCATAGGGCGGCGCACAATTGGCCAGGGTAGGCCATCTTTGTAAATAAGAGTTTTTAACTGAATTGCCGAGTTAAATAAAGTTATCACCATAGCTTATTACTAACAGGCAACTTGAGTGACTGACGACTAGTTAGTGAACTCTTGAATTCTAAACATGAGAAAATACCCTACTTTCCCTTTGATTCAACAGCTCTTATGTCAAACATGCACAGGCAACACATGTCAAAGTTCCACAAAAGTGTCTTGTTTTTACCACAGTGGGCTGAAAAAACAGGTGTTGTGCACTAATCTGATATCAAGGTCATGGACTGTAATGTAAAAAGTAGTTGTTCCCCTTATTTCTTCACAAGTGGTACTCATCTGTACATCATCATTAAAAACTGGTGCAACCACTTGCCTTAGGCCCCGAAGCTGCACAATTGCTATGAAGCTTGGAAAATAATTGGGAATTTAATATTGTGATTCTCTTCCTTTTCCATCTACTTTCTAATCCCCTCTCTCTCCCTCATTATCTAATCTCTCTCTGTATACAGGGGAGTGATGGCGGCAACGGACTGCTACATCGTTCACGAGATCTACAACGGGGAGAATGCACAGGACCAGTTTGAGTATGAGCTGGAGCAGGCACTGGAGGCCCAGTACAAGTACATTGTGATCGAGCCCACACGCATTGGCGACGAGACGGCCCGCTGGATCGCCGTGGGCAACTGCCTGCACAAGACGGCCGTCCTGTCGGGCACCACCTGCCTCCTGACGCCGCTCTCGCTGCCGCCTGAGTACTCGCGCTACGTGGCACTGCCCGCTGGTGCCCTCAGCGTGGCCTGCTCCGCCCTCTACGGAATCTCCTGGCAGTTCGATCCCTGCTGCAAGTACCAGGTGGAGTACGATAGCCAAAAACTCTCGAGGCTGCCCCTGCACACACTCACCTCCTCCACGCCAGTGGTTCTGGTGCGCAGGGACGACATCCACAGAAAGAGACTCCACAACACGATAGCGCTGGCCGCCCTGGCCTACTGCGCCAAGAAGATCTACGAACTCTATGTGGTATGAGCATACTCTGAAGAGGGTTAAACAAATAAAATAAAAAATAAAATAAATATAGCGGGAAAAGAAAGAATCCACCCAGTAGTAAGCCAAGTGGAAGCCATGTGCTGAGTCGAGGGTTTGCCCCTAACCCCCTCCACCCCACCCCACCTCACTTGCGTGGGCGCTTACTTTTGGGCTGTTTGATGGATCAGAGGGATATAGTTCAAACTAGAAGGAATTATTTTTCCCTTATTTTCTTTACTTGTAAGTGACATCACCAGTGCACTTATCCATATGGTACCCTTGCGCCTCTTCCCAATCCCTGTACCCCTCTCAATACACTAAGTTAGGGCACAAGGGTAGCTAAGTAAAAAGATTTAGACTGAATTGTGTTGCAGTTGAAACGGACAGGCTTAAGTAATTACCAACATGTCTATTCCTTGTAGTTTTACTGTACCCCTTTCTTGCTGATCAGTATGTCACCCTTTCATTAAACATTAGGATATTTCAAACTCTCATTTCTGTATTTTCTTTTTCATTAAACAAATTTTACACCATGTCTTGAATCACAAAGGCAATAGCATTACCTTTGTTTTCAGACTTGTCTTTCTAGGTTTACTCAGTTTTTGGAACAAAGTCAAGACCTTTAAACATACTTGTTTGGCCATCCCTCACCAGTCAAAGTTGTTAAGGACAAAACAGATCAACACGAACAGGACTTGCTGTGCATGGCTGATTTCCTTTCTGTTCCTTTCCCAACATTGTGTTGGTCTGTCTTGTCCTTTAAACACATGCAGTTATGGGCAAAATACTGTCCAGATGGAGCTCTTTGTGGGATTGTTAGACACTTAATGGGGACTTTCTGAGTGTAGGAGTGGGTTGTGTATGTAAGGGACATACACCGAGTGTACCAAAAATTAAGAACTCCTGCTCGTTCCATGACAAACTAACCAGGTGAAAGCTATAATCCCTTATTGTTGTCACTTGTTAAATCCACTTCAATCAGTGTAGATGAAAGGGAGGCGACAGGTTAAAGGATGTTGTTTAAGCCTTGTGACAATTGAGACATGGATTGTGAGCCATTGATTGGTGAATGGGCAAGACAGAATATTTAAGTGCCTTTGAATAGGGTATGGTAGTAGGACCCTGGCACACCTGTTTGTGTCAAGAACTGCAATGCTGGTGGGGTTTCCCATGTGTATCAAGAATGGTCCACCACCTAAAGGACATCCAGCCAACTGTGGGAAGCATTGGAGTCAGCATGTATTAGGAAGGTGTTCCTAATGTTGAGTACACAGTGTTTATGGAGTCCCAAATGTTGCAAGTAGTCTTCTTGTGGTGTTTTTTAATCTTAAATCAGGTTGTTTGCTATGTAAAATAGAACATGACAACCTTGTGTACACACGACTTAGCCAGGTTACAAGAAAATTATCATTCATAGTTTTATATTTTAAATAAATTAAAAATTGCACTAAAGAGAGCAACATTAAATTTAGTGTGTCTAACCATTATGGTTTACCTGTATTTAATTTTATTTTGAATATTAATTGTAAGGCTTTGCAGCTTGATGGGGGCCTGATTAGCCAAATACCTGTTTGGCAATCATCAATACAGGGCAACTTACCCTGTTTGCCTGTGTTTTCTTTCACATTGCTGCTTTGCAGTATATTATACACAATTAACAATGAACAACCTGGAAAGTCTTTCTTGGGACTGCAGTTAAAATACTTAGAACATGTACAATGTTTTTTTTTCTAGTAATTGTGCTAGCTTATTACCTCCAGCTCTAACTTTGGATCATCTTGATATGCATTTGAGAGTCATCAGTTAATGGTGTGATACCAGCGGAAAAGTCCCAAGTCGGAGGAAAATCTCTTTCTCTCCAGCAGGTGGCGTATTGTCGTCGTTTTGCACACCAAGCAAGGAGTTTTTATATGGAGAGCAATGAATGTCGAATTTGGTCAACAAAAAATGAATGGCTTATTTCCTACGTGACGTTTATTTGATGAAATATAAGTTTCGTAATGCTTAAATTGTTACGAGTGTACTGATATAAGTAGGACACGTGACTTCCCGACAACTCCGATATAAAGTGTTTTTTCTCAAGAGTTGTCTACGCATATTCATGACATGAGGCTATAGCATACAGGCAGTTGACGTCAACAACACTAATCGAATATTCAAAACAGGATTACAATAATGAGCTGTATCCACCAATCCAAAGAAAGGATAGAAGGTTGCTAGACAGCCCGCTGTTTTTTAGCTGTTCTGCATCGTGGACAACGACTACCATTGTTAAGGCGGAGAGACATGTAATCTTGTCAGTATATCCATAATCTTTGGTGACGCGTGGCAGTGACAGATATAAATATGTGTTGAGTTGAAACTATTGTAAACTAAAGAAATATAACCTGTTTCCACTGGTTAAAAAACGGAATAACCCGGGTTAGCAATAATGCGCACTGATTGACAGCCTACACGTGATTGGCAGAAATCCTTCCAACGTCACATACAACTGATTGGCTGGAATTAAACTTTCCTAGCTGCTTCCGGGTTACTTTCTATTGTCGGTGTTCAGATTTGAACAAAGATTACTATCAAATATTATCATCAAACCTTTATGTTGACGACGATTCAAACGGACAGGTGTCAGGTGTGTAAAGTTTTCGGCATAAGATATTTGCGGCACTTTGGTTAGTCATGTTGAGTTTATTAGCCATCTGTCAGTAGCTGCAGGCTCATATTTTAGTAAGAAGACTTGCTTGTGGAATATTTAAAATTATTTAGCAACTGGTGTAGCTAGTGACTGATTCTTCTTTTTTCTTCTTTTTTGAGGGTTTCTGCCTTGTAGCAAAGTAAACTAGCTAGAGGACCAAACTGTGTGTCATTGTATACGGTCGGAACATAACAGCAGCTGTTACTGTTGTGTGCTTCTTTTTATTTAGCCAGCAGATCCGCTTATTTATAGCTGCATTTGTGTCGATCCGCGCTCTAAAGCATGTGTGTAACGCATGCTGGAACGAATCTTGGACCTGCGTGAGTAGGGGGTGCAAGGTCCCCAATTTACAATTGGCTCATTCATCCCCGATAACTATTCCACGGGTCGTTGCTGTAAATGAGAATGTATTCTCAGTCAATTTTCCTGGTAAAATGAAGAAAAAAAGATAAAGATTATACCAGGTATTGTGAGTCACGTGGAACTTTTTTGCCCGTGTAAACAAGCTTGCTCCCTAACATGATATAGTGTGTATGTTTTTAATAATCACACCCATAAACTTTTTTAGGTGTTGTGAAAGCAAAACGTTTTGTGTAGAATTCAAACAAATACTCCAGGAAACCGAACCAGGGTAAAACATGTAATATGTGAAAACGCCCTAAGACATAGCGGAGCCGGCGGGAAACGAACCTCAACCCTGGGATGAGAAATGCATTGTACTCCGAATCAGTGGAGGCTCCTCATAGGAGGAAGGGGAGGACCATCCTCCTCAGTGAATTTCATAAAAATAGTGAAACAATAAAGTTATCCTCTTCAGATAAAACTATAATAAATATATTTAACCAAATAATTGGTTAAAATGCACTGTTTGCAATTAAGTTCTACAGTAGCCTCAACAGCACTCTAGTGCACAGTACAGTAGCACCATGGTGTAGCCGGAGGACAGCTCGTTTCTGTCCTCCTCTGGGTACATTGACTTAAATGCAAAACCTAGGAGGCTAATGGTTCTTACCCCCTTCCATGGACATACACATGAATTAAAACAACTTCTAGAGGACGTCCTCCAAACTATCAGAGCTCTTGCAGCATAACTGGCATTTTGTCCACCCAATCAAAGGATGAGATAATTAATCTAGTACTGAACGCATAAGCTACAGCTAGCTAGCACTACAGTGCATACAATGTGGTGAGTAGTTGACTCAAAGAGAGAGAAAGACAATAGTTGAACAGTTTTGAACAAATTCATTTCTTAAAAATGAAGAAGCAAATAGAGAACTAGCTATTTGTTGTATTTTTTGCACTTTCACTTGTGCAGCTACCTAGTTTAGCTAACTCAAACAGAGAGGGATGCTATGTTAGCTAGCTGGCTATGGCTATCCAACACTGGAACTCTTCAATGTCAAGGTAATCTTTTGGTTTTATTAATTTATTGCCACAGGGGGCGTAACTGCAACTGCTTGCTAACTGTACACTGTACTGCATGATTGTAGCGGGTTTACTAACGCGTTAGTTCTAGTAGCTATGTTGACTATGACGTTTGCTAATATGGGGACAACGATGTAGGCTGTGTGTAGTGCTTATGAAGGTTTGGCTTGGAAATTATAATTTTTTTGCCTGGTCAGACAGCTGATGTGTTGTGCACTGAAGTCCACAGGCGAAGGGAAAAGGTGTTATGAGAGCGCGTAGATGTGATCATGCTGTTTGCATGTGGCTGCTATGAAAGTGAACTGTGTTAGCATGTGATCGGGGGTATTCATTCTGACAATTCTGTTGTTGAAATGTTTCTTAAACGGGGATAAACATACCTGAATTTGTCCAATAAACTTTTGTTTGCAACTGTTGGGACTAATGATTACACCCTAGATCAGCTAGATGCAGGCAAGAGTGTGCAAGGCGGAATCGAATGTGTCACTGTCTGTCACCTTGATTACTTAAATTTCTCTCGACCTGTGAACCTACGTTATAAACTTTCGTTCATAGGCTAGGTTGTAGCAACCCCATGATGGGTATAGGGAAAATTTTACAATCATGTAGTAGCCTAAACATATCGATGTTACATTGAGCTGAGGGAATGGAATATGAATGACAGTCATCCAATGTGCTGTAATAGAAATAAGGCCATGCTTGTAAAAAAAAAAAAAGTGTTCTCCCTCAAATAACCAAATTCAACCTAGCTAATTTCCGATTTATATGAAATTGTTTGACTACAGAAGTAGCAAAACTGTACTTCAAATCTATGATACTCCCCACTCTTAACATACTGCTTTGACTAGTTGGGCCCAAGCTTGCTGTACAACATTAAAACACATTCAGGCTGTCTGCAAACAGGCTCTCAAAGTCTTGATAGGAAGCCCAATAGCCATCATCACTGTTACATCCTCAGAAAGCAGGAGCTCCTGAGTTGGAAAAATCTTGTGCAATACACCAACGCATATCTTGTATTCAAGATCCTAAATGGCCTGGCTCCCCCTCCACTCAGTACTTTTGTTAAACAGAGAACCCAAACATGGCAGCAGATCCACAAGGTCTGCCATGAGAGGTGACTGTATAGTTCCCTTAAGGAAAAGCACCTTTAGTCAATCTGCTTTCTCTGTGAGAGCTTCTCATGTTTGGAATACCCTGCCATCAGACAACACAACTGCACCAAGACACACAACTGCACCACCTATCACACATTCACAAACAACATGAAGACATGGCTAAAGGACAATCAGACTTTTGAACATAATCACTAGTTGTGTATTGCTACTTTCCATGTTGTCTGTAGCTTGTTAGGTGTGGAAACACTTTGTTGCTTTTATGGATTTTGTCTTGTTGCTTTTTGTGCTACATTGCTCGGTGTGCATGCAACGTCTTCCCTGTCCTATGTTGCTCTGCTTGTGCTCACTGCTCATTAATTGTTTATTGTTTTTAATATCAAATCAAATTTTATTTGTCACATACACATGGTTAGCAGATGTTAATGCGAGTGTAGCGAAATGCTTGTGCTTCTAGTTCCGACAATGCAGTAATAACGAACAAGTAATCTTACTAACAATTCCAAAAAACTACTGTCTTATACACAGTGTAAGGGGTTAAAGAATATGTACATAAGGATATATGAATGAGTGATGGTACAGAGCAGCATAGGCAAGATACAGTAGATGATATCGAGTACAGTATATACATATGAGATGAGTATGTAAACCAAGTGGCATAGTTAAAGTGGCTAGTGATACATGTATTACATAAGGATGCAGTCGATATAGAGTACAGTATCTACGTATGCATATGAGATGAATAATGTAGGGTAAGTAACATTATATAAGGTAGCATGGTTTAAAGTGGCTAGTGATATATTTACATCATTTCCCATCAATTCCCATTATTAAAGTGGCTGGAGTAGAGTCAGTGTCATTGACAGTGTGTTGGCAGTAGCCACTCAATGTTAGTGCTGGCTGTTTAACAGTCTGATGGCCTTGAGATAGAAGCTGTTTTTCAGTCTCTCAGTCCCAGCTTTGATGCACCTGTACTGACCTCGCCTTCTGGATGACAGCGGGGTGAACAGGCAGTGGCTCGGGTGGTTGATGTCCTTGATGATCTTTATGGCCTTCCTGTAGCATCGGGTGGTGTAGGTGTCCTGGAGGGCAGGTAGTTTGCCCCCGGTGATGCGTTGTGCAGACCTCACTACCCTCTGGAGAGCCTTATGGTTTTTTATTTATTTTAATTTTATTTTACCATTATTTAACCAGGTAGGCAAGTTGAGAACAAGTTCTCATTTACAATTGCGACCTGGCCAAGATAAAGCAAAGCAGTTCGACAGATACAACGACACAGAGTTACACATGGAGTAAAACAAACATACAGTCAATAATACAGTATAAACAAGTCTATATACAATGTGAGCAAATGAGGTGAGAAGGGAGGTAAAGGCAAAAAAGGCCATGGTGGCAAAGTAAATACAATATAGCAAGTAAAACACTGGAATGGTAGTTTTGCAATGGAAGAATGTGCAAAGTAGAAATAAAAATAATGGGGTGCAAAGGAGCAAAATAAATTAAATTAATTAAAATTAAATACAGTTGGGAAAGAGGTAGTTGTTTGGGCTAAATTATAGGTGGGCTATGTACAGGTGCAGTAATCTGTGAGCTGCTCTGACAGTTGGTGCTTAAAGCTAGTGAGGGAGATAAGTGTTTCCAGTTTCAGAGATTTTTGTAGTTCGTTCCAGTCATTGGCAGCAGAGAACTGGAAGGAGAGGCGGCCAAAGAAAGAATTGGTTTTGGGGGTGACTAGAGAGATATACCTGCTGGAGCGTGTGCTACAGGTGGGAGATGCTATGGTGACCAGCGAGCTGAGATAAGGGGGGACTTTACCTAGCAGGGTCTTGTAGATGACATGGAGGGCGGTTGAGGGCGGTGCAGTTGCCATACCAGGCGGTGATACAGCCCGCCAGGATGCTCTCGATTGTGCATCTGTAGAAGTTTGTGAGTGCTTTTGGTGACAAGACGAATTTCTTCAGCCTCCTGAGGTTGAAGAGGCGCTGCTGCGCCTTCCTCACGATGCTGTCTGTGTGAGTGGACCAATTCAGTTTGTCTGTGATGTGTATGCCGAGGAACTTAAAACTTGCTACCCTCTCCACTACTGTTCCATCGATGTGGATGGGGGGGTGTTCCCTCTGCTGTTTCCTGAAGTCCACAATCATCTCCTTAGTTTTGTTGACGTTGAGTGGGAGGTTATTTTCCTGACACCACACTCCGAGGGCCCTCACCTCCCCCTGTAGGCCGTCTCGTCGTTGTTGGTAATCAAGCCTACCACTGTTGTGTCGTCCGCAAACTTGATGATTGAGTTGGAGGCGTGCGTGGCCACGCAGTCGTGGGTGAACAGGGAGTACAGGAGAGGACTCAGAACGCACCCTTGTGGGGCCCCAGTGTTGAGGATCAGCGGGGAGGAGATGTTGTTGCCTACCCTCACCACCTGGGGGCGGCCCGTCAGGAAGTCCAGTACCCAGTTGCACAGGGCGGGGTCGAGACCCAGGGTCTCGAGCTTGATGACGAGCTTGGAGGGTACTATGGTGTTGAATGCCGAGCTGTAGTCGATGAACAGCATTCTCACATAGGTATTCCTCTTGTCCAGATGGGTTAGGGCAGTGTGCAGTGTGGTTGAGATTGCATCGTCTGTGGACCTATTTGGGCGGTAAGCAAATTGGAGTGGGTCTAGGGTGTCAGGTAGGGTGGAGGTGATATGGTCCTTGACTAGTCTCTCAAAGCACTTCATGATGACGGATGTGAGCGCTACGGGGCGGTAGTCGTTTAGCTCAGTTACCTTAGCTTTCTTGGGAACAGGAACAATGGTGGCCCTCTTGAAGCATGTGGGAACAGCAGACTGGTATAGGGATTGATTGAATATGTCCGTAAACACACCGGCCAGCTGGTCTGCGCATGCTCTGAGGGCGCGGCTGGGGATGCCGTCTGGGCCTGCAGCCTTGCGAGGGTTAACACGTTTAAATGTCTTACTCACTTCGGCTGCAGTGAAGGAGAGACCGCATGTTTTCGTTGCAGGCCGTGTCAGTGGCACTGTATTGTCCTCAAAGCGGGCAAAAAAGTTATTTAGTCTGCCTGGGAGCAAGACATCCTGGTCCGTGACTGGGCTGGGTTTCTTCCTGTAGTCCGTGATTGACTGTAGACCCTGCCACATGCCTCTTGTGTCTGAGCCGTTGAATTGAGTTTCTACTTTGTCTCTGTACTGGCGCTTAGCTTGTTTGATAGCCTTGCGGAGGGAATAGCTGCACTGTTTGTATTCAGTCATGTTACCAGACACCTTGCCCTGATTAAAAGCAGTGGTTCGCGCCTTCAGTTTCACACGAATGCTGCCATCAATCCACGGTTTCTGGTTAGGGAATGTTTTAATCGTTGCTATGGGAACGACATCTTCAACGCACGTTCTAATGAACTCGCACACCGAATCAGCGTATTCGTCAATGTTGTTGTCTGACGCAATACGAAACATCTCCCAGTCCACGTGATGGAAGCAGTCTTGGAGTGTGGAGTCAGCTTGGTCAGACCAGTGTTGGACAGACCTCAGCGTGGGAGCTTCTTGTTTTAGTTTCTGTCTGTAGGCAGGGATCAACAAAATGGAGTCGTGGTCAGCTTTTCCGGAAAGGGGGCGGGGCAGGGCCTTATATGCGTCGCGGAAGTTAGAGTAACAATGATCCAGGGTCTTTCCACCCCTGGTTGCGCAATCGATATGCTGATAAAATTTAGGGAGTCTTGTTTTCAGATTAGCCTTGTTAAAATCCCCAGCTACAATGAATGCAGCCTCCGGATAAATCGTTTCCAGTTTGCAGAGAGTTAAATAAAGTTCGTTCAGAGCCATCGATGTGTCTGCTTGGGGGGGGATATATACGGCTGTGATTATAATCGAAGAGAATTCTCTTGGTAGATAATGCGGTCTACATTTGATTGTGAGGAATTCTAAATCAGGTGAACAGAAGGATTTGAGTTCCTGTATGTTTCTTTCATCACACCATGTCATAAGGCATACGCCCCGCCCCTCTTCTTACCAGAAAGATGTTTGTTTCTGTCGGCGCGATGCGTGGAGAAACCCGCTGGCTGCACCGCTTCGGATAGCGTCTCCAGTTAGCCATGTTTCCGTGAAGCAGAGAACGTTACAGTCTCTGATGTCCCTCTGGAATGCTACCCTTGCTCGGATTTCATCAACCTTGTTGTCAAGAGACTGGACATTGGCAAGAAGAATGCTAGGGAGTGGTGCACGGTGTGCCCGTCTCCGGAGTCTGACCAGAAGACCGCTTCGTTTCCCTCTTTTTCTGAGTCGTTTTTTGGGTCTTACCCAGGGACTGCGGTTGAAAATTTGCCTGCTGGCTAAAACCGGCACTTTTTTACCGAAATGTTGATTAATGTGCGCACTAAAAATAAACTCAAACTCATCTTAAACTGCACCGACTGCCACTGCTCCAAATTGTCCCATTAGCCCATCTGAATAGAATAGACCCCCTTTTTACTGTGACACAATTTACAGAAAATGGCATCCCCAATATGAAAAAACTATTGGACTTAAGCTGATTGGCCCCTCTTTAAGGGCTGCAGATGAGCAATGATGCTACTTGGGGAGTAAACTCTGTGTATTTGGAAATCAATCAAATTGTATTGTGCCAAATACAAAGGGTGTAGACTTTACAGTGAAATGCTTATTTACAAGCTCATTCCTAACAGTGCACAGTTAAAAAGTAGGACAAATATTTTCTAAATAAAAAGGAAATGGTAACACAATAAAAACCATATCGAGTACCGGTACCGAGTCAATGTGCAGGAGCACGAGGTATTTGAGGTATGTACATGTGGGTAGGGGTAAAAGTGACAAGGCAATCAGGATAATAAAGAGGGTAGCAGCAGCGTATGTAAAGTGTGTGTGGTGTCAATATGCATGCGTGTCTGTTGGAGTGACAGTGTAGTGTATGTGAGGGTAGAATCTAGTGGGTGTGAAGAGCCAGTGCAAGGAAGTCAGTCCAAAACAATTAAGATACATAAATAATAAAGGGGGGTCAGTGTAAATTGTCTGGGTAGCCATTTGATTAACTGTTCAGCAGTCTTATGGCTTGGGGGTAGAAGCTGTTCAGGTGCCTTTTGGTCACAGATTTGGTGCTCCGGCACCGCTTGCCGTGCAGTAGCAGAGAGAAAAGTCTATAACTTGGGTGGCTGGAGTCTGACAATTTTCAGGGCCTTCCTCTGACACCGCCTGGTATAGAGGCCATGGATGGCAGGGCGTTTGGCCCCAGTGATGTACTGGGCCGTACGCACTACCCTCTGTAGCACCTTGCATATGGATGCCGAGCAGTTGCCATACCAGGCGGTGATGGAGCCTGTCACGATGCTCTCAATGGTGCAGCTGTATAACATTTAAATTATCTGAGGGTCAATGCCAAATCTTTTCAGCCTGCTGAGGGGAAGAGGCATTATTGTTCCCTCTTCACGACTGTGTTTGTGTGTATGGACCATGATAGGTCCTGAGTGATGTGGACGTCAAGGAACTTGACGCTCTCGACCCCCCCGTCAATGTGAATGGGGGTGTGTTCAGCCCTCCATTTCCTGTAGTCCTCAAAAATCTCCTTTGTCTTGCCCACGTTGAGGTTGTTGTCCTGGCACCACAATGCCAAGTCTCTGACCTCCCCCTATAGGCTGTCTCATCGTCGTTGATGATCAGACCTACCACCGTCGTGTCGCAAACTCATGGGTTAACAGGGAGTGCAGGAGGGAACTGAGCATGCACCCAAGTGGCATGCACCCAGTGCGTTACTGATATTTCTTGTTTTGAGTTTTTGCTTGTAAGCAGGAATCAGTAGGATAGAGTTATGGTCTAATTTGCCAAATGGAGAGCTTTGTATGGAGTCTGTGTGTGTAGTAAAGGTGATCTAGAGGTTTTTATCCCTCTAGTTGCACAGGTGACATGCTGGTAGAAATGAGGTAAAACGGATTTCAATTTTTCTGAATTAAAATTACCGGCCACTAGGAGAACCACCCCTGGATGAGCATTTTCTTGTTTGCTTATGGCCCTATACAGCTTGTTGAGTGTGGTCTTAGTGCCAGCATTTGTTTGCAATGGTAAATACACAATGAAAAATATAGATCAAAATTCTTAGTAAAAAGCTCCTGAGTACAATGGGACCCCCCCCCCACACAATATGAAAAATGTGCTGAACATCATGCAATACCAATGGGCTAATTAACAAGTGTTTTCTAAATTTGATTATCATATTATTATTAATATTGTTATTACTATTAATAGAAGTATTATAAAAAATAACATTTACTGTTACCATAACTATCTAGTAATCATTACTTTTAATGCTGTTAAATGTCAATGCAATATTATTATTTGCGCTATAAAGGCGATTAACTTCATTCCTTTTTTCATATTGTTAAACAAAATTCTAAGTCCGCTTACATTTCCTCATAAAATGTTACGAATTTCGACCATTTGTATAATTCTTTACCACCTTCATTGTGGGACTTTTATTTTGAAGGGAAATCTCTAAGGTCACTGCCTTATCGCGTTTCATAATGTACTATTATTGGCCTTATTCTGTTTTTGTTGTATTTTTTACTGAAGCGTACTAAGACAAAGGAAACATGACACAGTGTGTACATAACACATTAGTGCAGGACATTTAGAAATTGATTAAAATGCTGGAATTAAACAATGCAAAAAAATGCGTTCATTAAGGAAATAGACGCCTGGCTCAAATAGAAGTCGGTCTCTAATTAGCACCTGTTGTGTTCAGTGATTTAAGCAAATAAACGCCTGCGCTATTAAAGAAAAGTTTTACGGTATTTTAATTTGGTGGGCAATGATTTCTGCTGATCCTCACAGGTTGGCAGCCTCTAACTTGCCTCTGAAATGATGCTATTTTCTACACAGTTCACTACTTCTGACCAGATTCCTATCAAAAGTAGTGCACTATATAGAAAATAGGGTGCCATTTGGGAAGCAGCTTGGAAATCCTAAAGAGAAGTGGTTGTGTGTTGTCCAGGCAGGGTAAACTGATTTGGACCGGACCACCCGACCCTATCATCCCAGCCATGGAGCGTGTAATGGGCGGAGTGGTGCCGCTGGTCCTGGGTGGACTGGGGCTGGTGCTGCTCTACCGGCTGCTCCAGAGGCTCCAACAGGGGGCTACCATCCAGGACACTGTAGTGGTCATCACTGGAGCCAGCTCTGGCCTGGGAAGAGGTGAGTGTTATTTTGGATTAGAAAACTTAATGTCCTCAATGAGGCAATTTCGCAGCATACACAATGTAGGCTACATAGACAGAATCACAAAAATAAAATAAAAAACATACTGAAAGGTTCTAGGTACTAGTTTAAAGTGAACTATACCTTTTAAAATAGTGTGTGTGTTGTGTTGCAGAGTGTGCTCGGGTGTTCCATGCTGCCAAAGCAAGGCTGGTTCTGTGTGGCCGGGACGGAGCCAGGCTACAGGACGTCGTTCAGGAGCTCATAGCCACTGCAGCAGACAGCCAGCAGCAGGTATGGAGACACACACTTACTCACTTCTCATCTCCTCTTCCTCCACTGGGCTGACATGAGAGAGGAACATTTGACTATTGAGATGCACCCCTTGAATTCTTATGACATGTCTGTGATGTCATCACCGGCAGACGTACACCCCCTGTATGGTGATCTTTGACCTGTCCGACACAGCGGAGGTGGTTGCCATGGCCGCAAAGGAGATCCTGAGTTGCTACGGCCACGTGGACATCCTCATCAACAACGCCGGCATCAGTCACCGCGGCAACATCCTGGAGACGCACATCTCCGTACAGAGGGACGTCATGGACACCAACTACTTTGGGCCCATAGCTCTAACTCAAGGTAAAGGTTATGATCACTCGATTTCCAAATGTACTCTCTCTGTGGTCAAATGACAAATGCCATTCATGTCTTGAGCTCATGTAGTCTCTTGATTTTTCTCTCCACTCTCCACTTTTTTTGTTTTCTCCATCCCTCTCTCTCTCCAACTGTAGCCCTCCTGCCCTCCATGGTTCGCCGGCACAGTGGACACGTAGTGGTCATCAGCAGTGTCCAGGGGAAGATTGCTATCCCCTACAGATCAGCTTGTGAGTAATGTAGAGATAGTGATGCCAACCCTATAACTGAGGTTAAATAATTATCCATGAAATCACATTTTGACATTTTGATCTTTTGGAAAATGTGTAACATAACAAAAATCTACAAACATTTCCAAAGGAAGGTGAAACAGGTATTATTTCCACCTGCAAATAGCTCTGTCAGTGATATCTGTACTAGTAAAGGAATAAAAACAATGTGTTTTGAGCAGATGCTGCCTCCAAACACGCCACCCAGGCCTACTTTGACTGTCTGAGGGCTGAGATGGAGCGCTACAATATCCAGGTGACAGTGGTCAGCCCTGGCTACATCAGAACCAACCTGTCTCTTAACGCTGTCACGTGTGATGGCTCCAAATATGGAGGTAATGGAGAGGAATTAACTGGCCACTCTTTCTCTGCCTTTCCCCTCCCCCTCTGTAATTACATTAGTCATCTATTTATTTCTCTCCTCTCTACTCTGGTGAAGTCCTGGATGAGACAACAGCTTTAGGGCGGGAACCGAAAGATGTGGCCCAAGTGGTCCTGAAGGCTGTCCATCACAGGAGTAAAGAGGTCCTTTTGGCTGGGCCCCTGCCCACTCTGGCCATCTACATTCGCACCCTGTGGCCCGCCCTCTTCTTCAAAGTCATGGCCTCTCGGGCCCGCAAGGAGCAGAAATCCAAAGATGAGTGAGAAGTTGGAGAGGATGTGACAAAACTATGGGAATGGATAAATTGATTAATGCACACTGACTTGCAAATGGAAAAGTTGTTTTGTTCTAAAGCCACAGTGTGATGTGTAGTGTTTCATTAGATGAAATAACTGAAAATCTTAAACTGCTTCAACTTCAAGGTTAACATCTTGCGAAGTGTTCAGGGTAGATCACATTAACAATTATGATATTGACGTGTAATAACATTTCATAGCGACCTGAACATTGAGTACATTTCATTTGTTGAAATGATTAGCTTTGGAGTTTGTTCATGATAATTTGTGAATTAAACAAAAATACAGATCAATTTGATGTCGTTGTGTGCCCCTGAGCTATACTACCATTACTGGCTTAGCTCATAGACCTGTTAGAAAACTCAGTTGCTCTGTCATCTGAGTTCTTCATGAGTGAATACTGTATTATGTGATGGTTATTGTTTTTGAACAAAACTGTTGATGGTGCAGATATAGTATAGACATCCAGGGATTGTTTCTAATAACCTTATTTCTCTCAAATGATATTTATTTGTGGCCTCAGGTATATAAGCACATTACAATTATAAACAGGACAGGGTGAAAACATGTACAGAAGCCTAATACAATATACTACGTGGTAACACGTGCTGACTGAGAATTTCAATTTACATTAATACAGAACAATTTGAGTGAACATTGATCAAAACCATCTTCAAAAAAATCCAACAGGAAATGTAAACATTTCTGGAGCATATGACGAGTGTCAGTCCAGCGATTTTCTCAGAATGTTCTTGCAGTGTAACGTTTCTAGAAGTTCTATTTTACATTAAAGCTGCAATATGTATGTTTTTGGGGCGACCTGAAAAGCATCCTCCATTCGCTAATTAAGTGCATAGATGACATGTATTTTTTTTTTCACTGCCCCGAGACAGGTGCATGATAATGGGCCATTCTAAATCAAAACTAATTTCACTAATTATTTATTATATGTAAAGACAAGATTAAATGATGGGTGAGAATATCACTTGTGAATGATGCCCAGCGTGTGCAGTAACGCAAGAAGCAGCACATGCCTTTTTTGCTGCTTTTTGAAATCATAGTTGCACACCTCACGCAAGAAACAGCACATGCCTTTTTTGCGGCTTTTTGAAATCATAGTTGCACACCTCACGCAAGAAACAGCACATGCCTTTTTTGCGGCTTTTTGAAATCATAGTTGCACACATGTAGGCCCATAGGCCTATATGTTCTGATAAGGTTTGGATCACAACTAAAAAGTGTCCAAATAACTTAAATTAAGCCGCTTTACAATCGATGTTGAGCTTAACTGGCAAACATAGGCGGCACATGAGTTTCAAGTTTGGGGAAGAAAGAAAAAATATGCACCTTTATGCATGTAATGCTTTATTATAGTCACATTTGCGGTCACTTTTGAGAACAGCTAATTGATTGCATTTTGGAACATTTGCTCTTATAGCGCATTGCTGCGCTTATGTGAAGAAATAGCATAATAGTTTATCAACATTTTAAGCCAAACGTTCTGATAGGTTGCATCAGCCTAATTGCTTTTAGGTTTGATGCGAGTGGTATTAATTTGGGATCTATCACATCCCGCAACTGTCCCAGAGTATGTTCTTGCACAGAATAGGTCAACCTTTGTACTATGGGCGATAGTAGATTGACATAGGCTAGTGCTTTTGCTGTTTGTTAGGCCTACTCATCTTATGTGGACCGTTCTAACATCTTCAAAACACTCCTCGGAATTCGATGAAGGACGCACGCTGTTGCATCCCCAATGTGTCTGTATTCACTTGTAGCCTACTTCAGAGTTGAGATGCCTGTGAGAAGGACCCGATCACATGAAGTGCATTGGCTAATAAGAATTGAGATATCTGAGAGAGCCATGTGAGTGAGAGGTGCTTCGGAGCAAGGCTGCTGGGAGAAGGGAATTCTAATTATTATATTTCAGCCCATGGGCACACAGCCACTTTGGCTGCAAAAGCCATGGGTTTTTTAGGGGGCATTATGGCCACACAAGGGGGAAGCCGCCAGGGAATTCAAGGCCTGTTGAGAATATTATCAAGTGCTTGTCAAATTGTGAATGAGAGACTGATGAAGTGTGTGCAGCCTGCACAAGAAACAATGCAGAGCTCATTCCTTTCATGCATATTTTTTTTTCAAATCATTAGAGGTACAACATTCAGCCTTAGAATATATCAATATATAGCTCAATGTTTGTATCACAACTAAAATTGCATAAATAACTGTTTCTTATAGCCGCATGTGCGCAATCCTTTGGAATTAATTTGGAGAAAATATACTTTTGTATTCTTCATACAATAAAATAATGCTACTGAATTCTAAGCTAATCTTGTTTGTTCCCCAATGCTGGAAGGGGGGGCCATGAGTAAAAACATTTGGGAACCCCTGCTTTAAGGGTTATAAATGAAATACTCACCAAGAGGGAGGGCTTGCTCATCAAAGTTGTCATCGTCATTCATCTCCACTACAAGAGATATCAAAGAGGATATTTGTAACGTATACGCAGGGAGTCAGGAAGCAGGTGCAGGAGGTGTTTAATAATAAGAAACATGAAGATAATCAAAACAGGAGTAGCGTACTGAACGTAAACAAAACCAATACTGCCTGAAGACTGGGGCCTCCCGAGTGGCACAGCGGTCTAAGGCACTGCATCACAGTGCTAGTGGCGCCACTACAGACCTGGGCGCATGCACGCTGACACGGTCGCTAGTTGTACGGTGTTTCCTCCGACACATTGGTGCGGCTGGCTTCCGGGTTAAGCGAGCAGTGTGTCAAGAAGCAGTGCGGCTTGGCAGGGTCGTGTTTCGGATGAAGCATGGCTCTCGACCTTCACCTCTCACGAGTCCTGACTGTAACTACCAATAGGGGAGGGAAAACAGGGAGAGTAATCAGGGTGATGATGAAGTCCAGGTTTACATAATGTGGAGCAGGTGTGTGCGCAATGTGGGTTGCCAGGACCGGTGGTTGGTAGACTGCTGAGCGCCAGAGCAGGCATGATGGTACCCCCTCCTGACGTGCGGCTTGGTCCGGAAGGTATTCTGGATGATGGGATCCAGGATCTCATCCACTGGGACCCAACAGTGCTCCTCTGGACATACCCCTCCCAGTCCACCAGGTACTGGAGCCGACCCCCACGACGTTGGGAGTCCAGACAGGACCTGACAGCATAGGCAGGGCTCCCATCAATGTCTAGGGCAGGTGGAGGGGTGTTCAGGGGACGGCCCCAGGCAGGGGACCAGGAACCACCGGCCTGAGACGGGAAACATGAAAAGAGGGTGAGAGTCAGTACTTACTGGGGAGTTGTAATCTATAGGTTACCTCGTTGACTCTCCGGAGGACCTTGAAGGGCCCCACAAATCGGGGACTCAGTTTCCTGTGGATGGCCAGCTGGAGCCTTACATGGGCATAGTTCCAAACCACCTCTGCATGCCAGGACCACTCGTCCACCGCAGGAGCGTTGGTCTGGCTCGGGGTCCACAGACCCAGGGCAGGCTGGAAGGGGGTCAGCCCGGTGGAGGTGTGACGCAGTGAATTCTGGTCGTACTCCGCCCAAGGAAGGAACCGGGCCCACTCCTTCTGCACGAGTCACTGCCAGGACCTAAGGAACCTCCCAGGCTCCTGGTTCATCCTATCCACCTGCCCGTTGAAGTGAGGCTGACCGTGACCCCGAGCTTCTCTATGAAGGCTTTTCATACCCGTGACATGAATTGGGGGACACTATGACCTTCCTCCGGAAGACCTGGAACAGTGCCTCAGTGACCCGGAGAGCGATAGGATGACCAGAGAGAAGGATAAAATGGCAGGATTTAGAGAATCTGTCCACAACAACCTTAATAGTAGTGAAAGTATCAGAAGAGGGGAGATCAGTGACGAAATGAATGGACAGACCAAGGACGCTGAGGCATGGGGAGGGGAAGGAGTGTCCCTGCTGGAGCATGCCAGGGAGATTTAGTTTGGGCCCATTCGGAGCAGGAGTTGACATAGCGAGTGATGTCCTGTGCCAAGTCGGGCCACCAGTACCAGATTGAATAGTGCAGGTGATACCTGGGTGTCCAGCAATGAGAGATGTGTGCGCCCAGGTCAACAGCCGATCCCTTATCCCAATGGGAACGTAGGTGTGCTCTGGAGGACAGGTAGCAGGTGTGGGTTCTCTCTCCAGAGCCTGGCTTATGTCCACATCTTTGTCCCAAAGCATGGTGGCAACAACTCGGGAGGGCGGAATGATGGGTGCACTCAGGACAGGAACCTTTCCCAAATCATAGAGATGTGACATGGCTTTGATGTTCTTTGAACCTGGGTGATATTACAAGGTGAACTCAAATCTAGTGAAGAATAGGGCCCACCTTGCTTGGAGCAGGTTTAGCCGCCTCACTGTCAGTATGTACTCCAGGTTCCGATGGTTAGTGAGGATGAGAAATGTCCTTGGCGCCCTCCAGCCAGTGTCTCCACTCCTCTAATGCCAACTTCACAGCCAAGTGCTCCCAGTTGCCGACGTCATAGTTCCTCTCTGCAGGAGACAGTTTGAGTAGTGTGATGGAAAATGTTATCTTCGTGCTTTTCTAAAAACCCATTTCTCTGTTCCTGCAAGTGACTGAACGAATCCTCACTATCAGTATCTGCAATTTGGCAGTACGCCCAAAACCTTATTTAGAAAAAGGGATATCTCAGTTTCAAGGTCTCAGCTTAGAGAGAAGCCTTGTGAGGTATTGGTCTGTCACATGCGCGAAGCAAACATTAATTATGAATGAAGAATAATATGAATCATGCAAATATAACTTGTTAGTATATAAGGGGACTAACAGGACTGCCCCGTTAGAGCTCCTGATCGACATGTGTACATATGGTGCATTGAGTTGGTTGGAACCTCTCCAGTGCACTGACAATAAACAATGATTCATACAAGATTGACTGAGTGTCCCTGTGGAAGAATTTCCACAACAATTTGGTGTCAACGAACAGGATGATTGATTGGGGGTCAGTGGGGGTCTGCGAGAAAAACTGGTGGCGCATTTTATGAAGCGTGAGGCAAATTCCTGTCTGACCAAAAGACGACAAGACCCACCCAGACCAGACCCTTACTGTGAGCTGCCCAGAAGGAGACATCATCCGCGAACAATTGAGGGACAGCAACTGATTTCAGTAAGTCAATTTTGTTTGAATCTGTATAAAAAATAAAAAATAAATGATCAATTAAATCAAGGTGAGTAATGCCTAAATATGTACCCATAATCTTATAGAGAGAAGGCTATTCACTAATTTTATGAGAAGACTAGAGCGAGGGCGTAACGGTACCATGGAAAGCCCCGCTGACCACTGTCTGTAGGCATTCATAAGAAATGTCTACGTGGTCTGCAGCCACTACAAATAAGGGTTTTTGAATATGTGGTGTTATTAAATATGTATAGGAGATACATATGGTGCATAGCAAGTAACAAGAGAATCGTTGAAGATGCATATGGGTAATATGTTAGTACTATTCCCAAACACACTTGGTAATCTAAGTGAATGTGGATGTGAAAGTTGTGATTGTCAGATGACATATTAAACTGATTGAAATTTGGATAACAAGATGGAAATATGGATAATAATCTGATTGAAATTTGGACAATAAATGGATTGAAATTAGTACTATTAAGATTGAAATGTGGATATTAATCTGATTGAAATTTGAATAACATTGAAATATGGTTGATTGAAAATGTTATAAGATTGAAATTTAGCTATAAATTACTGAGTGAATGAGAGCTGTCAGGAGACTAGCTCCAGTGTGAAAGAGGATTACTGAGTGGGTGAAAGAATTGATACCCCAGCGAGTTCTATGAGCTTAGTTTTTAGATCTATAACGTTATCTAGGGTTTCTGTCCACCGCCGCCCATCGATCTACAGGTAGTGAGCACTGACAGGAGAAGCCATTGAGGATAACAGCTGAGATGGGAAAGGGCTGAACACAAATGTATAATGGGTTACTAGAGATAGTAAGATAAAGATAATATTGACTATAATGGGTTAATATGATGATCTGATGAAGTAACAATTAAAAAATAATAATATACAACTTGCACACCCACACATAGATGTATGTAAATGGTGTAAAAAGTATTCTGAGGAATGGTCAGAGTTGTCCTCTTTATGGATAATTTGAAAAAGATAAGGTTAAAGCATTGTATGGGACTTGACTTACCCCTAAACAATAAAACACTTATGAGATTTCTTCCACCCTGTTAATACATTAAATAACCCCCATACCCTGTTGAATAAAGAAAATCATTGGTTCTATTTATTCATCTACTCAACTGTTTAACCTCTTACAGCTCCAACCCTACTTTGTGCAATGTCCGCCTGAATACATACCCAAATATAACAGCCTGTATCTCAGGCACAGAACCAAGGATATGCATATTCTTGGTACCATTTGAAAGAAAACACTCTGAAGTTAGTGTACATGTGAATTGAATGTAGGAGAATATAACACAATAGATCTGGTTTAGATTAAACAATGAAAAAAAAACATACATTTTTTTATTTTTGTAATCATCATCCTTAAAATGAACAAGATAAAACAAACATTCAGATAGGATGATGGGGACAATTTCAGTGAAAAATATAAGAGGGCAACAGTACTTGTGCAAAGTTCCAAAATGAGTGTGCTTACATGACATTTATCATGAAGTGACCCAGGTGTCCCACACAAGTAGCACAAATGTATCCAAGTGGCCAAATTGGTGAAGGTATACATTTTGAAACAAATAACTATATACAAAATACCAAAATGGTATTCTAACACACCCCCCCCCAAAAAAATAAAATAATATTGATTAAAAAACATGAAAAAATATATGTATATACATTTACAAAATAACATGGGTAACTATTTACACACTTTCAATATTTGGAAGACCCTCAGTCCTCTCTCAAATCAAATCAATTTATATAGCCCCAGCCTAAAACCACAAACAGCAAGCAAAGCAGGTGTAGAAGCACGGTGGCTAGGAAAAACTCCCTAGAAAGGCAATAACCTAGAGAGGAATCAGGCTATGAGGGGTGGCCAGTCCTCTTCTGGCTGTGCCGGGTGGAGATCACAGTGGTTGTAGAGGGTGCAACAGGACAGCACCTCAAGAGTAAAAATGAACAGTTTAGGGTTCCATAGCCGCAGGCAGAACAGTTGAAACTGGAACAGCGGCAAGGTCAGGTGGACTGGGGACAGCAAGGAGTCATCATGCCAGGTAGTCCTGACGCATGGTCCTAGAGCTCAGGTCCTCCGAGAAAGAGAGAAAGAGAGAATTAGAGAGAGCATACTTAAATTCACAGGACACCGGATAAGACTCCCATTCGGAGTCAGTGTCACTGTGAAAGAAAATGTTCAGTTAGAATAGTTTCACATATGAGCCCTGGATCAACAGGTATAATAAACAGATATATATATATAGAGAGAGAGAGAGAGAGAGAGAGAGTTGAAGGTTGAATATATTAGGTTGAATATATTATTATTTTCTGCTAGATCTACTGTCTCTTATATTATGACATTTCAGCTAGATCTACTGTCTTTATTATATTACAACAGACCAGCTGTATCTACTGTCTCCATTTCACTTTGGCCATTGATGTGGTCCTGCCCTCTCCTCAACAGCCTCAAATAGGCTATTTCATGTGGGTTGGGGTGGGGTGGCAGACACACGCATCTCACATTTCATGACATTACATGTTTATATATTGCTTCTAAAAAAAAATCAAAAATCACTAATAATATTTTATATTATTAATTTCAAACAAGGGCATTAGCATGATAACTTACCGGTCCAAAACGATGTCCTCTCCTGTTCAAAAAAATATTCCTCCACAATCGCTAAATGAATCGTCCTACAACAATCTCTGTCTCACTTTCCCAATCAATTTATTCTAAAATTGTGTGTACATCTGTATATCTAGACTTAGATTTAGCTTTCCCTGAATTAGTCGCCATAATGATTGATATATAAACAGCGGAATCTGCGCGTTTACCAAACAATGCAGTGCGTAATATGTGTTTCTCCTTCCGGTATGAAACTTCAATAAGGAATGACTCACTTTACGCTGGAGCTTACTACATGGGTTGGTCTTGCAACACATAAACATGGCGTATTGCCGTTTACCTCAGCTCATTGGCTATCTACCCAGCTAGATTTCAAGACGATCAGTGGTCATTGGGTTAAAAGACAGTCAATCAACAAAAAGGCGGGCAAATCATTGGTGCACAATGATGTCATAACTTGTTGTCTTCAAATCGGTTTCTTTCAGTCAATACGTCCCGCGTAATGGCCCATCAGGTTTGATTGTGTTACAAACAAACCAGTTGATTGCAGTGAAACCAAACATGACTGGAAAAGTCACGTTCTGTGTGGGTTATTTACCTGGAATGTGTCGTCGAAAATGGAATGAGACGGAATTCACGACACAAGCGGTTCACAAAATGTTTCGTGTTAGGCTATAAAAACAGATTTTATCAAACAAAAGATCATTCATTGTGTAACAATGAGCATTGGAATTGCAAACAGACGAAGATCGTCAAAGGTAAACGATTTATTTGAATGCAGTTTGTGATTATGTTACGCCTGTGCTGGTTAAATAAAAAATGTATTTTTATGGGGCTCTATGTTCTCTATGTAATTGCATCGTATTCTTTCGCAGTAAATCCTTTTTTAAATCTGACAACGCAGTTGGATTAGCAAGATTCTAGGCTTTCAATACATGTCAGACACTTGTATTTTCATGAATGTTTAATATGACTATTTATGTAGCGATCACCGTATGTTGTGGAATTTCAGCCCGCTAGCGGGTTCCGTGCGCAGAGAGGTTAACTTGCTAGATAGACTTATTATGGACCATGACATCTACAGGGGACTGATGGACAGTGCCAGCCCAGTGAATACATATATATCCCTCCAAAGCAGGATAATAGACATTTAATGAGTATTGAAGTAGAAAGTGAGAATCCAACAGAGATTGGTAATATGAATATAGATTAACCCTTTGAAGGTATACAAAAATGAAAACAATGCCTTCCAATATGGAGAAAGTTATCATATTTGTTTTGTTTTACACCTTGCAATGGGGGAAAAGCAGAATGTGGTTTGAGAGTAATCCGTGTGTATTAGTAGTGGTAGATTGAGAAGGTCTTGCTATTGGAAAGAAGGGAGTCCCGGTTGAAGGAAACAGATATGGAGACTAGTGAAATTAACCAAGTGAATAGTAATTGGCTTTCACATAGCATTCAAATAATGCAATATCTTAGTAATTGGAAGAAGATTAATGTTAAATTAGAGGCTCTTCAATGCCTGGTCCACTGCTCTCGTGTTTGTCATAGATAAGCTTCCTGTGGAACAATAGATAAACGCCAGTACACACTGAACTCAATCAGTAGGGAAATTTGGGACAGAGGTATTGTTGGTGTTTCATACTGGAGAGGGAATGCAAAACAACGACGCTGGACAGAGTGGAATCAGGTGTATCAAAAAGGCAGTTTATTGGTCAAAGTTATCTTGTCCTGCCGTTTATCGTGCACGGACCTAAGGAATGTGACTCTGTGAGGAGTCAGAATAATTAGGCTGCTCAGCCAGAGTTTACAGCAGAATGTATACACAGAATAATGTAGGTGGAGTCTCGTCGTGTTGGTCTTCTGACTGGTCCTGAAGAGTTGGAGGCGGGCCTTGCTCTAGCCAGAGCGGGCCCCATTGGTGCACAGTAAAGTCCTTTGCTCTTGGCACCCGACCAGTAGGGGGGGTAGAGTGTGAGTGTACAGTGCTTCATGAGATGTATGTGTGTCCAGGAACCGTGGATATTGGTAATGTCTGCTTTAGGCTCAGGTGTTTCCTGTTTATGCAGGAGTGCATGTAGGGTTCAATGTCAGTGAGATAGCTTGGCACTTCTAAGCTCGTTAGTGTTGCAGGCTGCTCTTTGTAGTTTTACAGGGGAGTATATTTGCGTGATGGCAGCTGTGTGTCCTTCAGATAATCATGTTATTGCACGTAGGCTCTAAACTTGACTGAGGACACTGGGCCCAGAGTTATCTGAGGGCATCCGGTTTAACCAGAGTGTTGGTCTGCTAGTAGTGCTCGATATTAGAATTATTTATATAACAGTATGAATAATTCAATAAGACTTAATGTATTACTCAATTCCATACTTTGGATAACACCAGGGATTTAATTAAGAAGGTAATGTCATCGAAAATAGTCTGTTTCCATTATATGGAACTGTGTCCAGAATTGAAGTAGATCCAAGTAAATGTTTTTAATACCGATTATTGAGCTGATAAGTCAGCACTGACTTTGAAGGTCGTAGTAGATTTGCTCAACAACAGGTTTTATATTTTGAAGTTCATGTCCCTCGGACAGTTTGTTCAGAATTGTATGTCAATGCAACAGGTCAAAATGACAATGACTACAAGAGGGTCTCTGGGATTGTTTACTTTAGAAGGTGCCTATTCAGCTTGACGGGACACTATCATCTGATGTGTCTGAAGTATAATTCTATATACGACTGATGGAATGTCTGCTACCAAGTTTTTTTTCATGTTTATCAATGATGTATGTATCTCTCCCTTTGAAAGGCTTTTTAAGCCAAGTGCCTTGGGAGAGCAGCTAAAAAGGTACCCAGATCCAGCTGTTAAGGGAGCTCCCAAATTAAGTAAGGCCTGGTCATTTAGTTTGTTTTTACCCTACACTTTTCAAAATTGTATATCATACACTGCGTTTGAGAGAACAATGGGAAAGTAATTATTCTTTGAAAGTTGATCAACTTGTAAACTTCTGAGAAAACAGTCTTTCAATTTTTTGGTACAACTTTTGGAGAGCCCTTTGTCTTCTGGTGGAATTATTGTAATCAAAAAGGAGAGACTTTTAGATTTCTTCAAAACAATCAAAATTTATTATTTAATTACTGCAGTAATGGAGCTGGTCGGTAATCACCCCTGGAGGTGATCACTGAGAACTCAGCGAGCGGATTTGAGCCACAGCACTTTATAGCAAGGTCCATCCTTCTGGATGTTCATGACAACCAACAGATGCATGGAATGGGTCACAAGGTTAAGATTTGTATGAAAGATACTTATAATTCACAGCGGACAGTATCTCATTGTGTAAAGACCAGAGTCTGGCCCTGGAGTCATCTCTCCCTGGTACCATATAGAACAGAAACATTAATTCATGCTCTGGAATGCGGTATCCCCAAAGACATTGTAAATCTCCTGTCAGTGTTCTCACAGAGGCCCACTTTCAGTTCACACAGACACAATAGAGTTATAAGAACCCTCTATTCGATAGTAAAAGTATTATAACAAACTTGCAATTTTGCTCTCAGTCCACACCCATTCAACATTGTTCACACCCTCTTAAGCCTTAGCCCCACCCATCTCTTTAATGGTTGATCCGAGCGTTCTGTACTAATTTGCCAGCTACGTCCAGACATCTGAGAGACAGAACAGCACACTGAACATTACTCGCCCTAGCAGAGCTGGTTAGGCTGTTATGTTATCCAGAGCGTTGCTGACTGCATCTGTGCTGTCTGATTGTCCGCACACTGGACGCTCTGGCCAATAAGAAGGGTTGATCCGAAAGCTCTGACCTCACAACGACAGTCAAGCACCCAAGCTAACATTGGCTAGCTACTTCCAGACAAATGAGGGAACACCCCACTCTGACCATTTTACTCACCCTAGCAGAGCTGGTTCATGCTGTGTTCATGTTATCCAGAGCGTTGGTGACTAATTGTGCTGCTGGCAACAATTTAATTACGCTTTGTAGCTGACATTTGCTGACACCGGACGTATTCAACAGGTGTTGAACGTTTAAAAATTCAACAGTTATTCTGCGCTCTGGCACACTAAGATGAGTCTTGTTAAGAAATGTAGCTAAATAGCTAGCTAGGTAAACAATGAATTCCAACGCATAGCCAGCTAGCTCGCTCACAGTACACTAACTTGAAATTAGAAACACGTAATATCTGAATATGTAGCTAGCTACACTATCTTACCCGTGGTCTGAAATCGGAGTAGATAGCCAGAGCGAATTTACTTGCTAGTACTTCTCAACAATTGCAGTGACATTCCATTGAAATGGATACTTGTGTAGCTTATGTCCCTCTCCTCACCCCTACCTGGGCTTGAGCCAGGGACCCTCTGCACACATCAACAACCACAAAGCATCGTTACCCATTGCGCCACAAAGCCACAGCCCTCTGCAAGGTGAACAACTACTTCAAGGTCTCAGAGCGAGTGACGTCACCGATTGAAACGCTATTAGAGCACACCCCGCTAACTAGCTAGCCATTTCATATCGGTTACACTTGCATAGTGGACTCTTTTGTTAAGACATATAGCTAGCTAGCTAAAAAATGGACCATAATCCCAACTCATGATGTTACTACCCTGCAGGTAGCTAGCCAACCAGATTCAATGGCTATAACTAGTCAAATAAATGTGTCTGAGATATGAAGATTAAGATGATACACATTACGTTAGCTTTCAACCCAGCCAGCTAACAGTACACTTGAAATGAAACCACTTTGTCAAAATCAGAAACGTGTAATATCTGAAAATATAGCTAGCTAGACTCTTACCCATATACAACATTGAACACGTCTCCTGTCGGATGCCATGCATGGTTGCCCTTAGTTTGTAGATGTAATCCAGACAGGTGTTTTCTCCATCTCCTTAGCTATCATACTCAAATTCCACTGATTTAAAAACTCAGTTCTCCAGAAAGTGGAGAGCATACACATAATGTTAGCTAGCTAACAGTACACTTTAACTTGACATTAGGTTTATGCAGTTTGACTACACGATACATAAAAAAGCTGCATTCGACATACTGACCAGCTCCAATACACAGACGCGTGCTATATGGCAGACCAATCCAAACTTTTTTCTAGGCATGTCCAGCCCACTCATTGTCTTAGCCAATCATGGCTAGCGGGAAGGTTGCTGTCCTTTTCTCTGGCTAAACCAACTAGGAACATAATTTAACAATTTTATTCGTATTTACAGATGACATACAAATTTGATATTAAGGCACATGAAAGTTCACATGATTGAGAAGGCATTTCTGCCAAAAAGAAAACGCATTTTGATAAAAATTTTAAAAATAGTTAACGTTCAAATGGCTCTCTTGTACTAGCTGGTAAGTCATGACTTGCAACATATGCCTAGAT
This sequence comes from Oncorhynchus tshawytscha, assembly GCF_018296145.1. Lineage (NCBI taxonomy): Eukaryota > Metazoa > Chordata > Actinopteri > Salmoniformes > Salmonidae > Oncorhynchus > Oncorhynchus tshawytscha. Next base: position 63,384,363 of record NC_056437.1, on the reverse strand, counting down.
TTTTTCTGAATCGGGTCACATTTTGTTACTTCACAGCCTTATTTTAAAATGGATTACATAAAAAATAATCCTCAGCAATCTACACACAATACCCCATAATGACAAAGCGAAAACCGGCTTTTACTTTTTACGCTTTGCTTGTTTGATTGCCTTGTGGAGGGAATAGCTGCACGGTTTGTAATCTGTAATGTTTCCAGTCGCCTTGCCATGATTAAAAGCGGTGGTTCGCACTTTCAGTTTTGTGCGAATGCTGCCATCAATCCACAGTTTCTGGTTAGGAAAGGTTTTAATAGTCACAGGTACGACATCTCTGATGCACTTGCTAATGAACTCGCTCACCAAGTCAGCATATACATCAATGTTATTGTCTGGGGCTATCCGGAACATATCCCAGTCTACGTGATCGAATCAATCTTGAAGCGTGGAATCCGATTGGTCAGATCAGCATTGGATAGACCTGAGCACGAGCGTTTCCTGTTTTAGTTTCTGTCTATAGGCTGGGAGCAACAAAATTAAGTCATGGTCATATTTGCCAAAGGCAGGACGGGGGAGGGCTTTGTATGCATCACGGAACTTAGAGTAGCAATGATTCAGAATGCTACCAGCTCGTGTCACGCATTCGATATGCTGATAGAATTTAGGAAGTCTTGTTCTCATGTTAGCTTTGTTAAAATCCCCAGCTACAATACATGCAGTCTCCGGCCTGTTGGCTCCGGCCTGTTGGTAACCAGTTTATAATAGCAATAAGGCTCCTCAGGGGTTTGTGATATATGGCCAATATACCACAGCTAAGGGCTGTGTCCAGGCACTCTGCGCACCTCCCCTGGCCTTATTGCTTAATAAGACGTCAAAAGGACGTTGTGTGCCCGTTGGGAGACAACCACTGATAAATATCCAACCAATTGTGCTCAGCCTCAGAGCTCGTGCACAACCTTAGCTGTTTGCATTTCGAAACACCCCTAAATAACCATATATTATCCCTTTAACCTGTGGGGAATATATAACGCCGTACCATAAAATACAACGGATCAACCAAAAAAAGCTACGAAAAAAAATACTTTTCCGAAACTGAAATAGGTGCTAGTGTCAGAGATTGAGTACAACCAAAACATTTTTTTTGGCTCGCTCTGTTTTGGCTTGCCCAGTAAAAATAAAAAATAAACATAGCTACAAAGAGAGGACCATTAGGACAATTCAAATTGCTTTAGCAATGGAAAATATACTACAGATGAGTAGACAACACTGACCAATAAGCCATTCATCCTCAACAGCTCCGGCCTGTATAGGTCAACATTGCTGTTCTGCATTCCACCAGGCCACCTTGAAACCACATTCAGCAGCATATTTTACAAATCACAAACTACAGTATCACCTGCACATATGGAGTGAAGCCTTTTCTGTTCACATAGTTGAAATCGTTTTGGGATGGTTATTTTATGGCAATGTGGTTGGTGCTGTCTTTTGCTCCGTTCGTATTTGGGAACCAATTGATGGCATCATGGCAAAGGAAAAACCCCTCAAGTTCAACCTGTTGCGTGATGGTGTATGGAAATTGTGTTACTGTTCATTTTGCTGATGACTGCATCCAAAATATTGTCTTATCAAGTGCTGTGAGATGCAGATCGGCAAGCTCCTGCTGAAAAGTGTCCATTGACAAAAACCTGAGAGTGGATAGCACTAAGACGTGCACTGTAATGGCATGCATTTGCCTTTTTAAACTAGGTCTTAAATCCTCACAAAAATACTATACGATTGGTTTTGGGAAATGTTATCTGATGAGCCAATCTGTACTTTCTGCAGACAAAGTCCCACCTTTCTCTAAAATCTCACTCTCTGTATAATGCAGCGCATGCCAAATCTTCCAACAGAGCAAGATCAGCCATCACTCATTAACATTCCCATTATCTCAGGCTTTTATAGTATTTCAACAATGGTTTCACCTTCACACTTAGGCCTACCTCAAATTTAACAAATTACCTATACTTTATATGGATTGTTATCGTAAGAAATGCACCAATGTGGTCAATTGCATGAATTCACAATGGAGATAATGAAATTTAAAAATGATTACTCCAACAATTTCATATATTTTCAACATATACGGAGTATTCCCAATATTCCTCGGGGCATGGATTCTACAAGGTGTGGAAAGTGTTCCATGGGAATGCTGGCCTATTTTCACTCTAATGCTTCCCACAGTTGTGTCAAATTGGCTGAATGTCCTTTGGGTGGCGATAGATGAAACTGTTGAGCATGAAAATTCCAGCAGTGTTGCGGTTCCTGACACAAACCGGTGCGCCTGGCACCTACTACCATACCATGTTCCAAGGCATTTAAATCTTTTGTCTTGCCCATTCACCCTCTGAATGGCACACATACACAATCCATGACTCAATTGTCTCAAGGCTTAAAAAACCTGTCTCCTACCCTTTATCTACTGATTGAAGTGGATTTAACTGACATCAATAAAGGATCATAGTGTTCACCTGGATTAACCTAGTCAGTCTGTCATGCAGAGAGCAGGTGTTCTTGATGTTTTTTGTTCTGTGTATTTTCCCCATTCTACACTTCACAAGCAGTTCCCTTATTCCACCACTTGGCAGTGTACATACGCATTGTCATGGCTGTGCGTCAATTTATGCACACTCTCAAGCCAATGTTCATAGTGATAAATCTCACAATTAGTTTATGTACAGATTTGTGCCTAAGCATGATTAATAAATGAGGCTCCAGGTGCATTATTGCGCAACGGAACAAAGACAGTCAGGCTCGAGATGTAGCCTACAGCCTAAGTTAGAAGCATATACATATTAGCCCATAATTCATAAGGTCAATATTAGGCTTAATACTGCAGCGGATATTCCAGTCAATTTACACAATGAAAGAAAACAAGTTTATCAGATAACAAAATCATAGTTAGCCTACACTGTGCACTCCTGAGGCTGCCCTGAGTGCGCTCCCTACCAAGCCCTGGGTACCAGTTCGAAAAGCAACCTTATTGTTTCAGTTTTTTAGGGACAAGAAATGGAGCCTACACCTAGGCTACAACAACAATGTAATGAATGTTATTGTTTTCAAGTGAGTACAACACTCTAGTATGGGCTGTAAACTGCAGTGAATAACCTATGTCGTTTGAATAACTGCTCAAAAGCCTGGCGTTTCTGATTGTATATTCATTTTGAAATAACTGCATCTAGCCTGCCTGATTGGGCAACCATTTACATCAGTTACGGGTTTTTTTCTCTGCAATTAAGCATACAAGGTCCAGGCACATTAGCAGGCCAGTAATATGGTGTGTTTTTTAAGGCTGTATCGGCTATGTCATGTCTACTTCCGCTCCCCCTCTCTGGCACTCGATGTCGCTGGTTTACTAATCACTGGCTCTGACAACCATCATTATGCACACCTGGCACCATCGTTAAGCACACCTGCGCATCATTATGAGACTCACCTGGACTTCATCACTTCACTGATTAACTCCTGTATATTTGTCACTCCATTAGGTTCATTCCCCAGGGAGTATTCATTATGTTTCATGTCCAGACGCTACTCTTGTTTTTGTATCGGTCCCTGTTCATTGTATTATTAAACAGCAGGAAATCAGGACATCTCCCAGACGGTCAACGAACAGGGATACCTACTTCGTCAACACCACGACCAGCTGGAGCAACTGGGGACGGCTATGGAAGAGGTTCTTCAGTCTTCAACATTTCAAACATACCCAAGAGGAGTTGCCTTCAACTAGCGGAGGATACTCGACCCAGCACACCAGTCCATTCAGCAGTCCGCCCAGGTCAGCAATGCCTGTTTTGTCCCTCCAGGATAAATATGACGGAACCACATCTAAATGCCATGGCTTCCTACTCCAGTGCTCCCTCTATTTTGCACACCAGATGGGAGTCCCCACCACCGAGAGGTACAGAGTTGCTACGGTTATTTCTCTGCTGACTGGGCGGGCGTTGGAGTTGACAACGGAAGTCTGGGAGAGTAGGAGCTGCCTTCGTATGAGGGATTCATGGCTCTGTTCAGAGGCATCTTTGATCATCCACTGGAGGGCAGAGGGGGGGGTGAGCGCCTACTCCAACTACAGCAGGATGACCAGACCACTGACCAGACCACTGCTGAGTAACATCACCTCATACCCGCTCTCCTCTCCGTTTCTGGTTCAAGCCCTTGATAATCGGCCACTAGGATCCGGGACCATCACACACATCACCACACCACTCCCCCACACCGTGCAGTCCATCCATCAGGAGAACATTCCCTTCATCATTAGTGCACCAGCTCACATGATCATCCTCGGCCTCCCATGGCTCCAACTCCCACCATCTCATGGTCGAGGATGAAAATCAGACTGGGCACCCGAATGCCGGAGGACCTGCTTTCCCATCCCTTGTGGTTCCACGTCAGTTGAGAGTCCTGTGGTTGCTCCTCAGCCCAACATACCGGAGGTATACCTGGACCTGCGGGAGCTATTTTCCAAAACCCTGTCTCCCTCCTCGTCGCCCCTGGGACTGTGCCATCGACCTGCTTGCAGGCTCTGAGCCCTGTGCAGATGCATCTACCCTCTGTGGCCGAAACCAATGCCATGGGGGGAGTACATGAGGCGCTCCAACAAGGTTTAATCCGCAGGTCCACCTCGCCTGCGTCTGCAGGCTTCTTCTTCGTGGCGAAGGATGGAGGATTATACCTTGTGTATTGATTACAGAGGACTGAATGAGATGACCACCAAGTACCGATACCCTCTCACGTTGGTGCCGGCAGCTATCGAACAGCTCTGTGGGGCCTGATTCTTTACCAAATTGGACCTGCGGTGTACATACAATCTCATCCGCATCTGGGATGGAGATGACTGGAAGACAGGAGAAATTTTGGAACATTCCTCTTTACAAAACTGTTTCAGTTCAGAAATATTCTTGGGATGTCTGGTGTGAACTGCTCTCTTGAGGTCATGTTACAGCATCTCAATCGGGTTGAGGTCAGGACTCCTCCCTGGTCCCTCCAAAGGTATTATTTTCTTCTGTTGAAGCCATTCTGTTGTTGATTTAGTTTTGGGTTGTTGTCCTGTTGCATCACCCAACTTGGGGTGGCAGGGTAGCCTAGTGGTTAGTGTTGGACTAGTAGCCGGAAGGTTGCAAGTTCAAATCCCCGAGCTGACAAGGTACAAATCTGTCGTTCTGCCCCTGAACAGGCAGTTAACCACTGTTCCTAGGCCGTCATTGAAAATAAGAATTTGTTCTTAACTGACTTGCCTGGTTAAAAAGGTTAAATAAATAAACTTCTGCTGAGCTTCATTTGGCAGACAGCCTTACATTCTGCTGTAAAATGTCTTGATAAACATGGGAATTAATTTCTGTTGGTGATAGCAAGCTGTCCAGGCCCTGAGGCAGCAAAACAGCCCCAAACTGTGATGCTCCCTCCACCATACTTTACAGTTGGGATGAGGTTTTGAAGTTGGTCTTCTGTGCCTTTTTTTCTCCACCTACTGTTCCTTCCAAATAACTCAACTGTAATTCCATCTGTCCACAGAATATTTTGCCAGTAGCCCTGTGGAACATCCAGGTGCACTTCTGCAAACTTCAGACATTCAGCAATGGGTTTTATTGGACAGCAGTGGCTTCTTCCGTTGTGTCCTCCCATGAACACCATTCTTGTTTAGTGTTTTACGTATCGTAGACTCGTCAGAGATGTTAGCATGTTCCAGAGATTTCAGTAAGTCTTTAGCTGACACTAGGCTTCTTCTTAACCTCATTGAGCATTCTGCTCTTGCAGTCATCTTTGCAGGACGGCCACTCCTAGTGAGAGTAGCAACAGTGCTGAACTTTCTCCATTTATAGACAATTTGTCTTACCGTGGAATGATACTTTTGTAACCCTTTCCAGCTTTATGCAAGTCAACCATTCTTAATCTTAGGTCCTCTGAGATCTCTTTCGTTCGAGGCAAGGTTCACATCACGCAATGCTTCTTCTGAATAGCAAACTCGCATGTCGTTTTTTTTTTTTATAGGGCAAGGAAGCTCAAACCAACATCTCCAATTTCGTATCATTGATTGGACTCCAGGTTTGCTGACTCCAATTAGCTTTGAGAAGTTCACATACTTTTTCCAACCTACACTGTGAATGTTTAAATTATCTATTTAATATAGACAAGACAAATTCAATTTGTGTTTAGTTCAAGTACACCGTCTATTGTTGTGACTTAGATGAAGATTAGATCAAATTTATGCAGAAATCAGGGTAATTCCAAAGGGTTAACATACTTTTTTACACTGTACTGTAAGTTATGGCAGAAGAATTGGAATTAGTTGTGTAACATAGATAATTAAGATGTCTTATCTGCACTATATAATATACTTTTAATTAGAATGTATCCCTTCGGACTCTGGTGTTGGCAGTTGCACTTCTTCCCTCAGCTGGGTCTCAGAGAGGGGGGAGGTCAGGCTTGTCTTTCACATGTCCCTGGTGCTATGCAGAATATCAGAAAGGGAAGAGGACAGGAGGGAACATTGTCTTATGTGAATGTCTTTACCTATTCTTTAAATGTGAAGGGATGATGTGATTAATGGGGAACCAATTACTTGTCTCCACAATGTCTGTGTGCCAGTCACTCCCTCGTTTGGGGAGATAAGGTTTGAGACAACAGATGTGTGTGATAGTGTCTGGAACCATTGTATGTCATCAATGATGTTGCACTTATCCTGGGATAGTGTATGACCTAGATGCTCACTCCCCTCAGTGAGCATGTCCAGGTGTGTGGTCAAGAAGGGTTTTTACTTGAGATGGGAGTATCTGGAGATGGCAATAGATTTATGCCAGTGGATGAGTTGGTATTGTTGTGCTATGAAGTAACAGGAACGAGATCGGAACCTTGTCTTAGGGGCCAAACTGAACGATAATTTATAGCGAATGCTACGGTATACTCCTTTCTCATTTAAAAAGTCTCACCTTGTGACCTGTTCCAAACATCTGGTTTGTTATGTTGACTAGGGGGTGGCTCTTTGCTATAAAATATCTCAGTAGCCTTTGTCGCTCTCAACGAATCATCTGAGGGTGATTCTTTGACCAGCCATCGCTATTGCAAAGCTCTCACTAATAAAGATTCAGTAAGTATAACTCTGACTTGTGTGATAAGTTCGCTCCTCATTTGATAAAGAAATTAACCACCACATTGTCAAGGCAGAGAAGTGACAATTTCATCAGGAAGCTGTACTTTCTAGGCTATCAGATCAGCCTGCAAGGAGTGATGATGGCCATTAAGGTAGATGCGGTCAGATCATGGCCAGTCCCAACTACCATTAAGGGCTTACAAAGGTTTTTGGGATTTGCCCCTCTCTCATCAAGGGTGGTCCCTGTAGGTTGGGCTGGAGTCCAGCAGCTGACAAGGCCTTCCGCCTACTGAAGGGACGTTTCACCTTCGCCCCAATGCTCAAAACACCCAGATCCTACACTACCCTTTGTGGTGGAGGTGGATTCTTCAGAGGTGGGCGTGGAGCTGTCCTGTCTCAACGACAAGGTAATCCACAAATTGTATCCTTGTGTGTATTACTTTAAGAAACTGTCTCCTGCAGAGCAATTATTACATTGGCGATCGAGAGCTCCTGGCGGTGAAGTTGGCATTAGGAGTGGAGACACTGGCTGGAGGGTGCCAAGGACCCATTCGTCATCCTCACCGATCATCGGAACCTGGAGAATATATGGACAGGAAAGCGAGGTAGCTGAACCCGCGGCAAGCAAGTTTGGCCCTTTTTTCTTTGCTAGATTTGACTTCACGCTGACCTATCGCCCAGGTTGAAAGAACACCAAAGCCGATGCCCTGTTCCATCTCTACGATTCGGGAAAGGTTCCTGTCCTCAATACACCTATAATTCCTTCCCCTCAAGGATTTTGGTGGTTGTGGATAGATTCTCCAAATCCTGTTTTATCCCTCTCTCTGGTCTCTCTACTGCTCTCCAGGTCGCTGAGGCACTGTTCCAGCAGGTCTTTGGCATTCTGGCCTTCCGTAGGACAGTCTCCGACCGTGTCCCCAAATTTCTATCAAGGGTATGGAGAGCCTTCATGGAGAAGCTCGGGGTCACTGTCAGCCTCACTTCCAGGTATATGCCTCAGTCTAACGAGCATGTGGAGAGGATGAACCAGGAGCCGGGGAGGTTCCTGAGGAGCCACTGCCAGGACCGGCATTGTACAACAAACCACGGCGGAGTTCGCCAACAGATCAAATCAAATTTATTTTAAAAAGTGTGCCCATGTCAGTTCTGAGCCCTAATGCTTGCAGTAGCAGAGCTAGGGAGTTGAACCCCCCTCTAGTGCTGTAAGTAGCAAGCAAAGATATAAAATGTTATTTCATCTGCAATTTCACCATGTTTAGTCAAATATTTAATTGTTGCATGTAAATATGCTCAAAGGCTCACAATAGCCTTCCTAGTTTCTTTGTTTAGTTCAGGCTATACTCAAACCCAACCCCATTCTGCCACCTCTGGTCTCTTGGTCCTCCCACCCCTATGGGTGGGCAGCTCCCACTCAGCCCAGTCCAAGCCCATCTTTCTCAAACATCTGAAACCCTACCTCTTCAAAGAGTATCTTAAATAATCCTACAGGAGCCCCCCCCTTTTCACCCCGACAAAAAGAATGCCCTTCATGAACACTCACACTTTACTTTCTTCCACCCTTACTAGCTCTAACTTTGCTGATAGCTACTTTATGGAAAGATGTACTTACCATGACTGTGATATGTGGATGTCCCACCTAGCTATCTTAAGATGAATGCACTAACTAAGTCGCTCTGGATAGGAGGGTCTAAATTACTCAAATGTAAATGTATTTTTTTTTAATTCATCACGGCATTCAGTTCAATGGTATTCTGCCATGTGAATGAGTTAAATAAACTTGTTTAGGTGAACATTTGAGTCTTGGTGATCTGTCCTGCACAGGAAGTTACTTGGTGCTGGACTGACATGTCTACTTACGACTACAGCAACTGTAGGCTTTATATTTATATAGCATACAAAAGGTGTTCATAAGCACTAATGGTTGCTTCACAGAGCAACCTAGATCTGTATGGAGATTAACTATTAAGGTACGTTAATTTCGGTAGTCCCACAACCTACTCTTATATAAACAAATGTTTGTTTATTTGCATCCCTAGATGATCACCGTTGGAATGACGCGCCGTTGCTAGTATAGACTACGGAGTTTCAGGAAACTCCGACTTCTTGAATGAAGATGTTGAAGACATTTTCTGACCACTATGTTCATTCCAAGCGTTCTGCAAAGATGCACCGCTGGTGTTACTATGTTAATGTTGGCATGTCCTTGTTTTTATATTTTGAAACTACAGCTGAGTAGTAATTAGTAATCTATACTTACATTAGTATAATGTTGTGTAGGTATTTCTTTATTTTCCTGTCAACATTGTGTTTAATGTTAATCATCATTTCATTATTTTGTTTGTCAATAGTGCTGTTTGGTCCAACCAGCTCAACCTGTCATTCTACACTGAACAAATATATAAATGTAACAATTAAAGATAATACTGAGTTACTGATAATATAAAGAAATCAGTCAATTGAAATAAATTCATTAGGCCCTAATCTATGGATTTCGCATGACTGGGTATACAGATATGCATCTGTTGGTCACAGATATCTTAAACTGTTAGTATCTGGTGTGACCACCATTTGCCTCATGCAGCGCAACACATCTCCTTCGCATAGAATTGACCAGCTTGTTGATTGTAGAATGTTGTCCCACTGCTGGATATTGGCGGGAACTGGAACACGCTGTCGTACATGTCGATTCAGAGCATCCCAAACATGCTCAATGGGTGACATGTCTGAGTATACAGGCCATGGAAGAACTGGGACATTTTCAGCTTCCAAGAATTGTGTACAGATCCTTGCGACATGGGGACGTGCATTATCATGCTGAAACATGAGGTGATGGCAGTGGATAAATGGCACGACAATGGGCCTCAGGATCCAGTCACGGTATCTCTGTGCATTCAAATTGCCATCGATAAAATGCAATTGTGTTCGTTGGCCGTAGCTTATGCCTGCCCATACCATAACCCCACCGCCACCATGCGGCACTCTGTTTACAACGTTGGCTTCAGCAAACCACTCGCCCACACGATGCCATACTCTCTGCCCGGTACAGTTGAAACCAGGATTTATCCATGAAGAGCATACTTATCCAGCGTGCCAATGGCCATCAAAGGTGAACATTTACCCACCGAAGTCGGTTACGACGCCGAACTGCAGTCAGGTCAAGACCCTGGTGAGGATGACAAGCACACAGATTAGCTTCCCTGAGGTGGTTTCTGACAGTTTATGCAGAAAATCTTGGGTTGTGCAAACCTAGTTTCATCAGCTGTCCGAGTGCCTGGTCACAGACTATCCCACAGGTGAAGAACCTGGATGTGGAGGTCCTGGGCTAGCGTGGTTACACATGGTCTGTGGTTGTGAGGACGGTTGGACGTACTGCCAAATTCTCTTAAACGAGGTTGGAGGCGGCTTATGATAAACATTTACATTAAATTCTCTGGCAACAGCTCTGGTGGGCATTCCTGCAGTCAGCATGACAATTGCACGTTTGGGTGCTCCCGCTTCTCCAGATCTGACGAAGTTGATGTGTTGGCCTTTGTTGGTGGAAGTTCTTTTTTTTGCTCCAATCCTTCTAGGATGTCAGCCAGTTCCCTCAAAACTTGACATCTGTGGCATTGTGTTGTGTGACAAAACTGCACATTTTAGAGTGGCCTTTTATTGTCCCCAGCACAAGGTGCACCTGTGTAATGATCATGCTGTTTAATCAGCTTATTGATATGCCACACTTGTCAGGTGGATGGATTATCTTGGCAAATTAGAAATGCTCATTAACAGGGGACAATGCTCACAACATTTGAGAGAAATAAGCTTTTTGTGCATAGCGAACATTTCTGTGATCTTTTATTTCAGCTCATGAAACATGTGACCAACACTTTACATGTTGCATTTATATTTTTGCTCAGTATAAATAAGACCTAAGTCAGTGTGTCAAGTCAATGGCTGTGTCCGAAATCTTTGCCTACTACTCAAACTGCATACTAGTCGTACTATATACTATTTAGAACATTATGTTTAGTAAAAACTAATGCAGCAAGCAACAAAAATTAGCATACTAGGCTCATCTTTTTGGTACAGCGCGTCCCCTCAGCTGATTATCAGCTGTTGTCAAACACACATGGGTCTCAAGACAATTCTCTTCCTCAATAGTGTGCAGTAATTCTACTAGATGAAAAGACAAAATTAGTATGACACCCTAGCATTTGAAACATACGTTTTAGAAATTTCACACATACTTTAGTTGTCCTGAGTTTGCACAGAACTCAGACCATTGAAGACGCTCAAGTTTTTTTTAATCCTCTCGGTACATTCACAAAAATAGTCCTGGCCTCTAAACCTTGCAGCTGTCTACTGGACACTATTACAACTAAACTACTGGAAGAGCTACTTCCTGTGCTTGGCCAATATTAAATGTTTCCCTATCCTCCGGATGTGTAAAAATTGAAAAAGCTGTTGCTCAGCAACTCACTACCTTCCTGAAGACAAATAATGGATACGGAACGCTCCAGTCTGGTTATGTACGCCATCATAGTACTGAGACCGCACTCGTGAAGGTGGTAAATTACTTTTTAATGACGTCAGACCAAGGCTCTGCATCTGTCCTCCTGCTCCTAGACCTTAGTGCCACTTGACGCCATCGATTGCCACATTCTTTTGGAGATGGCAAACTCTAAACTGGTCTAGTTTTCTTGCATGGTTTAGTTCTGTCGGAAAGATATCAGTTCATCTCTGTGGATGGTTTATCCTCTGACAAAATCATTGGTAAGTTTGTGTTCCTCACAGTTTCGTTTTAGGACCACTTGTTTTCAATATATACTATATGCTACCTCTTGGTTATGTCATTCGGAAACACAATGTAAACTTTTACTGCTATCTAGACGACACACAGCTGTACATTTCTATGGAACATGGTGAAGCCCCAAAATTGCCTATCCTGGAAGCCTATGTTTCAGACAAGGAAGTGGAAGACGGCAAAGGTTTTTCTTTTAAACTCAGACAAAACAGAGATGCTAGCTCTTGGTCCCAAAAAAACAAAGATCCGTTGTCAGATCTGACAATTAATCTCGATGGTAATACACTGGTCTCAAATAAAACTGTAGGACCTCGGCGTTACTCTGGACCCTGAACTCTCTTTTGACGAACACATCAAAAATATTTAAAGAGCATTTTTTCCCCCATCTTTGTAACATTGCAAAAATCAGAAACTGTTTGTAAAAAAATGATACAGAAAAGCTTTTGTCACTGGAGCGGCAGGGTAGCCTAGTGGTTAGAGCGTTGGACTAGTAACCAGAAGGTTGCAAGTTCAAATCCCTGAGCTGACAAGGTACAAATATGTCGTTCTGCCCCTGAACAGGCAGTTAACCCACTGTTCCTAGGCAGTCATTGAAAATAAGAATTTGTTCTTAACTGACTTGCCTAGTTAAATAAAGGTAAAATAAAAAATAAATAAAAAAACTTCAAAAATTAGACTACTCTACTCTTCGGGTTCGGGTTACCCAGATAAGACACTAAATAAAACTTCAACTAGTGCTAAATGGGGCTGCTAGAATCTTTCCTGTTAAGGATAGGGCTGATTTCAAGGGTTTACTGCTAACCGACAAAGCATTACATGGCTCCTACCTACAGCATATCTCCGATTTGGTTCTGCCGTACATACCTACACCTATGCTCATGACGCAGTCCTCTTTATTGTTCTTAGAATTTCTAAGCAAACAGCTGGAGGCAGGGCTTTCTACTTTGGAGCTTTCTCCATTTTTATGGAATGGTCTGCTGATCCATGTCAGAGACGTAGACTGTCTCAACCTTTTAAGTCTTTACTGAAGACTCATCTCTTCAGTAGGTCCTATGGTTGAGTGTAGTCTGGCCCAGGGGTACGAAGGTGAACAGCAAGGCACTGCAGTGACGAACCACCCTTGCTCTCTCTGCCAGGCGCGGGCCAACTGGGTAAACACAGACACTCCATCCCTTTCCTTGCACCTCATTTGCCAGGATTGCATACTTTGCCATCTTGTGCTGGTATACCTCTTCGCACCTGTACTCGCAGCTTTTTCGCCTTCTCTGCCAATATCATGGTGTGGACCGAGAGTAGTGACAATGTCAGGGGGAAGCTTAGCAGTCTGTCCAGGTCAGCACGCATTTCCCACGTCCTGGCTTGTTCTAAGATGCCATCTTTCTTGGCTCTGCCTGCTCCCAGTTCTCCAAGCCTGACTAAGTTGATGTGGTGGCCTTTGTTGGTGGGAGTCATCCTTTTCCTCCTCTCCTTCGAGGATATCGGCCAGTTACCTCAACTTGGTCATGCCTCCATCTGTTTTTTAACCTTTAACTAGGCAAGTGAGTTTAATTTCTTCCATAGCCTGCATAGGAGTTTTGGGCACATTTTGTAGACCTTGTATGGAAATCCATTTGGACCAGGTACCGATCTTGCCCTGGCCTTTTTCACCACGACTTCCCTCCATGTTGGAACTTGGGTTGGTCGATTCTCAGGCACGGTCCAAAAGGATAGTTCCTTCCCTGGTAGGAGTATGTTTCTTTGAGGTAGGTACCCATCTATCTCCACCTTAATTGCCTGAAGACTGCCAGATCTCTCCCCTTCCAGTGTAAATGAAATTAAGTGGAAGTGGTTGGAGATAAACTTGGCCCTCTCCTTTGCTGTCTCCTTGTTCTTGCCCTTTCCGCATTCAGGAGTGACTTCACGGTTACTCTGTGTCCTGCAGTTCCTTTCGCGCTTTGCGTTGTGTGGCATCTGCCTGCCTAAAGCACTTTACGAGTGACTGCAGTTCTTTGCAAAGCCTTAAAACCTCCACTTTGTGTCTGTTGGGTTGCCCGTTGCTCTCTTGGCCTCTTCATTGTCAAATCTGTCACTGCACAAGCTTGGACAGGGAAGTGAGTGTCTTCTCCACATTTCCCAAAAGTGTTATTTCGAAGATGTTGTCCATGGTATCATCTAGCTGTTGCCAGACTGCTTTGTTGTTAATCTGTGGCCACTTGACATTCCTTGCTCTGGGTTCCACATCCTCTGGGGTCTCTGACTTTCTCCTCCTCCTCTGAAGGCGTGGCAGCCTCCAAGTTTTTCAGCTGCGGAGAGGTCTTCAGCACTGTGGTGCGTTTCCTGACTGGAAACCTCCTGCGTCTCACCAGATACCAAGTCTGTGCACTGCTGCTTTGTTGGCTCAGGTCAGCACTTCACCTTCATTTGGTGGATTTGTAGTCCTTTTGTTCCTACAGTTTTATGCAGGGGCATCTTGTTACACTTTCTACAAGCCTTGTCGTTAGTGTTATCCGTCCACCTAAACCCCTCTCGGAAGGCCCTGGGGGTATGGTTCCTTTTGGCTTGCCGCCTCGCAGAGTTGCTAGCCCAACTCACCCCGCACTAGACTTTCCTATTACTCATCGGTCTCGCCAGCATCACCATTCTTTAAAACGGATTGAATGTTTTTTTCTCTCAATCGACACACATCACCCCATAACGACAAGGGAAAAAATAGTTTTGAAATATTTGCATTTAAACTGATATCACATTTACTTAAGTATTCAGACCCTTTACGCAGTACTTTGTTGAATCACCTTCGGCAGCGATTACAGCCTAGAGTCTTGGGTATGACTCTACAAGCATGGCACACCTGTATTTGGGGAGCTTCTCCTATTCTTCTCTGCAGAGCCTCTCAAGCTCTGTCAAGTTGGATGGGGAGCGTCGCTGCACAGCTTTTTTCAGGTCTCTCCAGAGGTGGTCGATTGGGTTCAAGTCCGGGCCACTCAAGGACATTCAGAGACTTGACCTGTTGGAAGGTGAACCTTCACCCCAGTCTGAGGTCCTGAGCAAGTTTTCATCAAGGATCTCTGTTCTTTGCGCCGTTCATCTATTCCTCGATTCTGACTAGCCTCCCAGTCCCTGCTGCTGGTGCAAGATTTCCTCCAGAAAGTGACGCTTGGCATTCAGGCCAGAGTTCAATCTTGGTTTCGCAGACCAGAGAATTTTGTTTCTCATAAACTGAGAGTCCTTTAGGTGCCCTTTGGCAAACTCCAAGCGGGCTATTATGTGACTTTTACTGAGTAGTGGCTTTTGTTGGGCCACTCTACCATAAGGGCATTATTGGTGGAGTGCAGCAGAGATGTAAGAACCTTCCAAAAGGACAACCATCTCCACAGAGAAACTCTGGAGCTCTGTCAGTGACCCTTAGGTTCTTGGTCACCTCTCTGTGCCTCGACACAATCCTGTCTGAGCTCTACGGACAATTCCTTTGACCTCATGGCTTGGTTTTTACTCTGACATGCATTGTCAACTGTGGGACCTTGTATAGACAGGTGTGTGCCTTTCCTTTGCATTTCCAATCAATTGAATTTACCACAGCTGGACTTCAATCAAGTTGTAGAAACATCTTAAGGATGATCAATTGAAACAGGATGCACCTGAGCACAATTGAGTCTCATAGCAAAGGGTGTGAATACTTATGTAATTTGTAATAAATTTGCAAAAATGTCTAAACCGTTTTTGCTTTGTCATTATGGGGTATTGTGTAGGTTGAGCAAAAAAACAATTTAATACACGTTAGAATAAGGCTGTAATGTAACAAAATATGGAAAAAGGGAAGGGGTCTGAATACTTTCCAAATGCACTGTATGTGTAGAATGTCTCACCCATGTGGATGCTAAGCGAATATAAAACAACTTACCGCGTTTTAGCAACTGGGCAATTTCTGCCATTGATTCTGCTTGTGAAATAACCACACCTCTGAGTGACACTGATGGAATAGAAAAGAGCGGGAGGCTCATCTGTTGACCTTCAGACACACAGCCTTTGGAATGAAAAGAACTCAGTTGAGTAAAAAAAAAAAAAAAAAAAGTTTGTCCTCTGAAGAGCATGGATGGGCTAATAATTACTATTATTTTTGTAATTGCACATTTCCATACAGCATTTACCCCAGTGTTTCACCCAAAAGGCTCAGATTTGTCTGTTTTCAGCTATGCAGACCGGCATCTGTCTCACTGGCTCCGGCGGACCTGCTCTCACTTAGGGCCAAAGCCAGACCACTTGTTCTTTTCAGATAACAATAGCTAACTGTGAACTAAACACCTTCTCGATTATGCAGAGGTTGTTGATTCTGCTCTTCAAAAGTCCTCACCATCAGCCCTAGCTACGTAAATACAATTTCCCTCCGATAACATAAGGTTGTATATACTAGTGAGGACCTGAGCTCCGCCGTACCCCTTACACTGTAAAAGAGCTTTGGTGTCTAGAAAAGTGCCATGTAAGTCTAATTATGAAAGTGTTTTGCCATATTCCATGCCTTTATACAAATTTAAACTGGTACAAAATACAAAAAAAGTGGACTGCAAGGCAACGTTAAGTGACTAAAATAAATATGTAAATTTGTTTTGTCTACATGCCATTTTAAAAATACAGATATTGAAGTAACCCTATTTTGGGTTAAGAAAAGTAACCAGGAGTACGAGAAAACATAAGCTTGCAAGCGGACATTGAATAAGACATCCGATTACCCTTTTCATTTTGTTGGTTTTATTATAGCTAATAAAAAAAACGAATCATTGATGGAACACTAGATGAAAGAAATGCATGGCTCTCGTCTCCCCCGCAAGCCGGTTGGCATACGCACACCACCTCATCTGATTGGTCATTGCCCGCGAACCATAAAACGCACAATATCACACTAACTCTGACTTTGTGGCTAAAGTAACTAATGACAACCAATTTTGTATGGGCCCAATTTTTTACATTTTTTATTAAACATTGTTAAACACTCCAATATTACTGCTGATATATTATGGTATTTTTCTGAAATTACAATGCAAAAATATTACATAGCTCATTTTAAAACAATTGTTTCTCAACCGGTTTACAATAAATAGTCCAAATAAGAATAATTTACAGTATGTTACAAAAGCGCAGTGAATACTGGAATTGTTATAGATTAAAGTTACACAAAGAGAAAGGACTTCATGCCCCAATTTAAAAGACATCTGCTACAGAAGTCTTTAGACATAATCCACATATGTAGCTTGAACATTTATTTTAGTGTGTTAAAAAATAAAAATATGACATTTAGTATTTGAACATTGTGTCAATGTGATTACTCATATCAAAATGCTTAGCTGACATCTAGGCATTGGGTGTGTCCGAATTGGCAACCTATTCCCTACATAGCATACACTCCTTTTGACCTGGGCCTTATAGGCTCTGGTCAAAAGCAGCGCACTATATAGGAAATAGGGTGCCATTTTGGACACAGATAGTCCTGGAAACAAGCTTCATAATTTCTGGCATTTGCTGCAATGTAGTCAGGCAGGAACTCGAGTGTAGTAATCTGATGCCAGACTGCATAGTTGATGATACAAACATTGGTTGATGCAATGCAACATCTCCAATTTAGTCATCCTGGAGCGTGACCATATTTCTGTGTCAAAAAACCCACATAATATGATTGATCCTTTAGTCAGCTGGGGACCTCAAACACACCCCTCGACTGACAACCAACCAGGCATCATAGGATAGAGTGCCGTGTGGTGTTAAACAAAAGCACACAAGGGTTGCATTCAGTAGGGCGCAAAGTTACAAAACACTTTGCTACAGAAAACTGAAATGAGCTTTTAGGAAGTTTCAAAGCATTGGTTGAGAAGAAAACACAGGGTGAGTTAGAGTAGATGTTCAAGTGGAGTGTCAAACTTTTTTGCATTGATATGGAGGGAGGGACACGAATGCTTGGCCTGGGATACAAATTCATATCAGTTCCACTCATATGGCTTGTTCAGTTTCAACAGATTAAATTATTAAGTGGTGTTAGTTCACGTGGACGTATTAAACTGACAAGACGGAGAAGGACATGCTACCAGCAGTTCAGAAGTTCATCAGTAGTTATTTTCAAGTTTGTCTGACATTTACATTTTGCATTCAAATGTCTTCGGTTTGATATTTCTCAGAGGGAAGAGGGAGACAAGAGGACAAGGACAGACCCAGTCTTTTGTTCATATATGGCATTGTTTTTTTCTTTACATGAGGTTGTGTTTTGTAAACGGGATTCATATTTTAAGTTTTTTTTTTATATATATTTTTTTTAAAGGGTGGCTCGCTAGGCAGAACAGACAGAATGGTCCAAACAAACAAGCCAGATGGAACCCATCAGAATCGGTTGAAATCGATTCCAAACCAATCAGAACCAGTTAAAACCGGTCCACAGGCCTTCAGAACCAGAAGAAACCATCAAAGAGTTTAAACCTGTTCCAGTTGGACTGTGCCAAGGTAGATCTGAGTGCTTCTTCTGTTCAGGCCAATGGCCTTGGTTATTGCACTTTCTTTCACAAACTATATAGGTGAAGGAGTGTCTCTCCACCCCCAAAATCCTTGCACTTCTGAAGGAGTGGGAGGGGCAACTCTGTGACAGACAGATCCTAAACCCTGCCCCAGATTATTTCAAATTTATGAGGGTGTGAGGTGCGGCTCTGTGACAGCCAGCTCCTGTGCCAAATCGTTGAAGCGGGCGATGTAATCCACGCTGCTCTCACTCATCATGCAGGCCAGCTGGGTGTCTACCTGCAGGGATGAAGATATCCACATATTAGATAGTCACTGAATGGCTGAAGAACATGCTTCCAGAGTATTGACAAGGGAGTGACCAACATCAATGAATTTGTTATAAAAAAAATACTACAATATAATGGATTCAAACTCTAAACAAGATGCCCAGTGACACAAAGCCTACCAGACGAGATAAGTGACTTGCATTCTTTGAGGCAAGCAACAAACACTGAAGCATGCATGAGAGCACCCCTGTTCCGGACGACTGATCACACTCGCCGTAGCCGATGTGAGTAAGACCTTTAAACAGGTCAACATTCGCAAGGCCAGACAGCTTGCCAGGATGTGTACTCCGAGCATGCGCTGACCAACTGGCAAGTGTCTTCTGACATTTTCAACCTGTGTTTCAAACAGTCCCTGTGCTCAAGAACACCAAGGTAACCTGCCTAAATGACAACTGACCGTTAGCACTCACGTCAGTAGCCATGAAATGCTATGAAAGGCTGGTCATGGCTCACAACAGAAAACGCTGTTCATTGACTGCAGCTCAGCGTTCAACATCATAGTGCCCTCAAAGCTCATCAATAAGCTAAGGACCCTGGGACTAAACTAGATGTCGGCCGATTAATCGGAATGGCCGATTAATTAGGGCCGGTTTTCAGATCAATTGGAAATCCGTATTTTTGGACACCGGCTTTTTTTTTTACACCTTTATTTAAATCATTATTTAACTAGGCAAGTCAGTTAATAACACATTCTTATTTTCAATGACGGCCTAGTAACGGTGGGTTAACTGCCTCTTTCAGGGGCAGAAAGACAGATTTTTACCTTGTCAGATCGGGGATTCAATCTTGCAACCTTACAGTTAACTAGTCCAACGCGCTAACCACCTACCTCATTGCACTCCACGAGGAGCCTGCCTGTTATGCAAATGTAGTAAGCCAAGGTAAGTTTCTAGCTAGCATTAAACTTATGTTATAAAAAACAATCATAATCACTAGTTAACTACACATGGTTGATGATATTACTAGTTTATCTAGCATGTCCTACGTTGCATATAATCGATGCGGTGCGTATTCACAAAAAAGGACTGTCCTTGCTCCAATGTGTACCTAACCATAAACATCAATGCCTTTCTTAAAATCAATACACAGAAGTATATATTTTTTAACCTGCATATTTAGCTAAAAGAAATCCAGGTTAGGAGGCAATATTAACCAGGTGAAATTGTGTCACTTCTCTTGCGTTCATTGCACGTAGAGTCAGGGTATAGGCAACAGTTTGGGCTGCCTAATTTACCAGAATTGTACGCAATTATGACATAACATTGAATGTTGTGCAAGGTAACAGAAATATTAGATAAAATACGGAACGGTTCCATATTTAATTGAAAAAATAAACGTTGTGTTTTCGAGATGATAGTTTGCAGATTCGACCATATTAATGACCTAAGGCTCGTATTTCTGTGTGTTATTAACTAAGTCTATAATTTGATAGAGCAGTCTGACTGAGCGATGGTAGGCACCAGCAGGTTCGTAAGCATTCATTCAAACAGCACTTTAGTGCATTTTGTCAGCAGCTCTTTGTTGTGCATCAAGCATTGCGCTGTTTATGACTTTAAGCCTATCAACTCCCGAGATGAGGCTGGTGTAACCGAAGTGAAATGGCTAGTTAGTTAGCGCACGCTAATAGCGTTTCAAACGTCACTCGCTCTGAGCCTTGGAGTGGTTGTTCCCCTTGCTCTGCATGGGTAACGCTGCTTCGAGGGTGGCAGTTGTCGTTGTGTTCCTGTTTCGAGCCCAGGGAGGAGCGAGGAGAGGGACGGAAGCTATACTGTTACACTGGCAATACTAAAGTGCCTATAAGAACATCCAATAGTCAAAGGTTAATGAAATACAAATGGTAGAGAGAAATTGTCCTATAATAACTACAACCTAAAACTTCTTACCTGGGAATATTGAAGACTCATGTTAAAAGGAACCACCAGCTTTCATATGTTCTCATGTTCTGAGCAAGGAACTTAAACGTTAGCTTTCTTACATGGCACATATTGCACTTTTACTTTCTTCTCCAACACTTTGTTTTTGCATTATTTATTTGAGGCTAAATAGATTTTATTGATGTATTATATTACGTAAAAAGTGTTCATTCAATTGTCATTATTACAAATAAAAATTTAAAAAACAGCCGATTAATCGGTATCGCTTCTTTTTTTGGTCCTCCAATAATCGGTATCGGCACTGAAAAATCATAATCGGCCGACCTCTCCACTAAACATCTCCCTCTGGAACTGGATCCTGGACTTCCTGAAGGGCCGTGGTAAGGGTAGGCAACAACATCTGCCATGCCGATCCTTAACATGTGGGCCCCTCAGGGGTGGTGCTTAGTCCCCTCCTGCACCCCCTGTTCACCCATGACTGCGTGGCCAAGCACAACTCCTACACCATCATTAAGCTTGCCTGATCACCGACAATAATGAAACAGCCTATAGGGAGGTGGTCAGAGACCTGGTAGTGTGGCAAAAACCTCTCCCTCAACGTGATCAAGACAAAAGGAGATGATCATGGACTACAGGAAAACGAGGCCGCGCATGCCCCCATTCTCATCAATGGTGCTGTAGTGGAGCAGGTTGAGAGCTTCTGTCCACATCACCAATAAAACTATCATGGTCCAAACTAGGGCTGGGCAGTATACTGTATTTTTCTATATACCGTTATTGATGCACAGACCGGTTTGGGTTTTTACTTTACCGTCTATAACGGTATTTGAATGTTTAGTTTGTTAAATGTGATACGGCGTGTGTAACGTCCATTTGTATAGGTTTATGCCGCAACTTGAGTCATCTCTCTCCATGCCGCTTTCCACACAGACCTAGTCCCAACCAGTCACTCAGAGCGCATTTGTTGTCGCTTGACCACGAGACACATTCGTTCAGTCTGCAAGGTCAATGCAGCACATGCAACAATGTTGTTTTCAATTTAATCTTAATATAAATCCACAAGTGTTCTATAATTCCAATATTAGTTTGTTTTAGCCACTAATGCTAATCGCTAGTTAGCTGGCTAGCTAACGAGCTAAGCTAATAAAAGTACTGAGTCAGAGCAAATGTAGCTGGCTAATACAGCCTGATACCAGTGTTGGTGGAGGCCTAAATCAGCATGTTGTTTGTGTAACAGTATCTTCTAAATCAATGAGGAATAGGCGAAGCATGAATATGTTGGCTACATGAATAAAGATTTAATGTAGCCAAAGATTATAGGGTCCACGGAACATCACTTCGGATCCTACCCTGTCACATTAACTCGTCCATGGCATTTTCATTCGTTGTCATGTCAAACACTGCATTCAAAGTGCCCCCTATTATTTATATTCTAACTATAGAATTAGAATAAACATTCTATTTCCATGATTCCAAAAGTTCACCCAAGTGTTTATCTAAAATTGCAAGATTTGGTAAAATTAAGGCCTAGTTTTTTTGCCCATATATCATGGCAATGACCTCAATTGAGTGCAAGAAATGCAGAAATTGATGGAAATTCAGGAAATTTTTAGGTTGAATTGAGCAGTATAAAACAATCAGAATGGAGAAAGCCCCACTGAAATAAGTGTGTGCGTGGCCACACTTTTATTAAATCAAAAACATACTGTCAAATTAGAAAAATACCATACACAATATATTTTGGCAATATAGCCAGCACTTGTCCAAACACAAGACAGTTGTGAAGAGGGCACGACAACGCCTATTCCCCCTCAGGAGACTTGAAATATTAGAAATGGGTCCTCAGATCCTCAAAAAGTTATTCAGCTGCATCATTGAGAGCATCCTGACCGGTTGCATCCCCGGTAAGTGCTCGGCCTCTGACCGCAAGGTGCTACAAAGGGTAGTGCGTACGACCCAATACATCTCTGGGGCAAAGATACCTGCCACCTAGGAACTCTATACCAGGAGGTGTCAGAGGACGGCCATAAAAATTGCCAAAGACTCCAGCCACCCTAGTCAGACTGTTCTCTCTGCTCCTGCATGGCAAGCGGTACCGGAGCACCAAGTCTGGGTCCAAAAAGCTCCTTAACAGCTTCTACCCCCAATCCATAAGACTACTGAACAGCTACTCAAATGGTTTCCTGGACTATTTGCATTGACCCCACTTTTTTAATTTTTTTTATGTTGCCACTACTCTATATTTATGATCTATTAACTAGTCACTTTACCCCTACCTACATGTACAGCACCAGTCAAAGGTTTGGACACACCTACTCATTCCAGGGTTCTTCTTTAATTTTTACTCTTTTCTACATTGTAGAATAATAGTGAATACATCAAAACCATGACACATATGGAATCATGTAATAACTCAGTGTTAACAAATCAAAACACATTTTATATTTGAGATTCTTCAAAAACAGCCACCCTTTGTGTGATGACAGCTTTGCACACTCTTGGCATTCTCTCAACCAGCTTTATGAGGTAGTTACCTGGAATGCATTTCAATTAACAGGTGTGCCTTGTTAAGTTATTTTGTGGAATTTCTTTACTTCTTAATGTGTTTGAGCCAATTAGTTGTGTTGTGACAAGGTAGGGGTGGTGTATAGAAGATAGCCTATTTGGTAAAAGACCAAGTCCATATTATGGCAAGAACAGCTCAAATATGCAATGCTAATTGACAGTCCATCATTACTTTAAGACAAAGGTCAGTCAATGTGGAAAAATTCAGGAACTTTGAAAGTTTCTTCAAGTGCAGAAGCAAAAACCATCATGCGCTGAGGAAACTGGCTCTCATGAGGACCACCACATGAAAGGAGCAGCCAGAGTTACCTCTGCTGCAGAGAATAAGTTCATTAGAGATAACCCAGCCTCAGAAATCGCAGTCCAAATAAATGCTTCCGAGTTCAAGTAACAGACATCAACTGTTCAGAGGAGAATGCATGAATCAGGCCTTCATTGTCAAATTCCCACAAAGAAACCACTACTGAACAACACCAATAAGAATTAGAGACTTGCGTGGGCCAAGAAACACAATGGACATTAGACCAGTGGAAATCTGTCCTTTGGTCTGAGGAGTCTAAATTTGAGATTTTTCGTTCCAACCACTGTGTCCTTGTTAGACGCAGAGTAGGTGAACGGATGATCTCCGGATGTGCGGTTCCCACTGAAGCATGGAGGAGGTTGTGTGATGGTGCTTTGCTGGTGACACTGTCATTTATTTAGAATTCAAGGCACACTTAACCAGCAAGGCTACCACAGCATTCTGCAGCGATACACCATCCCAACTGGTTTGCGCTTAGTGGGACTATCATTTGTTTTTCAACAGGACACTGACGCAACACACCTCCAGGCTGTGTAAGGGCTATTTGACCAAGGAGAGTGATGGAGTTCTGCATCAGATGACCTGGCCACCACAATCACCGGACCTCAACGCAACGGAGATGATTTGGGATGAGTTGGACCGCAGAGTGAAGGAAAAGCAGCCAACAAGTGCTCAGCATGTGGGAACTCCTTCAAGATGGCTGGAAAAGCATTCCAGGTGAAGCTGGTTGAAAGAATGCCAAGAGAGTTTAAAGCTGTAATCAAGGCAAAGGGTGGCTATTTGAAGAACCTGAAATATATTTTGATTTGTTTAATACTTTTTTGGTTTCTACATGATTCAATATATCAAGTTGATGTCTTCACTATTATTCTACAATGTAGAAAATAGTAAAAATAAAGAAAAACCCTGGAATGAGTAGGTGTGTCCTGAGTAGGTGTGTTTGACTAACCTGTACCCCCTCAAGTTGACTTGGTACCCCTTGTATAAAGCCTCATTCTTGTTATTTTGTTGTTCTTTTATTTTTTTACTTTAGTTTAGTAAATATTTTTCTTAAAACTAGTGTTGGTTAAGGGCTTGTAAGTAAGCATTTCACGATAAGGACACCTGTTGTATTTGGCGCATGTGACAAATACATTTGATTTAAACAGTAAAGAAACAAAAAAGGTTAAAATCGTGCAAGGGAGGGATGTAGTAATATGCTTCCTACTGGGGTGGTCTTACCTCCGCTACGTCTGGCAGGCCGCGGGACTGAAAGGAATCATGGGAGTTGCAGTCCAGAAATCTGGGTCCGAGGAGGGCTGTTCCACTGGAGGGGCCAGAGGGAGTCAGGGAGCTTCGTCTGCCCTTATCAGGGGACACCAGGCTCGCTGTTGGGGGGGTAGTGAGTTTAAAAAAAAAAAAAAAATGAAATTAAGACAACACAATTCAAGACAATCTCAGTTGAGCTAATGCTTCTGGGCTCAGAGTAATCCTGCTTTAATTGGCTTCATCATCAGGTTCAGTTCAATAGAAAATCATCATTGCCAGAGACTGGTGATAATGGCTGCGTGTGCGTATATACTGTACGTGTGTTTGGATTCATGCAGTTGAAGTCGAAAGTTTATACATACACCAGCCAAATATATTTAAACTCAGTTTTTCACAATTTAATCCTAGTAAAAATAGTCTTAGGTCAGTTGGGATCACCACTTCATTTTAAGAATGTGAACTGTCAGCATAATAGTAGAGAGAATTATTTATTTCATCACATTCCCAGTGGGTCAGAAGTTTACATAAACTCAATTAGTATTTCCTTACTATCAAATGCCGACCGCATTATCTACCAAGATAAATCTCTCCGATTATTATCACAGTCCTGTACATCTCCCCCCCCAAGCAGACACCTCGACGGCCCAGAAAGAACATTGGACTCTGTAAACTGGAAACCACCTATCCTGAGGCTGCATTTATTGTAGCTGGAGATTTTAACAAGTTTAATCTGAATGCGCGACCCGGAATGGGAAAATTCTGGATCATTGATTGTTACCAACTTCTGCAACACATACAAAGCCATCCGCTGCCCTCCTTTCGGCAAATCTGACCACGACTCCATTTTGTTGCTCCCAGCCTATAGACAGAAACTAAAACAGGAAACGCCCATGCTCAGGTCTGTTCAACGCTGGTCCGACCAATCTGATTCTACGTTTCGATCACGTGGACTAGGGTATGTTCCGGATAGCGTCGAACAACGATGTATACACTGATTCGGTGATTGCACTTGCTAGTAAACTCATCGGTGAGGTTGTACCAACAGCAACTATTAAAACCTTCCCCAACCGGAAACCGTGGATTGATGGCAGCATTCGCACAAAATTGAAAGAGCGATCCACTGCTTTTAAATTAGGGCAAGATGACCGGAAACATGACCGAATACAAACAGTGTAGCTATTCCCTCTGCAAGGCAATCAAACAAGCTAAGCGTCAGTAGAGACAAAGTAGTCGCAATTCAACAGCTCAGACACGAGAGGAATGTGGCAAGGTCTACAGTCAATCACGGACTACAAAACGAAAACCAGCCCCATCGCGGACCCCGATGTCTTGCTCCCAGACAAACTAAACAACTTCTTCGCTCGCTTTGAGGACAATACAGTGTCACTGACATGGCCCATAACCAAAACCTGCGTACTCTCCTTCACCAGAGCCAACATGAGTAAAACATTTAAACGTGTTAACCCTCGCAGGGCAACCAGCCCAGGCGGCATCCCTAGCCGTGTCCACAGAGCATGCACAGACCAGCTGGCTGGTGTGTTTACGGACATATTCAATCAATCCATATCCCAGTCTGCTGGTCCCACATGCTTCAAGAGGGCCACCATTGTTCCTGTTCCCAAGAAAGCTAAGCTAACTGAGCTAAACGACTACCACCCCGTAGCACTCACTTCCGTCATCATGAAGTGCTTTGAAAAACTAGTCAAGGATCATATCACCTCCACCCTACCTGACACACTAGACCCACTCCAATTTACTTAACGCCCCAATAGGTCCAGACGACGTAATCACACTGCCCGAACCCATCTGGACAAGAGGAATACCTATGTAAGAATGCTGTTCATCGACTACAGCTCAGCATTTAGTGCCCTCCAAACTTGTCATTATACTTGACACCCTGGGTCTCAACCCGCCCTGTGCAACTGGGTCCTGGACTTTGACGGGCCACACCCAGGTGGTGAGGGTAGGAAACAACATCTACACCCCGCTGATCCTCAACACTGGGGACCCCCAAAAGGGTGCGTTCTCAGCCCGCTCCTGTACTCCCTATTCACCCATGACTGCGTGGCCATGCACACCTCCAACTCAATCATCAAGTGTGCAGACGACACTACAGTGGTAGGCTTGATTACCAACAACAACGAGACGGCCTACAGGGAGGGGTGATGGCCCTCGGAGTGTGGCGTCAGGAAAACAACCTCACACTCAACAAAACAAAGGAGATGATCGTGGACTTCAGGAAACAGCAGAGGGAGCACCCCCCTATCCACATTGACAGGACAGTAGTGGAGAAGGTGGAAAGTTAAGTTCCTCGGCGTACACATCATGGACAAACTGAAATGGTCCAACCACACTAGGTCCTTTGCTGTTCTGAGATTGATTTGCACTTTTCGCACCAAAGTACATTAATCTCTATGAGACGGAACGTGTTTCCTTCCTGAGCGGTATGATGGCTGCGTGATCCCATGGTGTTTATACTTGCATATTGTTGTTTGTACAGATGAACAAGGTACCTTCAGGAGTCTGGAAATTGCTCCCAAAGATGAACCAGACTTGTGGAGGTCTACAATTGTTTTTCTGAGGTCTTGACTGATTTCTTTTGATTTTCCCATGATGTCAAGCAGAGGCATGAAGGTAGACCTTGAAATACATCCACAGGTACACCTCCAATTGACTCAAATGATGTTAATTAGCCTATCAGAAGCTTCTAAAGCTATGACATAATTGTCTGTAATGTTCAAGCTGTTTTTTAGTATATGTACACTTCTAACCCACTGGAATTGTGATACAGTGAATTATAAGTGAAATTCTGTCTGTAAACAATTGTTGGGAAAATTACTTGTGTCATGCACCGAGCAGATGTCCTAACCGACTTGCCAAAACTATAGTTTGTTATCAAGAAATATGTGGAGTGGTTGAAAAACTAGTTTTAATGCCTCCAACAGTATGTAAACTTCCGACTTCAACTGTACATTCATATAAATAAACACAACTGTACATATACACATACATAAAGTGGGGCAAAAAAAAACATTAAATCAGCCACCAATTGTTTAAGTTCTCCCACTGAAAAAGATGAGGCCTGTAATTTTCATCATAGGTACACTTCAACTATGACAGACAAAATGAAGAAAAAAAATCCAGAAAATCACATTGTAGGATTTTTAATGAATTTATTTGCAAATGATGGTGGAAAATAAGTATTTGGTCAATAACTAAAGTTTCTCAATACTTTGTTATATACCCTTTGTTGGCAATGACAGAGGTCAAACGTTTTCTGTAAGTCTTCACAAGGTTTTCACACACTGTTGCTGGTATTTTGGCCCATTCCTCCATGCAGATCTCCTCTAGAGCAGGGATGTTTTGGGGCTGTTGCTGGGCAACATGGACTTTCAACTCCCTCCAAATATTTTCTATGGGGTTGAGATCTGGAGACTGGCTGGGCCACTCCAGGACCTTGAAATGCTTCTTACGAAGCCACTCCTTCGTTGCCCGGGCAGGGTGTTTGGGATCATTGTCATGCTGAAAGACCCAGCCACGTTTCATCTTCAATGCCCTTGCTGATGGGAGGTTTTCACTCAAAATCTCACGATACATGGCCCCATTCATTCTTTCCTTTACACGGATCTGTCGTCCTGGTCCCTTTGCAGAAAAACAGCCCCAAAGCATGATGTTTCCACCCCCATGCTTCACAGTAGGAATGGTGTTCTTTGGATGCAACTCAGCATTCTTTGTCTTCCAAACACGACGAGTTGAGTTTTTACCAAAAAGTTCTATTTTGGTTTCATCTAACCATATGACATTCTCCCAATCTTCTTCTGGATCATCCAAATGCTCTCTAGCAAACTTCAGACGGGCCTGGACATGTACTGGCTTAAGCAGGGGAACATGTCTGGCACTCCCTGGAGGCGTAGTGTGTTACTGATGGTAGGCTTTGTTACTTTGGTCCCAGCTCTCTGCAGGTCATTCACTAGGTCCCCCCGTGTGGCTCTGGGATTTTTGCTCACCGTTCTTGTGATCCTTTTGACCCCACGGGGTGAGACCTTGCGTGGAGCCCCAGATCGAGGGAGATTATCAGTGGTCTTGTGTGTCTTCCATTTCCTAATAATTGCTCCCACAGTTGATTTCTTCAAACCAAGCTGCTTACCTATCTATTGCAGATTCAGTCTTCCCAGCCTGGTGCAGGTCTACAATTTTGTTTCTGGTGTCCTTTGACAGCTCTTTGGTCTTGGCCATAGTGGAGTTTGGAGTGTGACTGTTTGAAGTTGTGGACAGGTGTCTTTTATACTGATAAGTTCAAACAGGTGCCATTAACACAGGTAACGAGTGGAGGACAGAGGAGCCTCTCAAAGAAGAAGTTACAGGTCTGTGAGAGCCAGAAATCTTGCTTGTTTGTAGGTGACCAAATACTTATTTTCCACCATAATTTGCAAATAAATTCATTAAAAATCCTACAATGTGATTTTCTGGATTTTTTTCTCTCATTTTGTCTGTCATGGTTGAAGTGTACCTATGATGAAAATTACAGGCCTCTCTCATATTTTTAAGTGGGAGAACTTGCACAATTGGTGGCTGACTAAATACTTTTTTGCCCCACTGTACATATAAAAGTATGTGTGTCCGTCTTACAAAGCAGGCAGCCAAATGAAGAGTCAGTGGAGTCGTTGGGGTACCACTGAGGGTCGTGGCTGGGGGAAGGGATCCAGCCTCTGGAGGGGCTGACTGAGGTACAGGGTAGGAGCTTAGAGCACTCACTACCATTCAGCTTGGCAGGAGAGAGGGATGCCTCATCACCTGAGAGAGAGCGACAGCACGAGAGTGAGATGTAAACAGATCAGGCTACACTACAAAAACAGTACAAAATCTTATTTTAGAAGCACACGCACCTCTAACAACGCCCCCTTCACTTACCGTAGTGTGCAGAGTTGATGGCCAGCTCAATGATTGAGTCACTGATGTGTGTTTGTGGCCCTCCAGGAGCCATCGCTTCCTCTGGGGGTCCCGGGAGAGAGATGTCCAGCAGAGAAGCCACGCTGGGCGGGGAG
The DNA here is from genome assembly GCF_018296145.1 of Oncorhynchus tshawytscha. Classification (NCBI taxonomy): domain Eukaryota; kingdom Metazoa; phylum Chordata; class Actinopteri; order Salmoniformes; family Salmonidae; genus Oncorhynchus; species Oncorhynchus tshawytscha. The sequence goes on along the minus strand of NC_056437.1, from coordinate 63,354,642 downwards.
AGGAGAGAGTCACCTGCTACTCCTGGAGACGGAGGGGGGAGGCCGTTCTGCAGCGAAACCTGGTGGAGGGTTAGGGAAAGAATGATACAGGGTTAGAATTAATGTGTAAAAATATATGAAAATCTGTGCTCTTATTGGACAAGTTCCTGTAGCACCTCCCTTGTCCAAAACAGTGTCTGGCCTTTTGAACACGACCCAGGTAGAGATAGGGTACATTGTCTTTTAGATCTCTCCATATGACCGTTTCTCTTTCCCTTCTTTCAGCGTTCCACTCACCTCAGAGGCCTGCTGGAGGAGCTGTGGCTGGGGAGGACCAGCATACACCACTCCAGGGTGAGAGGTTGAGATGGGCCTTCCGTCTGGACTGGGGGCCTCCAGCTCTCGACAGGGGCTGCCTGGGATGATGCCTGCTGACTTGGCTGCCAGGTCAATGGCACCTGGATGGAAAAACATAGAATCATCACCCGTTAAATTGTCAAGAGTCTGAGTACGCTAATTTCCAGCATCAGTGGGCCTGGCCTAGGTGGGCCTTAAAATAGAAGTTGGACTAAAAAGGTGAAAAACAAGAGAAAAATAAAACATGACCAGGGCATAAACTGAACACCCACCAAATTAGAGTAGATTTTGGCATTGGCGGGTAAGAGGTCTATTTCACCAGCCATGTTGGTGGGTGGACAGGGCTCCACAGTGCGAGAATTTCTCTCACATTTGTTAATGAAATAACCAAGTATGATCACATTTATTGCAATATACTCTACATGACCAAAGCATGTGAACACCTGCTCGTCAAACATATCATTCCTAATTCATGGGCATTAATATGGAGTTGGTACCCCCTTTGCGACTATAACAACCTCCACTCTTCTGGGAAGGCTTTCCACTAGATATTGGAACATTGCTGAGGGGACATTCTTCCACAAGAGCATTTGTGAGGTTGTAGCGGTATTGTTAGAGACGTGTAAAGATAATGATTTTGTTCGGGCACCGGGCGGGTATTAATCCTTCTGAAAGGAAAAGAGTAGGATCGAGAAAGTACCACTACCAGACCCATACACATCAGCAGAAGAGACTGCCTAGAGTGTAGCCTGTTTGCAGATATCTTTACTCTTCACTGGCTAAGACACAATAGAAAACCCATGTCACAGCACAGGGGTAAACCCACCAATAATACCTCATACAATAATAATAATAATAATAATAATAATAATAATAATAATAAATGAGAGCAATTGAACGGCAACTTCATTTAAACAATTTACAAGAAAGAACCCAGTCATCAACATTTGAGGATTTGCAATAATCTATATTACTTCCCAGTGGATGAGTGCAGAGGCTATGAATGTGGGTGTGTTCATTTACAAAACAAAGGCCTTAAAATGTCAAAAATCTTCTCGGCCACATATCATTAGTACCACACCACTTCAATACAGTTCAAATAACAATACACAGACTTGCAAGCAACGTCCCCTTTAACTAAAATGTCAACCCAAATACTTCTGGCATGGCAATAATAGTCCGACAATGAACATCAACGGGAAGCGCATGGGAAAAATAGAAAGTCTGCTGCAGTGTAAAGCAATGGAACAATAGAGGTAAGAGAAAGAGAGACCAGGAGAGATCTTAGCTGTTGACTTCAGGCTTGCAGTTGAACCGTCTGATGGTTTGTATGTCAAAGTTTAGCAACAATGTTGCTACTAATCTATGCGATCCATAACCAGTGTGGTCCCAAAGGATAACAACCACGACCTAGAGCAGTCACACCGATGATTGAGTTAACTTCTTATGGCTGGGGGGCAGTATTGAGTAGCTTGGATGAATAAGGTGCCCAGAGTAAACTGCCTGCTACTCAAGCCCAGAAGCTAATATATGCATATTATTAGTAGATTTGGATAGAAAACACTCTGAAGTATCTAAAACAGTTTGAATGATGTCTGTGAGTAAAACAGAACTCATGATATGGCAGGCAAAAACCTGAGAAGAAATTCAACCAGGAATTGGGAAATCTGAGGTTTGTAGTTTTTCAACTCTTCGCCTATCCAAGATAGTGTACATTTTGTCCAATTGCACTTCCTAAGGCTTCCACTAGATGTCAACAGTATTTAGAACCTTGTTTCAGACTTCTACTGTGAAGGAGGAGAGAATAAGAGCTGATTGAGTAAGGGGTCTGCCAGAAGGCCATCAGCTCAGTCAGGCGTGCTCCCATCAGAGGTAGCTGCATTCCATTGCATTTCTAAAGATTATAATTATATATTAGAGGTCGACCGATTAATTAGGGCCGATTTCAAGTTTTCATAACAATCGGAAATCAGTATTTTTGGGCGCTGATTTGCTGTTTTTTTTTTTTACACCTTTATTTCATCTTTATTTAACCAGGCAAGTGAGTTAAGAACAAATTATTATTTTCAATGACGGCCTAGGAATAGTGGGTTAACTGCCTGTTCAGGGGCAGAACGACAGATTTGTACCTTGTCAGCTCGGGGTTTATAATACATCAATAAAATCAATTTAGCCTCAAGTAAACACCTTGTCAGCTCGGTTACTAGTCCAACGCTCTAACCACTAGGCTACCCTGCCGCCCCAATCATAATCACTAGTTAAATACACATGGTTCATGATATTACTAGATATTATCTAGCGTATCCTGCGTTGCATATATTCTGACTGAGCATACAAGTATCTTAGTATCTGACTGAGCAGTGGTAGGCAGAAGCAGGCGCGCAAACATTCATTCAAACCTATCAACTCCCGAAATGAGGCTGGTGTGACTGAAGTGAAATGGCTGGCTAGTTAGCATGCGCTAATATGTGTGTTGCTGGTTCGAGCCCAGGGAGGAGCGGGACAGAGGCTATACTGTTACACTGGCAATACTAAAGTGCCTATAAGAACATCCAATAGTCAAAGGTTAATGAAATACAAATGGTATAGAGGGAAATAGTCCTATAATAACTACAACCTAAAACTTCTTACCTGGGAATATTGAAGACTCATGTTAAAAGGAACCACCAGCTTTCATATGTTCTCATGTTCTGAGCAAGGAACTGAAACGTTAGCTTTCTTACATAGCACATATTGCACTTTTACGTTATTCTCCAACACTTTGTTTACTTGAGGCTAAATTGATTTTATTGATGTATTATCTTAAGTTCAAATAAGTGTTAATTCAGTATTGTTTTAATTGTCATTATTACAAATAAATAATATATATAATTTTAATTGGCCGATTAATCGGTATCGGCTTTTTTTGGTCCTCCAATAATCTAATCGGTATTGGCATTGAAAAATCATAATCGGTTCGACCTCTTGTGTGTGTGTGTGTGTGTGTGTGTGTGTGTGTGTGTGTGTGTGTTAAATACATATATAAATAGTGTAAATGCTGCAGTAGCTGGTTAAGGTATTTCTGCCGTTTTGTTACTTAGCTGGTAAATGAATCGCACAAGTTAAAGAACTATGAATCCTGTATAGCACAGCTACGCACAGGCATCAAGGTAGGTCTAAAATCTACTCAAGTGAGACTTTGTCCTCGTGTGTCTTGGCTATTTAATAGTAATACATTTGTTTTAGAAACATCAAAGCATGCTTATCGGTTGTATTTTGTAATTTCTGTGTAATTTTGGAAAGAAATCTGAGTAGCTGGTAGATTTAAAAAAAAACTACCTGCCAGTGGCTGATGGACCAAAAAGTTAGTTTCAGGCCCTGAACAGGTAGAGAGAAGCGGTACGTACTGGAGAGCTGACTGGACATCCCAGGGCCAGAGGTAATAGGCGGAGTTCTGGGGAGTAGGGGACGGGTGGAGGGAGAGAGACGGGGCTGGATTGGCCGGAAGGAGCCTGTTCCTGGGGGGACAGTAAGAAGAAAAAAAGTCAGTCAAGTCCAAACTATGGAGGTGAGTGTGGTTGAGTACTTCTAGCCCTGTTCAGATAGTTGGATAAAACATTTTTGGGCCTGAACACAAAATATTACTGCTCCCCAGTGCTTTTTTATTCCTGCAGCATAATTACTAAAAAAAAACATGTTTCTCCGATACTTCAAACATTCCTACTTCCTTCCTGTGATTAGGTAAGTAAAAGCATGTTTTCTAATTAATTTATCATTTTTAAACTAGGTGTATGGGTTATGTTGACAGGTGGCATACCTGTGGCAGATGAGTTGGAGAGGATGGAGAAGGAGCAGACGTGTTGAGGAGTGTCTCCAGTGGTGCGGGGGAGCAGAGTTCTCTGAGGAACAAAAACAACAATTTCACATTAAAACATTCTGTTCAGATTTCAAGCTGTCCTAAGAATAACTGTCAATTCAATAGGTGCACCAAACAATGGACTAAGATGAAAGACTTACCTGGACCACGAGGGGCTTTCGAAGTGGCCGGCTTCGGTTTTTCCTTTGTTTCGGCAGGAAAATGTCTGACTGCATCTGTAAGAGGCAGTGATGCAAATTGGTGAGGCCCCAAAAAGGTTAAAAAACAACTAAACTGCAAGAAAAATGGGCCTTTTTCAGAATGAGGTTGTCGCAACACTAACATTTACTAACGATAGGATACCAAACCAAGTATCACGATACCGAGTAGAATCGTGACTGTCGAAAATATATGTGGTCATCCCCTTTTTAAGGGACCAAAAGTAATTGGACAATTGGCTGCTCAGCTGTTCCATGGCCAGGTGTGTGTTATTCCCTCAGTTAATTTACAAGGAAGCAGATAACAGGTTTAGAGTTGATTTCAAGTGTGGCATTTGCATTTAGAATCTGTTGCTGTTAATATTGAGATATGTCCAAAGAGCATGCATTGAGAAGTCCAAAGAGCATGCACTGCCAGTGAAACAAGCCATCATTAGGCAAAAAAAATAACCCCCACAAAACTCATTAGGTGTGGCAAAAACTATTTGGTACATTCTTTAAAAGAAAACACTGGTGAGCTCAGGAACACTAAAAGGCCAGGAAAGGCCACGGAAAACAACTGTGGTGGATGACAGAATAATTATTTCCCTGGTGAAGAAAAACCACTTCACAGGTGGCCAGATCAAGAACACCCTCTAGAAGGTAGGCGTATCTGTGTCAAAGTCAACAACCAAGACTTCACTAGAGTAAATAGAGGGTTTACCACAAGATGTAAACCATTGCTATGCCTCAAAAACAAGAAGACCAGATCAGAGTTAGCCAAGATATTTTTTTTTTAAACACCTGATCTATGAAACATGGTGGAGGCAGTGTTATGGCGTGTGCATGTATTGTTGCCAATGGAACTGGCTACCTTGTATTTATTGATGATGTGACTGCTGGCAAAAGCAGCAGGATGAATTCTGAAGTGTTTAGGGCTATATTATCTGCTCAGATTCAGCCAAATGCATCAAAACTCATTGGACGCACTTCACAGTGCAGATGGAAAATGACCTGAAGCATACTACGAAAGCAACCCAATACCATTTTAAAGGCAAGGAAGTGGAATGTTCTGCAATGGCTAAGTCAATCACCTGACCTGAATCCAATTGAGCATGCATTTCACTTGAAGGTAAAACACCTCAAGAACAAGCAGGAACTGAAGACAGCTGCAGTAAAGGCCTGGCAAAGCATCACCAGGGTAGAACCCCAGCATCTGGTGATGTCTATGGGTTCCAGACCTCAGGCAGTCATTGACTGCAAAGGAGTTACAACCAAGTATTAATACACACAATTTAAATGCATGATCATGTTATTTGTCCAATTACTTCTGAGCCCCTATAATTGGTGGGCTACGTTACAAAAAAAAGGGTTGTAATTCCGATACTTTTTTCTTTTTACAAAACCCTTAAATTAAAGATGAAAGTCTACACTTAAAGCACATCTTGATTGTTTCCTTTCAAATCCATTTTGTGGGTGCACAGAGCCAAAATGATGGAAATTGTGTCACTGTCCAAATACTTATGGACCTGACTGTACGTATGCACTTCACTTACGCAGCGAGCTGCTCCAATGATTGAACAAATGTAACATAAATCCCATCACTGTTTGCTAGCCCCAGCTCGTCATCACAGTAAAATAACATTTGAAAACTGATGGAGGTGTGCCGAAAGAACGGATAGAGAGAAGCAGCTGAGTAAGCTAATGGCTGGTTAGGGGATGCAGTTGGCTGCTCACAGCTGTCACACATGATATTGGAATAACAGTGGGAGAATCTGTTGCACACTCCTCGCATCCTCTCCTCAAAACCAATTGGATGAGATAGCCAGATGTCTCTCCTAGGGCTGGGCGGTATACGGTATTTTACTATATTCCGGTATTGATGCACGGATCGGTTTGGGTTTTTAACTTTACCTTCTATAACGGTATTTGGATGTTTAGTGTGTTAAATGTGATATGCTGTGTGTAACATCCATTTCATAGTTTACACCGCTTCTTGCGTCATCCCTCTCCACATGCCGCGTTCCACACAGACCTAGCCCTGCCCCGTTACTTAAGGAGCGCATTTATTGTTGCATGACCATGAGGCTCTGTCAGATTGGATGGGGAGCATCGCTGCATAGGTATTTTTAGGTCTCTCCAGAGATGTTCTATCAGACCAGGCACTGGCTGGGCCACTGAAGGACATTCAGAAACTTGTCCCGAAGCCACTCCTATGTTGTCTTGGCTGTGTGCTTAGGGTCATTGTCCTGTTGGAAAGTGAACTTTCGCTCCAGTCTTGGGGACATTCAATGCAGCAGACATGTTTTAGTACCCTTCCCCACAATACTGTCTCGGCGCTCTACAGACAACTCCTTCAACTTCATGACTAGGTTTTTGCTCTGACATGCACTGTCAACTATGGGAGCTTATATAGACAGGTGTGTGCCTTTCCAAATCATGTCCAATCAATTGAATTTACCACAGGTTGACTCCAATCAAGTTGTCGAAACATCAAGGACGATCAATGGAAACAGGACACACCTGAGCTCAAATAGCAAACGGTCTGAATAAGACATTTCTGTTTTTTTATTTTTTATACATTTGCAAGAATTTCCAAAAGCCTGTTTTTGCTTTGTCATTATGGGGTATTGTGTGTAGATTGATGATTTTAAAAAGTAAATGTTTTCCATTTTAGAATAAGGCTGTAACATAATTTGGTAAAAGTCAAGGGGTCTGAATACTTTCCGAATGCACTGTATATCGAAAAATCTACAAAAAAGTGACGAGTTTGCATCCCTGAAGAGGGAAAATAAAAAGATTGGAAGGAATGAAGAGATATGGATAGAGTCCAGCTAGTTTATTTTTCTGAGACAGACAAAATATGGAGAGAGTATGCAAAACGTCCTTACGTTGATTGAGTCGAGCTGTTGTCGGAAGGCGAGCTCGGCCTCCTTGTTGGGAGAGAACATGCGGGAGTGTCGGGAGCTGTTGGGGGGCAGGGTGGTGGGAACGGCAAACACCCCACCATCCGAGTCCCCCCCAGACACCAGCAGAGACCGCGGGAGGTTACGACCTGAGGGGTTCAAAGCCAAGGTTACAGTTAATTAGTATTGGTGTACATGAGATGTCATACAAAGATGCAGGTAAAAGACAAACACTACTTCAAGAATTGGTCCTCTGACCTAAAACTTGAGTTACTGGAGAAGATTCGATAAGTGTAGGTTGTGTGTGTTAGAGATCGACCGATTAATCGGAATGGCCGATTTCAAGTTTTCATAACAATCAGAAATCGGTACTTTATTTAACTAGGCAAGTCAGTTAAGAACCCATTCTTATTTTCAATGACGACCTAGGAACGGTCAGGTTAACTGCCTCGTTCAGGGGCAGAACGAGATTTTCACTTTGTCAGCTCGGGGGATCCATTACTAGATATTACCTAGCTTATCCTGCGTTGCATATCTTCTGACTGAGCATACAAGCATACAAGTATCTAAGTATCTGACTGAGCGGTGGTAGGTAGAAGCAGGCGCGTAAACATTCATTCAAACAGCACTTTCGTGTGTTTTGTCAGCAGCTCTTTGTTGTGCATCAAGCATTGCGCTGTTTATGACTTCAAGTCTATCAACTCCCGAGATGAGGCTGGTGTAACCGAAGTGAAATGGCTAGCTAGTTAGCGCGCGCTAATAGCGTTTCAAACATCACTCGCTCTGAGCCTTGGAGTGGTTGTTCCCCTTGCTCTGCATGGGTAACGCTGCTTCGAGGGTGGCAGTTGTCGTTGTGTTCCTGTTTCGAGCCCAGGGAGGAGCGAGGAGAGGGACGGAAGCTATACTGTTACACTGGCAATACTAAAGTGCCTATAAGAACATCCAATAGTCAAAGGTTAATGAAATACAAATGGTAGAGAGAAATTGTCCTATAATAACTACAACCTAAAACTTCTTACCTGGGAATATTGAAGACTCATGTTAAAAGGAACCACCAGCTTTCTTAAGTTCTCATGTTCTGAGCAAGGAACTTAAACGTTAGCTGTCTTACATAGCACATATTGCACTTATACTTTCTTCTCCAACACTTTGTTTTTGCATTTAAACCATTTAAACCAAATTGAACACATTTCATTATTTATTTGAGGCTAAATTGATTATTGATGTATTATATTAAGTTAAGTGTTCATTCTGTATTGTTGTAATTGTCATTATTACAAATAAATAATAAAATCTAAAAATATTATATAAATATATACAGTGGGGCAAAAAAGTATTTAGTCAGCCACCAATTGTGCATGTTCTCCCACTTAAAAAGATGAGGCCTGTAATTTGGTTCATAGGTACACTTCAACTATGACAGGCACAATTAGAGAAAAAAATCCAGACAATCACATTGTAGGAATTTTAATGAATTTATTTGCAAATTATGGTGGAAAATAAATATTTAGTCAACAACAAAGGTTTCTCAATACTTTGTTATATACCCTTTGTTGGGAATGACAGAGGTCAAATGTTTTCTGTAAGTCTTCACAAGGTTTTCACACACTGTTGCTGGTATTTTGGCCCATTCCTCCATGCAGATCTCCTCTAGAGCAGTGATGTTTTGGGGCTGTTGCTGGGCAACACGGACTTTCATCTCCCTCCAAAGATTTTCTATGGGGTTGAGATCTGGAGACTGACTAGGCCACTCCAGGACCTTGAAATGCTTCTTACAAAGCCACTCAATTTGTTGCCCGGGCAGTGTGTTTGGGATCATTATCATGCTGAAAGACCCAGCCACGTTTCATCTTCAATGCCCTTGGTGATGGAAGGAGGTTTTCACTCAAAATCTCACCATACATTCTTTCCTTTACACGGATCAGTCGTCCTGGTCACTTTGCAGAAAAACAGCCCCAAAGCACGATGTTTCCAGCCCCATGCTTCACAGTAGGTATGGTGTTCTTTGGATGCAACTCAACTCCGCATTCTTTGTCCTCCAAACACGACGAGTTGAGTTTTTATCAAAAAGTTATATTTTGGTTTCATCTAACCATATGACATTCTCCCAACCTTCTTCTGGATCATCCAAATGCTCTCTAGCACACTTCAGACGGGCCTGGACATGTAACTGGCTTTAAGCAGGGGAACACGTCTGGCACTGCAGGATTTGAGTCCCTGGCGGCGTAGTGTGTTACTGATGGTAGGCTTTGTTACTTTGGTCTCAGCTCTCTGCAGGTCATTCCCTAGGTCCCCCCGTGTGGTTCTGGGATTTTTGTTCACTGTTCTTGTGATCATTTTGACCCCACGGGGTGAGATCTTGCGTGGAGCCCCAGATCGAGGGAGATTATCAGTGTTCTTGTATATGTCTTCCATTTCCTAATAATTGCCCCCACAGTTGATTTCTTCAAACCAAGCTGCTTTACTATTGCAGATTCAGTCTTCCCAGCCTGGTGCAGGTCTACAATTTTGTTTCTGGTGTCCTTTGACAGCTCTTTGGTCTTGGCCATAGTGGAGTTTGGAGTGTGACTGTTTGAAGTTGTGGACAGGTGTCTTTTATACTGATAAGTTCAAACAGGTGCCATTAACACAGGTAACGAGTGGAGGACAGAGGAGCCTCTCAAAGAAGAAGTTACAGGTCTGTGAGAGCCAGAAATCTTGCTTGTTTGTAGGTGACCAAATACTTATTTTCCACCATAATTTGCAAATAAATTCATAAAAAATCCTACAATGTGATTCTGTGATTTTTTCATTTTGTCTGTCATAGTTGAAGTGTACCTATGATGAAAATTACAGGCCTCATCTTTTTAAGTGGTAAAACTTGCACAATTGGTGGCTGACTAAATACTTTTTTGCCCCCCTGTATGTATGTATGTATGTATGTATGTATGTATGTATGTATGTATGTATGTATGTATGTATGTATGTATATATAAAAATAAAATCGGCCGATTATTCGGTTTCGGCTTTTTTGGCCCTCCAATAATCGGTATCGGCATTGAAAAATCATAATCGGTCAACCTCTAGTGTGTGTGTGTGTGTGTATGCATTTGCATGTGATAAGAGTTTGGTAAGCTACCGGAGGACCCAGTGTTTGGTAACATCAGCTTTGTCGCTCGGACCCCCAGGGGCTGTGGTCGTCCACAGTTGGGGCTCCGTACCCCCACAGCCGGTGCCTTGCCTGGGGGGGTGAGGGACTGTTCCTCCTGGGATGGCTTTACCGGAGACGTGGCTGTGGAGCACAGCTCTGGGGCCTGAAGGAGAGGAAAGGAGAGGGGAGAGGGCATTAGAAGAAAACAAAATGACTTAAGGCTATTAAATCCCATAATCTGTTTACAAAGTCTCCTACAAAGTGTCTGCATTCCGATTCTCTACCCTTCTCCAGAAGTGTGCACTCGATCCCTCTACCTCATGCATTTAAATGTTTCGTGTAAGCATGGCTAGAGGGCGTTTGCACCATAATCCTCACACCAAAGACTTAGATGTCGATTATGGCAGCCCCCCACACCTCTCTGATTCAGAGGGGTTGGTTTAAATGCGTAAGACACATTTCAGTTGAATGCATTCAGTTGTACAACTGACTAGGTATCCCCCCTTTTCCTTTCCAGTCGATTACTTTTAAATCCATGAGGGAGAGTGCAGGAGTGCACACCTCGGACGAAGTGTAGAGAATTCAAATGTGGCCAGTGGCAATGAAGAATTTGCATCACTAGGCGGTGTTGACTCACAGGTTTGGGATTGACCTCTGATGACACCAGCCGGAGCAGACAGCGCAGGACGCGATGGGTGGAGGGCGGGGGCAGGGGGCGTGGTGACTGTAGCTGTGGGCATGTCTGCCCTGGTCCCTGTAGCCCCTCGTCCCCCATCTCCGGGACTGCAACAGCAGCCGGCTGCCACTCGTACTCCAGCTGCAGTTTCCCAGGTTTCCCCAGCATCAGGTACAGCTCTGCCAGAGTCACGTTGCTGTCTGACCCGCGCGAGCTCCAGCCCTCATCACAGATCCGCTGGGCCGACCGACCACAGGACACCAGGGTTGGTGTGCTGCTTCCTCCTCCACCACCACCAACCCCACCAGACTCTTCCTTTCCTGGGGCTGCTGCGCTCCCCTGCCCCTGGTCTGGAGGGACGTCCTCCACCTGTCGCAGTGCCGGTGGAGGTGTGGTGGGAACCAGGGGGTCCAACAGGGGGAGGGAGTTCCTCTCTGGAGAGGCACTGTCACTGCCATTAACCCCTGTGGTCCGCTCTTCAAGCCTGTACGGAACAGTTGCAGAGCAAGAACTACCCCCCTGGTCCTGAGAAATGGAGTCCCCATCTCCTCCCTTCGCCCCCAAGGCCTCCCCTTCCCCTGGTCCTATCCCCAGCCCCTTCTCCTGTTCCACCTGCCCCGCGGCTACACCACCCTCCTGTTTCTGAGTCATAGACAACAGCAGCGAAGACGAAGGAGGAGGAAGTGGAGGTACAGGAGATGTTATCTGGTTCAGATTCTTGTGCTCTGGCCCTGCTCCCCCTCCCAACGTTCCTCCTTCAGGTGTGGATATGGGGGTCTCACCCCCAACACGCCGAGCATCCCCACCACCACGTCCAGGTTTGGCCACGCCCCCCCGGGGGAGGAGGAGCGGGGCCCCCTGGATGCCCAGAATCTGGGCGGTGGGGATTAACTCCTTGGGGCCGGGCCGGGGCTTGCCACTCTCCTGCCAGTGGACAGTGCAGGAGGCCTTGGAGTGAACCACACGGGCTACGCTGGGCAGGGGGGTCAAGGTGCTGGTCTCAGCTGGGTATAGGAACAGGTCCTCCTTGTCTTCTCTACAGGGGAGAGCAGGGCTGCCGCTACCACTGTGCTGCTGGGTTCCCCCTAACGCCTCGCGCTCCTGCAGGCTCTTCAGCTGAACACAGTACGGTCAAGGAGGGTCAGCAGAGATGTCAAACAAAAACAAGAATTGAGCATCAACTTGGCTAAATATTATCTGTTTATATCTCTTGAAGTTCTATGGATCAGCTCATTTGAGACTTTTTTTTTTTACCAGCAGGTTGTGTCTGGTGCTAATTTCATGTGATTCTATACTCGACCAGATAAAAAATATAATCAGTTAGGTTGTGGTCTAAGTGCTATAAGACAGACATGACATAACTGTTGTGATGTGGAAGGATACGATCCGCTGGTCCTGGACGGCCCACTTTTGTTTCAGGAACTCAATCAGGCTGGACACCTTCCTATGTAGCTCCACCACCATCCTACATCACCACACAGAAGAACAAACAATGTTAGAAAATACTAAATTTCTCAGCAAAGACAACTCCTGTAGACAACACACACAGGGGCATGTTCAGCACGACACGACCTAGAAAAACCCAATATGATAATGACAATATGCTTCATGTAATGGCCGCTATGTTTAGGGATCCAAACAATCCGGGTTGGGTGTCCCAAAAGCATAAAGATTTTTCTGCCCATCTTGATTTAAAAAAAATCTATTATTTATTCAACGAAACCCATTGAGACCAGGCACTCATTCTCAAGGGTGCCCTGATCACAGTAATACAACAATCAAATGCAATGTGAAAGGAAAAAGCAATCAATACAAATGTAAAATAAAAATATAGCACAACACAAAATTTGGGATTTTGGGTAACCGTATTACAGCCACACCAGCGGTCACAGGTCATGACTGTTTAGTCACTGTAATTAGGCTTCTCCAAGCGCTGATGCTGCATTAGTAGCCTACCAAACTTGCTAACTGCCTGGTATTCAGCACAGTTGTCCCTCTAATCACTCTGACATCAATGCAAAATCAAAACGAAAATTTTAGTAAATCACTTAATGTTGAGTCTATGCTCATGTTTCTATAGGCTATGCAATTAAGTGAGAAAACAGTTTTGATAGCCTCTATTAAAAAGAGGATACCATCAACTTTCTATAGGCTAGGCCTACTATATTTATTTAATTGTTCTAATAGTAAGCACATTGCTTCTCTTTACAACAGTATAGCCTACCTCATGGCATGAAAATGAACCACAGGAAAAGCATCCTCCATTCACTATTTAAGTGCATAGATGACATGTATTTTTCCCCCTGCCCCTGTTCCAAGACAGATGCATGATAATAGCCGATTCTAAATCAAAACAAATTTCACACATGTACTAAATTATATGTAAAGACAAGATTAAATAAAGAATAGTCCGATGGGTGGCAATATTATCACTTGTGAATGACGCCCAGTTTGTGTGCAGTAAAGCAAGAAACAGCACTCCTTAAAAAAAACTTTTTCAACTCATAGTCGCACATATCATGTAGCCTAGCCCATTAGGCATATATTTTTTGATAAGGTTTGTGTCACAATTTAAGTGGACAAGTAACTTCAAATTAAGAATATTAATCTGCTTTACAACGGGTATTTAGCCTAACTGGCATACATACACGCAGCACGTGAGTTTCAAGTTTGGGGAAGATTATTTTAAAAATAAAAATGCACCTTTATGCATGTAATGCTTTTATTATAAATCGCATTTGTGGTGATTTTTCAGAATGTCGTTTTCCCGCTAATTGATTGCATTTTGGAACATTCACGCTTATAGCCTACTGCCATGTGTACATTGCTGCACTTTTAATGTGAAGAAATAGCCTAATAGTTTATCAACATTTTAAGCTAAATGTTCTGATCTGTTGTGTCAGCCTCATTGCTTTTTTGAAGCTAGTAGTTGTATTAATTTGGGAACTATCGCATCCCACAACTGTCCCAGATTGTTTAAAATATTTATTTAATCGCACAGAATAGGTAAACCTTTGTACTATGGGGCATAGTAGATTGACATAGGCTAGTGCTTTTGCTGTTCGTTGGGCCTACTCATCTTGTTGGCTGACAAAAAGTAAATGTGGACAGTTCTTCCAACATCTTCAACATGCGCCTCGGAATTCGATAAGGACACGCACAGTTGCGTCCCCGACATGTCGGTCTTCACTTGTAGCCTGTGAGAACGACCCGATCAAGTGACTGGCATTGGCTAATTAGAATTTAGATATCCGAGAGGTGCGTCGGCGCACGAAGCCGGGAGAAGGGAATTATTATTATAATTATTTTTCAGGCCAGGGGCACAACTGGCCAAAAAATGTATTTTTTTAGGGGGCATTACGGCCACAAAAAGGGGATGCCGGCGGGAAATTCGAGGCATTATCAAGTACTTGTCAAAATGTGAATGAGACGGATCAAGTGCATTTTGCCGGCGCAAAAAAAACTAAGCAGAGTTCATGCCTTTCATGCCATGTTTTCCCAAATTATTAGACGCGTCATGCAGCCTTAGAATGTATTAAAAATCAAAACATATAGCAAGACTTGTTTCTTTCTTAACAGTGCAACGCAATAGCTGCATGTACACACCCTCATATCGTTTGGAGAAAATATCCTTTTGATTTTATTTAGCTACGTTAAGCTGTACTCTTCATACTATAAAACAAAACAACGCCATGGATTTCATCAGTATGTTTCTTCAACGTTAAGTGTTGATCAATCCAAATGCCCAGACATTTATAGGCGGGAACCCGATCTATGGGCGAAACACTCAATGAATACATATGTAGTCCATCTGAAAGAATTAGAGAACATGCATTTAGTCTAGCCCGCATTATGTACAAGTTTTAAACCAACCAGTGCTTGTTGTAAGGCAACAAAGTCAGATTGCATCTCACCATCTACAGTTGGGGCAATAGCATGCATAACAGTATCGTCTGCATACAGATTAATACACGTTTCAACACAGTTTTATTTATATAAATATTAAAAGAGAACTGGTCCCAATACTGACCCTGCAGTACACCTTTCGTATACAGGAAGTTATCACAAAAAAAAATTCAGCAATGATCGTCTTTATAGTTAGTTGACACTGACCTGAGGCGGGGATTATGGGCAAGACTCTGAACACGGGCCCAGGAGTGGTTGCTACGCGGCTGCAGCTCCACGGCAACCTTCAGAGGTAGACGCACAGGTTTCTGGTCTTCTTCATCACTCACTCCTAGAGAGTGAGTGAGAGGGAGGTGTAAAGGAAAGAGGGATAACATTTGTAAGATGATCAGCATCATTACCACCACCACTTACTCTCCCCTAATCATCCGACCCCTTCCCGAGTATTGCAATGGAAATCCATCCCCTCCTGCCCACATGCATGACTCAACGTCCCCATTCATACACTTCCGCCCTCTCCCTGCTGTGTGAGTGTCTGTCAATGTGTGTTTGTGCGTGTGTATACTCACCATCTGGGTCACATAGCCTCTTGAGCGCACGGCACATGGGAGCTTTGATGCGTAGGTTCCTGCCTTTAGAACGCACCGTGGTGGCCCTGGGAGAATAGAGCAGAAACATGAGATAAACACAAACTACAACAAAAATGACAATTACAAAATATCAACACCTAATCTACACTGAACAAAAACTCACCATGTAAAGTGTTAATAATCCATCCACCTGACAGGTGTGAAATATCAAGAAGCTGATTAAACAGCATGATCATTACACATGTGCACCTTGTGCTGGGGACAATAAAAGGCCTCTCTAAAATGTCCAGTTTAGTCACAAAATGCCACAGGTGTCTCAAGTTGAGGGAGTGTGCAATTGGCATGCTGACTGCAGGAATGTCCACCAGAGCGGTTGCCAGAAATGTTCATGTTCATTTCTTTACCATAAGCTCCCACGGTCATTAGCGAACTTAACAGTAAGGAAATCAGTTAATTTAAATAAATAAATAAATTAGGCCCTAATCTATAGATTTTACATGACTGGGCATGGGCGCAGCCATTGGTGGGCCTGTGATGGCATAGGCCTACCCAATTTGGAGCCAGGCCCAGCCAATCAGAATTTGTATTTTTTCTTTTCACAAGAGGCCTTTATTACAGACAGAAATACTCCTCAATTTCATCAGCTGTCCTGTTGGTAGGTCTCAGACGATCACGCAAGTGAAGAAGCAGGATGTGGAGGATCTGGGCTGTCCTGATTATATGTCGTCTGCAGTTGTGAGGCCGGTTGGACATACTGCCAAATTCAATAAAACGAAGTCAGAGGCAGCTTATGGTAGAGAAATGAACATTCAATTCTCTGCCAACAGCTCTGGTGGACATTCCTGCAAGCTCACTCAACTTCAGACATCTGTGGCATTGTGTTGTGTGACAAATCTGCACATCTTTAGTGGCCTTTTCTTGACCCCAGCACAAGGTGCACCTATGTAATGATCATGTTTAATCAGCTACTTGATATGCCACACCTGTCAGGTGAATGGATTATCTTGGCAAAGGAGAAATGCTCACTAACAGGGAGGGAAACAACTTTACGCACAAACTTTGAGAGAAATACGTATTTTTTTGTATATGGAACATTTCTGGGAACTTTTATTTCAGCCCATGAAACCAACACATTACATTTGGTGTTTATATTTTTGTTCAGTATATCGCCACGCCGGACAGTTTATTACCTACACCACCCTGTTCACGAAAATGGCTCGATGCTACAGACAGTGAGTCACGTGGCCGTGGTTTGCTATATAAAGCCGGCAGACAGGCATCACGTTACTGTTTGAACATTAGAATGGGCAAAGCGAGTGACATAAGCGACTGAGCGTGGTATGATCGTCTGTGCCAGGCACGCCGGATCCAGTATCTCAGAAACGGCAGCCCTCATGGGCTTTTCATGCAAGACTGTTTCCAGGGTTTCCCGAGAATAGTGGGACAAAAAACATTGACAGTGCCAGTCCCGATTCACGATTATTGTTGCGTCATGCTGATGGCACAGGAAGAATTGGGGGTAAGCAGCATGAGTCCATGGACCCATTCTTCCTGGTGTCAACCATACAGATTGGTGGCGGCAATGTACCGCCGTCCAATTTGCAGCAACTGCACGATGCCATCGCATCAAAATGGACCAACATCCATGTGGAACGTTTCCGACTTGTAAAACTAATGCCCTGAATAATTCAAGCTGTTCTAAAGGCAAAGGGGGTACCGACGAGGTACTAGATGGGTGTACATAAAAAACAGGTGTATATAATGGTTCATTTCAAATGTGTAAACTACTTATAAACAAATCAACCACTTTTAACCCTAAAGTCTTGGAGAAAAGTGGTATCTTTCTAAAAAGCTGTGGTTACATTATCATTTTTGGTCTCAGTCTTACCCCTGTTGGATGAGCTCGTTAAGCTTGGCCACGTTCTTATCGTCCATCACTATGAACAACAACAGAGTTAGAAAAGCTAGTGCGTACCTCCTTGCTCTTGCTTTGTGAAGACAACACAAACATTAACATATCTAAAAATGTCCTCCAA
The DNA here is from genome assembly GCF_018296145.1 of Oncorhynchus tshawytscha. Taxonomy (NCBI): domain Eukaryota; kingdom Metazoa; phylum Chordata; class Actinopteri; order Salmoniformes; family Salmonidae; genus Oncorhynchus; species Oncorhynchus tshawytscha. The sequence goes on along the minus strand of NC_056437.1, from coordinate 63,337,030 downwards.
CAGGAGTTAGAAAAGCTAGCTATCTTTGGACACAAGATTAACAGACATAGTAACATCACATCCTTCATGACCTTTGCCACACTTAACTGTCCCTCATGACCCCGGCCCTGTCCAGCGCAACAATTAAAATCAGCTCCATTGTGGCCAACCAGCCCCAGAAACAGAGCCAGACTGAGGGCAGTGTCAAAGACACCATCCAAGACAAGACGGATACAGCCCCCCCCCACACACACACACCCTGCTTGACTTACATCCTCCAACCTTCTTCCTGAGTTCAGCGTAGCAGATGAGACCATACAGCTCCTGAGAAGACTTCTTCAGCACACGGGAGTACACTGTGGGACAGGAGGAACTGGGCATGTTATGGGATAAAAGTGAAAAGAAAACTGCAGCACACCAGTGATCTTGGGTGCTCCACAACCAATTTAAAGACAGGTCTCACACTGATGGTGAGATCAAAAGACAGTTTCGCTCTTGCACATTTAATGAGTTGCTTGCAGGTGTGTGTGTGTGTGTGTGTGTGTATCAAACATGATAGGATTCAAAAGAAGAAATGAACGCAGATAGCAACCAACCTGCTTTTTATGAAGACCAGTTGGCATTCGCAAATGAAACTTTGCATACAGGTCGCAGGCAAAGTTTCACACTGATTTTGAAGGTCAATGTTTTAGTCAACAAACCGAAACACGGGCATAAAAAAAAAAGAAAATAAGACTGTGTAAACAAGCAAGAGGTGAGTGGAGAGTTCTATTTGAAAAATAACAAGAGAAGAGAGCGAAACAGAGAGACAAGCTAGCTTACCGTTGGCGAAGTCGATGTGCTTGGAGATCTTGTGCCAGGTGCGGTAGTAGAAGTGTCGGACTTGCTCTTTGTTCTTCACCATGCTGGCTGGCTTCCCCTTCTTCTTATGCTTCAAAGCTATGTTCGTCTGGATCGCCTCAAAGTCCTTCCCATGCTACAGAGAGCGAGAGAGAAAGACCGACACTATTAGAGATATGGAAGTTGTGTTGGAGTAGGGGGCACTCTTCCCTCTGGTCTATGGGAGAATACAGGACATAGAGTGCAGTCTCGGTGGTCATTAAAAACCCCATGGCACTTTCTGTAAGAGCAGGGGTGTTAACCCTGGTGTCCTGGCTAAATTCCCAACCTGGCCCCTTTCAAATCATGGCCACCTAAATTTCCAATTGGCATACAACACTCCTAACCTTTCCACCATAATAACTGATTTATGGTGAGTGTTCTGGCACAAAATGGTTGCAGTGCTACATGTGTGGTGGAACAGGTGTTTCCCCCCTTATAATGATAAGCACCTACTGTAGGTGGAAAGTTGCTTTATAAAATGCAATCAATTATTATTAGTGGAGAGTCCCCACTTTAAATCTCCAACAAACTTTGACTTAAGGCTTGCAACAGCAGCAACACTAGATATTGTAAGAATTATTTTGGACTTATAGGTTTATTTTTTTTATACAAAGCTAATCCTCTTACACTGTTTACGCTAGAAACGCTGTTCAAACTTTAAAACGTGTAGACTAGTCTGGAATATTTTGAGCCATTTTTAAAATACTAAACTGCCATTTTTTTGTCCTCCATCCACGTACAGGAATTGCTCAGCATTCTGAAGGTTCCATTGTGATAGTCACTCCAAACATCACATTCTATTCACTGTAAACAATGTAACTCGACACAAAAACCAGCTACTTTGACCACTTTCCCAACAACTAAGACAAAAGGCATCCTCTCCTCTGCTATTCTAATCTTAAAATCAAAATAGAATTATCTGCTACCGATCAAACTTAACAGCTGTTTAAAGGAAAACCTCTGGACTTTGGCAATGAGGCACTTTATATTCTTCTCCAGAGTCAGATGAACTTGTGGATACCATACCATATCAAATCAAATTTTATTTGTCACATACACATGGTTAGCAGATGTTAATGCGAGTGTAGCGAAATGCTTGTGCTTCTAGTTCCGACAATGCAGTAATAACCAACAAGTAATCTAGCTAACAATTCCAAAACTACTACCTTATAGACACAAGCGTAAGGGGATAAAGAATATGTACATAAAGATATGAATGAGTGATGGTACAGAGCGGCATAGGCAAGATACAGTAGATGGTATTGAGTACAGTATATACATATGAGATGAGTATGTAAACAAAGTGGCTAGTGATACATGTATTACATAAAGATGCAGTAGATGAGAGTACAGTATATATACGTATACATATGAGATGAATAATGTAGGGTATGTAAACATTATATTAGGTAGCATTGTTTAAAGTGGCTAGTGATATATTTTACATCATTTCCCATATGTGTCTCTGCGTGCAGTTCGACTTTAGAGATTGCATTTTGCCTGCATGTCATGGAACTTCTGAAAGTACAGACCTATCCTGCAAAGGCGCAACGAACACTGAAAGGAGGTTTCTATACATCTCCCACTCTTTGCCCTGCGTCCACTCCGGATGCAAACCCTCACAACTGGCCTTCAAACGAGTTACAACTCTGTCCACACGCATTGGTACAACGCTCTTGGCTCTCCTCTACCCGTCACTGTTGCCACATCAAAGTGAATGCACAAACTGCATTTTGAATGCCTTCAGGGACCAGCACCTTCAGATTAGCATAGAAAAATCCCCATTAAAATCAGTAGGTTTAAGGAAGAGACAGCTTTTTTTGCATTGGATGTCTCAAATCCTCCGCATCCGTTGATGTCGCACTTACGCATCTGCGGTGAAAGGTAAAAGCGGTGTTCGTCAGACCATGAGACATCCCAAATTCCGGTCTTCTCACAAAAATAGTCCGCAGCGTCCTAACGGTTATGATCCCGCTATGGAAAGATGACTCTCAAACACGTAAATGTCGGATATTTTGCTCTAGGAAGCCCACAGGCCTCACAAGAAAAGAATGAACGTCCACCGGTACGAGTTGAATATTTAAAGAATTAATGGCAGTACAGTACCAGTCAAAAGTTAACACACCTACTCATTCAAGGGTTTTTATTCGTACCATTTTCTACAATGTAAAATAGTGAAAATCAAAACTATGAAATAACACATTGAATCATGTATTATCCTCCAAAAAATTGTACAAATCAAAATATAATTTTAAGGATTTTTCAAAGTAGCCACTTTCTCCCATGATTACAGCTTTGCAATTCTCTCAACCAGCTTCATGAGGTAGTCACCTGGAATGCATTTCAAGCAACAGGTGTGCCTTGTTAGAAGTCGATTCTTAATGTGTTTGAGCCAATCAGTTGTGTTGTGACAAGGTAGGGGTGGTTTTCAGAAGACAGCCCTATTTCGTAAAAGACCAAGTCCATATTATGGCAAGAACAGCTCAAATAAGCAAAGAGAAATGACGGTGCATCATTGCTTTGAAAGTTTCTTCAAGTGCAGTCGCAAAAACCATCAAGTGCCATGAGGAAACTGTCTCTCATGAGGACCGCCACAGGAAAGGAAGACCCAGAGTTCTCTGCTGCAGATAAGTTCAATAGAATTAACTGGACCTCAGATAGCAGCCCAAATAAATGCTTCACAGAGATCAAGTAACAGACATCAACATCAATTGTTCAGAGGAGACTGCGTGAATCAGGCCTTCATGGTCGTACTGCTGTAAAGAAACCACTATTTAATAACACCGATAAGTGACTTGGGTCAAGAAACAGGAGCAATGGACATTAGCTTGGTGGAAATATGGAGTGCTGTATCAGATGACCTGGCCTCCACAATAAGGCTGGGGCTATATGGCAAATAAAATAAATATATACAATTTCTCATTCAATAATGATAATTATCACGAAATGAATAAAATAATGTTTACAAGGGACACTTCTGCTTCAGAATAAGAATGCCTGACTAAACCAAAGGCTGTGTTTATTTTAATTCACCTTTATTTAACCAGGTAGGCCAGTATATAACAAGTTTTCATTTACAACTGCAACCTGGACAAGATTAAGCATAGCAGTGCGGCAAAAAAAAAAAAAAAAAAAAAAAAAAAAAAGTACAGTCAATAACACAAAAGAAAATAGAAAGACCTACGTACCATGTGTGCAAATGTAGTCGGGAGTTAGGCAATAAATAGCCCATAGAAGCTCAAATAATTTCAATTTAGCATTAATACTGGAGTAATATATGTGCAAATGATGGGCAAGTAGAGATACAGGGGTGCAAAAAGAGCAAGAGGGCAAGTAATAATATGGGGATGAGGTAGTCGGGTGTGCTATTTACAGATTGGCTGTGAACAGGTAGTGATCGGTAAGCTGCTCTGACAGCTGATGCTTAAAGTTAGTGAGGGAGATTTAAGTCTCCTGCTTTAAAGAATTTCGCAATTCGTTCCAGTCATTGGCAGCAGAGAACTGTAAGGAGAGGCGGCCAAAGGGAGTGTTGGCTTTGGGGATGACCAGTGCCATATACCTGCTGGCGCAAGTGCTACGTGTGGGTGTTGCTATGGTGACCAGTGAGCTGAGATAAGGGGATTTACCTAGCAGACTTGTAGATGACCTGGAGCCAGTGGGTTTGGCGACAAATATGAAGTGAGGGCCAGTCAAAGAGAGCATTGAGGTCACAGTGGTGGGTAGTATATGGGGCTTTCGTGATAAAACGGATGGCACTGTGATTCGCTAAGTAGAGTGTTGGAGGCTATTTTGTAAATGACATCGCCAAAGTAAAGGATCAGTAGGATAGTCAGTTTTACAAGGGTATGTTTAGCAGCATGAGTGAAGGATGTCTTGTTGTGAAATAGGAAGCCGATTCTAGATTTAATTTTGGATTGGAGATGCTTAATAAGAGTCTGGAAGGAGAGTTTACAGTCTAACCAGACACCTAGGTATTTGTAGTTGTCCACATATTCTAAGTCAGAACCGTCCAGGGTAGTGATGCTAATAGGGCGGGAGTGCGGGCAGCAAATCGGTTGAAGAGCATGCACTTCGTTTTACTAGCATTTAAAAGCAGTCGGAGGCCACAGAAGGAGTGTTGTTTGGCGTTGAAGCACGCTTGGAGGTTTGTTTGCACAGTGTCCAAAGAAGGGCCAGAAGTATACAGAATGGTATCGTCTGGTGGATCAGAGAATCATCAGCAGCAAGAATGACATTGATATGTAGAGAGAAAAGAGTAGGCCCGAGAATTACACCCTGTGGTGTAATTCTGTGGTGTAATTCCCCCATAGAGATCGCCAGAGGTCCGGACAACAGGCTGTTTTGACACACTGAACTGTCTGAGAAGTAGTTAGTGAACTGAAAGAGGCAGTCATTTGAGAAGCCATGGCTATTGAGTCTGCCAATGATAATGTGGTGATTGACAAGAGTCGAAAGCCTTGGCCAGGTTGATTCAAACGGCTGCACAGTACTGTCGTTAAATCGATAGCAGTTATATTGTTTAGGACCTGGAGCGTGGCCGAGGTGCACCCATGACCAGCTCTAAATCCAGATTGCATAGTGGAGAAGGAACGGTGGGATTTGAAATGGTCGGTGATCTGTTAATTAACTTGGCTTTCGAAGATTTTAGAAAGGCAGGGCAGGATGGATATACAGTTGATGTCGGAAGGTTACATACACTTAGGTTGGAGTGATTCAAATTCCTTTTTCAACCACTCCACAAATTTTTTTTTAACAAATTACAGTTTTGACAAGTAGGCTAGGACATCTACTTTGTGCATCAGACAAGTATTTTTTCCAACAAATGTTTACAGATTATTTCACTATCACAATTCCAGTGGGTCAGAAGTTTACATACACTAAGTTGACTGTGCCTTTAAACAGCTTGGGAAATTACAGAAAATGTCATGGCTTTAGAAACTTCTGATTGACTCAAATGATGTCAATTAGCCTATTGGACATAATTTGAGTCAATTGGACATGTCCATGTGGATGTATTTCAAGGCCTACCTTCAAACACAGTGCCTCTTTGCTTGACATCATGGGAAAATCAAAAGAAATCAGACAAGACCTCAGAAAATAAATTGTAGACAGCCACAAGTCTGGTTCATCCTTGGGAGCAATTTCCAAACGCCTGAAGGTACCACGTTCATCTGTACAAACAATAGTATGCATGTATAAACACCATGGGACCAAGTATCCGTCATACCGCTCGGGAAGGAAACACGGTCTGTCTCCTAGAGATGAACATACTTGGCGTGGAAAGTACAAATCAAACCCAGAACAGCAAAGGACCTTGTGAAGATGCTGGAGAAAACAGATAAAAGTATTTATATCCAAAGTAAAACAAGCCCTATATCGACATATCCTGAAAGGCCGCTCAGCAAGGAAGAAGCAGCGGCTCCAAAACAGCCATAAAAAAAAAAGCCAGACTACGATTTGCAACTGTACATGAGGACAAAAATCATACTTTTTGGAGGAATGTCCTCTGGTCTGATCAAACAAAAATAGAACTGTTTGTCCATAATGACCATTGTTATGTTTGGAGGAAAAAGGGGAGGCTTGCAAGCCAAATCCCACCATCCCAAACGTGAAGCACGGGGGTGGCAGCATCATGTTGTGGGGGTACTTTGCTGCAGGAAGGGCTGGTGCACTTCACAAAATAGATGGCATCATGTGGGAGGAAAATGATGTGGATATATTGAAGCAACATCTCAAGACATCAGTCTGGAAGTTAAAGCTTGGTCGCAAGTGGGTCTTCCAAATGGACAACGACCTCAAGCATACTTCCAAAGTTGTGGGGAAATGGCTTAAGGACAACAAAGTCAAGGTATTGGAGCATCCATCACAAACCCCTGACCTCAATCCTATAGAAGATCTGTGGGCAGAACTGAAAAAGCATGTGCGAGCAAGGCCTACAAACCTGACACAGTTACAACAGCTCTGTCAGGAGGAATGGGCCAAAATTCACCCAACTTATTGTGGGAAGCTTGAAGCGTTTGACCCAAAGGCAATGCTACCAAATACTAATTGAATGTACTTCTGACCCACTGGGAATGTGATGAAAGAAATTAAACCATTCTCTCTAGTATTATTATTATTATTATTATTATTATTATTATTATTATTATTATTATTATTATTATTATTACACATTATTAAAATAAAGTGGTGATCCTAACTGACCTAAAAACAGGGATTTTTACTAGGAGTAAATGTCAGGAATTGTGAAAAACTGAGTTTAAATGTATTTGGCTCAGGTGTATATAAACTTGCAACTTCAAATGTAGGTCTATAACAGTTCGGGTCTAAGGTGTCTCCTCCTTTGAAGTGGGGGATGACAGCTTCCAATCTTTAGGGATCTCAGACGATACGAAAGTGGTTGAACAGGGTAGTAATAGGGGTTGCGGCTGATAATCTTAGAGGGTCCAGATTGTCTAGCCCAGCTGATTTGTAGGGATCCAGATTTTACAGCTCTTTCAGAACATCAGCTGTTTGGAATTTGGTGAAGGAGGATGGGATATTTGCAGATTTAAAAAAGGTAATGACAGTGTTTCCTATCCTCAGTGCAGCGGGCAGCTGGGAGGAGGTGCTCTTATTCTCCATGGCCTTTTCAGTGTCCCAAAACTTCTTGGAATTGGTGCTACAGGAAGCAAAATTCTGTTTGAAAAAGCTAGCCTTTGCTTTCTTAACTGACTGAGTATATTGGTTCCTGACTTCCCTGAAGAGTTGCATATCGCGGGGGCTATTTGATGCTAATGCAGAAGGCCACAGGATGTTTTTGTGCTGGTCAAGGGTAGTCATGTCTGGGGTGAACCAAGGGCTATATCTGTTCTTAATTCTCCATTTTTTAATGGGTCATGCTCATTTAAGCTAGAGAGGAAAGCTCTTTTGAAGAGCAACCAGGCATCCTCTACTGACGAGATGAGGTCAATATCCTTCCAGGATACCCGGGCCAGATCGGTTAGAAAGGCCTGCTCGCTGAAGTGTTTTCGGGAGCGTTTGACAGTGATGAGGGGTGGTTGTTTGACCGCGGACCCATTACGCACCCAGGCAATGATCGCTGAGATCCTGGTTAAGACAGTAGGGGTGTATTTAGAGGGCAAGGAGGTCAGGATGATATCTATGAGGGTGCCCATGGTTACGGATAAAGGGTTGCACCTGGTAGGTTCCTTGATAATTTGTGAGAGACTGAGGGCAACTATCTCAGATTATAGTACGGCTGAGGTGTTAAGGATGTCCCAGTTTAGGTCACCTAACAGTACTTACTCTGAAGATAGATGGGGGGTGATCAATTCACATATGGTGTCCAGGGCACAGCAGGGGGCTGAAGGGGGTCTATAGCAAGCAGCAACGGTGATAGTCTTGTTTCTGGAAAGGTGGATTTTTGTTGTTTGGATTGTTTGGGCACAGACCTGGATAGTATGACATTACTCTGCAGGCTCTCTCTACAAGTGATTGCAACTCCGCCCCCTTTGTCAGTTCTATCTTGTTGGAAAATGTTAGTTAGAAATTTCAGGATTTTTGGTGGCCTTCCTAAGCCAGGATTCAGACACAGCTAGGACATCCGGGTTGGCGGAGTGTGCTAAAACAGTGAATAAAACGAACTTAGGGAGGAGGCTTCTGATGTTAACATGCATGAAACCAATGCTTTTACGGTTACAGAAGTCAACCAATTAGAGCGCCTGGGGACACACTCTTTGTCGGTAATTGAAGCCCAGGGATTATCTGATGGATTTCTTCAGCTAGCCGGGAGATGGGCCTAGCTCGAGGCAAACTCCAGGCTAACTGGTGCTTGTGTTGGGACAGACACGTAAGGAGTAGCCACTCGGATAGCAGCTAGCTGCTAGCGATCCAGAGTAAAGGTTCAGAGCTTGCGGTAGGAACCCGGAGATACTGTGGAGAAAAGCAGTCTGAAATTCTCTGGGTTGATATCGCGCTGTGCAGGAGTTGATCGGGCTGAAGCTGGAAAATTGACTGACTACTAGCTAGTTAGCTGGCTAGCTTCTGACGGGGGTTATGGTTCTTAAGTTTAAAAAAAAATTGCAGATCCATACCACATTGGGTGAGGCGGGTTGCAGGAGTGAATGTTCAGTCCGTAGATGTAAAAATGAGATGGTTTCTTTCTTTAAAAATATATACAATCGATACAAGGACAAGACAATCAAAACATCCCACTGCTACGCCATCTTGGAAGAGGTAGGCCATGACAGAAGTAGAACAGGAAATGTAAAAACAAATAGCGCAAGTCTGTGTATTATAACTGTTAGACTAATGGCACATCACAGTTGAAGTTGGGGTAGTTGTCTTACAAGTTAGAAGCAAGAAAGACAAGTCTGTCTACGGTCTCTGGCTTTAAAGCTACCCTATGGCAGGTCACCATGTAGCCACCTGTGCTAAAAAAACACTCTGGGGGGGGGAGCTGGTCGCAGGAATGCACAGGTAGCGCATTGCCAGGTGGTTGACTTGGGGAAAGTTTTTTGGGTGGATCTTCCACCTGTCCAGTGGATTGGTTTCAAGGTCAGCATCAGGAGAAAGTAGCAGCTGAGTTCCTTTCTACCAGCTGGATTTCAGTAAGACCTGTGGTGGTGGAGCATGAATACTGCCCAGTGACTTTCTCTTTTTAGCTGGCAGTTGTGGTGAAGGAGCAGCAACATCTCCCTGTGCTGGGCTTGGGATTTCATGTCCCTCATTGACCATCAGAGACAGCTTTTGCTTTTATGTGGCCCACCTTCTCTTAGAGGTAATGTGTTTAAAACAGAGGGTCGACCAACGAGGCCATGTCCAGGAGGTCATCATATTTCTCATTCAGAGGCCATAACTATCGTTTTGATGATTTGGGTGAGCTCTGTTTCGCCATCATCAGGTTTCATGACCTCTGTATAGAACAGGTGTAGTATTGGCTTCAGGTAAGAACCACTGACATGACTCACCGGACAGAGCATTTGCGAATTCTAGGAGTGGGGTCAATGCCTGGATGATGGACTCAAGAACATCTACAGTTAAAGTTGGAAGTTTACATACACCAAAGCCAAGTACATTTAAACTCAGTTGCACAATTCCTGACATTTAATCCTCGTAAAAATTCCCTGTCTTAGGTCAGTCCAGCATCACCACTTTATTTTTAGAATGTGAAATGTCAGAATAATATAATTATTTATTTCAGCTTTTATTTCGTTCATCACATTCAAAGTGGGTCAGAAGTTTACATACATTCAATTAGAATTTGGTAGTATTGCCTTTAAATTGTTTAACTTGGGTCAAATGTTTCAGGTAGCCTTCCACAAGCTTCCCACAATAAGCTGGATGAATTTAGGCACATTCTGTCCTGACAGAGCTGGTGTAACTGAGTCAGGTTTGTAGGCCTCCTTGCTCCCACACGCTTTTTCAGTTTTGCCCACAGATTTTCTATGGGTCAGGGCTTTGTGATGGCCACTCCAATACCTGGACTTTGTTGTGCTTAAGCCATTTTGCCACAACTTTGGAAGTATATTTGGGGTCATTGTCCATTTGGAAGACCCATTTGCAACCTAGCTTTAACTTCCTGACTGATGTCTTGAGATGTTGCTTCAATATATCCACACAATTTGCCTCCCTCATGATGCCACCAATTTTGTGAAGTGCACCAGTACCTCCTGCAGCAAAACACCCCCACAACCTGATGCTGCCACCCCCATGCTTCACAGTTGGGATGGTGTTCTTCTGCTTGCAAGCCTCCCCCTTTTTCCTTTAAACATAACAATGGTCATTATGGCCAAACATTTCTAGTTTTGTTTCATCAGACCAGAGGACATTTCTCCAAAGAGTTAAATCTTCGTCCCCATGTGCAGTTGCAAACCGTAGTCTGGCTTTTTAATGGTGGTTTTGGAGCAGTGGCTTCTTCCTTGAAGAGCGATCTTTCAGGTTACATCGATATAGGACCTGTTTTACTGTGGATATAGATACTTCTGTACCCGTTTCCTCAAGCATCTTCACAAGGTCCTTTGCTGTTCTGGGATTGATTTGCACTTTCCGCACCCAAGTACGTTCATCTCTAGGAAACAGAACACTAGGAAACAGTCTCCTTCCTGAGCGGTATGACGGCTGTGTGGTCCCATGGTGTTTATACTTGCGTGCTGTTGTTTGTACAGATGAACGTGGTACCTTCAGGCGTTTTGAAATTGCTCCCAAGGATGAACCAGACTTGTGGAGGTCTACAATTGTTTTTCTGAGGTCTTGGCTGATTTCTTTTGATTTTCCCATGATGTCAAGCAAAGAGGCACTGTGTTTGAAGGTAGGCCTTGAAATATATCCACAGGTCCACCTCCGATTGACTCAAATGATGTCAATTAGCATATCAGAAGATTCTAAAGCCATGACATCATATTCTGGAATTTTCCAAGGAGTTTAAAATGCAGTCAACTCAGTATACGTATACTCAGTATTCTGACCCATTGGAATTATGATACAGCGACGAGTTTTAATGACTCCAAACTAAGTGTATGTAAACTTCCGACTTCAACTGTATATCTGGGAGCTAAGCGCCAGTCTTCTTGTCACTGGACAAGACCTGTGAAATGTCTTTCTGCTGCTCCAGTACTCTTTGCACCATCTTTTGACGTGATCCCCACCTGGTAGGCGACTGTAACCAACTTATGCAGGGGTAGGTCGTGTTCTTTTTGAGCAACTGCCAGGTCTCTCTTCTTTTTCCATGAATAGGAAAAGGCACCTAAAATGTTAAATCAAAATATTTAACTTAAATCAGTTGATGGAAAAAGGAAGAAAAAAAACATTTAGTTTCATCTACCCAATTACATAAATAATCCCCAATTAACAAGGTTACTTACCAATGGCCAAGTGCAGACGATGTCCAAAACATTGCAGTCGGGTCCATTTGTGGATTTGAGCGTCCTTCACCACGTTCGCACCTCTATCTGTTGTAATGCAGACTGGTCTGTCTTAACTGAGTCCCCAGGAGGCGAGAGCTTCAATGAGCCCCTCTGCTATAGCTTTACCCGTGTGGTCGTCGGGAAAGTATGATGTTTGAAGGCATTTCTTTTGAAGACTCCACTCTTTATCAATATAGTGGACAGTGAGGCTAATAAGGCTCTGCAACTAGACCACAGTAGTAGCAAAATACGTAAAAAATCTGTCTTGAGCGGTTCCTCAATTGTTTCCCTGCACTCGGTGCAGAGTTTAGGCAGAGAAATGCTTGCTGTCAGGGAGCATGTACCTGGTGTTAATTAAATTGATAAGCCTCTTGAAACCTTCCTTTTCGATTGTGCTAAATGGTAGCATGTCCTTAGCAATACAATGCATAATAGCCTTTGTGATGTCTTTGTGTCTTTTCGATGTTTGCTCGTAGGGCATAAACGCTGTCAGTCAGTGTTGGCTGCTTCGGGCAAACACCCCTAGATTGGCTGGTGCTTGAGGGGCGTTTATCAATACAGTGACCCAAACCCAAACTTTGTTGCATGTTCTAAAGAGTGATTTTGTTTCAGAAGGTGAAGGTTTGTCATATTAACAGACTTGGTAGCCACCTGTCTATGGCACAGTTTGCACCGAACATTGCTCTGCTCTTTGTCGGACTTCAAAAAGCCAAACCACATCCAAATAACTGAAACAGTTTAACCCTTTTTAATCAATAATTTCTTTGTTGGAAGCTGCTCCTCCTCCATGGTTATCACTGCCACTGTTTCCGCTTACATCACTCATTTTTCGTGGTTAATAATAGCTACTCCATCGAGGTGCAAAGTGGTTTTTAGTGGCGTATACCTCTACACATTGTCACTTCTCCCCACGCTCCTACTGCGTCACAAAGGTGAAATGGACTGCTGTACCTAATTATTATATATTGACATTATCGAAAATGCATCTAAACATTATCAAATTGAGGGAAGTAATTACCTCGATAATTATTGATATATCGCCCACCCCTACTCCACAATCACCTGACCTCAACCCAATTGAGATGATTTGGGATGAGTTGGACCGTAGATTGCAGGAAAAGCAGCCAACAAGTGCTCCCTCAAGACAGTTGGGAAAGAGTGGCTACTTTGAAGAAACACAAAATGTAAAATATATTTGTCTTTGTTTAACACATCATTCCATGCGTTATTTCATCATTTGTCGTCACTATTATTCTACAATAAACATTTAAAAAATAAAAAGGAAAAAACTTGAATGAGTAGGTGTGTCCAAACATTTGACTGGTACTGTAGATATGGTGACTTAAGAGATGTTAGGGCTAGGGTCCAATTTCCACCTGACTGACGTGCCCAAAGTAAACTTCCTGTTGCTCAGGCCCTGAAGCCAGCATATGCATATAATTGGTACCATTGGAAAGAAAACTCTGAAGTTTGTAGAAAATGTTAAAATAATTTGGGAGACTAACACACAATAGATATGGTAGGAGAAATCTAAAGAAAAACCAACTAGATTTTTTATTTTTGAGAGAGCACATCCTCTTTCCAATGGAACTTATAGGGAGAAAAATGTATCTAGCACCTAGTACGCAATTACTATGGCTTCCACTGGGTGTCAATAGTCTTTGTTAAAGGTTTCAGGCTTGTTTCTTCCAAAACGAGTAAGAAATATGAATTTTACTACAGGGAAACAGACTTGGAAATTTGTGTATGCGCGAGCGACGCAGAGGACACGCACTTGCTAATATCGTTTTCCTATTGAACACAATTTTCCGTGTGAAATATTATAGTTTGATTACATTTCAGGGTATCTGAGGATTAAATAGAAATGTATTTTGACTTCTTGAAACAAAAGTTTAGGGGTAGAATTTCAGATTCCTATCTTGGCATGTTGAACAAGTGGATTACTCAAATCGATGGTGCCAACTAAATGGACTTTTTGGGATATACAGAAGGATTTTATGTAACAAAAACAACACTACATGTTATAGCTGGGACCCGTTGGATGACAAATCAGCGGACGATTTTCAAAAAGTAAGTGAATATTTAAATCGCTAATTGTGATTTTATGAAGCCTGTGCCGGTGGAAAAATATTTTGATGTGGGGCACCATCCTCAAACAATTGCATGGCATGCTTTCGCTGTAAAGCCTACTGTAAAATCGGACAGTGCAGTTAGATTAAAACTTCTTGTGACTCTCAAACCCGGATGCGAGAGCGTAATCATCGCCTGACACGAATTAGCATAACGCAACGGTCATAAATCGTCCTAGAAAATATTCCTATTCATGAAAATCACAAGTGACATATTGGAACACAGCTTATCCTTTTGTTAATCACCCAGTCATCTCAGATTTTCAAAATATGCTTTACAGCCAACGCTAGACAAGCATTTGTGTAAGTTTATCATAGCATTATGCTAGCAGCAGGCAACCTTGTCGCGGAAATCAGAAAAGCAATCAAATTAAATAGTTTACCATTGATGAGCTTTGGATGTTTTCACTCACGAGACTCCCAGGTAGATAGCCAAAGTTCATTTTTCCCCAAAAGATTATTTTTGTAGGCCGAAACAGCTCCGTTTGTTCTTCATTAAAGTAGAAAACCACACTACAGGCCGATCCAACTTTGATGTAATGTCCTTAAAACAAGTCAAAATGAGGCTCAGTAGTGTGTGGCTTCCACGTGCCTGTATGACCTCCCTACAACACCTGGGCATGCTCCTGATGAGCATGCTCCTGATGCTCCAACTCCTCGACAGTCTGTGGTGCAACATGGCGTTGGTGGATGGAGCGAGACATGTCCCAGATGTGCTCAATTGGATTCAGGCCTGGGGAACGGGCGGGCTAGTCCATAGCATCAATGCCTTCCTCTTGCAGGAACTGCTGACACACTCCAGCCACATGAGGTCTAGCATTGTCTTGCATTAGGAGGAACCCAGGGCCAACCGCACCAGCATATGGTCTCACAAGGGGTCTGAGGATCTCATCTCGGTACCTAATGGCAGTCAGGCTACCTCTGGCGAGCACATGGAGGGCTGTGCGGCCCCCCAAAGAAATGCCACCCCATGACTGACCCACCTGTGGACGTCGGGCCCTCATACCACCCTCATGGAGTCCGTTTCTGACCGTTTGAGCAGACACATGCACATTTGTGGCCTGCTGGAGGTCATTTTGCAGGGGTCTGGCAGTGCTCCTCCTTGCACAAAGGCGAAGGTAGCGGTCCTGCTGCTGGGTTGTTGCCCACCTATGGCCTCCTCCACGTCTCCTGATGTACTGGCCTGTCTCCTGGTAGCACCTCCATGCTCTGAACACTACGCTGACAGACACAGCAAACCTTCTTGCCACAGCTCGCATTGATGTGCCATCCTGGATGAGCTGCATTACCTGAGCCACTTTCGTGGGTTGTAACTCCGTCTCAAGCTACCACTAGAGTGAAAGCACCGCCAGCATTCAAGTGACCAAAACATCAAACAGGAAGCATAGGAACTGAGAAGTGGTCTGTGGTCACCACCTGTAGAACCACTCCTTTATTGGGGGTGTCTTGCTAATTGCCTATAATTTCCACCTGTTGTCTATTCCATTTGCACAACAGCATGTGAAATTTATTGTCAATCAGTGTTGCTTCCTAAGTGGACAGTTTGATTTCACAGAAGTGTGATTGACTTGGAGTTACATTGTGTTAAGTGTTCCCTTTATTTTTTTGAGCAGTGTATATATAAACGCAAAAATATCAGTTTCCTGACCTTTCATGCATCTCTCAGAATATGTCAGATACTTCAGAGCAAACATCACTTAGATAATTTTTGGGGACTGTTGTTCCATGTTGTGAATCTGTTATTCAATGCGTTTGAATGGGCAGTAAGGCCAAATAAAATGTATCAAATTATTTTAATACTTAAAAGGTGTTTTAATTCAAAATCAAATAGCAAAAGGATCATTGGGATGACCTTAAAACAATTCCATTTATGCTAGGAGAACCCCCACAGCTTAGACTGTAACGGGTTTTAACAAACGTCTATACTTAAACAGGCACCATCCGATTTCTCTCCCCGAGTGATAGCCTAAAATGTTCTAATTCCTTATGAGTAAGTACTTCAGTTTGCATATACTGTGGTTTTCTAGTAGGAGTGCATAGTAGTGTAGTAGTCTTAGTGATGAATTACTCTATGTGATCCAATTGCCCCACACACAGCCCTTGCTATCTCCTTGCTTGCTAATTCGGCCTGCAAACTGCTAGCTTGTTTAGCCCCGGTCCGCTAACTGCTACCTTGTTTAGCCCCGGCCTACTAACTGTTAGCTTGTTAGCACAGGCCTGCTAACCGTCTGAATCGCCGCGTCCCAAACACTCACTGGACCCATATTTACTTTCAATCTCTTTTCGATTTGTAATTTGTTTATACCTTCCGGTAACCTGCCTCACCCAATGTGATACGCAATCACTATTATTTTTAAAACACACTCAAAAACCTCCAGAAGCTAACCAGCTAACTAGCTACAAGCTATTTAGTCATTGTTAGCCACTGCTAGCGGCTTTTACCTTTTACCTTCTGCACAGCCAGCCAGTTTTTTTAACCTTGATAATACTCGCCAGTCCAGCATCCCTGCCCCATCCACCGCTGCCCCCTGGACACTGATCACTTGGCTACATAGCTGATGCATGCTGGACTGTCCATTAATCACGGTACTCCATTCAGCTTGTTTATGTTATATCTGTCGGCCCCAGCCGCACTCAGGCTCTGTGTGTAGTTAAGCCGACCCTCCCTGCCTAGTCAACGCCATTTTACCTGCTGTTGTTGTGCTAGCTGATTAGCTGTTGTTGTCTCACCTACTGTTTTAGCTACTGTTTTAGCTAGCTCTCCCAATTCAACACCTGTGATTACTGTATGCCTCGCTGTATGTCTCTCTCAAATGTCAATATGCCTTGTATACTGTTGCTCAGGTTAGTTATCATTGTTCTAGTTCACAATGGAGCCCCTAGTTCTACTCTTCATACCCCTGATAACTCCTTTGTCCCACCTCCCACACATGCGGTGACCTCACCCATTACAACCAGCATGTCCAGAGACACAACCTCTCTCATCATCACCCAGTGCCTGGGCTTACCTCCGCTGTACCCGCACCCCACCATACCCCTGTCTGCGCATTATGCCCTGAATATATTCTACCATGCCCAGAAATCTGGTCCTTTTATTCTCTGTCCCCAACGCTCTAGGCGACCAGTTTTGATAGCCTTTAGCCGCACCCTCATTCTACTCTTCCTCTGTTCCGCGGGTGACGTGGAGGTAAACCCAGGCCCTGCATGTCCCCAGGCACCCTCATTTGTTGACTTCTGTGATCGAAAAAGCCTTGGTTTCATGCATGTCAACATCAGAAGCCTCCTCCCTAAGTTTGTTTTACTCACTGCTTTAGCACACTCTGCTAACCCGGATGTCCTTGCCGTGTCTGAATCCTGGCTCAGGAAGGCCACCAAAGATTCTGAGATATCCATACCCAACTATAACATTTTCCGTCAAGATAGACCTGCCAAAGGGGGAGGAGTTGCAGTCTACTGCAGATATAGCCTGCAAAGTAATGTCATACTTCCCAGGTCCATACCCAAACAGTTCGAACTACTAATTTTGAAAATTACTCTCCAGAAATAAGTCTCTCACTGTTGCCGCCTGCTACCGACCCTCCTCAGCTCCCAGCTGTGCCCTGGACACCATTTGTGAATTGATCGCCCCCCATCTAGCTTCAGAGTTTGTTCTGTTAGGTGACCTAAACTGGGATATGCTTAACACCCCGGCAGTCCTACAATCTAAGCTAGATGCCCTCAATCTCACACAAATCATCAAGGAACCCACCAGGTACAACCCTAAATCTGTAAACAAGGGCACCCTCATAGACGTCATCCTGACCAACTGGCCCTCCAAATACACCTCCTCTGTCTTCAACCAGGATCTCACCGATCACTGCCTCATTGCCTGTATCCGCTACGGAGCCGCAGTCAAACGACCACCCCTCATCACTGTCAAACGCTCCCTAAAACACTTCTACGAGCAGGCCTTTCTAATCGACCTGGCCCGGGTATCCTGGAAGGACATTGACCTCATCCCGTCAGTTGAGGATGCCTGGTCATTCTTTAAAAGTAACTTCCTCACCATTTTAGATAAGCATGCTCCGTTCAAAAAATGCAGAACTAAGAACAGATATAGCCCTTGGTTCACTCCAGACCTGACCAGCACAAAAACATCGACCAGCACAAAAACATCCTGTGGCGGACTGCAATAGCATCGAATAGTCCCCGCATATGCAACTGTTCAGGGAAGTCAGGAACCAATACACGCAGTCAGTCAGGAAAGCTAAGGCCAGCTTCTTCAGGCAGAAGTTTGCATCCTGTAGCTCCAACTCCAAAAAGTTCTGGGACACTGAAGTCCATGGAGAACAAGAGCACCTCCTCCCAGCTGCCCACTGCACTGAGGCTAGGTAACACGGTCACCACCGATTAAACCCATGATTATCGAAAACTTCAACAAGCATTTCTCAATGGCTGGCCATGCCTTCCGCCTGGCTACTCCAACCTCGGCCAACAGCTCCGCCCGCCCCGCAGCTACTCGCCCAAGCCTCTCCAGGTTCTCCTTTACCCAAATCCAGATTGCAGATGTTCTGAAAGAGCTGCAAAACCTGGACCCGTACAAATCAGCTGGGCTTGACAATCTGGACCCTCCATTTCTGAAACTATCCGCCACCATTGTCGCAACCCCTATTACCAGCCTGTTCAACCTCTCATTTCATGTCGTCTGAGATCCCCAAGGATTGGAAAGCTGCCGCAGTCATCCCCCTCTTCAAAGGGGGAGACACCCTTGACCCAAACTGTTACAGACCTATATCCATCCTGCCCTGCCTATCGAAGGTCTTCGAAAGCCAAGTCAACAAACAGGTCACTGACCATCTCGAATCCCACCGTACCTTCTCCGCTGTGCAATCTGGTTTCCGAGCCGGTCACGGGTGCACCTCAGCAACACTCAAGGTACTAAACGATATCATAACCGCCATCGATAAAAGACAGTACTGTGCAGCAGTCTTCATCGACCTTGCCAAGGCTTTCGACTCTGTCAATCACCATATTCTTATCGGCAGACTCAGTAGCCTCGGTTTTTCAAATGACTGCCTTGCCTGGTTCACCAATTACTTTGCAGACAGAGTTCAGTGTGTCAAATCGGAGGGCATGCTGTCCGGTCCTCTGGCAGTCTATACGGGGGTGCCACAGGGTTCAATCCTCGGGCCGACTCTTCTCTCTGTATATATCAATGATGTTGCTCTTGCTGCGGGCGATTCCCTGATCCACCTCTACGCAGACGACACCATTCTATATACTTCCGGCCCGTCCTTGGACACTGTGCTATCTAACCTCCAAACGAGCTTCAATGCCATACAACACTCCTTCCGTGGCCTCCAACTGCTCTTAAACGCTAGTAAAACCAAATGCATGCTTTTCAACCGTTCGCTGCCTGCACCCGCACGCCTGACCAGCATCACCACCCTGGATGGTTCCGACCTTGAATATGTGGACATCTATAAGTACCTAGGTGTCTGGCTAGACTGTAAACTCTCCTTCCAGACTCATATCAAACATCTCCAATCGAAAATCAAATCAAGAGTCGGCTTTCTATTCCGCAAGAAAGCCTCCTTCACTCACGCCGCCAAACTTACCCTAGTAAAACTATCCTACCGATCCTCGACTTCAGCGATGTCATCTACAAAATTGCTTCCAACACTCTACTCAGCAAACTGGATGCAGTTTATCACAGTGCCATCCGTTTTTGTCACTAAAGCACCTTATACCACCCACCACTGTGACTTGTATCCTCTAGTCGGCTGGCCCTCGCTACATATTCGTCGCCAGACCCACTGGCTCCAGGTCATCTACAAGTCCATGCTAGGTAAAGCTCCGCCTTATCTCAGTACACTGGTCACGATGGCAACACCCATCCGTAGCACGCGCTTCAGCAGGTGTATCTCACTGATTATCCCTAAAGCCAAGACCTCATTTGGCCGCCTTTCGTTCCAGTTCTCTGCTGCCTGTGACTGGAACGAATTGCAAAAATCGCTGAAGTTGGAGACTTTTATCTCCCTCACCAACTTCAAACATCTTCTATCTGAGCAGCTAACCGATCGCTGCAGTTGTACATAGTCTATCGGTAAATAGCCCACCCATTTTTACCTACCTCATCCCCATACTGTTTTTATTTATTTACTTTTCTGCTCTTTTGCACACCAATATCTCTACTTGTACATGACCAACTGATCATTTATCACTCCAGTGTTAATCTGCAAAATTGTAATTATTCGCCTACCTCCTCATGCCTTTTGCACCCAATGTATATAGACTCCTCCCCTTTTTTTTCCTTTCCTAATGTGTTATTGACTTGTTAATTGTTTACTCCATGTGTAACTCTGTGTTGTCTGTTCACACTGCTATGCTTTCTTGGCTAGGTCGCAGTTGCAAATGAGAACTTGTTCTCAACTAGCCTACCTGGTTAAATAAAGGTGAAATAAAAAAAAATTAAAACACACCAAAGTAATAAGGTTGATATAAACTCAGCAAAACAAAAAAGATAAGTCCCCTCACTGTCAACTGCGTTAATTTTCAGCAAACTTAACGTGTAAATATTTTTATGAACATAAGAAGAGCGCTTGAGACAAACTGAACAAGTTCCACAGACATGTGACTAAGACAAATTGATTGTGTCCCTGAACAATCAAAAGTAACAATCAAAATCAAAAGTAAATCAGTATCTGGTGTGGCTACCACCTGCATTAAGTACTGCAATGCATCCCCTCCTCATGGACTGCGCCAGATTTCCCAGTTCCTGCTGTGAGATGTTACCCCACTCTTCCACCAAGGCGCCTGCAAGTAGCCCTCACCCTCCGATCCAACAGGTCCCAGACGTGATCCGGGCTCCCAGACGAGATCCGGGCTCTTCCCTGGCCATGGCAGGACACTGACATTCCTGTCTTGCAGGAAATCATGCACAGAATAAGCAGTATGGCTGGTGGCATTGTCATGCTGGAGGGTCATGTCAGGATGAGCCTGCAGGAAGGGTTCCACATGAGAGAGGAGGATGTCTTCCCTGTAACGCACAGCATTGAGATTGACTGCAATGACAACAAGCTCAGTCCCATGATGCTGTGACACACTGCCCCAGGCCATGACAGACCCTCCACCTCGATCCAGCTCCAGAGTATAGGCCTCGGTGTAACGCCAATTCCTTCGACGATAAACACGAATCCGACTATCACCCCTGGTGAGACAAAACCACGACTCGTCAGTGAAGAGCACTTCTTGCCAGTCCTGTCTGGTCCAGCGACAATGGGTTTGTGCCCATAGGCGACGTTGTTGCTGGCGATGTTTGGTGAGGACCTGCCTTTACAACAGGCCTACAAGCTCTCTGTCCAGCCTCTCTCAGCCTATTGCGGACAGTCTGAGCACTGATGGAGGGATTGTGCATTCCTGGTGTAACTCGGGCAGTTGTTGTTGCCATCCTGTGCCTGTCCCACAGGTGTGATGTTCAGATGTACCGATCCTGTGCAGGTGTTGTTACATGTGGTCTGCTACTGCGTGGACAATCAGCTGTCCATCCTGTCTCCCTGTAGCGCTCTCTTAGGTGTCTCACAGTACAGACATTGCAATTTATTGCCCTGGCCACATCTGCAGTCCTCATGCCTCCTTGCAGCATGCCCAAGGCACGTTCATGCAGATGAGCAGGGACCCTGGGCATCTTTCTTTTGGTGTTTTTCAGAGTCAGTAGAAAGGCCTCTTTAGTGTCCTAAGATTTCATAACTGTGACCTTAAAAGCCTACCGTCTAAGCTGTTAGTGTCTTAACGACCGTTCCAAAGACACATGTTCATTAATTGTTTATGGTTCAATGAACAAGCAAGGGAAAGGGTGTTTAAACCCTTTACAATGAAGATCTGCAAAGTTACTTGGATTTTTCGAATTATCCATTTAAGACAGGGTCCTGAAAAGTGACATTTATTTATATTTCGTACTACTCAAAGTTGACTTACCTCGTATAGCCCTTCGAAGAAGCTGTTCTTGTCCTCTGCACTCCAGGACTCCCACTGTCTCCGGGGTCTCTTTTGGCTGCCCACCGGCTCCTCCTTGACCCCGGGTCCTTGGCCTCTAGGGGCCGCCTTACCCGAGGGCCCCATAGAGCCTGACGTGGAGCCGGAGTGACCAGCTGACACTTGGTGAGAGGGACCATTCTCTGACCCTGTGTGAAAAAGGGAAAAAAGGTGAGGAAAAGTACAATTAACATAAATACAAATGCAACCAATCACATGCGCTGAATACAACAGATGTTGACCTTACCGTGAAATGCTGACTTACAAGCCCTTAACCAACAATGCCTTCAACAAAATACAATTGTGTTCGTTGTCTGTAGCTTATTCCTACCCATATCATAACCCCACCATGGAGCACTCAGCAAACCGCTCACCCACATGACACCATCCACACTGTCTGCCATCTGCCAGGTAGTTGAAACAGGAATTTTTCCATTTAGAGCACACTTCTCCAGCGTGCCAGTGGCAATCGAATGTGAGCATTTGCCCACTGAAGTCAGTTACGACGCCGAACTTCGGTCATGTCTAGACCCTGGTGAGAACGACGAGTATGCAAGACAAGCTTCCCTGAGATGGTTTGTGACAGTTTGTGTGCTCAGTGCCCTCCTGTACTCTCTGTTCACTCATGACTGCATGGCCAGGTATGATTCAAACACCATCATTAAGTTTGCCGATGACACAACAGTGGTAGGCCTGATCACTGACAACGATGAGACAGCCTATAGGGAAGAGGTCAGAGACCTGGCCGTGTGGTGCAAGTACAACAACCTCTCCCTCAACGTGATCAAGAGAAAGGAGATGATTGTGGACTGCAGGAAAAGTAGGACTGAGCACACCCCCATTCTCATCGACAGGGCTGTAGTGGAACATGTTGAGCGCTTCAAGTTCCTTTGTGTCCACATCAACAAACTATCATGGTCCAAAACACACCAAGAGTCATGAAGAGGACACGACAAAGCCTACTACCCTCAGGAGACTGAAAAGATTTGGCATGGGTCCTCAGATCCTCAAAAGGTTATACAGCTGCACCATCGAGAGCATCACCGCCTGGTAATGCAACTGCTCGGCCTCCGACCGCAAGGCACTACAGAGGGTAGTGCGTACGGCCCAGTCATCACTGGGGCCAAGCATCCTGCAATCTAGAACCTCTATACCAGGCAGTGTGCCATGTCAGAGGAAGGCCCTAAAAATTGCCAAAGACTCCAGCCACCCTTAGTCATAGATTGTTCGCTCTACTACCGCACGGCAAGCGGTACCCAAGTGCCAATTATAAGTTCTAAAGGCTTTTCTAACAGCTTCTACCCCACAAACCATAAGACTACTGAACAGCTAACCAAAGGGCTACCCAGACCCCTCTTTTACGCTGCTGCTCCTCTGTTTATTATCTATGCATAGTTACTAACACTACCAACATGTACATGTTACCTCAATTACCCGGTGCCCCAACACATTGACTCTGTACCGGTACCCCATGTATATAGCCTCGCTTGTTATTTTATTGCTGCCATTTAATTATTTGTGACTTTAAATGTTTGTGTGTTTTTTTTACTTAACCCTTAATAAAAAAATACATCTTAAAAATTCTTAAAGCATTGTTGGTTAAGGGCTAGTAAGCATTTCACTCAAAGACCTGTTGTATTCGGCGCATGTGACAAATAAAATGAGACCAATAGCTTTAAAAAAAAAACTTAGAATATCCGTTTTAGCACAAACAGTCAGACTGAGGCCAGTGTGTCACATACAACATCATTGTCCTACAAAAACACACCACAGAGACCCTCTCCTCTTGTGGCTGAAGTGATGGCAAAGTGAGGCAGCAGGAAAACAAGTCTGTTCCATTTGCCAGGCCTGCAACGAGGAGTGGAGCGAAGTTCCAAAAACAACACTCAAGGCTGGCTTGGAGCAACACTGGCCTTCACCTCACAATGTGCAGGTCAGGGGGGACAGACAACCCAATCCTCAACAGAGTGAGCACTGCTTCTAAAAATAATATGTTGAGTCATAATTAGTACTGAGTTGAGTTCTATTCCAATAACACAACATTAGCATTTAATAAAATATTAATTAATGCTGACAACTCATAAAGAGTTATCCTATATGAGCTCCCTCTCATAAGCAATAAGATGGGATGGCCTCACAACTTGAATGCAGTTAATGATGGTTTCCAGGCTCCTGCCTAGAAACAATTAATGTCTCTGTTTTGTTTAGATAGTGCCAGCATAAACGCAATATCCTGCATTCTAAACACTGACCATATTCAACCATCATCAATGGATTAGCAAAAGTAGCTAAATCCACTACCAACGGGGAGAAGAGGGATGGGGTACTCCTGTAACACAGACAAACATGTGACCCCCAAGCACAAACACTTTCACGGCATACCTTTCGATTTTGCCCCGCTGTGACCATTGATAGTTGGGGCGATGGAATCCTTCCGGATTCGTTTGCTCGGCGGTCGAACGCTGGATCTCAAAAAATGATGCTGGTCGTGATTCGGTGGGGTGGGAGTCGTCGAGGACGGGGGCTGTCGGTTCGAGCAAGGTCCAGATGGGTTCGATACGGAGGTGGTAATAACCGGTGCTGAACTGGAGCAGCCCGTAGTTGAAGGATTAAGAATTTCCACTTCGTCTCTCTTTGTACTACGCTCCTCGCTCCCCTGATCTCCGCTCTCCTCCTCGTCACAACCTTCAAGCTTTCTGCCCGAATTATTCGGGCCATCGACACCGATGCCGTCTCTCAGCCCAACTGTCATCCTGGCAAAACACAATCAACACACATGATTGAAATTTAAAAGACATCACAACGTAAATCAACTTAAAAAAGACGACGTTCTCTTTCTCTCAACATGGCCGCCGCTGTTTGTTTCAAATCCCCTCTCACCGTCCCATCGAAACACGAAAATTGGGTCTGTGTTTTCATTTACATTTTGAAAGCCAAAATATAAATATACATTGCTCGTGTGTTTTTGTTAGTTATCTTAAACTTCTAACAGTTTACATGGTTTTATTTTTATCCGAAATTCAAATACGAGCGCCCCTGAGTTTAGCGCCCGCTGAAACGACAACGTAAAACCTTTCGATACATTCGACCTCTATTTAAAGTGCTTCTTTATCAGACAAGGTTACCCATTTTCATGCTCTTCGACAGCAGATGATGTCTTCTTTCTTTTCACCATCGAACCGACGGTTTTGGTATGCAACAGTATATAAAATTGGGCATATTCAAAGCACGAACAGGGTCTAGCCGCGACTGTCTTCTCCTCGCTCAAGCTTCGACTGAATTGAACTCTCTGCGCAGCTCAACTGTTCACTATCGGAGTACCACAATATTACTCAATTTATTGCCTTAAACAAAGTGAATATTATCGGTATAGGCTGAAATATTTGACCAAAAATGTAACTATATAACACACTTTAAACGCTAAATGTAATCTGAATAATAAGCTAGCTGGTTTTAGTTTTTATTACAGCCACAAACGAGCAGAGAACGCTCGCAGTCTCAACTTTGCTTATCACTACGTCATCATCACCAGAATTGTTTTCATCATTAAGATGTTCGACGACATTATGTTAACTGCATCAAAAAGTTGTTTCTGATATTAACTCAGCTTCAGAAAGCAACAACGGATACCTTATACATCATATTAAATAAAGTACACTTGGAGAAACAAACCACAAGCATTCGAATCAATAGAATATTGAGTGTTCAACTACAATAATGTCATACCATACACATATAGATCGAACACTGCATTTAACGTCTCTATAATTTGCAAGTAACATATTACTTCTAACATAATGACACGCACGGATACAGGTGTTTCATCCTTTTTATGATTCACCCATTTCCAAATATTTTGAGGGCAGGAACATTACTACTGTGCCTACACCTTTAAAACAACTGGCACGTCTCACATATACAATAATAAGCACCCTTAAATATTTGAAATACATTCACATTAAGGGAAACAAGACACAAACAATAATGTCGTATTACTGTCAGATGTGTTCTCTAATCATGATTGTCCAACCTAATAGTGAGCAAACTTATCAAACTAAAATTTTCCTGCAGAAGTATAGCAGTAGCTAATTGATTGATTACTTTATTTTGTGGTTGCTATCCTCACCTCCTCAGATGATAAATCAGTAGACATAATCAGCTGTTATCTTTCCTCTTGTAACCCGTGTCATTTCGATAGGTACATTTTAGGAGGAGCGGGTTACACACTCCAAAAAGCAGCTGCACGGGTGCTAGCTACTAGCTAACATTAGATAGCTAAGTTTTTTTGGCCACGTTTGCTAGCGATGTGCGGCCAAAACCCTGCCAACTAACGTTACTTACTAGCAAACAAATAGTCTCAAGCACAAATTCACACGACATTATGCACAGTATTGAATTCAGTTTTTGTGAGATATAGAATTTAAGCAATTCATAAATTACCTTTTCTTGACTTTAGTGTTCACGTCTTCATAAGAAAACGTTGCAAGCTAAACTAACACCGATTGACAGTCCCTCTCTTGCACAAGCACGCCCACATCAACTCGAAAACAAACCTCCTGATTGGTCAGTTGAGGGAGAAAGACATATGATTGACATCCAAGAGCTCAAATTGTTGATGAGAAGCATGATGCAAATGAACCAATTGGATATCACAATCTACATACGTTGTTGAGTGAGCAGGGAGTTATTTTACATTCGCCCGGGTTAAACCGGGCCAAAACATGTGACGTCATCGGGCGAAAGCAGGGAGGAGTGCCCTTCTCAAATCGAACAGTAATCTGCGCCATTCGGTAATTTTGACAACAAGGTGCATCGTCAAAAAAAATCCTAAAATAAACGTTTGCATTTTCTCGCTAGTTTTCATTGGGAAGACAGATTAAACGTTTTTATCAAAAGCAATCACTTTCGCATTGGAACACCCAGAATCCATGGTTGCCATTGGAGCCGTGAGGTCGCCAAGGCAGAAATCTCTAAATATTGTACATATTTTAATCGTTTTTTGACGGAATCTTTTTAAATAAACTCTTATTTTGCCAGCTATGTTTTGATTGATTGATCCACAACAGTGCAAGACTGTAAAGTCAGTTATTTTACCAACTGTCCTGGCTTCTGACTTGTTTCCCCCCTGCTCAACCGTTCATCTGGGCCTCAGTCAGAAGAGACGTGGACCCAGTGGGGACTTTCACCTGCCTCTGCTCTGTGGATGGCCGTGGAAGATCTTCCAGACAAAAATGTCAAATGGGCTCACTGAAATGTTTTGTTGTTTTACGAGCTACTTTGAGATTCTTGCTGTAATTCAAAACGCTATACAAATTACCACACATGCTTAATTGAGCCGACTTCGCTGTCGCCGGACAGAGCCCGGAACCTACTAGTTCAAGCCCGGGAGGCAGCCCGGTTCCAAATCGAATGCAATCAACTTTTTGCCTTTTTGTCAGTGCATAACACGCCTACACGGGCACCCGGGTGAGATTAATCGAACCCCTTCATCTGCAAAATTGGGTATAGAAATGGGCTATATAAATATAATCTAGTCTAGATAGATAGATTATTTGACATGCGCCACCAATTTACTATCAAGTCAAGGGGCTTTATTGGCATGGGAAACATATGTTTACCTTGTCAAAGCAAGTGAAAGACATAAAATAAACAAAAGTTAAATGAAAACTGCATACCTGGAACCGTTTCAACTTTTAATGTTGGTTCGTTTTCCAGTTATGGAAATGCCGCTCAAAGACCCGGCCATTCCAGGCGAGTAAAACCTCGTGCACCCATTTTGACAGACATGCGGAAAGCCAAATCACAATTGAAAGAGGGCGTTATAGCCTTAGTAATTTAACCAATGAAATAAGTCATACCTTTAGACTGATAATGTTTTTGACCATTGAGGCTCTTCCCATTGCTGGCTCATCCTATCGAGTGGGAGGGGGCTTTGCCCGGTTTCTGAAAGGCAACAAAACTTTTTTTAAATTGAGCTAGCTACGACATCTATCTCCCCCACACGAAGACAGCCATCACAATGACTTCGACGAACATGTTTTCAGGACTCGATAATGGCGCAAAGCCAAGTTCAAGGTAACATGGAATTGCACCCACAGGTTTTATTTGCAGCAAGGCAAAATTCAAGCAACTAGCTAATGTTAGCTATGATGTTTTTGAAAACAACCGTATGTTCATTGGCCGCGAGCCCGCAAGCAATGTAGCTTGCTAGATGACACTGATGAGAGTAACGTTAACTAGTTATAAGACAAGTTAGTGATGAAATATTAAGTTTTGTCAGTACTTAACTTTTAGTCTGGTACAGGTAGTTAGCTTCTATGGGCTTTGGTCCCGACGTAGCAGGGCGAGGTTTTTTTGGGGCTGCGGAAATGGAAGCTCGTGGAATCTTTTTTTTTTTTTTTTTTTTTTGCAGCGTAGCCAGCTAATTTATTTGACGCTCATTGTTCTGTTGCTTACATTTTCAAAATGGGCACGATCACCCACACCCAGTTTACAATAACCTATTTCTAAACAGTTTGGGTAATTGGATATATTTCACCTTTTTTTTTTATCTCTCAACTATGGTTGTTTAGCCCCACTACGAACTTTTCAAGAACAGCCAGCTAACTGGCTAAATATGGCTTCTGTCACTCTGAGTTGTGTGATCAGCTACACAGCTAAATGTGACTTTTAAACAGTACTTAAGTCAGTAGGCCTATGTAGCCTGCAGTCATACTGTGGTACAATTAGTAGATAACTCGATTATTTGGTCTTTAGCCACAGCTAATGTGGCCTGTCTTAACCCTCCTGTTGTGTAAATCGGTCCAATTCGACCGGAACAAGTTTTCTCTCAGAAAAATGTAGTTAATTAAACCTGATTGACATAAGGTTCCATGACTTTGTCCACACAGGGCATCTGAACACACAATGTGTTCTGGTCAAAAATGAATGGGTGAGACTACAATTAGTGTATAAAATTGAGTTCAGGCACATGCCCATCAGATGGACACACTTCCTCTCCCAGACTCCCACATGCATGCGTGTTTGAGCACACACACCTCACTCTCTTTCTTGGCTTTCATGGCAACCCCCATGTGAACCTTTCCCCAATAGAATCTTTCCCCCACAGGAACCACACCTGTTGGTTTTCTCACAAACAATCCGAACATTGTTTCAATATTATAACTTTTCTCGCAGCTCTGATATATAAAAGCTTTATTGAGGCCTTGCTCACAATTCATTCTGGCAGCGCAATGACCAAACAATATACTGTATTTGAGGCGCTTGATCATATCTTTGATCATGACACTGGCGAGGAGGAGAGAGTGGTTGTTAAACTTTGACACAAAGTAGTCTGTGATAAATAGCACTATGTTTCATCTGAGTATTTGTTATAGTCAAAACTATCCATACATTATGCTTTTTTAAACTCAAATGAGTCATATGAGCTCAGGTCAATGAGGCCTAAAGGCCATACATGGCAAATAGAACTTCAACACCTGTAATGTTCACAAGAACTTAAGTTGATAAAGATTTAACACAACATTAGGTGATAATGTATGGATTTTTATGGATTTATGATCAGCTATAATGAGGTGGTCATTTTGGACCGGGGACACAATTATTTAACATGAAACTAACACAACAGGAGGGTTAAATAAGAAGTTGTGCATGCAGCATATTCTATTCCTAGATTTTGCTATATGCTCCTTTTTGTTATGGTACATTCTCCATTTAAATTTTTTTTTAAAACACTGTTTTTATTAAACATTTGAAACATACAATGTACTTGCAGTGAAGCCGCTCAATAACTACATCATACCAGTCATCCAACAGATTCCCATTCAGAGCGACACACAGACACATCCAGGGTCAATGCCCTGCTCAAGGGCATGTTGACCAATCTCTCACCAGGCTAAAAAAACGTGAACCCGAACCCTCCAAGATCCCCCAATTTCAAGTTTTCATAACAATTGGAAATCTGTATTTTTGGACACCGATTTGGCTGATTTTTAAAAATATATATATAGTTAAGAACACATTCTTATTTTCAATGACGGCCTAGGAACGGTGGGTTAACTGCCTCGTTCAGGGGCAGAAGGACAGATTTTCAGCTTGTCAGCTCGGGGGATCCAATCTTGCAACCTTACATTTAACTAGTCCAACGCAATAACGACCTGCCTTTCTCTCGTTGCACTCCACAAGGAGACAGCCTGTTACGCGAATGAAGTAAGCCAAGGTAAGTTGCTAGCTAGTTAAACATATCTTATAAAAAACAATCAATCATAATCACTAGCTAACTACACATGGTTGATGATATTATCTAGCGTGTCTTGCGTTGCATATATTCTGACTAAGCATACAAGTATCTGACTGAGCGGTGGTAGGCAGAAGCAGGCGCGTAAACATTCATTCAAACAGCACTTTTGGGCGTTTTGCCAGCAGCTCTTCGTTGTGCGTCAAGCATTGCGCTGTTTATGACTTCAAGCTTATCAAACTCCCGAGATGAGGCTGGTGTAACCGAAGTGAAATGGCTAGCTAGTTAACGCGCGCTAATAGCGTTTCAAACGTCACTCACTCTGAGCCTTGGAATTGTTGTTCCCCTTGCTCTGTATGGGTAACGCTGCTTTGATGGTGGTCGTTGTGTTGCTGGTTCGAGCCCAGGGATGAGCGAAAAGAGGGACGGAAGCTATACTGTTACACTGGCAATACTAAAGTGCCTATAAGAACATCCAATAGTCAAAGGTATATGAAATACAAATGGTATAGAGGGAAATAGTCCTATAATTCCTATAATAACTACAACCTAAAATTCTCACCTGGGAATATTGAAGACTCATGTTAAAAGGAACCACCAGCTTTCATATGTTCTGAGCAAGGAACTTAAACGTTAGCTTTTTTACATGGCACATATTGCACTTTTACTTTCTTCTCCAACACTTTGTTTTTGCATTATTTAAACCAAATTGAACATGTTTCATTATTTACTTGAGGCTAAATTGATTTTATTGATGTATTATATTAAGTTAAAATAAGTGTTCATTCAGTATTGTTGTATTTGTCATTATTACAAATACAGCGGCAAAAATCGGCCGATTAATCGGTTTCGGCTTTTTTGGTCTTCCAATAATCGGTATCTGCATCTGCGTTGAAAAATCATAATCGGTCAACCTCTAGTGTATATGCATGTGAACAAACACCTGCACGGCATCAGCCTCAGGCAAACTGGCATTAGTTCTAAAAACACTGCCACTTCGTGTAATTCAAATGTACTTTTTAGTATGTTTTTTTATTTTTTTTGTACTTTTATCTTTGACCATCATGCTATCTCTCACACAGCAACTTCACTCCCTCTTGTCTCCAATTCCATATCAACCCTCAGCTTCCCTCAGCCCATTCTATCTATCTCTGCTGGCCACCCACTTTGGGGTTTCTACGCAACACATCTTTCAAATATGCTGTAATGTTTAACGTACAATCTATCTAATCGAATAGAATCCACAGATTGCGAGCTGAAGATAAATACTTTTACTAAGAGTATTAGTATATTAGTAATTGACTGACCCGGTCTCTCCAGATCTCCTAAAAGTACTATTTCTAGGGTCAATTTTAGATCAATGCTATGCATTTTCAGCCATTCCTTAACCTGAGACCAGAAACAGGCTACCCGAGGGCAATACAAAAATAAATGGTCTATTGATTCTGTATCCTCCCTCACCACAAAATCTGCAGAGCTTTGATTTTATGCCCCAAATGTTCAACATTTTGTTGGTGGCCAGAATTCTCTATAATAATTTTAGCTGAAAAGCAAGAAGTCTTGAATCTTGTGTTTTTATATATCAAACATACCATGGAATCGGTACATCAACAATCTCTTCCCAACTATTTTGCAGTCTGTTTGGCACAGTTGTCAACATCCTGGTCCTCAATTGAAACTTGAATACTTTCCTATTTATGCTATTTTTATTCCTCTGCCAGTTTTGATCCTTTATATTGGGCAGACAGACCAGTTCCCTACCTCCTCCCGCTGCCACCCGCCTCCTCCATTTTTGGGGCAATGCTGTAATCAATTGGTTGTACTCTTGGATTGAGCAGACCTTTCAGTACAATTCTGCTAACTCCATGAAGGACATAACTCTACTATTCCAATTTACAATATAATTTAAGAACAAAATACCCTTTTCAAACATCTTTCCCATAAATACAGGTATTTTATCAACCAGCACATTTGAGTTCAGCCATAATATTTGTTTTATCTTTTCAGGGGGGTGAAATTGTAGCCAGCTCTGCAATGCTTGTTTGAAAGAGGGATACTTTGAAAAGGTATTATTTTCAATGAATCGTAATTGACACATGGCCATGTGCAAAAAGGCATTTTTTTAAACAATGGATGAGCTTTTCGTAATCTACTTGAGAACCATTTAGGGTTCAAATAAATCTTTTGAATGAGTGAAGCTTTTAGAGAGAGGGGTTTAGTGATTTTATATTTAATCATCTCAACCCACCCTATTCATACTCATTATATAGATAAGCACGTTTTATTTTGTCTGGTTTAGCGTCCCAGATAAAGCGAAATATTTTTTGCTCATGATTTGAAAAACTTAATTATCAGAAGTAGGCAGTGCCATAAGTGAGTAAACTGAGATAGTGGGGCAAAAAAGTATTTAGTCAGCCACCAATTGTGCAAGTTCTCCCACTTAAAAAGATGAGAGGTCTGTAATTTTCATCATAGGTACACTTCAACTATGACAGACAATGAGAGAAAAAATCCAGAAAATCACATTGTATGATTTTTAATTAATTTATTTGCAAATTATGGTGGAAAATAGTTATTGACCAAATACTTAAAGTTTCTCAATACTTTGTGTTATACCCTTTGTTGGCAATGACAGAGGTCAAATGTTTTCTGTAAGTCTTCACAAGGTTTTCACACACTGTTGCTGGTATTTTTGCCCATTCCTCCATGCAGATCTCCTCTAGAGCAGTGATGTTTTGGGGCTGTTGCTGGGCAACATGGATTTTCAACTCCCTCCAAAGATTTTCTATGGGGTTGAGATCTGGAGACTGGCTAGGCCACTCCAGGACCTTGAAGTGCTTCTTACGAAGCCACTCCTTCGTTGCCCGGGCAGGGTGTTTGGGATCATTGTCATGCTGAAAGACCCAGCCACGTTTCATCTTCAATGCCCTTGCTGATGGAAGGAGGTTTTCACTCAAAATCTCACGATACATGGCCCCATTCATTCTTTCCATTACATGGATCAGTCGTCCTGGTCCCTTTTCAGAAAAACAGCCCCAAAGCATGATGTTCCACCCCCCATGCTTCACAGTAGGAATGGTGTTCTTTGGATGTAACTCAGCATTCTTTGTCCTCCAAACACGACAAGTTGAGTTTTTACCAAAAAGTAATATTTTGGTTTCATCTAACCATATGACATTCCCCCAATCTTCTTCTGGATCATCCAAATGCTCTCTAGCAAACTTCAGACGGGCCTGGACATGTACTGGCTTAAGCAGGGGGACACGTCTGGCACTGCAGTCCCTGGCGGCGTAGTGTGTTACTGATGGTAGGCTTTGTAACTTTGGTCCCAGCTCTCTGCAGGTCATTCACTATGTCCCCCTGTGTGGTTCTGGGATTTTTGCTCACCGTTCTTGTGATCATTTTGACCCCACGGGGTGAGATCTTGCGTGGAGCCCCAGATCGAGGGAGATTAATAGTGGTCTTGTATGTCTTCCATTTCCTAATAATTGCTCCCACAGTTGCTTTCTTCAAACCAAGCTGCTTACCTATCTATTGCAGATTCAGTCTTCCCAGCCTGGTGCAGGTCTACAATTTTGTTTCTGGTGTCCTTTGACAGCTCTTTGGTCTTGGCCATAGTGGAGTTTGGAGTGTGGCTGTTTGAGGTTGTGGACAGGTGTCTTTTATACTGATAACAAGTTCAAACAGGTGCCATTAATACAGGTAACGAGTGGAGGACAGAGGAGCCTCTTAAAGAAGAAGTTACAGATCTGTGAGAGCCAGAAATCTTGCTTGTTTGTAGGTGACCAAATACTTATTTTCCACCATAATGTGATTTTCTGGATTTTTTTTCTCATTTTGTCTGTCATAGTTGAAGTGTACCTATGATGAAAATTACAGGCCTCATCTTTGTAAGTGGGAGAACTTGCACAATTGGTGGCTGACTAAATGCTATTTTGCCCCACTGTATGACTAAGGAGAGTTAATCAGGGGAATTTTCCATAAATAGACAGGTATTCATATTCTCCATGGTTGCAGGATCTTGTCTAAGTTTTCTATTGAAATTCATTGTGGAGACCTTATTTATATATTTTGTGATTTGAATACCGAGAATCTCTACTTCACCATCAGCCCATTTTTATTGGTAATATTGTACACTTATCAAAATTAGGTTTTAGTCCAGAGAGTATATAAAAGTCATCTAGATCTTTAATGAGACATTGCAGGGATCTTGCTTGTGGACTTAATATAAAACTTGAGTCATCGGCATACACAGACACCTTTGTTTTTAAGCCTTGGCTTTGTAATCCCCAATGTTGTTATTGGATCTGATTTTAAATAGCTAGCATTTCAATGGCCATAACAAATAGATATGGTGACAGCGGACACCGTTGTTTAACTCCTCTTTGACAATTCAAAACTCTGAGAAGTAGCCATTATTTACTATTTTACACCTGGGGTTGCTATACATTATTTTTACCCATTTTTATAAGAGAATTACCAAACTTGAAAAAATCCAGGCATTTCTAAATAAAATCTAGTCTTACTTTATTAAATGCCTTTTCAAAATCTGCTATAAATACCATTCCTGGCTTCTTATGTTTCTTCATGATCTATTATTTCTAGTAGTTGTAGTATTTTTGCATCACAACATTGAAGTGCAAGGGGCCTCAAGATTTTTAGGTAGACTGGGTCTTGTTTTAATAATAGAGAAATCAGACCTTCCTGCTGAGTACCTGACAGACTACCATTTCTACAGGAGTAGTTAAAACAATCTAACAACGGAGCTTTTAGTATATCAAAAAATACTTGATGTACCTCTATGCCATCAAGCCCTAGGGTTTTTCCAGACTGAAAGGATTTAATAGACTCAAAGTTCTTCCTCTGTAATTTGGCCTTTGCATCTTTCTGTACATTTGTTAATTTTCCATTTTTTTATATTATTTGGAAAGAATTTCTTACCATAATCTTCATTGTGGGAGAGGATGAGACGGAAAAGAGAACATCTCTAAAATAATTAGCTTCCTCTTTTGAAATATCATTCAGAGAATCATAGGCAACTGTCTTCAGTAACTAGTTTCTACAAATTATTTTTGTTAGCGTTCCTGTATTGGAGATTAAGGTAGAATTTAGCATTTTTCTCCATATTCCATCCAGTTTGCATTATTTTTGCAATAGATTACATTAGATAGTTCTTGAATAAGTTTCTCAAGTTCTTTTTGTTTTTCCTCTTAACTTATTTCTATCTCTGTAGTATTGTTTTTATTGCTATCTACCTGTGCTATTAGTTCATGGATTTCCCTTGTTAGTCTTGTCTCTTTAGCCAGAAACTGTTTTGTTATTATTGATGAATATTGAATTGAATGACCCCTGAAGGAAAATTTAAAGGTATCCCAAACAATAAGGGGATTTTCTGAACCTATATTATACTGGAAAAATTCAGTTATAAATTATTTTGTCTTCCACAGAACCCAAACCGGCTGCGCGCATGCGTGATCGTGCATAAAAAATCCACCTACACCAAACGCAATCACGACACGCAGGTTAAAATATCAAAACAAACTCTGAACCAATTACATTAATTTGGGGACAGGTCGAAAAGCATTACACAAGTATGGCAATTTAGCTAGTTAGCTTGCACTTGCTAGCTATAATTTCTCCTATTTAGCTAGCTTGCTGTTCCTAGCTAATTTGTCCTGGGATATAAACATTGAGTTGTTATTTTACCTGAAATTCACAAGGTCCTCTACTCCGACAATTAATCCACACATAAAACGGTCAACCGAATCGTTTCTAGTCATCTCTCCTCCTTCCAGGCCTTTTCATCTTTGAACTTATATGGTGATTGGCATCTACACTTTCATAGTATTACCACGACAACCGTCAAAACAGTCTTTCAATCACCCACGTAGATACAACCAATGAGTAGATGCCATGTGGGTACCTACTTCTATAAGCCAATGAGGAGATGGGAGAGGCAGGACTTGCAGCTCGATCTGTGTCAGAAATGGGACTGACTTCTATTTTAGCCCTTGGCAATGCAGACGCTCGTTAGTGCGCGCTAGCAGTGTGTGTGCAATAATTGAATAACATGGATTTCTACAGTTATTTTGCAGCGCACGCGACGTGTCCGGTCTGGTCAGCATGTTAGTTAAAAATAAGTTGTCCTCCGGTAAACTTTGATTAAATTTCCAATATCCCCGTCCACGTGGGAAATCTATAAGAGTTATGTGAATGCCAAATAGATGATGATCCGATCGCATTCGGTCTCCTATTAAAACTTTTTTATCCTTTGATGCAAGAGAGATGAAGTAGTCAAGACGATTAGCTTGATTAAGTCTCCTCCGTATATCTCACTAGGTCGGGGTTTTTTAGTCTCCCAAATATCTACTATTTCTAATGTGTCCATAATATTTGTGATTTCCTTAAGGGCACGGTGATGATAGTTTGTCGAGTGACTACCTTTACGGTCCATTGAGGTACTTAACACTGTTAGTCTCCTACCATAATCATTAGATCATTTGTTGCCTGTAAATTCATAAATTGCTATAAATGTTTTCGAAGAAGTGTGGATCATCCTGATTTGGACCATATAGATTAATGCGCTAAATGTCTTTTTCGTCCACTTTCATATTCAAAAGGATCCACCTTCCTTGCGAATCAATCCTATTTGCACATTCAGATCGAAATTTTTATTAATTAATATAATCACACCCTTTGAGTTCCTTTGTCCATGACAGAAAATTATTTCACCACCCCATTCCTTTTTCCACAGAACTTCATCTAAGGATGTAGAGTGAGTTTCCTGTAAACAGTATGTTATATTCATTTTCTTTTAGCCATGTAAAGACCGATCTTATTTTTTATAATCCGCTAAACCGTTACAATTATAACTGGCTATATCTATTTCACCCGTTACCATAACTAGATACTATTCTCAGTCTAAATTGACCATAATTAGTGCTTGTAAAATTACTGCCATCAGAGGTATTATGAACGTCAAATCTAGAGCTTTCAAATGTCTGATATTTAGAATTCAAGAAATAGGTTCTAGTAATATTTGTTTTATTCCCTTGCCTGTTTACCTGTGAGCCAATGCCACAGATGTTAGAAAATTGAGACCAGATATTGTCTGTAGCAAATGTAAGAAGGTTGTGTATGATATTGGATGTGAAATAGTGAGTATGTACGATGTCTGTAATGTGTGATAAATAATATCAATGTGTGATAAATAATAAACCAAATACATAATAACTTTGCCAATTTGTATGGTTACGTGTCTGTGTAACATGTAGTGCGTATAGCCTTAATATTCATGATGATAATTGTAATCCATATCGTATCACCATCATAGTTGCCTATTAATTACTTATAACATAATTGGTAAAACATCCCAGCATTCCCATAGCAATTGACATCTCACATGATCATGAAAGAGACCTTGCATTACTCTAGAGATGGCTTCACTACAGTACAAATGTATTCCGTACAATATGTTATTTTTCCCCAATGCCCCTATTCTGATATCTTCCCATTGCTTGTTGAAAACACAAACTTGTATACAAATACATAAGAAAGATAGACAAACACATTAAATTATAAAACAGTTCTTGACAATAGGGAGAGAAAGAGAGTGAGATCAGGTGTGTGTATGCCTAAGTCCGTATATGTAAGCAAGCATGTAATTGAGTACGTGTGTGTTCATATCCACTTCATAATGTTCAGATTTTTTTGCAGTTCCCATACCTTTTTTTTTTTCGTAACCTGAAGTCCCTGTAGAATTTAGTACAGCCACGGTGTTATGGAGCTGTCTCGGAATAGCTGTCCATCTATAAAGAGTTTGTCCACAATGACAAAGGCACGCCTACCATCGTTCCTTTGTTGTCTTTGCACCAGATAGTCTCTTACAACGTTTGTTTATCTTCCTTGGAAATTGGACATTGAATTTAGTCCCTTTGAGCTCCATTCCTCTGCTTTTGATCAGCTCCTTTTGTTGGTCGTGTTCAAATTTTGTGATCGGTCGTGGACACTTGGTCTTGTCGCTCCAAGTCTGTGTGCTCGGTGGAAAACCACCATGTTTACAGTCTCTATAGGAAGTTTCCAGGCGGAT
Organism: Oncorhynchus tshawytscha; assembly: GCF_018296145.1. Classification (NCBI taxonomy): domain Eukaryota; kingdom Metazoa; phylum Chordata; class Actinopteri; order Salmoniformes; family Salmonidae; genus Oncorhynchus; species Oncorhynchus tshawytscha. The sequence goes on along the minus strand of NC_056437.1, from coordinate 63,298,816 downwards.
TGCATGAATTCTCTGATCGCGCCCTCTGGATTATTGAATGCGTTTTAAGGAATCCCAGGAAAAAAATGATTTTTCACGCATGCTATAACTTTGTATATCTAGTAGCGACTCCTTCATCACCCTGTTTTCCCTGAGTAGACAGTCCATGTTGGAATCGTGAATTTTTACCTTGGATGTGAGTGTCTTGTTTTCTCTTTGGAGCATGAGAATTTCACTCTGGCTGAAGTCCAAACTCCCCCTCAGCCCTGCTACCTCCTCATACAACTTTTTCAGTGTTGCATGGATTCCAGCCAGAGCACTAGCCTCTACCTCAATGGTAAGTAAATCATCCGTGTCTGTAGATTAATCTTTTTTTTTAATTGTTGGGTTTAAAGTTATTTTGAAGTGGTCGGATCTTTCCATGATGGACTATGTTGTTCCTCCATAGCGTAAAACTGTTGGTACTTGTCGATTTCCCTCAGGATCTCCTTCGTATCCAGATTGGCTCTTTACTGCAACCAGTTGTTTTACGAAAAGATAATGAGTCTTTCCCACGATTATGACAGGTGTCTGTAGTACAGCCAGCTTGCACTCGCGGAATCCACACACAAAAATGAACACAAACTTGCAGTCCCAGCCGTAAAGACTAAACGTGTCGTGGAATCCTTAGCAACAAAACTTTAGTTTGGAATAAAATCGATTTTAATGAAAATGTTTTAATGTATTTGGCCTATCCACAGGGGTTTCTTGTGAAGACTCATGAGACCATAGGCCTACTGATAAAGCACATGAGGGGGTACTCCGGGCAGAGCAAAATCCATTTGGTGGTGCAGTAACCAAAAAAGGTTGGAAAGCACTACTCTATGTGAACCAACATGATTCTGATGTTTTCTTTTCAGAGTCTTGCGTCCCCCCGGAGGTGGCTCCAGCGACCTGTTCGGTGGCTACGAGGAAGAAGCAGCTGCGTCGAGACGGCCCCACAAGATGGCCTCCAACCTTTTCGCCCCGCCAGAGCCCCAGGGTTTCATCAGACGAACCAACCCCCCTGGTGAGAAATCAAATGCCCCTTACTGTGCATACAAATTCCCTTTTCACACTACTGGGCTGAATTGATCCAAGCTGCTTTGCACTGGCCTGGTTATGGTTCCAAACCATGGGTGGCAGTCTGTTCTTTTAGTCATTAATACAAAAGAACGTTTACGCATCCACCATAGATGCTGGAACCATGATAGAAAGGACTGAAAGGAAAATATCTGAGCCAGGAAAGTACAGTTCATGTCAGCACAATAGTGGAAAGGGAAGATTCTTCCTACAAGTCGAGAGGGCTCCCTGGTCCTGGAGCTGTCAGAGCCTTTTCAGGTCTATGTGGTGTGAAAACTGCCACTAAGGTGCTACGTTAGCCTTTTTTAGGTTCAGAAAAGGAGACATTGAGTGAACTTATACACAATCTCTTCCCCAAAACGTGTGTGTGTGTTGAAAAGGGCAACAGGTCATTTCTTATGTGGTCACTTCAGTGTCACAAGACTCAACCAGCCAAATAAAATTGAAATATGTCACATACACATGTTTGCCAGATGTTATTGCGGGTGTAGCGAAATGCTTGTGTTTCTAGTTCCAGCAGTGCAGTAATATCTAACCATTCACAACAATGCACACAACCTAAAAGAATGGAATAAAGGAATATATAAATATTAAGATCAGCAATGTCAGTGGCATAGACCAAAATACAGAAGAATATAATACAGTATATACATATGAGATGACTAAAGCAAAAATATGTAAATATTATTAAAGTGACTAGTTTACCATCATTAACCTTTCTAGGGTATCTGGCCAACATCCAGTGATATTGCAGAGCGGCAAATTCAAATACAGAAATGATCATTATAAAACTTCAGAAAACAAAACATATTTTACGTAGGTTTAAAGATTATCTTCTTGTTAATCCAACCACGGTGCCAGATTTATAAAATGCTTTTCGGCAAAAGCATACCTAGCCCAGAATATACCTAGCCCAGAACATAGCCCAGTTGAGAAATTATTACAACCGTAACCAGCCAAGCAGAAGCGTTACAAAACTCAGAAATAGAGACAAATTGAATTCCTTACCTTTTGATCTTCATATGGTGGCACTCAGAAGACATTAATTTACTCAATAAATGTTCCTTTTGTTCAATGAAGTCTCTTTATATCCCAAAACCTCCGTTTTGGTCGTGTTTTCTTCAGTAATCCACGGGCTCAAACGCTGACAAAAGATCCAAATTGTTCATAGAAACATGTCAAATGATGTTTATATTCAATCCTCAGGTTGTTTTTAGCCTAAATTATCTATAATATTTCAACCGGACAATAACGCCTTCAATATAAAAGGTAAACAAGAAATGCACTCTCTCGGGATTGCGCATGAAAAAGCTCCGACACGGTAGGGTCCACTCATTCAGACTGGTCTTACTCACTCATTTATAAGAATAGAAGCCTGAAACAATTTCTAAAGACTGTTGACATCTAGTGGAAGGCATAAGAACTGCAAATTGAGTCCTAAGTCAATGGATACTGTAATGGCATTGAATGGAAAACCACAAAACCAACAACAAAAGAATACTTTCTGAATGGATTTTTCTCAGGTTTTTGCCTGCCAAATCAGTTCTGATATACTCAGACACTATTTTAACAGTTTTGGAAACTTTAGTGTTTTCTATCCAAATCTACCAGTTATATGCATATCATATCTTCTGGGCCCGAGTAGCAGGCGGGTTAATTTGGGCATGCTTTTCATCCAAAATTCCGAAAGTTGTCCCCTACCCGAGAGGTTAAAGTAGTGGTTCGGGTGGTGGTTGTCCTTGATGTTCTTTTTGGCCTTCCTGTGACATCGGGTGGTATAGGTGTCCTGACCTCACCTCCTGGATGATAGTGGTGTGAACAGGCAGTGGCTCGGGTGGTGGTTGTCCTTGATGTTCTTTTTGGCCTACCTGTGACATCGGGTGGTATAGGTATCCTGACCTCGCCTCCTGGATGATAGTGGTGTGAACAGGCAGTGGCTCGGGTGGTGGTTGTCCTTGATGTTCTTTTTGGCCTTCCTGTGACATCGGGTGGTATAGGTGTCCTGGAGGGCAGGTAGTTCACCCCGGTGATGTGTTGGGCAGACTGCGCCACCCTCTGGAGAGCCCTGCGGTTGTGGACGGTGCAGTTGCCAAACCAGGCTGTGATTACAGCCCCACAGAAGGCTCTCAATTGTGCATCTGGAAAAAATGTGAGGGTTTTAGGTGCCAAGCTGGTTCTTCAGCCTCCTGAGGTTGAAGAGGCACTGTTGTGCCTTTTTCACCACACTGTCTGTGTGGGTGGACCATTTCAAATTGTCAGTGATGTGTACGCCGAGGATCTATTCTAGCCTAGTATCGATCAGTGTTAGGCCATTGTCATTCCATGCAGTGAAATAACTGAATGCTTAAGAGCCACAGCCCAGCCTATTCGTTGTTGAGTCCAGTGTAGGATTACACCCTGGCCAGGGTTTCCGTTAGCCGGTAAATGCTGTCTTTTGGCAAAAAATAAACTGCTCCAAGGAGTTGGACAGTTTTGACTTCCCAACAGCAGCGGCTAACTTTGAGCAGGCCAAGATCTGCCGCAAATGCAAGTAAATTAGATAAATAAAAATTATTTCAGGCCCGGTCTTAGCAGTTCTGCTGCCGCCCTAGCCAAGATCAACATACTCTACATATGCTGTCGTATAGTATAAAGATTTGGAATGGATTGATAGACTAGAGTAATGATGTGTATCATGCACAGTTGGTGTATTTAAATCAAGCTTATTCAGTAGCACTTGGAAGCGAAACATCGTTACAGGCTAATTTCTATTCTGTTAAGATTAATTACAATCTAAATGTGATTTTGAGTATAGTGGGTGGACGCCCTAATGCGGTACACACTGGATGCATATGGATATCCGGTAAATTAAAATCTCTGCTGCAAAAATGTTCCTGATGGAACCCGCAACCGAGATTTTCATTAGTTAAAAGAAGTTTGGACCACATGTAATCTAATGACATCACATGACTGGATCAATATGTCTAAATTGAGGCCAAGGTTTGGATGGTTAAATTTAAAATGTTATCATGAGTTTCTATTGTTTCTCTGCACATAGAGCTGGTTTGCTTCCAGCTTTCAGCCCTTCTGCCTCTGTGGTAGAATGTTCTAGAAATAATTATGACCGCACACACCCAGATATTCAAATGTTACTGTGAAATGTATTGCCTCATGTCAGTCCAGGCTGTGCAACAAGCTCTTCACAATAACCATAGCTGTAGCATAGTGAAAGTAGGACTGAGCTTTGTGTGTGTGTATGTTGAGGTTTGTGGCCTGGTTCAATTTGTTTGGAGGGGGTATAGCCGTCATGTTGCAAGTAATGGGTCAGATAAAAGGTTTGAGTATTAAATTCAATTGAAATGTTAATCGCAAAAAAAGTGGTTGGAGTGTAGAGATTTGACTTGTTCTTCCTTTTCCTCAATGCCTTCAATAATCTTCACTTTTTAATGTAAGATGTAGACAGAGCCATTTCACCAGGTAAAAAAATAATAATCATATTTGACTCGCTGTCCTTAATGCAGGAGGTAAAAGCAGTGGGATATTTGGTTCTCCAGATGCCCCAGCCGAGCAACGGAGACCCGTACCCTCAGGCGGCAACACCAGCAACATATTCGGGGGGTTAGAGAGCGCCCCTCCCTCGGTCAAAGCCCATTCCAACAAGCCAAAGGTAATCCAGGCAACCCTTATCCCCCTTGTCTCTCCCATTCCAAATTACTAATGGTTATGTATTGCTAATTTACACGATGTGTAGGCTATATTGACATGTTATCGCTATTATTCCCAGGACAATATTTCTGTTGGTGAAAGTCCCATGCCCATACCTGAGCCCCCAGGTGAGTTTGACACTGATAATGTGTTAAGGCTATAACACTTTACAGCCCGCTGTCAACCGGGCATTTACTAGAAATTACTTGTTGACCGAGCTAATAATAATGACCAAATAATTGCATAGTAATTAATTACACATCGGTTTTTTAAAGATTCATTGACACCAAGTCTAATGTACCAGGTAAATCTCTCTTGGTTTCATCTTTTTCTCTTTTATCTCTTTCCGTTTTGCTCTCAGCTCCTCTGCCAAAGGCGAGCCTGGCCAAGGAGGTGAAGGAAGAGAAAGTTGCCTCCCCTCCCCCCACACCTACCAAAGTAGCAGTGGAACCTGCACCTGCTCCCTTGGCCAAGAAGCCAGAGCCAGAGGCCTCCCTTAGTGAGCTCTCACTGAAGGACCACGAGCCCCACCTCGGCCCCCGCCCCCGCTCCCACAACAAGGTCCTTAACCCCCCAGGAGGGAAGTCTAGCGTGGTCTTCTACTGAACCAGCTCCTCCATCCCATCTATTCATGTATGCATCCCAAAAGGCACTCTATTCCCTATATAAGTAACACTTGTCCGAGCCAGAACGGATCTCTTGTTTCTGTTGCGTGAGGCTGCTTGATGTACAAGTACATCCCCTGGACAGGATGCTAGTTTATGGGCCCTGGTCAAAATTTGTGGACTGTATAGGAACAGGGTGCCATTTGGGGCACAACCTATGCCCACTATTATTCTCTGTTCTCTTAATTTTCCCTATTTACTCTGTCCTTCCCTCCCTGTTCATTTTATTTTCCGTGGCTATCAAGCTGGAAGAAAATTCTCAATCATTTTTACAGACTAAATTCCTGTCCAATCATTCAAAATTGTTACATTTCTGTTTCATTGCAAGGGTTCTATTTCTTGCTGTAAATGTTTTTTTTATTACATGGTTTTGAATGTTGTGTTGATTACAAAGGCAGGGTGAGTTCATTTAGTCACTTATACCAAAAACATTTATAATGAAATTGTAAATTCCATTTATTTGTGTCGGCATTGAGACCACTGTTGCCCATGCACACGGTTGTCATAGTAAGCCCTTAAGTGATCACAATCACTCTTTACTGTCACTTTGACAATAACACATATCCCTATATTATGTTCATTCTGTCCTCCATTTCATCCCACTCCTTTTCTCTCTCCTCTAATAATCAAACCTATCTTGAGTCTCTGTCTGGAGCCAGAAACAAACTCTTGTTCAGGGAGAAAAAAAGCAAAAAATCAACTAACTAGTGAGTGCAAAGCAAAGAGCCACAGGCAGTACCCATTATGTATTGCCCACCCCCAAAGTTCTTGTTGTTCGGAATAAATTCCATTATGATTTTATATATCGCCCATGCAAATGGCCGAATGTATTGTATGTTGTGGTTGTTTCCTGCTCTGTTACCATTGCTTGCTGTTATCAGAGGATGGTGTCCACTCGGAGGCCTCTATGTTTTAAATTAAAACGGCTGCTGTACACTAGTGAACTCTGGAGTAGTACATGACCGGGCAAAATACGGGTGGGGACTTGGAGACGTTAAGTCACCCCTAGCCAACCACACACCGCACCACGTTCCAGGCTGCCTACGTAGCAGTTGCACACCAAATCTTACTACACCTGGATAAGCCTTTTAATGTCAGTAACCAGTATGACTAGTTTCTCATCAACTTATACACCTTTTAATTAGCACTTTGGTTCAGCATATATTTGGAGGGTGTTAGCTTTTGGCCTAGCCCGGATAACAGATTCAACCGATTTTCATGTGAATAATTCAAAATTGCATAAAAACAATATTTGTATGTTCCCACGATGTTTCTATCAAATTGACTTGTTGTGGATAAAAGACTGTGCATGATGTCGTACTGCACATAAATATTTATTTTGCTATTAAATTCCCATGTACTGAATAAAAAATAAGTTAAATGGGACCTACTTTACTTGCATAAAAAGGTTGGATGGAAACCTGGTAAGTAACGGCATCAACCGACTAGATGGCGCGGTATTAAATTGATTTGTGTTGTGTGGCCGGTTTGCAGGCAGTCTGGAACGCAAAAGGTCTCCTGGTGCCATCTTAACCCCCTAGTGTTGGAGTGTTGGCAGGCAAAGTTCACAGCAGAGGAAAAGCAAAAAGAACCTGTGTATTGCAATAAAACTTATTTTCTGACTGATGTCTTGTCTATTTTGCTGTTTCCAGGGCTTAGGTATTGGCTGTATTGATTAATATTGATTGATATATTGATTAAATCATGGAATTGTGAATCATCACAATTTGCAATTTCAGCATAGTGTTGGTGCACAATAGCAAAGGTTTTGCAGTGAAAAACTAGTTATTGGATAAGTTCAGGTGGTCCCTTCCTGTTTTGGCCCATTTTTCTTTCTGGTGTTTAGTGAATACAACCCAGACTAATATGTTGGGAGGGTTTATCCTCTGTTAGCTTTTTGAAATAGGATCTCGACCGCACCCCTTTTATTGTAGGCGTTCTCAACACTCAATGCAAGAAATGTCATGATTTGAAATTCCATTCACTTATTCTTCCCAGTTGATATGTTCAATCAACCTTTAACAACTATAAAATTAAAGTGCTTTATCAATTTACACGTGATCATTTTTATTGCTGTGTTTATGGCTGCTATATGCTATTTTCCCCCTTTGGTGGTTGCTGAAGTCTAATTTACCCTTGTGTGTAGTGTCAGGGCATGCTTTAATATTCTAAACACAAACTAGGCATTTATCACTTATATAATCACATGCATTTTTGCACCACACTTAGTGATCCATTTTTGTGTGGCTCTGCTCATGGCCATTGACTTCTGTTGGAGTAAGACTATTCCCCTCACATGACGCTATTCCGGTCACCCTCGTGAATAGAGGTAGTCTAATACATCTGCCTGGCCTTAGGAACTTGGGCTGCTTTCTAGATCAATTGAGAGAGTTTACATCTTATTTCCTTTTACTGTCAGTACCATTGTACATGTTTGGCATTATGGCATGACAAGGTGTTGCATGATGGCACAAACAGACAGGTATCCAGGCTAGCCACAAGGAGGATAGTTCCAACGGGCCAACAGAGGGTGCTGCTTTCCTTAACTACACTGCTTTTATAAAACTTGGACTTAACAAATGTGGCTGCACAAGTGGAGGAGGAAGGTGAGGACCGTCCTCAGTGAATTTAATACAAATAGTGAAACATTAAGTTATACTTTCTTTAAATAAAACTATACTAAATATATTCACATGGCACCAAATTATTAAAACACACTTTTGCTATGGTTTACAATAGCACTGCAGGGTAGTTCCATGGTGTAGCTGGATGACAGCTAGCTTCTGTCTGCTGGGTACATTGACTTCAATACAAAACCTAGGAAGCTCTTGGTTCTCACCCTCTTCCAAAGAAGGTTGGAGGACATCCTCCAACCGATCAGAGCTCTTACAGTATGAACTGACATGTTGTGGACCCAATTGAAATATAATAGAATGAATCTAGTACTGAAAGCATAATCTACAGCTAGTTAGCACTGCAGTACATAACATGTGGTGAGTAGTTGACTCCGAGAAAGACAGGAGTTGAATGGTGTAATTTCTTCCAAATTAAGAAGAGGGAGAGCTAGCTATAGAAAAAATACTTTCACTTAGCTAGCTAGTTTAGCATACTCAAACACCTGGCTATAGCTATCCAATACTGGAAATCTGGAATTTTCCTAGTCGTGTGTGAGTTTTTACTCTGTTTAGTCACTCTAGACCCAAACTGTTAGATCGATATCCATCCTGCCCTACCTTTCTAAAGTTTTCGAAAGTTAACAGATCACCAACCATTTCGAATCCCACTGTACCTTCTCCGCTATGTAATCTGGTTTCCGAGCTGGTTATGGGTGCACCTCAGCCACGTTCAAGGTATTAAACAATATAACTGCCATCGATAAAAGCAGCCGTCTTCATCGACCTGGCCAAGGCTTTCGACTATGTCAATCACCACATTCTTTATTGGCAGACTCAACAGCCTTGGTTTCTCTAATGACTGCCTTGCCTGGTTCACCAACTACTTCTCCAATAGAGTTCAGTGAGTGTAATCGGAGGGCCTGTTATCTGGACCTCTGGCAGTCTATGGGGGTGCCACAGGGTTCAATTCTTGGGCCGACTCTCTTCTCTGTATATATCAATCATGTCGCTCTTGCTGCTGGTGATTCTCTGATCCACCTCTATGCAGACGACACCATTCTGTATACTTCTGGCCCTTCTTTGGACACTGTTAACTAACCTCAAGATGAGCTTCTAAGCCATACAAAACTCCTTCCGTGGCCTCCAACTGCTCTTAAATGCATTAAAACTAAATGCATGCTCTTCAACCGGTCGCTGCCCACGCCCGCCCGCCCAGCATCACTACTCTGGGCGGTTCGGAATTAGAATATGTGGACAACTACAAATACCTAGGTGTCTGGTTAGACTGTAAACTCTCCTTCCAGACTAACATTAAGCATCTCCAATCCAAAATTAATCTAGAATCAGCTTCCTATTTCGCAACACAGCCTTCTTCACTCATGCTGCTAAACATACCCTTGTAAAACTGACTATCCTACTGATCCTTGACTTCGGCAATGTAATTTACAAAATAGCCCCCAACACTCTACTCAGACTGCATCCAATTTTCTATCACAGTGCCATCCATTTTGTCACCAAAGCCTCATATACTAACCACAACTGGGACCTGTATGCTCTCGTTGGCTGGCCCTCACTTCATATTCGTCACCAAAGCCACTGGCTCCAGGGCATCTATAAGTTATTGCTAGGTAAGGCCCCGCCTTATCTCAGCTCACTCAGTCACCATTGCAACACACACCCGTAGCACGCACTCCAGCAGGTACAGTTGAAGTCGGACGTTTACATACACTTAGGTTGGAGTCATTAAAACTCGTTTTCCAACCACCACAAATTTCTTGTTCACAAGCTATAGTTTCTACTTTGTGACAGAAGTAATGTTTTCAACTGTTTACAGACAGATTATTTCACTATCACAATTCCAGTGGGTCAGAAGTTTACATACATTAAGTTGACTGTTCCTTTAAACAGCTTGGAAAATTCCAGAAAATGATGTCATGGCTTTAGAAGCTCCTGATAGGCTAATTGTCATCATTTGAGTCAATTGGAGGTGTACCTGTGGCTGTATTTCAAGGCATACCTTCAAACTCAGTGCCTCTTTGCTTGACATCATGGAAAAATCAAAAGAAATCAGCCAAGACCTCAGAAATAAAAATTGTAGACCTCCACAAGTCTGGTTCATTCTCGGGAGCAATTTCCAAACGCCTGAAGGTACCACGATCTGTACAAACAATAGCACGCAAGTATAAACACCATGGGACCACGCAGCCGTCATACCGCCCAGGAAAGAGACGTGTTCTGTCTCCTAGAGATGAACGTACTTTGGTGTGAAAAGTGCAAATCAATCCCAGAACAACAGCAAAGGACCTTGTGAAAATTCTGGAGGAAACCAGTACAAAATTATCTATATCCACAGTAAAATGAGCCCTATATCGACAAAACCTGAAAGGCCGCTCAGCAAGGAAGAAGCCACTGCTCCAAAACCGCCATAAAAAAGCCAGACTACGGTTTGCAACTGCACATGGGGACAAAGATTGTACTTTTTGGTGAAATGTCCTCTGGTCTGATGAAACAAAAATAGAACTGTTTGGCCATAATGACCATTGTTTTGTTTGGAGGAGAAAGGGGGAGGCTTGCAAGCCAAAGAACACCATACCAACCGAGATGCACGGGGTGGCAGCATCATGTTGTGGGGGTGCTTTGCTGCAGGAGGGACTGGTGCACTTCACAAAATAGATGGCATCATGAGAAAGAAAATGATGTGGATATCTTCAAGCAACATCTCAATACATCAGTCAGAAAGTTAAAGCTTGGTCGCAAATGGGTCTTCCAAATGGACAACGATCCCAAGCATACTTCCAAAGTTGTGGCAACATGGCTTAAGGACAACAAAGTCAAGGTATTACAGTGGCCATCACAAAGTACTGACCTCAATCCTATAGAAAATGTGTGGGCAGAACTGAAAAAGCGTGTGCGAGCAAGGTCTACAAACTCGACTCCGTTACTCCAGCAATGTCAGGAGGAATATTCCAAAATTCACCCAACTTATTGTGGGAAGCTTGTGGAAGGCTACCCATAACATTTGACCCAAGTTAAACAATTTAAAGGCAATGCTACCAAATACAAATTGAGTGTATGTAAAATTCTGACCCACTGGGAATGTGATGAAATAAATAAAAGATGAAATAAATCATTCTCTCTACTATTATTCTGACACTTCACATTCTTAAAATAAAGTGGTGATGCTGACTGTCCTAAGACAGGAACTGTGGAAAAACTGAGTTTAAATGTATTTGGCTAAGGTGTATGTAAACTTCCGACTTCAACTGTATATTTCACTGGTCATCCCCAAAGCCATTTTCTCCTTTGGCCGCCTTTCCTTCCAGTTCCTTGCTACCAATGACTGGAACGAATTTCAAAAATCTCTAAAGTAGGAGACTTAAATCTCCCTCACTAACTTTAAGCATCAACTGTCAGAGCAGCTTACCGATCACTGCACCTGTACACAGCCCATCTGAAAAAGCCCACCCAACTACCTCATCCCCATATTGTTATTTACTTTTGCTCTTTGCACCCCAGTATCTCTACTTGCACATCTATCACTCCAGTGTTAATGCTAAATTGTAATTATTTCGCCACTATGGCCTATTTATTGCCTTACCTCACTAATCTTACTACATTTGCATACCCTGTGTATAGATTTTTCTATTCTGTTATTGACTGTACGTTTGTGTAACTGTTGTTTTTGTCGCACTGCTTTGCTTTATCTTGGCCAGGTCGCAGTTGTAAATGGGAATTTGTTCTCAACTGGCCTACCTGGTTAAATAAAGGTGAATTTTTATTTTGTTTATTTAGAACCTAATAGTTGGCGCTGTGAGCAGGGTTCACCACGAGTTAGTCAAACTAGAGAGTCCGAATCAGTGTCACTAGCCGGCACCAAAAACAAGGTAGGCACAGTTCCTGCACCTATTGCCACTCATTCCGACATCTTGGGGAGATGAGAATTGTAGGCTGAACAATTAATAGGTTAGATTAGGGGTTGGAGTGTCTGTAGTATTGGCGCATCCATGTACTAGTAATATAGGTTATAGAGAAGTCCATGTAGAGGGACAAAGGTAGGAAGTTCGGTGGAAAATAGGAGATATCTGAGAATATCTGCTTAAAGATTAAACATTGTCAGTGAGTGGAAATGTGTATGGTGATAAAAGGTTGCCAATAAATTCTGGAGGAGAGCCACATTCATGGTTAGAAAAGCAAGGAGATATTCGAAAATTGTTTGAATATGATTTGTGTGTTAGCAGTAGCAATAAAGGAGAGGTTGGTTTATGCCCTGTTGTGGCGGGGAGCCGTGACAGATTATGTGGAAATAGGAAGACAACAGTGAATAATTTTGGTAATGTGTGTTGTCAACTACAGTGATATTTGAGGTTTAACACTGGAATAAGACATTAGGTCACCCGTATTCTCCAATAATATATTTTGGCACACACTTTAATTTAGGCTCTAATACAAGGTATCAGGTCCTGTGACCAAATTATTAGGCACCTACACCATAACTACTCTCAGGGAAGTGGGTATCACTACCTGAAAAATTGTTAAAATTGGCATGTATTAGAGACGTGGGTGACGAGATCTAAACACCCATGACACCGTCCGGGGAGGCATTGGAAAAATAACTATTGAAATGACAACCAACTGCTATGATTACCCTTTTTAAAATGGGACTAGAAGTTGGAAAATGTAATAAAGCCGTGGATGCGCTAAACCAAGCGCACAAGCAATATAACAATTCGGCTCGAATATGGATCTTTTTTTTGCAAACTGGATCAAATTGGTTCCTGCTGACGGAAAATTCCAATCAAATAAAGAACCTGGATGTTGTATGGCTCAATGACATCAATGCGAAATCGCAAGCTCAATATACAAGTGTTTTGATGTCAGTGTTTATCAACAAAAGAGTATAACCGATAAAGCTCAAATGAAAGGCAGGGTCATCTTGTCCAGGCAACTGACAAGTATGAGGCAACTAATAAAACATTTGAAATAGCAGATGGACAGGCTCATGAATTAGATGAAAAGAACCAAGACCTCACGAGTGCTCTGGAAAATAATCTAAATAAAGTCCAACAATTTACTGCTGTCCTCCAGCAGTATCAGAACACTTTTTTTTGGGGGTACATAATCTTGCCACTTCCCCACTGTTCACCCCGGGATATAAAGTATCCCAGGCTAAACAGGTCATGTCTCCGCTATGTCCTTCTCATATATCACCAGTCCAGACAGTAGTCCCAGACTGGATCAAGGAAACCATAGATAGGTGTTCCCGGTTTGATTTATTATCCCTGGCAGAGACTTCCAGAGGGATGGAACCCCATTCTGCCAGATGGCCAATCAATAACAAGATTCCAAATTCAACACCACCACCAGCTGCTGAGTATTGGTGAAATGCGTAGCATAATGAAGGAATCGCCTGACCGGGTCAGGAGTTTATCCGTTTCTTGAGGAAACAGGGCAGAATTTTTGGATTCCACGTCGGTGACTTATAATGTTGTCGGTTCCCTATTGTCGAGAGCAATGTTGGCACAATTAGTAGGAAACTATCGTGCTCCCACCTGGTCATCCTCTCATGAGGCATGTGACCCAGCTACTTCTCAGGAACAAATAGAAATATTTGTGACAGGTATTGGAAATAGCACTCCACAGAGGCGGAGATAGTTCAAGCCGCATTGAGAGTGGAATCTAATTCTGTTCACTTTGCAGTGCATGTAGTCGCTGCGCAACATACCCCAAGTACCGGCAATGGATTCAAGAGTAAGAAAAATAAAATCAATTGGAGAGGTAAATATGACAAATACATTCGCCAGCAAAAACCCACCGAACCTTGTCACCAATGCGGTGCATTTGGCCATTGGGTGAGAGACTGCACGGGGGTGCCTGAGCCCCTCTGTATTGTATCATTCCAGGGTAAGTGCGGGTGTGCAGGCATTTTCTTCACTGACTAGTGAGCAACAGCAAGCACTCATGAAAGCGGCTGAAGTTGGTAGTAACGCATAGGCGGATTTTGCCTCTGTGCGGTTGTCAAATTGGCAAAATGTATGATAGGGAAAGGTGTTACATTCAGCAAGGTAAAGGGCAGAATTGAAAGCGATGCAGCTACTACCCATACCTGGATATTGTTACATGGCGACGGGTGATGAACCAATTTTGGGTTTGGAAGAATCTATGCGAAATACCAGGGGAATGGATTCTATAAGGTAACAAGGAGAATTGGCATGGCGAAACACTCTTCGCAAGTTCAGAAAACTGTATTTGTCTGATTCTGAAATAGATTTATAAAATTGATGAAAGGGAGGAGGGGTCACCAGAAATGAGAGTGGGGTTAATATTGTGAGTATTTGTTAGTAGAGTTTTTAAGAAGAAATTCTGTTGAGTGACACCATTGGGGCTACCGAACTTAAAATGACCTTTAAAATTTTGGTTCATGAACATGAAGGGCATTGTAGTGCAGTGGTTACGGAAAATCATGGGGAAAAGAGAGACCTGTCATATACGGAAGTAAATCTTTAGACTCGGTGGCGAGATAAATGTGGCCGTGTCTAAGGGTAGTACATGCTATATAAAGGGTACATAAACGTTGGGGTGGATTAAAACAAACAATTAAGGATTGGAGGGAGGACAGTGGACTTATCATTATCATGTTTTGTTTGTAATTCAAACTTTTGTGTTGCTGATTTAAGATGTAGCATAGTGAATACTAACGAAATGTACGCTTTCCCTTCCAGGAGAGGATGGGGTGACCTTGTCTCTCTCTTTGAAATGTTTCATTGGGAGAGCAGTTAGTGAAATTCTACAGTTTTACAAAGTATAAAGGTATCTGGATCCGGCTGTAAAGGGAGCTCCCAGATAAGTAAGGCCTGGCTTGTGTGTTTTTGCCCTACGTTTCACTACACATACCAGGACACACACAACCCAACGGTTATGAATATTTGTTAGTGGTGTTAACACCGTGTTTGATTTATTGTGTGGGGTCTTTCTAATTTTGTTGTGAACTGGGTACGTACGCAGAATGAGGGAAATGTTTAAAATGTTTATTTAATGGTTTCTGAAGTACAGGGAAGGAAAAGGGAAAGAACATTTAATGGTATTGAATGACCTTTGTCCTGACTTTCTGGTGAGGACTGATCAACCTCACTAGAAATGATAGAGACATTAGGTGAGATGTAAGTATAATATGAATTATGGACACCTGTCTCTAGTCTATTTTAACATTACCTTATGGGATACAATTATTTCCTGATGGCGTTATCAAGAGTTGTAATTCTAATTTGATTTGTTATTCTTAGTTTATTTTTGATTTAACAGGCAGTGTTTTTTTTCACGCATGAATCACGATATGAGTAGTGTTCAAAGGGGAAATGACAAGTTTCCTGGGGCCCTGGCCCTTTGGTAAATATGCAAATAGCTTTTGTTCACGTCTGCCTATAAAAGGAAAAGATATGTTGATAATGGTTGACAGTTACTCCAAATGGATTGAGATTTTCCGCACCTCCAGTGATGTGTGTTATTATGTGTATTGCTGCTGTTGTTTTGGTTCTTGTTTTTGTCTTTGTTTTTCGATTCAAATCTCGCCAGATTGGGTCTGCTGTAATGTCGGGATTTCTCCCTTAAGGTTTAGCGCTCGAACTCCCTGACCCAGTACCTCTGCGGTGAGGTCGCCAGTATAAGCCAATTTGGAAAATGGTTTGAACAGTGTGCTGGTATGCTCTTTGACATTTGTCTGAGGAATTTTGTATTAAGAAAATTAGGAAGGTAATAATTTGTCAGACAGTAAATAGTTGTTTTGGATATTATTAATCAGAAATACCTTAAACTTTTGTTTTAGTCTGTCCTCTCTCAAATCAAATCAAATTGTATTGGTCACGTGCGACAAATACAACAGGTGTAGACCTTCCAGTGAAATGCTTAATTACAGTCTCTCGAAGTTATGGCAATAGTGACTACAGGAATAAATCGACAAGAACAATGTGAGCTTCACCCCCCTAACCGGCTGAAAAAAATGGCATTCACTAGTCAAAGCTTTCAACTGCCTTTTCCTCTCATGCCTTTTCTCTCAGAAGTGCGACATGAGTCCTCGTAGAGTGAGCATGAAGAAAGATCCCGTCCAAACTTCTTTCATGCTACTGGTGTACTGGTAGGAAAATGGGCAAGACATAATGGACTGTAAAGGACAGTGGTGGCTCAGGTGAGAGACATTATCAAGGGCCATCCACTTTGAATATGTGCCATTGGGAAGATGAACTATAACGCTATCTCAAGAAGAAAAAGAAGATATGCCAGAAGAAGCGTGCTGGGAAGGAGGGGGTGGTCAGCTGTGCCCGTAAAGAGATTTAGGGTTACCATGAACTGTTTATATGGGGTATCAGGTTGATTTTGGAGGTCTACACACTGGGAAGTTCATGGTAATTTAGGTTAAAAATGCATTGAGATTACCGATCTGTCATTGACATGCCACTCGCGACAGTAAAACAGGAACAAACGGGGGCCTTAATGAGAAGTTCATATCTGCGATATAAGTAGTACACACTTTTATATATTTTCCCTGTTTGCAAATGTACATTCTAACAGTGTCGGTGTGTGCTAAGTTGGGGGTCTTGAATTTGAGTAATAGAATCAACGTAAAGCACTAAGGACTGTCATTCTAAATTTTGGGTTGGATAATTTATCAAATGTTTTAATTATGATTAGGAAAGGAGAGCGAGAGGGCGCTGCATAAAGTGAGGGGAGGATGCACTGCTCAAATTTATTGAGTCTAGGGAGGGTTTCCTCCCAGGAAACCTTATATTTTAGTGTCCTCTGAGAGGGAGGTTATTAGAGAACCAATAGATAGTAGCTTGGGCTAATCATGAGGGGGACATTGATAGTAGGGCTTCTTGTTTTACCATGTCAGCAGAATCCTAATGTTAAAGCACATCAATACATCTGGCTTGCTGGATGATACAGTACAATTAAATACAAGGCTCAAGGTACAAGGTACAAGGCTCATAGTCAATCTTGCTTTGACACCTGAGGATGAAGGAGACTGGCATGGAGACTAGCATCCCATTGGCATAGAACGGATGGACGGTTCTTGCCCGAGTCTCATTCGCATCAAGGGTGGTGTGAAATGATTAAACATGTATTTTCTCTCCCTGTTCAAGTCTAAATGTTTTCTAGGTGTCGTGGAACATGAGAATGATCATTGTTCCAGACGAGGGATTGTTGGAAATTGTTTTAGTATGTTTTTAAGTGGATTAGCAATAGTGACTAATGTGTTATGGGTTAGATGGAATGATTTATGTTAGATGGAATGATTTTTTGTGGTCGGAGGCAAGGTACATACATACGGGGCCTGTGTTTGAGACAGAATGTTTGCATAAGGGTGTTAGTTGCAGTGTATTCTGTGAAGTCCCAAAAACCATTAACTTGACATAGAATTGGGAAAGCGGAATGGAATGTGACTGGAGCGGAGATCTGTGTGGCTCATGAATTAAGGAAGGGGGTATTAGAGTCTCTGTGTATAGCGATACCACTCCTCTGTGTATAATGATATCAGGGGATAGCTCGTAGGAGAGGAAGGACAGCTAACTGTGCACAATATAGAGACTCTGTACACTATATGTGCTTAATATAAACTGAAATTACGCGAACTATTCGATTTTTAGCAACCAGGAAATGGCAGTGATTTCTGCATAGTGCTGAAATTGCTCACTGGCTCATCGGTCTTTCTATAAACTAGCCAGTGAGCATTTCTTGCAGTGGACATCTGTTTGGAGCTGTTAAAGTCATTAATAGCATTTTTTTCTTCATGTGAATACATTAGGGTATAAAGGGGTAACATAAATACATTCAATATAATGCATTAGTTGAATCAAAACCTTTCTATTTCTTGGAGTCTATACATATATTGGCAAAAATCAAGAGATTTCTTTCCTTACATTTATGATACTGCTGTTTGTCATTATATATTAAGCATTTTACAATTGAATTGCTCATTGAACTTCATCCTGTAATATTCCTGGATATTGATGTCTGACTTTTGTATGGAGATCTCGGAAGTGCACTGTAACATTTCGTATCTCCCTATGTTATGGTGTGAACAGTTTTCATGGGCACACATATCCAAAATAATGTATGGATTGCAAAATAGCATGTTTCTAACAGAAAGAGTAACTTTGTCACGATTAATCACAAAAATCGATTCTGTCATTAAAGGGGTTCTTCAGTAATTAGGCATAATAATAATAATAATAATAGCATTTGATGCCTAGCTGTTTAGTTACATGGGGAAATGTATTGTGCAACATCAGCTGATTCAGGAAAGGATTTTCTGAATGATAGTCAAGTGATAGAGTGGATGTGATACTGCACGCAATTGAACAACGGCCAAAGTGCGGGAATTAATGTTGATCTGGACAAAACATTTGTGTCTGTTACTGTAGTCAAGATAATTAGCCTATGTCATGGACAACATTATGTCAAGATTCCTGAGGTAAGATTAAAGTCCGTTTTAAGTTTTGATACTGAATATAAATAGAAAAAACTAAATGTCTTGATTTAGTTTTTGCACATAAAACTGATTTTCACTTATTCATTATTTTTTTTATTTGACCTTTATTTAACCAGGCAAGTCAGTTAAGAACAAATTCTTATTTATTTTTATTTTTTTGGGGTGGGGTTAAATGTGGAATGCCGGTCATTGGTTAAGTGCACAGCCAACACTTCCTGTGCTTTCAAAGTAGGAGTTCACCCTTCTAACTTGTTAATGAACTGCTGTTACTGTAAATAGTTAGCTGACTGATATATCCTAGCTACTTAACTAGCCATTGGTAATCTTATTCAATGATGCCATACAGCCAAAACAACTATCTATTGCTAGACTAGAGATATTCCACTAGCTACAATTAGTCAACAGTTACACATCCTAACTAGCTGGAATGAAGCAAGGGTGTGAATGGTAGACATGTAAATACAGTGCATTCAGAAGGTATTCAGACCCCTTGACTTTTTCCAAAGTTGTGTTACATTACAGCCTTTTTCTAAAATGGATTAAGTTCACTTTTTTTCCTCAATCTACAAACAATACCACATGTCAAAGCAAAGACAGGTTTTTAGAAGTTTTTGCTAATATATATATTTTTTTAAACAGACCTTTTGCTATGAGACTCTAAATTGAGCTCAGCTGCGTCCTGTTTCCATTGATCGTCTTTGAGATGTTTCAAACAACTTGACTGGAGTCCACCTGTGGTAAATTCAATTGATTGGACATGATTTGAAAAGACACACACCTGTCTATATAAGGTCCCACAGTTAACAGTGCATGTCAGAGCAAAAACTAAGCCATGAGGTTGAAGGAACTGTCCGTAGAGCTCCGAGACAGGATTGTGTCGAGGCACAGATCTGGGGAAGGGTACCAAAATGTCTGCCCCATTGAAGCTCCCAAAGAACACCGTGGCCTCCATCATTCTTGGTGGATTTCTGTAAAATGGTATAGAATCAGCTTGATCCCCTCTGTCGAATATGCTTGAACCTTCTTTTTAAAATATTTTTAGTGGTATTGTTAACAAACATGCCCCCATAAAGAAAATGAGAATTTAAAAAAGGTTCAGTCCCTGGTTCGACCGCGATCTCGCAGAGTTACTCCACCTCAAAACTAGCATTTGGCCAAATGCTCGGCACACAAATTCTCAGGCTAACGGGCTCTCGCTCAGGCAAATGAGAAATAAGTGCACTCAGGCTATCCGGAAGGCCAAAGGTACTTTAAGGAGCAGTTCTCTCTCTGTGGGTCTAACCCCAAAAAGCTCTGAAAAACGGTCAAAGACCTGGAGAATAAACCCTCCCCCTCACAGCTGCCAATGTCCCTTAAAGTTGATGACATGGTTGTTACTGACAAGAAGGGCATGGCTGAGCTCCTTAATCACCACTTCATTAAGTCGGGATTCCTATCAGTTAGCCATGCCTCTTTGCCCGTCCAACATTTCCTCATCTCCCACCCCTTCTAATGCAACTATCCCTGATGCTTCTTCCTCTTTTTCCCCTGCCCCGCTACAAAGTTTTTCCCTGCAGGCAGTCACTGAGTCCGAGGTGCTAGAGGAGCTCCTGAAACTTGACCCCAAAAAACATCTGGGTCAGATGGTTTAGATCCTTTATTCTTTAAGGTTGCTGCCACTATCATTGCCAAGCCTATCTCAAACCTTTTGAACCTGTCTCTTCTTTCTGGGGAGGTTCCCATTGCTTGGAGGGCAGCCACAGTTTGTCCTGTATTTAAAGGGGGAGATCAAGCTGATCCTAACTGTTATAGGCCTATTTCTATTTTGCCCTATTTATCAAAAGTGTTGGGAAAACTTGTCTATAATCAACTGACTGCCTTTCTTGATGTCTATAGTATTCTCTCTGGTATGCAATCTGGTTTTCGCTCAGGTTGTGGATGTGTCACTGCAACCTTAAAGGTCCTCAATGATGTCACCATTGCCCTTGATTCTAAGCAATGTTGTGCTGCTATTTCTTTTGACTTGGCCAAAGCTTTTGATATGGTAGACCATTCTATTCTTGTGGGCTGGCTAAGGAATATTGGTGTCTCTGAGGGGTCTTTGGCCTGGTTTGCTAAAAACCTCTCTCAAAGAGTGCAGTGTATAAAGTCAGAAAATCTGCTGTCTCAGCCACTGCCTGTCACCAAGGGAGTACACCAAGGCTCAATCCTAGGCCCCGCGCTCTTCTCAATTTACATCAACAACATAGCTCAGGCAGTAGGAAGCTCTCTCATCCATTTAGATGCAGATGATAGTCTTATACTCAGCTGGCCTCTCCCCGGATTTTGTGTTAAATGCTCTACAACAAAGCTTTCTTGGTGTACAACAAACTTTCTCTACCCTTAACCTTGTTCTGAACACCTCCAAAACAAAGGTCATGTGGTTTGGTAAGAAGAATGCCCCTCTCCCCACAGGTGTGATTACTACCTCTGAGGGTTTAAAGCTTGAGGTAGTCACCTCATACAAGTACTTGGGAGTATGGCTAGACAGTACACTGTCCTTCTCTCAGCACATATCAAAGCTGCAGGCTAAAGTTAAATCTAAACTTGGTTTCCTCTATGGTAATCGCTCCTCTTTCACCCCCAGCTGCCAAACTAACCCTGATTCAGATGACAATCCTACCCATGCTAGATTACGGAGAGATAATTTATAGATCGGCAGGTTAGGGTGCTCTCGAGTTCTAGATGTTCTTTACCATTTACCATTCGGCCATCAGATTTGCCACCAATGCTCCTTATAGGACTTTAGTGCTAGGTGTCGACAACTTCCGGTGAAATTGGAGGGCACGCAAATCAAATAAATAATCATTAAAATTATGGATATTAAACATTTAGGTACATACAAGTGTCTTATATCGGTTAAAAGCTTAAATTATTGTTAATCTAACTGCACTGTCCGATATCCAATAGGCTTTACAGCGAAAGCATGCCAAGCGATTGTTTGAGGACGGCGCCCCACATCAACATATTTATCCACCGGCACAGGCTTCATAAAATCACAACTGGCGATTAAATATTAACTTACTTTTTGAATATCGTCCTCTGATTTGTCATCCAAAGGGTCCCAGCTATAACATGTAGTGTTGTTTTGTTAGATAAAATCCTTCTTTATATCTCAAAAAGTCAATTTAGTTGGCGCCATCGATTTGCGTAATCCACTCGTTGCAGAGAAAGGAATCTGAAAAACTGCACCTAAACTTTGTTTCAACAAGTCAAAATACATTTCTATATATTCCTCAGATACCCTAAAATGTAATTAAACTATAATATTTCATATGGAAAGAAGTATGTTCAATTGGAAAGCAAAATTAGCAGGTGCGCTTCTTCGTGCAAACAAACACGGATTTCCAAACTGGTGTCGTCGTACTAAAACTCATATTTCTTCTTCGTTATTCAAGTTACAAGCCTGAAACCTTGAACAAAGACTGTTGACATCTAGTGGAAGCCATAGGAACTGCAATATGGGAGCTGGAATTGCATATGCCCCTATGCTTGCCATTGTAAAAGCATGGGCTCACCAAAAAAAATTCAGGTTGGTTGTTCTTTGGATTTTCTCCTACCATATCAATTGTGTTATAGTCTCATACATTATTTTAACATTTCTACAAACTTCAACGTGTTTTCTATCCAATGGTACCAGTTATATGCATATCCTGGCTTCTGGGCCTGAGTAACAGGTAGTTTACTTTGGGCACGTCAGTCAAAAGGAAATTGAGAAAAAAGGACCCTAGCCTGAAGAAAAAATTATGGACACATCACTGCACTCTATACTCCTCTGTAAGCTGGTCATCTCTGTAAACGTGTCGCAAGACCCACTGGTTGATGCTTATTTATAAAACCCTCTTAGGCCTCATTCCTCCCTGAGATATCTACTGCAGCCCTCATCCTCCACATACAACACCCTTTAACCCTAACCCGCTCGTCTTATCAGTTCACTGCATCTAGCAACTGGAACGAGCTGCAACAAACACTCAAACTGGAGAGTTTTATCTCAATCTCTTCATTCAAAGACTCAATCATTGACACTTACTGACAGTTGTGACTGCTTTGCGTGATCTATTGTTGTCTCTACCTTCTTGCCCTTTGTGCTGTTGTCTGTGCCCAATAATGTTTGTACCATGTTTTGTTCTGCTACCATGTTGTGTTGCTACCATGCTGTATTGTCATGTGTTGCTGCATTGCTATGTTGTTGTCTTAGTCTCACTTTATGTAGTGTGGTGTTGTCTCCCTTGTCTTGATGTGTGTTTTGTCCTATATTTATGTTATTTTTTATTTTATTTAGTATTTTTAATCCCAGCCCCCGTCCCAGCAGGCGGTCTTTTGCCTTTTGGTAGGCTGTCATTGTAAATAAGATAAAATAAGTGTTCTTAACTGACTTGCCTTGTTAAAGGTTAAATAAATAAAAAAATACATTCTTAAATGGAAGAAGTTTGGAACAACCAAGACTCTTCCTATAGCTGGCCGCCCAGCAACCGGGGGAGAAGGGCCTTGGTCAGGGAGGTGACCAAGAACCCGATGGTCACTCTGATAGAGCTCCAGAGTTCCTCTGTAGAGATGGGAGAACCTTCCAGAAGGACAACCATCTCTGCAGCACTCTACCAATCAGCCCTTTATGGTAGAGTGACCAGACGGAAGCCACTCCTCAGTAAAAGGCACACGATAGCCCCTAAAGGACTGGTCATGAGAAAAAAGATGATCTCATCTGATGAAACCAAAATTGAACTCTTTGGCCTGAATGCCAAGCGTCATGACTGGAGGAAACCTGGCACCATCCCTACGGTGAAGCATGTTGGTGGCAGCACCATGCTGTGGGGATGTTTTTCAGCAGCAGGGACTGGGAGACTAGTCAGGATCGAGGGAAAGATGAACGGAGCAAAGTACAGAGAGATCCTTGATGCAAATCTGCTCCAGTGCGCTCAGAACCTCTGACTGGGGCGAAGGTTCACCTTCCAACAGGACAACGACCCTAAGCACACAGCCAAGACAACGCAGGAGTGGCTTCGGGACAAGTCTCTGGCTAGGCCACTCAAGGACATTCAGAGCCAGGACTTGAACCCGATTGAACATCGCTGGAGAGACCTGAAAATAGCTGTGCAGTAATGCTCCCATCCAACCTGACAGAGCTTGAGAGGATCTGCAGAGAAGAATGGGAAAAACTCCCCAAATACAGGTGTGTCAAGCCTGTTGCATCATACCCAAGAAGACTCAAGGCTGTAATTGCTGCCAAAGGTGTTTCAACAAAGTACTGAGTAAAGGGTCTGAATACTTATGTAAATGTGATATTTCTGTTTTATATATATATATATATATATATATATATATATATATATATACTTTTGCAAAAATGTCTAAAAACCTGTTTTTACTTTGTCATCATGGGGTATTGTGTGTATTGAGGGGGACTATTTAATCCATTTTAGAATAAGACTGTAATGTAACAACATGGAACAAGTCAAGGGGTCTGAAAACTTTCCAAATGCACTGTATATCCTTTCACTGTTTACAGCAGGTATTTAGCTACCTAGAACTGTCTGATCAGCATGCTAGGGTGTTGTGGGTGTGTCCAGCTTACACCTGTGCAAATCCATCTGTGTGTATAGCAATGGAATGAAATCTCCCACCACTATCTGAAGTCATGCTGTAGTTCTACCACACACCCAGAGGGTAGTGAGGTTCTGTCCAGAAGCAACCCCTTCAGGTTTAACAATGTGTGTGTAAGAGCCGTTTGAAAAAAATGCCTGGAATTTCAGCCTGTTCAGGTGGGATGGAACTTTTGGCCCACATCTTGATGTCACAATGTGATCTGATTATAATAGACCAATTACTGTTAATCTGGGAAGGGGTCGGGCTCTAGACCATCCTATCAGCCAATCAGAGCTGTGCATGTAAATATCTAAACATTTGTTTGATAACGCCCATATGATCAGACTGAGCATTTCAAGGGCCAAATGAGGCTCAGGGAAATAAATTATACAAAATAATACAAAAGGTGTTTCACAGGTGTTTCACCTTACAGTGAAATACTTACTTACAAGCCCTTAACCAACAAAGCAGTTTTAAGAAAATACCTACAAAATGTATGAGATAAAATAACAAATAATTAAAGAGCAGCAGTAAAATAATAATAGTGGGGCAATATACAGGGGGTATCAGTACAGAGTCAATGTGCGGGGGCACCGTTGTCGAGGTAATTGAGGTAATATGTACATGTAAACTAGGCAAAAAAAGAAATGTCCCTTTTTCAGGACCCTGTCTTTTAAAGATAATTCGTAAAAATTGAAATAACTTCACATATCTTCATTGTAAAGGGTTTAAACACTGTCCCATGCTTGTTCAATGAACCATAAAAAAATTAATGAATATGGATCTGTGGAACGGTCATTAAGACACAAACAGCTTACAGACGGTAGGCAATTAAGGTCACAGTTATAAAAAGTTAGGACACTGAAGAGGCCTTTCTACTGACCCTGACAAACACCAAAAGAAAGATACCCAGGGTCCCTGCTCATCTGCGTGAACATGCCTTAGGTATGCTGCAAGGAGGCATGAGGACTGCAGATGTGGCCAGGGCAATAAATTGCAATGTCCGTACTGTGAGACGCCTAAGACAGCGCTACAGGGAGACAGGACGGACAGCTGACAGTCCTTGCAGTAGCAGACCACGTGTAACAACACCTGCACAGGATCGGTACATCCGAACATCACACCTGCGGGACAGGTATAGGATGGCAACAACAACTGCCCGAGTTACACCAGGAACGCACAATCCCTCCATCAGTGCTCAGACTGTCTGACAATAGGCTGAAAGAGGCTGGACTGAGGGCTTGTAGGCCTGTTGTAAGGCAGGTCCTCACCAAACATCACTGGCAACAACGTTGCCTATGGGCACAAACCCATTGTCGCAAGACCAGACAGGACTGGCAAAAACTTCTCTTCACTGACGAGTCGCGGTTTTGTCTCACCAGGGGTGATGGTCGGATTCGCATTTATCGTCGAAGGAATGAGCGTTACACCGAGGCCTGCACTCTGGATCGGGATCGAGCTGGAGGGTCTGTCATGGTTTTGTGCGGTGTGCCACAGCATCATGGGACTGAGCTTGATGTCATTGCAGGCAACCTCAACGCTGTGCGTTACAGGGAAGACATCCTCCTCCCTCATGTGGTACCCTTCATGCAGGCTCATCCTGACATGACCCTCCAGCATTGTGCATGATTTCCTGCAAGACAGGAATGTCAGTGTTCTGCCATGGCCAGCGAAGAGCCCGGATCTCAATCCCATTGTGCACGTCTGGGACCTGTTGGATCGGAGGGTGAGGGCTAGGGCCATTGCCCCCAGAAATTTCCAGGAACTTGCGGGTGCATTGGTGGAAGAGTGGGGTAACATCTCACAGCAAGAACTGGAACATCTGGTGCAGTCCATGAGGAGGAGATGCACTGCAGTACTTAATGCAGCTGGTGGTCACACCAGATACTGACTGTTACTTTTGATTTTGACCCCCGGTTTGTTCAGGGACACATTATTCCATTTCTGTTAGTCACACGTCTGTCTCAATTTATGTCACAGTTGTTGCATCTTGTTATGTTCATACAAATATTTACACATGTTAAGTTTGCTGAAAATAAAAGCAGTTGACAGTGAGAGGATGTTTCTTTTTTTGCTGAGTTTAGGTAGAGTTATTAAAGTGACGATGCATAGATAACAGAGTAGCAGCAACATAGAAGTGTGTGGGGGGGCATCGCAAATAGTCTGGGTAGCCATTTGATTGGATGTTCAGGAGTCTTATTGCTTGAGGGTAGAACCTATTTAGAAGCCTTTTGGACCTAGACTTAGTGCTCCGGTACCGCTTGCCGTGTGGTAGCAGAGAGAACAGTCTATGACTAGGGTGGTTGGAGTCTTTGACCATTTTTAGGGCCTTCCTCTGATACTGCCTGGTATAGAGATCCTGGATGGCAGGAAGCTTGGCCCTGGTGATGTACTGTACACTACTTTCTGTAGTGCCTTGCGGTCGGAGTCCGAGCAGTTGCCATAAAAGGGCAGTGATGCAAACCATCAGGATGCTCTCGATGATGCAGCTGTAAAACCTTTTGAGGATAGCCTTTTCAGTCTACTGAAGGGGAATAGGTTTTGTCGTGCCCTCTTCACGGCTGTTTTGGTGTGCTTGGACACCATGTTAAGTTTGTTGGTAATATGGACGCCAAGGAACTTGAAGCCCTCAACCTGTTCCACTACAGCCCCATCGATGAGAATGGGGGCATGCTCGGTCCTCCTTTTCCTGTAGTCCACAATCATCTCCTTTGTCTTGATCACGTTGTGCGAGAGGTTGTTGTCCTTGCACCACACAGGCAGGTCTCTGACCTTCTCCCTATAGGCTGTCTCATCATTGTTGGTGATCAGGCCTACAACTGTTCTGTCATCGGCAAACTTAATGATGGTGTTGGAGTCGTTGAGATTGAGATTTTCCCCTTGTTTCGCTCATTCCTCACCTCCTTCTCAAAGCAAATTGGGGAGAGCAGTGAAGATTCCTCTCCTCAGGCTACAATGCACTTCCAAGGAGAGGCAAGACAAGGAGTGTAGGAAACAAGGGCAGAGGAAGGAACATTTTGACGGCTAGTTTTCAGATAGACTCACAAACACACAATGCTAGAAGAGTTTACTGATAATGATTTCATTATTGGTTATTATTGTCAATGATTTTGTTGACAGAACTCATTGTATTATATTATATAATCTATTAAAACATAGGGAAATACTGATTATCTTTCTCATTCTTCAGGAATCTTTAGCATGGCTATAAATGATAGAGAAGTTGACTAAAGCACAAAAAGACCTGGCAACTAGGTATGACAAAGAAAGATGCGGTGTCCATGTTTCTTGTGACATTTTGAATTACATGTAGATGTTTTGTTGTTGCTGGAGTTATGGTCTCATTGTACCAACCTAGAAATGTATTCCTGTAACTACACATGTGAAGCTGCAAGAAAATCATATTTAAATGTATATCAAAGCATTTAAAAATGTTGACACTGATGTCAACATTTTTAATTTATAGAAACACCCATATGTTTACTTATACTCAAGTATGACAATTGAGTACTTTTTCCACCACTCACCCAGCCTGAATTTAAAATGGATTCAATTGAGATGTTGTGTCACTGGCCTAAACACAAGTGGAATTGTTTTTAGACATTTTTACAAATGTAATTAAAAAATGAAACGCTGAGATGTCTCGAGACTAAGTATTCAACCCCTTCGTTATAGCAAGCCTAAATACGTTCAGGAGTAAAATGTGCTCAACAAGACACATAAAATTGCATGGACTCACTCTTTGTGCATTATTAAGTGTTTAACATTATTTTTTTATGACTACCTCATCTCTGGACCCCACACATACAATTATCTGTAAGGTCCCTCAGTTGAGCAGTGAATTTCAAACAGAAATTCACAAAAAGCAGACATGAAATATCCTTTTGAGCATGGGGAAGTTATTAATTACACTTTGGATGGTATATCAATACAACCAGTCACCACAAAGATACAGGCGTCTTTCCTAACTCAGTTGCCGGAAAGGAAGGAGAGCGCTCAGGGATTTCTCCATGAGGCCAATGGTGACTTTAAATCAGTTGGAGTTTAATGGCTGTGAAAGGAGAAAACTGAGAATGGATCAACAACATTGTAGTTACTCCACAATACTAACCTAAATGACAGAGTGAAAAGGAAGCCTTTAAAGAATAAAAATATGCATTCTATTTGCAATAGAGTACCACGGTAAATCAAATCAAATTTTATTGGTCACATACATGTGATTAGCAGATGTTATTGTGGGTGTAGCGAAATTCTTGTTCTTCTAGCTCCGACAGTGCAGTAATATCTAGCAAGTAATATCTAACAAATTACACAACACATATCCAATACACACAAATCTAAGTAGGAATGCATTAAGACTATACACATATATGGATGGGCAATGTCAGAGCGGAACGGACTAAGATACAGCAGAATAGTATAGAATACAGTATATACATATGAAATTAGTAATGCCAGATATGTAAACATTATTGAAGGGACTAGTGTTCCATTCCTTAAAGTAGCCAGTGATTTCTAGTCTATGCCTATAGGCAGCAGCCTCTAATGTACTAGTGATGGCAGTTTAACAGTCTGATGGCCTTGAGATGGAAGCTGTTTTTCAGTCTCTCGGTCCCAGCTTTGATGCACCTGTATTGACCTCGCCTTCTGGATGATAGCGGGGTGAACAGGCAGTGGCTTGGGTGGTTGATGTCCTTGATGATCTTTTTGGCCTTCCTGTGACATCGGGTGCTGTAGGTGTCCTGGAGGGCGGTAGTTTGCCACCGGTAATGCGTTGGGCAGACCGCACCACCCTCTGGAGAGCCTTGCCGTTGTGGACGGTGGGTGCAGTTGCTGTACCAGGTGGTGATACAGCCCGACAGGATGCTTTCAATTGTGCATTTGTAAAAGTTTGTGAGTATGAATCATAATACCGATTAAACCTAGTGGTCAAACAGGGAAATGGTACGAATCGTTTTTCAACCATAGATTTTCCCCATAGGGGATTTTAGAAACACTTTGAATAAGGGCTCTGTTTGGTGTTGGCTTATCCTGGCGTGACATTTTGATAACCATGTAATTTTCTAGGACAAGGTGACTGTATTTACCCCCAATTTGTTTTATGCTAATTAGCTGCTAATGTGGCTATCATAAAGAACTACAAATGCCAAGATGATAAGGTAAGAATCTCTGGATTAATTATCTAATGTAAGCTAAATGTAGTCATTAATAAATTGGCCATATTTCTTTAAATAGGAAATTCTGTGAACTGTCTTGTGCAAGTTTAAAATTGTCACAATACCTGTTAGTAAAAGTGTCAGCTAGAGATGACGTGCAGGAGCTTTCAGGGATTTGTAGTTTTGCATGATGTCTACTTTGATACGAATTAGAATTTTCGAATCTGAGAGTAAATGGAGGCGAGTATATTGATAAAAGTCTCCTTGTCCAAGAGAGATATACATGGTTATCAAAACGTCACGCCAGGGTAAGCCTACACAAAACACAGCCCTTATTTTAAGTGTTTCTATAATCCTGTATGGGAATATGATTGGAACCATTTCCTTGTTTGACCCCTAGATTTGATGGGTATTATGACACCTCCACTGTGGGGCTCTATGAGACACTAAAGTAAAACTGCAAAAAGGTGTCAAAGAAATGTAACTTTATGTCCTGAATACAAAGCGTTATGTTTGGGGCAAATCCAACAACACATCACTGAGTACCACTCTTCATATTTTCAAGCATGGTGGTGGCTACAACCTGCGATGGGTATGCTTGTCATCGGCAAGGACGAGGGAGTTTTTTTTAGCAGGAAAAGAAATGGAATAAACAACATTGAATGCTCATGAGTGGCCTAAATGGGCTTAAACATCTATGGCAAGACTTGAAAATGTCTGTCTATCAATGATCAACAACCAACTGGACAGAGCTTGAAGAATTTTACAAATAATCATGTGCAAATATTGAATTATCCAGGTGTGCAGAGCTCTTAGATACTTACCCAGAAAGACCCACAGCTGTAATCACTGCCAAAGGTGATTCTAACATGTATTGACTCAGCGGTGTGAATACCTACAGTACCAGTGAAAAGTGGACACACCTAATGATTCAAAGGTTTTTCTTTATTATTTACAATTTTCTACATTGTAGAATAATAGTGAAGAAATCAAAACTATGAAATAACACAAATGGAATCATGTAGTAACCAAAAAAGTGTTAAACAAATCAAAATATATTTTAAAATGTACATTCTTCAAAGTAGCCACCCTTTGCCTTGATGACAGCTTTGCACCCTCTTGGCATTCTCTCAACCAGTTTCATAAGGAATGCTTTTTCAACAGACTTGAAGGAGTTCCCACATATGCTGAACACTTGTTGGCTGCTTTTCCTTCACTCTGCAGTCCAGCTCATCCCAAACCATCTCAATTGGGTTGAGGTTGGGAGATTGTGGAGGCCCATTCATCTGACGCAGCACTACATCACTCTCCTTCTTGGTCAAATAGCCCTTACACAGCCTGGAGGTGTGTTTTGGGTCATTGTCCTGTTGAAAAACAAATGACAGTCCCACTAAGAGCAAACCAGATGGGATGGTGTTTTGCTGCAGAATGCTGTGGAGGCCATGCTGGTTAAGTGTGCCTTGAATTCTAAATAAATCACTGACAGTGTCACCAGCAAAGCACCCCCACACCATCACACCTCCTCCATGCTTCACGGTGGGAACCACACATGCGGAGATCATCCGTTCACCTACTCTACGTCTCACAAAAACACGGCGGTTGGAACCAAAAATTCTCAAATTTGGTCTCATCAGACCAAAGGACACTTCCTCCTCCATGCTTCATGGAGGGAACCACACATGCTGAGATCATCCGTTCACCTACTCTGCGTCTCACAAAGACATGGCGGTTGGAACCAAAAATTCTCAAATTAGACAGATTTCCACCTAATGTTCATTGCTCGTGTTTCTTGGCCCAAGAAAGTCTCTTCTTATTTGACCATGAAGGCCTGATCCACACTGTCTCCTCTGAACAGTTGATGTTGAGATGTGTCTGTTTCTTCTGTGAAGCATTTATTTGGGCTGCAATCTGAGGTGCAGTTAACTCTAATGAACTTATCCTCTGCAACAGAGGTAACTCTGGGTTTCCTTTCCTGTGGCAGTTCTCATGAGAGCCAGTTTCATCATAACACTTGATTGTTTTTGCGACTGAATTTGAAGAAACTTTCAAAGTTCTTGACATTTTCTGAATTGACTGACCTTCATATCTTAAAGTAATGATGGACTGTTGTTTTTCTTTGCTTATTTGAGCTGTTCTTGCCATAATATGGACTTGGTCTTTTACCAAATAGGGCTATCTTCTGTATACCACCCCTACCTTGTCACAACACAACTGACTGGCTCAAACGCATTAAAAATGAAAGAAATTCCATAAATTTACTTTTAACAAGGCACACCTGTTAATTTAAATTATGTCACGCCCTGGCCTTAGTATTCTGTGTTTTCTTTATTATGTTGGTTAGACCAGGGTGTGACATGGGTGATTTATGTGTCTTGTTTTGTCTAGGGGTTTTTGTAGTCTATGGGGTTGTGTTCAGTTGAGTGTTCTAGGTAAGTCTATGGTTGCCTGGAGTGGTTGTCAATTAGAGGCAGGTGTTTATCGTTGTCTTTGATTGGGAACCATATTTAGGCAGCCATATTCTTTAGGTATTTGGTGGGTGGTTGTTCCTGTCTCTGTGTTTTGCACCAGTTAGGACTGTTTTGGGTTTTCCACGTTTTCTTATTTTGTATAGTGGTCACCTTTTCATCTTTCATTAAAGATGTTTATAAATAACCATGCTGCATTTTGGTCCTCCTCTCCTTCCCAGGAAGAAAAACGTTACAAATTAATTGAAGCTGTTTGAGAGAACGCCAAGAGTTTGCAAAGCAGTCATCAAGGCAAAGGGTGGCTACCTTTGATTTGTTTAACACGTTTTTGGTTACTACATGATTCCATATTTGTTATTTCATAGCTTTGAAGTCATCGCTATTATTCTACAATGTACAATTGAATGAGTAGGTGTGTCAACTTTTGACTGGTACTGTATGTAAATTAAATATTCCTGTTTTTCATTTTCAATCAATTTGCTAAACAGTTTATTTTTATATAGTTCCTTTCTGTTCCTTTTTTAAACTCATCAGTTTTTTAAAAACATTTAGCTCATTAAATTACTTCACAAATCATTTCGGTTAGAGCAGGTAAGCTAGTTGCTTACATGCGTGATGGACAGACAAGTGTAGCCTATGGTGAAAAATTCTACGGGTGGGGAGAGAGCTAGATTGGGTTGAGGAGCAGGCTTGAAAAGCTACTCATCTTATGTCATGCATTATCTGAAATAGGTTCACAGAATTATGCCTAGGAAGAGTGGTTCTATGAAGGAACTTTGGATGTCCTTTGAGCTAACAAGCTTGTGTGTGCAGAGCGGCACTAGAATTAAAAACACATCTTACCTTTTTGTAGTTAATAAATCCAACACGAAACGTGATACCTAGGCCTGAAAAAGTTAATCCATTCTTCTCTAGGTAATAAAACATCTCTCTATTCAGCTTCTCACACTTCTAATGTCAGTACAGTAGCCTATGCTTCAGAGGGGAGGGGCAGGTAGCCTAAACATGCACACACATTGGCAAAGATTTTCAGCTTGCAGGCAGATGCTGGAATATGTTTCTGAGTGACAGAGTGAGGGCTTTGCATAGGCATTTTGTTTCGTTTCTTTGTGTGTCTAGAAAAAAATGCCTGGAGTTATTAAAATATCGGTTCAGTTCCAGAACAGTATTGATCACTTTTGTTCCAGGTTCCGCTTATGTTTCTTGAAAAATGTCATTATTTTCTGGTTTTCGGTTCTGTTCCCTGAATCTGTTCCAACTCCTGGTCCTCCTTGTTGGCTAGCGGAAGCGACACCAGTAGACAGTGTCTTTCGCTCCTGCCAGCCAAACACCTGGCCTCACCCCGTCGTTAACATAACTGCAGGAAAACAGTTCCCGACAGGCGGTGGGCGAAGGACCGGTCACCCCCGCCTCCCAGTAGCACAGCAGGCAGAGGCTGTGACACCGTGTGCTAGTTAGCCACACCGTGTGCTAGCTTGCTAGTTAGCACACAGTGTCCCCTGCCTCGCACCTGTTGTGTACTGGAGTAAAGCGTGTCTGACAGGCGTGGGCAAAGGACACTGTCTACCGGTTGTCCTTGCCTCCTGCTAGCACAACAGTGCCAGTTCGCTAACACACGTTGTCGTCTCCCGCCTGCTGTGTACCAGAGTCCTCCTTAGGACTAGCCGGCTAAGCTATCACACACTTCCGCCTGCCGAACCCCTGCCCTCGCCGTCATTAACAGAATTCTGGGAAAACAGTGCCCGACAGGCGGGAACTAATGACACCGCCTACCAGTGTACGGCTAGCTTGCTACCATTGTCGCCACCGGCCCTTCTTCTGTGGGGTTTATCGGTGGCTAGCATCCAATGTTATTGAGCATTAACACCACCTACTGTACTGGAGCGCCCCCGCCTATCCTAACTTAAAAATGTACCAGTAAAACAGAGGCGATTTTAGCATGTAAATCATATAAAAACATGTTTTAGATGCATATCAGCAAACCCACAACACAACACTAAACAATACATTAATTGCACTAAAACAGTGACAAACGGTGCTCACACACTGTAAAGCTGTCCCAACAGCAGCGGCAACCCCTTACCCCTGCTACACCTGGCTAACATCAGAGCTTTGGCAGTGAAACAGTTCTTTCAGACTCATTTACTGCCTTTAAAAAAATCATAGCAGATATGGGTGACTTGCTGAAACAAATGTGGTTTCTACTGACAATTGAGATGTACAAACTATGGCATAAGGGGATGACGAGCGGATAAGAGACAATCCGTAAATTTAATTAAGATATTAATGAGCTCGGATGGACGTAGTCAATATAACTATTTGTTCAGCAATTTTGAAATGTACAGCGACAGAACTCAAAACATGATCCATTCTTACAGTATTCTCCCTGTACACAAAGTCAAAACTATAGGATAAATAAAGGGGGCATATAAGCAGACAATGAAAGCTCTTACAATATTCAATAATTACATTTCTCTAAAACAGGCTACATGTGCACCACCAAGTCAGAACAGTAGGTGAAATTAGGAGGGGAAACGGGACCAAATTATTGGGGTGAGGACCATGGGCTACTAACAGCTTACTTAGCTTACACAACATACACTTAGTATTACTTTCTTAGCTACAGTATACGTATCTCCCTGGTATACTACATAATTTATGCAACAGCATACAATACATTTTTGGACTCACCTTGTTGTGCTGTGCTCACTTGAACAGGAAGGTGGAATGACTTTCCTTCGTGGGCAAATCTTGTCATCAAACATTGTCATCAAAGTCTGGCATTCTCTGGATTTATGGTGCTTTGAGGTCAACTGGAAACTTGTAAAAAAAACAATGTTGAATCATGATGACATCAGTGACCTTCAGGTCGGAGCTCCCGACTTGCAATTCGGTGTTGGATGCCATTTGAAAACGTATTTTCCCAGTCGGAGCTTGTTTTTTTTTCAGTTTCCAGTTGTTTGAGTTTGTCAGAAGTCATGCTGGATTGACACCATGGCCAATGTTAAATGTTTATCCTTTTAAGCTTGGAAAAGAGACTCTTAAACCCAGACTTGGGACCACACACCTACTCCACTGAATAGCAGGCTAGTGATTGCTTTGCAATGCTTGCAGTCAGCCACTGATTCCTTCCAAACCATTAATTGTTGAATTTGCGATTTCCAACTTGTTGTATAATGTTTATGTCCAATGGCCGATGAACACCGATACATTTTATCTATAATTTCTCTTCATTATATATCTTCATATGACAAGGAGATTGTCGACTTGATTCATGATGATTACTGCTAGCTTGCTAGCTAAGATTTTGAAAGTATGATGTTGACATGATCAGTCCAATCAAAGCTGCTGTAGATATACTTGAGTAAAAGTACAAAGTAAAAGTAAATGCTCTATATCAAATTCCTTATATTAAGCAAACTAGATGTCACTATTTTATTTTTTGTTATTTTATTTACAGACAGACAAGGGTAAACTCAAACACTCAGACATCATTTACAAACGCAGTATGTTTAGTGAGTCCACAGGATCAAAGGCAGTAGGGATGACAATTCGTTATATTGGTAGGTGCATGAATTGGACAATTTCTGTCCTGCCTCAGCATTCAAAATGTAACGAGTACTCATTGGTGTTTGGGAAAATGTATGGGAGCAAAAGTAAAAATGGTCAAAACATATAACTGTAGAGTAAACAGCATGACGTCAGCCAGAATTGGTCAGCTGGCACCTCCATCCATCTACAGCCAGGGAGTTCCGAGCCGATTACCGTTCTCCTAGCAGCAGGATATTATGCTGGCAGATGATCCGGATTTTTTTCAAAGTTTTATAAGAGTCTCCCTGCAAAGAAATACTAAACTTTGGGAATATCGATTTTTTTTAAAACGCTGTGCAGTGCAACTGTTTTTCACAGCTTTGCAACCACCTTTGAAACAATACATGGACCATTTTACATATTTAACCAGGCTTTATTTTTTAAAGTTTACACATACTGTTATGTTGAAAGCTATTGTGTAGTCTATATTTAAATAAATACACCTTTCATAAAACACAGATACATGTTATTCGAATTACTCAATCGAGTCTGCCAAAACGAAATGGGTCTCTTGTGCTGGACAATTGGTTTAATGCAGAGTACTGGTGACTCCTTACTCCACCCACTCCATTCACTGCAATGCAATACATGGTACATGAGATAACTTTTCTACCTAAGACAGGTATCTCTACAGTCCAATATTCTCAACATACCAGTGTAAACATTGTATTTTTTTTTTCATTTTTTTGTCTTAATTGTTATTTTTTTATATAAATTACTTATTGCATTTTCTTGTTGGCAGAATAAAAGTGTCCATTGATTCAAGTTGAATATAATTTGAATGAGTTATCCACATTGAAATGTATTGAAATGCGGGCTTTTATTTAGAAGGTCTCACTAGTATCATACGAAAGTGACGTTATAGTTTGTGCTGCTGTCAGAATACTAGTCCACAGCGCAAACCGACCCCGAAACAGCATCGTCCTTCACCGAGAACAACATCGGTAGAAAAAAAACGGATCAAATATGATTTAAGGGGCGGCTTGGGTGTTGGCAGCACAAGGGAACGCCGTTATCCTCTTCATTTTACCTATTTATATATTGTTTTTTTTATTTCCCAACGGATTTCGAATCCTCCCAGTAATGGCTGGGGTCCATGCCTCCGGCTGCTGAGCGGCAGGTGTATTGTTGAGGACTTATTTCTCATTCATTATGTATTCAACTACGGCGGATACACAGGTCGGTAAGGACTGAACCGACTGCTACCGGAATTGGATGTTGCTGTCGCGAGGAAGGCAGTAGCAGGGTGCGTCGTTCCGTCCTCGAGGCTGCGGTGCAGCAGCAGCTTTGGTGGTCGGCTCGGGAGGGCGGTCTCTCTATCCCCTTGTAAATAGCCTATATATTTTTTATTGTGAATAAAAATGTCTCAATACAGTTTAGTAGTTCAAGGTTATAAATCCTAACTGCCAAAAATACCACCCAAATGATAACAATCTTTGAAATCGTTATGGAATGTTGAATGACACAGGAAATATTTATTGATGATTAATCAGAACGGATTATAATTTCAATGAGTAGTATTTTCCCTTTCATCTTGGTAAGCGTGTTTTATAACTGTAGGCCTATCTAATCAACATCATCTCACATCTGGAATCGGACCCAGACCTCATTTTGCCAAGATGATGGAAATCGACGAGGTTGTCTATCAGGACGACTATGGCTCAGTTTCGGTTATGTCGGAGCGGGTCTCGGGCCTGGCCAACAGCATCTATCGGGAGTTTGAGCGCCTCATCAGCAGCTACGATGAGGAAGTGGTCAAGGAGCTAATGCCGCTGGTGGTGAATGTTCTGGAGAATCTGGATTCGGTTTTAACGGAGAACCAGGAGCACGAGGTGGAGCTCGAGCTGCTGAAGGAGGACAACGAGCAGCTCATCACCCAGTACGAGCGCGAGAAGGCGCTGCGCAAGCAGGCAGAGGAGGTGAGGGTTACTCCATCCATGGCTGTTTTGTTTATAAATACTCTGCCAGTGTCTTCATCACTAGCCATATCTATGACTAATAATCACTGCACATACATTCACTTTCAATAGCAGTTCAGTTTTCATTGCCACTGTATGCCCATTTTACCAAAATGAAACCCTAAACCTAACCATTATAAGCTACACCCACATCCCATCACATCCTTCTGTAGGCCATTTATTTCTAGGCCTAATTGGCCAGGCCCATATAACAAGGGATACGTCTCAAATGGCACCCTATTCCCTATATTGTGCACTACTTTTGACCAGAGCTGATAGGGCCAAATGTAATATACACTGAGTATACCAAACATTAGGAACGACTTCCTAATATTGAGTTGCACAGCCCCCCTCCCCCTTTTACCTTCAGAACAGCCTCAATTTGTCAGGCATTGACTATACAAGGTGTTGAAAGCATTCCATAGGGATGCTGGCCCATGTTGACTAATGCTTTCCACAGTTGTGTCAAGTTGACTGGATGCGCTTTGTGTTTCTTTTTATTCTTGATACACACGGGAAACTGTTGAGCGTGAAAAACACAGCAGCATTGCAGTTCTTGACACAAACCGGTGCGCCTGGCACCTACTCAGGATACCCCATTCAAAGGAACTTAACTATTTTGTCTTGCCCATGCTCTGAATGGCACATATAGAGTCGTGGCCAAAAGTTTTGGGAATGACACAAACATTAATTTTCACAAAGTCTGCTGCCTCAGTTTGTATGATGGCAATTTGCATGTACTCCAGAATGTTATGAAGAGTGATCAGATGAATTGCAATTAATTGCAAAGTCCCTCTTTGCCATGCAAATGAACTGAATCTCCAAAAAACATTTCCACTGCATTTCAGCCCTGCCACAAAAGGACCAGCTGACATCATGTCAGTGATTCTCTCGTTAACACAAGTGTGAGTGTTGACGAGGACAAGGCTGGAGATCACTCTGTCATGCTGATTGAGTTCGAATAACAGACTGGACCCATCAAAAGGAGGGTGGTGCTTGGAATCATTGTTCTTCCTCTGTCATCCATGGTTACCTGCAAGGAAACACGTGCCGTCATTATTGCTTTGCACAAAAAGGGCTTCACAGGCAAGGATATTGCTGCCAGTAAGATTGCACCTAAATCATCCATTTATCATTAAGAACTTCAAGGAGAGTGGTTCAATTGTTGTGAAGAAGACTTCAGGGCGCCCAAGAAAGTCCAGCAAGCTCCAGGACCGTCTCCTAAAGTTGATTCAGTTGCGGGATCGGGGCACCAGCAGTACAGAGATTGCTCAGGAATGGCAGCAATCAGGTGTGAGTGCATCTGCACGCACAGTGAGGTGAAGACTTTTGCAGGATGGCCTGGTGTCAAGAAGGGCAGCAAAGAAGCCAATTCTCTCCAGGAAAAACATCAGGGACAGACTGATATTCTGCAAAAGGATCAGAGATTGGACTGCTGAGGACTGGGGTAACGTCATTTTCTCTGATGGGTCCCCTTTCCGATTGTTTGTGGCATCCGGGAAAAACTTGTCCGGAGAAGACAAGGTGAGCACTACCATCAGTCCTGTGTCATGTCAACAGTAAAGCATCCTGAGACCATTCATGTTTGGGGTTGCTTCTCAGCCAAGGGAGTGGGCTCACTAACAATTTTGCACGAGAACAGAGCCATGAATAAAGAATGGTACCAACACATCCTCCGAGTGCAACTTCTCCCAACCATCCAGGAACAGTTTGGTGACCAACAATGCCTTTTTCAGCATGATGGAGCTAACTAAGTGATAACTAAGTGGCTCGGGGAACAAAAAATTGATATTTTGGGTCCATGGCCAGGAAACTCCCCAGACCTTAATCCCATTGAGAACTTGTGGTCAATCCTCAAGAGGCGGGTGGACAAACAAAAACCCACAAATTATGACAAACTCCAAGCATTGATTGGACCATCAGTCAGGATGTGACCCAGAAGTTAATTGACAGCATGCCAGGGCGGATTGCAGAGGTCTTGAAAAAGAAGGGTCAACACTGCAAATATTGAGTGCTTTGAAAGGTTGGTAATGGCTCACATCAACATCATTATCCCAGAAACCCTAGACCCACTCCAATTTGCATACCGCTTAAACAGATCCACAGATGATGCAATCTCTATTGCACTCCTCACTGCCCTTTCCCACCTGGACAAAAGAAACACTTATGTGAGAATGCTATTCATTGACTACAGCTCAGCGTTCAACACCATGTACCCTCAAAACTCATCACTAAGCTAAGGATCCTGGGACTAAACACCTCCCTCTGCAACTGGATCCTGGACTTACTGACGGGGCCGCCCCCCAGGTGGTGAGGGTAGGTAGCAACACATTTGCCACGCTGATCCTCAACACTGAAGCCTCACAGGGGTGCTTGCTCTGTACTCCCTGTTCACCCACGACTGCACGGCCAGGCACGACTCCAAAACCATCATTAAGTTTGCAGACGACACAACAGTGGTAGGCCTGATCACAGACGAGACAGCCTATATGGAGGAGGTCAGAGACCTGGCCATGTGCTGCCAGAATAATAACCTATGGCTAGCTTCACATAGATGAGTCCGACCACCATTAATCAAAATAGAACTGTCTTATAAATTAGGGTTATTTTAGATGATGACACCTAGCTATATAGTTAGCTAACTATAGCTACTGAAACAGATTATGTTGTTTTGCTATGTTTTTGGGGAAGAACATTGTTTGCATCCATTAACTAGCTTTTTTTATGACCAGCACTGTAGGTGCGCGAGACAACTTTACCAGCATCATAGCATACGTATCGATGAATCGTTTGTGACATATGAAATACGATTGATAGTGAAATCCATGTGTAATAATTACGTAAAAAATGTATCAACGGGTTACATTATTATGTGACGTGCAGTCATATTCAGGTCCTGATTGGTCAACAAGCTTATTTGACACATCAAATAGTGTTATTTGACACGTCAAATAGTGTTAAACAGTCTGTCCTGAGCACTCTGGAGCAGGTCTTCATCAAGGATCTCTCTGTACTTTGCTCCATTCATCTTTGCCTCGATCCTGACTAGTCTCCCAGTCTCTGCCGCTGAAAAACCTCCCACAGCATGATGCTGCCACCACCATGCTTCACCGTAGGAATGGTGCCTGGTTTCCTCCAGATGTGATGCTTGGCATTCAGGCAGAGTTCCATCTTGGTTTCATCAGACTAGAGAATCTTGTTTCTCATGGTCTGAGAGTCTTTAGGTGCCTTTGGAAAACTCAAAGTGGGATGTCATGTGCCTTTTACTGACAAGTGGCTTACGTCTGGTCATTCGACCATAACGGCCTGATTGGTGATGCTGTAGAGATAGTTGTTCTTCTGGAAGGTTCTCTCATCTCCATGGAGGAACTCTAGAGCTCTGTCAGAGTCACCTCCCTGACCAAGACCTTTCTACCCCGATTGCTGTTTGGCCCGTGCGACCAAGAAGAGAATTGGTGGTTCCAAACTTCTTCCTTTTAAGAATTATGGAGGCCACTCTGTTCTTGGGGACCATCAATGCTGCAGACATTTTTTGGTACTCTTCCCCAGATCTGTGCCTCGACACAACCCTGTCTCGGAACTCTACGGACAATTCCTTCGACCTCATGGCTTGGTTTTTGCTCTGACATGCACTCTCAACTGTGGGCCCTTATATTGACAGGCATGTGCCTTTCCAAATCATGTCTAATCAATTTAATTTACCATAAGTAGACTCCAAGTTGTAATAACATCTCAAGGATTATCAATTGAAACAGGATGCACATGAGCTCAATTTCAAGTCTCATAGCAAAAGGTCTGAATACTTATGTAAATAAGGTATTTCTTTTATTTTTATACATTTGCAAACATTTACAAAAACCTGTTTTTGCTTTGTCTTTATGGGTTGTGTGTAGACTGCTGAGGATTTTTATTATTTAACACATTTTAGAATAAGGCTGTAACGTAACAAATGTGGAAAAGTCAAGGGGTCTGAATACTTTCCGAAGGCACTGTATGTACATTTATGGAAATGAGGTGCATATAATTATCTTTATTTTAAACACAAAATGAAATAAATACCTGTTACCATTAGACCATTTATATATGAGTGCATTCTAAGAAAAAAGTGACATTTGACAATACATTTAATACCTGAATTTCCACCAAAATCCTTGAACTCCATTTGTTATTTGTCCATTCATGTCAAATGTTTTATGTGCTATAAATTCAAAATATTTGGAGTATCTTCATCCATTGTCCAACTGTTTTATAAGAATTGTTTTTAAAACCTTTTAACAATTTTGATGACTGTTGCTGCTGTTATCCTAGACACATTCTAGGACAGTATAAGCAGACAGCTGTGCAGGGTTTTACCCAAAATAAAGGTCCAATGCCACATGATGCTTAGTCATAGATGTGTGTACAGTCATATACCACGTCACATTGTAAGGTCCCAAATAGCACCCTATTCTCAGTCTAGTGCACTACTTTTTACTCTGGCCCATGGGGCTATATAGGGAATATGGTGCCATTTGGGACAATGGGATTTTCTCTGTCTCATTTTTTGCTACATTTGAGAGAAGAGAACATGATTAAATGTGTACATTTGAAATAGATTATCATGAAAGTGTAAAGAGGATTTGTTTATATGCTTTTTGAAGCAAGTGACACAAAAATAGCATGTGTAAGAATTAGTAAGTGTGCCGGTCAGAAAATATGATAAGTATTTGGATGAAATAGTGCTTGATACAACCAAAATGAATAATGATAATGACAACCTGTAAAGATATAGTGAAAGTCCTTTGGAGTAACTCGTACTGTATTATATGAATTAGAGACTTCATGATGAACTGCAGAATAGTGTGCTATACACTAAAGTAACAGTAATAATCACATTACATT
Source organism: Oncorhynchus tshawytscha (assembly GCF_018296145.1). Classification (NCBI taxonomy): domain Eukaryota; kingdom Metazoa; phylum Chordata; class Actinopteri; order Salmoniformes; family Salmonidae; genus Oncorhynchus; species Oncorhynchus tshawytscha. The sequence continues at coordinate 63,256,637 of NC_056437.1, read as the reverse complement.
ACCTGTACAATGTTATAAGGGTAAGAGTTGAGGTCACAGTTATAACCTTCAGAACAGAGTCCAAGAGCTCCATTTTCAATGAGACCATAACACACTATATTTGCTGTGGTGGATTAGAACTTTGAATACAGCACCGAACATATGAGTGCACAGATGCTATTTTGAACATAAATGTTTTAGATGCGACCCAGGGATTGGTTTTAAGGCACTGCCTGAGACAGTGGCGTGGTGCGTTGTGGGGGGATGGGACAGGGTGCATTATGGGAAATCAATTGTACACCGAGGGAGATTGGCACTGTAACCTGATTTTGTGCTTATGACAGAGAGCGAGAGATGGAGAGAGAAGGGGCAATACAGAGGAGAGAGGACAAGAGAGAACGTTAGAGAGGAGAGAAAGAGGGTGATACAGAGGAGAAGAGAGGATGAGAGCGACAGATGGAATATGAGCAGGAATACAAGCCATAAAACAGGGATAGAGAGGAGAAACAGAGTTAGAGAAAGGTAGACAAAGAGCGAAAGAACAAGACCGAGATGGAGAAATACAAAGGGAGGGAGAGAGAGAACATCTTCCCAGAGAGAGAGAGAAAGAGGCAGACAGAGTGAAAGAATGAGAGACAGAGATGGAGAGAGATACAGAGATAGAGGGAACATCTTCCCAAGTCTAGAGAAAAAACAACAACAGCCCACACCCTGGCTGGAATCTCCTCCCTGTGCCATGTGTTTCCTTTGGGAGTGATTGTCAAGGCTCAGATTACAAGGTCATTAGACAGACCCAAATGGCGCCCGACAGTGCTGTTTGAATTAATGCTTACGAGCCTGCTGCTGCCTACCACCACTCAGTCAGACTGCTCTCAAATCATATACTTAGTTATAACATAATAACACACAGAAATACGAGCCTTAGGTCATTAATATGGTCGAATCCGGAAACTATCATCTCGAAAACAAGACGTTTATTCTTTCAGTGAAATACGGAACCGTTCCATATTTTATCTAACGGGTGGCATCCATAAGTCTAAATATTCCTGTTACATTGCACAACCTTCAATGTTATGTCATAATTACGTAAAATTCTGGCAAATTAGGAGGCCCAAACTGTTGCATATACACTGACTCTGCGTGCAATGAACGCAAGAGAAGTGACACAACTTCACCTGGTTAATATTGCCTGCTAACCTGGATTTCTTTTTGCTAAATATGCAGGTTTAAAAATATATACTTTTGTATATTGATTTTAAGAAACACAATTGATGTTTATGGTTAGGTACACATTGGAGCAACGATACGCACCGCATCGATTATATGCAACGCAGGACATGCTAGATAAACTAGTAACATCATCAACCACGTGTAGTTAACTAGTGATTATGATTGATTGATTGTTTTTTATAAGATAAATTTAATGCTAGCTAGCATCTTTCCTTGGCTTACTGCATTCGCGTAACAGGCAGTCTCCCCGTGGAGTGCAATGAGAGGCAGGTGGTTAGAGCATTGGACTAGTTAACTGTAAGGTTGCAAGATTGATTCCCCCGAGCTGACAAGGTAAAAATCTGTCGTTCTGCCCCTGAACGAGTCAGTTAACCCACCGTTCCTAGGCCATCATTGAAAATAAGAATGTGTTCTTAACTGACTTGCCTAGTTAAATAAAGATTAAATAAAGGTGTAAAAAGAAAATACAGATTTCCGATTGTTATGAAAACTTGAAATCGGCCCTAATTAATCGGCCATTCCGATTAATCGGTCGACCTCTACTTTATAGTGCACTAGTATTGACCAGGGCCCATAGGTAGTCAAATCTAGTGCACTATATAGAGGATAGGGTATCATTTTGGACCCTGATTTAGATAGACCCACTGATAAATAAAGGCAACAACATGTTATATGATTCCTCCCTGAGTCTCCATTGTATCCACGAAGGAGTGTAATTGACAACCACCGTCACTCTAAGGCTGAAATGTAGATAAATATGTTCAAAGGACCATGAATGTTTATTGTTTGATTGCTGATAGTTTGAGACCTCAACATGTTGATCCCAATATGATATATGCTATAAAGCACTTTGTGACAAATGTTGTTTTGAAAGAACAATATACAATTTGATTTATTGATTGAAATACAGTATGTTCTATCAGAATATAAATGCACCATCCCACTGCGCGGCGCTTCAATTAATTTATTTTGATAAGAGGGCCTTTTAATAAGAGGGCCTGTTATTGTTTTGACTGCATCTAGCTGTGGATGCTGCTGAGAGCTGGCTGGGTTGCTGGGTCTGGCTGGGGAGGAGGGGTGCACAGGGGCAAGCAGTGTCCTGGGGAGGGCGTTTGAAGGGCAGGAGGGTCAGCAGGACAGTTGCCCGGGGTGTAATAGTATAGTGTGGCAAGGCGGGGTGTGTGTGTGTGTGTGAAGCCAGACTGCAGCATAATGCTATTGTTTTCTCATGATGTTGCCTTGCTTTGGTCAACTGGTGAGAATGGTGTTGTGTCCCAAATGGGACCCATGTTCCCGGTTCCCTATAGTGCACCATGGGCCCCGGTCAAAAGTTGAGCACTATGTAGGGAATAAGGAGATGAGGTGGGGTTGTCTATTCGTTGATACAGATTATTGGAGGACGAAAAAGGCCGATACCGATTAATCGGCCGATTTAAAAAATGCTTTTGTAATAATGACAATTACAGCAATACTGAATTAACTTATTTTAACTTAATATGAAACATCAATAAAATCCATTTAGCCTCAAATAAATAATGAAACATGTTCAATTTGGTTTAAATAATGCAAAAACAAAGTGTTGGAGAAGAAAGTAATATGTGCCATGTAAAAATGTGTGCCATGTCAAATATGTGCCATGTAAAAAAGCGTTTAAGTTCCTTGCTCAGAACATGAGAACATATGAATGTTGGTGGTTCCTTTTAACATGAGACTTCAATATTCCAAGGTAAGAGGTTTTAGGTTGTAGTTAATATAGTATTTATAGGACTATTTCTCTTTATACAATTTGTATTTCATATACCTTTGACTATTGGATGTTCTTATAGGCACTATAGTATTTCCAGTGTAACAGTATAGCTTCCCTCCTCCTCCTCGCCCCTACCTGGGCTCGAACCAGGAACACATAGACAACAGCCACACTCGAAGCATCGTTACCCATCGCTCCACAAAAGCTGCGGCCCTTGCAGCGCGAGGGGAATAACTACGAGTGACGTTTGAAACAGTATTAGCGCACACCCAGCTAACTAGCTAGCCATTTCACATTGGTTACACCAGCCATTAGGCTGATAGGCTTGAAGTCATAAACAGTGCTGTGCTTGCAAAGAGCTGCTGGCAAAACGCGCAAAAGTGCTGTTTGAATGAATGATTACGGGCCTGCTGCTGCTCAGTCAGACTGCTCTATCAAATCAGACTTAATTATAACATAATAACACACAGAAATACGAGCCTTTGGTCATTAATATGATCGAATCCGGAAACAATCATTTCTAAAAAAAAAAACGTTTATTTTTTCAGTGAAATACGGAACCGTTCGGTATTTTATCTAACGGGTGGCATCCCTAAGTCTAAATATTCTTGTTACATTGCACAACCTTCAATGTATGTCATAATTGTGTAAAATTCTGGCAAATTAGTTCGCAATGAGCCAGGCAGCCCAAACTGTTGCATATACCCTGACTATGCGTGCAATGAACGCAAGAGAAATGACACAATTTCACCTGGTTAATATTGCCTGCTAAACTGGATTAGTAGTTATAACTAGTGATTATGATTGATTGTTTTTATTAGATAAGTTTAATGCTAGCTAGCAATTTACCTTGGCTTCTACTGCATTCGCATAACAGGCAGGCTACTCGTGGAGTGCAATGGTTAGAGCGTTGGACTGTGCGGTTGCAAGATTGAAACCCCTGAGCTGACAAGGTGAAAATCTGTCGTTCTGCCCCTGAACAAGGCAGCTAACCCACAGTTCCTAGTCATTTAAAATAAGAATGTGTTCTTAACTGACTTGCCTAGTTAAATAAAAGGTATTTAATTGTATTTCTTTTTTAAATAAAAAATAGTAATAATCGGAAATCGGCGCACAAAAATACAGATTTCCGATTGTTATGAAAACTTGAAATCGGCCCTAATTAATCAGCCATTCCGGTTAATCGGTGGACATCTAGTCAGGGGGCAACGCCGGGCATTTGTAGGAAAATGGCAATGGACAGGCTCCATGAATAGGGCTGCCATAGACGTATAACAGGAGCATTTTTAGGGACGTACTGGGTGAGCAAATGGACATATGTCCCTGTCCCTAACTTTGGCAGGTTTGCCTCCCCATGTTCCCGGATCCTGTTATTTGAGGTCAGCCAGGCGATGGTAGAGCATATCTCTAGCAGCAAGCAGGGCCTCGCTGCAGTCGGGGGATTACAGTCGTAAGACTGCAGCCCGGCCGGCCCATTGTGCAAGGCTTTATAAATCCCTGCAGGCTGCAGAGAGAGCCCTTGGAAGGAAGGCTGGCAGGCCAGGCAGCTGTGTTAGTTTCTGTTCGTTTTCTGCTTTCTGTATAGAGAGAGAGGAGAGCAGGGTCTGGTTCAGTTGGCACAACATGGGACAAAACGCTTTGAAATGGAGAAGATATGCTAATACATGAACGTGTCACAAAAATAATGCTAATTTTCATGTTTCTAAATCACATTTATTTATAAAGCCTTTTTTACATCAGCAGATGTCACAAAGTGCTTTTACAGAAACCCAGCCTAAAACCCCAAAGAGCAAGTAATGCCGATGTAGAAGCACGGTGGCTAGGAAAAAACTCTAGACATGCAGGAACCTAGGAAGAAACCTAGAGAGGAACTAGGCACTGAGGGGTGGCCAGTCCTCATCTGGCTGTGCCGGGTGGTGATTATAAGAATACATGACAAATAAGGCCCAATCGTTCTTCAAGATGTTCAAACGTTCATAGATGACCAGCAGGGTCAAATAATAATCACAGTGGGTGCAACGGGTCAGCACCTCAGGAATAAATGTCAGTTGGCTTTTAGAGAGAGAGAGAGGCACAACAGGTGAACAAGTCAGGGCTCCATAGCCACAGGCAAAACAGCAGCATGAATGTTTTTACGTTTTGCGCCCTTACTGAACATGACCCTTGTTTTTGTGATTGGAGATGACAGGGTAGATGTTCTTGACACATCTCTCTGTGACTCACCCCGTCCAAAACAATACTAGTTGTAGTTTTACCCATCTATCCTCTAGCTTCATAAATAAGTGGAGGTTTTTTCCCTGACCATGACAGATGCAGAAAGCGGCATTGAAAAATAAAAAGTCCTTATTGATAACATTGCTATTTTATGAGAGACATTTCATACTGTGCAATATTAATGTAATTTATTTAACCTTTATTTAACTAGGCAAGTCAGTTAAGAACAAATACTTTGTAAGGGTTTTCCTGTGGTGAAGGAAAAGCGGACCAAAATGCAGCGTGGTGGTTATTCATGTTCTTTAATAAAGGAACTAGACATGAAATAACTAACAAAACAATAAATGTGCGAAAACCTAAACAGTCCTATCTGGTGCAAACACAGAGACAGGAACAATCACCCACAAACACACAGTGAAACCCAGGCTACCTAAGTATGATTCTCAATCAGAGACAACTAATGACACCTGCCTCTGATTGAGAACCATACTAGGCCGAAACATAGAAATACCCAAAACCTAGAAAAACAAACATAGACTGCCCACCCAAAAATGCCGTGCTGCCTCCTCATACCAGCGCCTCTCCGCTTTCGCCACCTCCAGTTATTCTTTGGGGCGGCGATATTCTCCAGGCTGAGCCCAGGGTCCTTCTCCGTCCAATTCGTCCTCCCATGTCCATTCCTCTCGCTGCTCCTGCTGCCGTTTCTCCTGCTGCACCTTGGGGCAGCGACACTCCCCTGGCTTTGCCCAGGGTCCTCTCCTGTCGAGGATTTCTTCCCAAGTCCAGAAGTCCTTATTACGCTGCTCCTGCTGCTGCCCGTTACCACGCCGCTTGGTCCTGTTGTGGTGGGTGATTCTGTAACGGTTTCCTTTAGGTGAAGTAGAAGCGGACCAAAATGCAGCGTGGTTGTTATTCATGTTCTTTAATAAAGCAACTAGACATGAAATAACTAACAAAACAATAAATGTGCGAAAACCTATACAGTCCTATCTGGTGCAAACACAGAGACAGGAACAATCACCCACAAACATACAGTGAAACCCAGGCTACCTAAGTATGATTCTCAATCAGAGACAACTAATGACACCTGCCTCTGATTGAGAACCATACTAGGCCGAAACATAGAAATACCCAAAACCTAGAAAAACAAACATAGACTGCCCACCCAACTCACTCCCTGACCATACTAAATAAATACAAAACAAAGTAAATAAAGGTCAGAACGTGACATACTTATTTACAATGACAGCCTACCAAAAGGCAAAAGGCCTCCTGCGGGGACAAGGGCTGGGATTATTTTATTTTTTATAACATATAAATATAGGACAAAACACACATCATGACAACAGAGACAACACAACACTACATAAAGAGAGACCTAAGACAACAACATAGCAAGGCAGCAACACATGACAGCACAGCATGGTAGTAGAACAAAACATGGTACAAACATTATTGGGCACAGACAACCACACTGTCACGCCCTGGTCTTAGTATTTTGTGTTTTCTTTATTATTTTGGTCAGGCCAGGGTGTGACATGGGTTATTTATGTGGTGTGTTTTGTCTTGGGGTTTTTTGTAGGTCATGGGATTGTGGTTAGTGGGGTTGTCTAGAATAGTCTATGGCTGCCTGGAGTGGTTCTCAATCAGAGGCAGGTGTTTATTGTTGTCTCTGATTGGGAACCATATTTAGGCAGCCATATTCTTTGAGTGTTTCGTGGGTGATTGTTCCTGTCTCAGTGTTTGTTTGCACAAGATAAGGCTGTTTAGGTTTTCGCATTACGTTTATTGTTTTGTATTGTTCATGTTTATCTTTTATTAAACATGTATCGAAATAACCACGCTGCATTTTGGTCCGCCTCTCCTTCACCGGAAGAAAACCTTAACAGAATCACCCACCACAACAGGACCAAGCGGCTTGGTGACAGGCAGTGGCAGCAGGAGCAGCGAAAGGAGGAATGGACATGGGAAGACGTTTTGGACGGCAAGGGTTGTTACACTTGGGAGGAAATACTGGCTGGAAGAGATCGCCTCCCATGGGAACAGGTGGAGGCACTTAGGAGAGCAGAGGCAGCCGGAGAGAGGAGCCGGCGATACGAGGGAACATGGTTGGCAAGGAAGCCCGAGAGTCAGCCCCAAGCATTTATTGGGGGGGCACTCAGGGAGTATTGCGAAGCCAGGTAGCCATTGCGAAGCCAACTTCCTGTGCTTACCGGGGGGCTAGAGAGACCGGGCAGGCACCGTGTTATGCTGTGGAGCGCACGGTGTCTCCAGTGCGGGTGCATAGCCCGGTGCGGTACATACCAGCTCTTCGTATCGGCCCGGGCTAGAGTAAGCATCGTGCCAAGTGTCATGAAGCTGGCTCTACACATCTGGTCTCCAGTGCGTCTCCTTGGGCCGGCTTACATGGCACCAGCCTTGCGCACGGTGTCCCCGGTTCGCCTGCATAGCCCAGTGCGGGCTATTCCACCTCGCCGCACTGGCAGGGTGACCGGGAGCATTCAACCGGGTAAGGATGGTCAGGCTCGGTGCTCAAGAGCTCCAGTGCGCCTGCACGGTCCGGTCTATCCAGTACCACCTCCACACACCAGCCCTCCGGTGGCAGCTCCCCGCACCAGGCTTCCTGTGCGTGTCCTCGGCCCAGTACCACCAGTGCCAGCACCACGCATCAGGCCTACAGTGCACCTCGCCTGTCCAGCGCTGCCTGAGCCTTCCTCCTCTACAGCGCTGCCGGAGTCTCCCGCCTGTCCAGCGCTGCCGGAGTCTCCCGCCTGTTCAGCCCTGCCAGAGCTGTCAGTCTGTAAGGAGCCGCCAGTCAGCATGGAGCAGCCAGAGCCGCCAGTCAGCATGGAGCAGCCAGAGCCGCTAGTCAGCATGGAGCAGCCAGAGCCGCCAGTCAGCATGGAGCAGCCAGAGCCGCCAGTCAGCATGGAGCAGCCAGAGCTGCCAGTCTGCCAGGATCCGCCAGTCAGCCAGGATCTTCCAGATCCGCCATTCAGCCAGGATCCGCCATTCAGCCAGGATCCGCCAGTCAGCCAGGATCTGCCGGAACCGCCAGTCAGCCAGGATCTGCCGGAACTGCCAGTCAGCCAGGATCTGCCAGAACCACCAGCCAGCCAGGATCTGCCAGAGCCATCAACCTGCCTGAGCTTCCCCTCAGTCCCGAGCTTCCCCTCAGTCCCGAGCTACCCCTTAGTCCCGAGCTACCTCAGACCCGAGCTGTCCCTCTGTCTGGAGCTGCCCCTCAGTCCAGTGGGGTCCTTGGTGAGGGTTACTAGGCCAAGGTCGGCGGCGAGGGTCGCATATCTAAGGACGCGTATAAAGCGGACTAAGACTTTGTTGAAGTTGAGTCCATGTCCCGCGCCGGAGCCGCCACCGTGGACGGGGGGTTCTGTCACGCCCTGGTCTTTGTATTTTGTGTTTTCTTTATTATTTTGGTCAGGCCAGGGTGTGACATGGGTTATTTATGTGGTGTGTTTTGTCTTGGGGTTTTTTGTAGGTCATGGGATTGTGGTTAGTGGGGTTGGCTGCCTGGAGTGGTTCTCAATCAGAGGCAGGTGTTTATCGTTGTCTCTGATTGGGAACCATATTGAGGCAGCCATATTCTTTGAGTGTTTCGTGGGTGATTGTTCCTGTCTCAGTGTTTGTTTGCACAAGATAAGGCTGTTTAGGTTTTCCCGTTACGTTTATTGTTTTGTTTTGTATTGTTCATGTTTATCTTTTATTAAACATGTATCGAAATAACCACGCTGCATTTTGGTCCGCCTCTCCTTCACAGGAAGAACCTTAACACACACAAAGGGCAAGGTAGAGACAACAATACATCACGCAAAGCAGCCACAACTGTCAGTAAGAGTGTCCATGATTGAGTCTTTGAATGAAGAGCTGGATATGAAACTGTCCAGTTTGAGTGATTGTTGCAGCTCGTTCCAGTCGCTAGCTGCAGCGAACTGAAAAGACAAGTGACCCCAGGGATGTGTGTGCTTTGGGGACCTTTAACAGAATGTGACTGGCAGAACGCGTGTTGTATGTGGAGGATGAGGGCTGCAGTAGATGTCTCAGATAGGGGGGAGTGAGGCCTAAGAGGATTTTATAAATAAGCATCAACCAGTGGGTCTTGCGACGGGTATACAGAGATGACCAGTTTACAGAAGAGTATAGAGTGCAGTAATGTGTCCTATAAGGAGCATTGGTGGCAAATCCGATGGCCGAATGGTAAAGAACATCTAGCCTCTCGAGAGCCTCCTTACCTGCCGTTCTATAAATTATGTCTCCGTCATCTAGCATGGGTAGGATGGTCATCTGAATCAGGGTTAGTTTGGCAGCTGGGGTGAAAGGGGAGTGATTTACGATAGAGGAAACCAAGTCTAGATTTAACTTTAGCCTGCAGCTTTGATATGTGCTGAGAGAAGGACAGTGTAACGTCTAGCCATACTCCCAAGTAGGGTCACAAAAGGTTGGACATTTTAATGAGAAGTTAAGTCCGTGAATTTTGCTTAAATTCATCAAAGTTAGCTTATAACTGTGAACCTTTTTTGTGGGATACACACATATTTTGGTTAAACTATCCCCAATTCAATGGAATTGCAACCCTTTGCATGCACAGTGCATTTTTCCATCACATGTGCAGTGCCCTCTTCCATCACCTGTACAGCTGATTCTCAAGATCTTGCACACTAATGAGAACCTATTGAGCCCACACTACTACACTGTCTGAGTCAAGGACTACATGCTTTCCGGTAGGTTTTGATTACAATACTGGGTGGTGTGAATATATTTTGTATGACATACATGTTTTTTGTTAACTAGTAAGTAGTAGCCTACAGCAACGTGTGTGTAAATAATTTCTAACTTAACAATTTCTGCTAGTTAGTTTTTGCTACCATGTGGGTTTTAGCTTGCTTGAGCCTGCTAACTGAGGAGTGTTAATTCACCTGTTTCCATACATGTTTCATTTTAAAACATTTATCTTACAAAGGAGTTGTTTAATCTGACTCCTTAAATATTTATCTGTACATGGAATTGTATTTTGTTTGTTTTTTCTCCTTTTTTTCTATTCTTTACAGGAAAATGCCACGGGCACTATCTGATGTGTGGAGATATTTCACTGCAGCTAATGTAGGAGGAAAAGCTGTGTACATTTGCAAATACTGTGCCAAATCATATGTGAAGAATGTAACAAAGATGCAGAATCATCTGGCCATGTGCCACGTGCATAAATGTCCTTCACTGCTCACAACAAGCAACCTCTGACAAAAGTCCCTCTACTTCGTTTCGAGGTGAAAATGATGAATCAGACACCTTATCGATAGCAACAGTTCATGGTCCTCCTGGAATCAGAAGTTTTTTTGACTCAATGGAGGAACGTAGTCAGAAAAATGCTGATGAATGTCTTGCTCGAGCTGTGTATGCAACTGGTTCACCTCTGATGCTCACAAGTAATGTGTATTGGAAGAGTTTTCTGAATGTTCTTTGCCCAGCATACACCCATCCAACCAGACATGCTTTATCTACTAATTTGCTGGATGCAGAGTTCAACAGAGTTCAAGTGAAGGTCAAGCAAATCATAGAGAAAGCAGACTATTGCAATCATCTCAGATGGGTTGTCGAATGTTCGTGTGCAAGGAATAATTAACTACATCATCGCCACCCCTCAACCAGTATTCTACAAAAGCACAGACACAAGGGACAACAGACACACCGGTCTCTACATTGCAGATGAGCTGAAGGCAGTCATCAATGACCTTGGACCACAGAAGGTATTTGAAGGTATTTGAACTTGTGACAGACAATGCTGCGAACATGAAGGCTGCTTGGTCTAAAGTGGAGGAGTCCTACCCTCATATCACACCCATGCTGCTCATGCATTGAATATGCTCCTCAGGGACATCATGAAAACAATGGATACATCACTGAAAATAATGGATACACTCTACATGAGAGCCAAGGAAATGGTTAGGTATGTGAATGGTCATCAAGTTATAACAGCAATCTACCTTACCAAGCAAAGTGAGAAGAATAAGAGCACCACATTGATGCTGCCCAGCGACACCCGTTGGGGTGGTGTTGTCATCATGTTTGACAGTCTCGTGGAGGGGAAGGAGTCTCTCCAAAAATGTCCATATCACAGTCTGACGATATTGACAGCCCCATCAAGAAGATACTCCTGGAGGATGTATTTTGGGAGAGAGTGGTAAGCAGCCTGAAACTCCTGAAACCTATAGCAAGTAGCCATGGCACGGATTGAGGGAGACAATGCCATCCTGTCTGATGTTCAGACTCTGCTTGCAGATGTAAGAGAAGAAATCCGTACTGCCATGCCCACTTCACTGTTGCTCCAAGCAGAGGAAACTGCAGTTCTGAAATACATCAAAAAGTGTGAAGACTTCTGCCTGAAGCCCATACCTGCCGCAGCGTACATGTTGGACCACAAGTATGCTGGCAAGAGCATTCTGTCTGGTGCAGAGATCAACAAGGCCTATGGTGTCATCACTACCGTGTCTCGCCACCTTGGCCTGGATGAGAGCAAGGTTCTTGGCAGTCTAGCAAAGTACACTTCCAATCAAGGGCTTTGGGATGGAGATGTAATATGGCAGTCGTGCCAACATATCTCATCAGCCACCTGGTGGAAGGGACTTTGTGGCTCTCTTTCCCCTGTTTCCTCCATCATCCTCCAAATCCCACCAACATCAGCCGCCTCAGAGCGCAACTAGTCCTTGTTTGGGAACACACACACCGAAGCACGCAACAGGCTGACCAATACAAGGGTTGAAAAATTGGTGGCCATCCGGGCAAATTTGAGGCCTTTTGAGCCTGACAACGAGCCATCCTCAACTAGTTTGGAAAGTGACAGTGAAGATTCTGATGTTCAAGAGGTGGACATTGGTCCAGGGAGAAGACATGTAAGCCTGAGAGGAAGACCACCAAATCTTTAGTTTCTAGGCTATCATTTTACATATGTATTTTGAAAACGATTTTGGGAGATGAGATGGATCATTCAATATTCCCTTTCTTTTGTTGTTCAGTGAAATCATTCCATGTGAAGAGTCAACTCATTTAATTAAAGTTAAGTTCGTAACTCATTTTTTATTTATTTCACTATTGGAAGGATTTTATCATTTGCAATTATGTCTACTTATGACAAGGTAAAAGGTTTGTTTCTGTCTCTTCATGATATGGTAAATAAATCCAATGCAAAAAAACATTTACATTTAAATGGTGTTAATATTAATTTGCATATATTTCCGATAATTCAAATATATTCCCGTTAATTCACATATATTCCCGTTAATTCCCACAGAAAGTTTCTACATCTGAATATTCATAAAAATATGCAATCCTACTCCCAAGTACTTGTATGAGGTGACTGCCTCAAGCTCTAAATGCTCAGAGGTAGTAATCACACCTGTGGGGAGAGGGGCATTCTTCTTACCAAACCACATGACCTTTGTTTTGGAGGTGTTCAGAGCAAGGTTAAGGGTAGAGAAGGCTTGCTGGACACTGTTACGTTACGGCCTTATTCTAAAATTGATTAAATAGCTTTTTTTTCATCAATATACACATATTACCCCATAATGACAAAGCAAAAACAGGTTTTAGAAATGTTTGCATATTTATTACAAATAAAAAACAAAAATATCCCATTTACATAGGCATTCAGACCCTTTGCTCAATACTTTGTTGAAGCACTTTTGGCAGCGATTACAGCCTCGAGTCTTCTTGGGTATGACGCTACAAGCTTTGTACACCTGTATTTGAAGAGTTTCTCCTATTCTTCTCTGCAGATCCTCTCAAGCTCTGTCAGGTTGGAACGGGAGAGTTGCGGCACAGCTATTTTCAGGTCTCTCCAGAGATGTTCGATCGAGTTCAAGTCTGGCCTCTAGCTGGGCCACTCAAGGACATTCAGAGACTTTCCCCGAAGCCAATCCTGCGTTGTCTTGGCTGTGTGCTTAGGGTCGTTGTCCTGTTGGAAGGTGAACCTTTGCCCCAGTCTGAGGTCCTGAGCGCTCTGGAGCAAGTTTTCATCAATGATCTCTCTGTACTTTGCTTTGTTCATCTTTCCCTCGATCCTCACCAGTCTCCCAGTCTCTGCCACTGAAAAACATCTCCACAGCATGATGCTGCCACCACCATTCTTCACCGTAGGGATGATGCCAGGTTTCCTCCAGACGTGATGCTTGGCATTCAGGCCAGTGTTCAATCTTGGTTTCATCAGACCAGAGAATCTGGTTTGTCATGGTCTGAGAGTCCTTTAGGTGCCTTTTGGCAAACTCCAAGTGGGCTGTCATGTGCCTTTTATTGAGGAGTGGCTTCTTTCTGGCCAGTCTACCATAAAGGCCTGATTGATGGAGTGCTACAGAGATGGTTGTCCTTCTGGAAGTTTCTCAGATCTCCACAGAGGAACTCTGGAGCTCTGTCAAAGTGACCATCGGGTTCTTGGGCACCTCCCTGACCAAGACCCTTTTCCCACGATTGCTCAGTTTGGCCAGGCAGCCAGCTTTATGAAGAGTTTTGGTGGTTCCAAACTTCTTCCATTTAATAATGTGTTCTTGGGGACCTTGAATGCTGCAGAAATGTTTTGGTACCCTTCCCCAGATCTGTGCCTCGACACAATCCTGTCTCGGAGCTCTAAGGACAATTCCTTCGACCTCATGGCTTGGTTTTTGCTCTGACATTCACTGTCAACAGTGGGACCTTATATAGACAGGTGTGTGTCTTTCCAAATCATGTCCAATCAATTTAATTTACCACAGGTGGAAACATCTCAAGGATTATCAATGGAAATAGGATGTACCTGAGCTCAATTTTTAGTCTCATAGCAAAGGGTCTGAATATTTATGTAAGTAAGGTATTTCTGTTTTTTATTTTTAATACATTTGCTAACCTTTCTAAAAAAGCTACTTTCGCTTTGTCATTATTGTGTGTAGATTGAGGAATTTTAGAATAAGTCTGAATACTTTCCGAAAGTGCTGTATTTCCTATCTATTTTATTTTTGATGAAGATTTTTCCATTCTTGATTTGCAATTTCAATTCACTTCCTGAATTAATTATTGGTTGTTTTATCCCACAGAAATTCATAGAGTTTGAGGATGCGTTGGAGGGGGAGAAGAAGGACCTGCAGACTCATGTGGAGATCCTGGAACTGCAGGGGAAACAGCTGGAGCTCAAGACCAAGAACTATTCTGACCAGAGTGAGTATAAACTACTGTTACTGCTCAGAACTAGAACTACTCTGACCAGAGTGAGCATTAGGATGTTTTCACACTTAGTCCCTTTCTGACAATTTTCATGACCTCAGTGTGGCTTCATTTTTTGTCCAGTGTGAACACTCCAAAGGAGTCAGAACCCTCAAAAGGGACCCAGAAGGGAACCAAACACTTTTTTAGGGCAATGTACAACACAAAGCTACCCAGTTTCGCTTGTTATTATTCCCGCACCACATACTAGAGTTCTGCAACACTGTTTCCCCTCCCATAACCCCTCACATTCGTGCCACATTTGTTTGCAATATGTGATCTGTAAAGAGAGATTCTAACCTGTGTATTCGCCTGTGGGGTTTGAATAGTGTGAGATGACAACAATATATTTGGTGAGAATCACAACATAGGGTACAAAATCAATTCTAGCTCTTAAAGGGGAGTAGACTATATTGGGTGTACAATTTTAAATTACAGCATTATTTAATCTGCAGTTATTCTTCTGCTGTTTATTCTGTTACTAATAATATTTGTTAATAGTAATTATAATTATTATGTCTCATCTTTTAACTAAATGGAATCTATTAGCTTCCAAAATATAAGTAGATATAAATATCTGTATGATAACATGTTCTGATGGAATGGCTTATCCTGCACTTTGCAAAAACCCAGAGTGCATTCAGTAAATGTTGGATAAAGATCTTGGTTCCTTTCAAAGCGTAGCGATGTGAATGCAAAGAAGACACGGACCACAAAATAGGTGAAGTGAACTGGAAGAAAAAGAACAGTTGAGTCCTCATTCCAAGTCAAGGGCAGTGTGAATACAAAGAGAACTGAGTTATTTTGCTTTCTTTTACCCCAGAGTTCACTGAGATCGGTTATTTTAAAGAGGACTATTTGTGAATAGACCCTTAGACTTAATAAGTAGGACTACTCTGACTAGAGTGAGTATAAAATTATAATAACCAGAACTACTTCGATCAGAGTGGGTATAGAACTATAATAACTAGAACGACGCTGACCAGAGTGAGTATAGACGTAATAACTAGAATTACTACAAATATGAATAGCTAATTATGGAAATTAAGATAAACAGGATTTAAATATATATTTTTTAATAGCTATATATAATACAAATTGAGGTGAGGGCAATGGAAATGCTTTTGGCGGTTGATCTGCTTCTGTTCTGTGGGTGGCACTGTGTGGTCTTTTGAAGGATGGTCACGGTCTCTCCAGGGCCATGGGATCTGGGGGGTTGAGGGTGGTGTGCCGGTCATTGGGATGACAACCCAACTCGGGATGAGGAGGGGTTTTAGCGGGTGGAATAGTGGGGACCAATTGGTGGTTTACTTAGTAGCAATGCAAATATCATGGTACAGCTATATAGACACTCAATCATCATGTTACTTTTTAATGGTATGTTTACAAACATATATTATGATAAATAGAATTGAAACTTGTCTCATTATTGTAATTGGTGAAGTAAGTATAGCCAGTTATAATTGTAATGGCTCAGCAGATAATAAGAAAAGAAGATCAGTATTTACCTGCCTAAAAGAGAAGGAATATCATATCTATTGTTTAAAGGAAACTCATTCAACAATTTTAGATGAAGTTTTATGGAAAAAGGACTGGGGAAGTGAAATATATTTCTCCCATGAGCAAAGAAATTCAAAAGGGGTGATTATATTAATTAACAGTAATGTTGATCCAAATGTGCAAATTGTCCAAACAGATCCTCAAGGTAGATGGATGATTTCAAAAATGTTATTGTGCCATAAACGGATATGACTTATTAACCTATATGGTCCAAATAATGATGATCCAAGCTTCTTAGAAAATATATATAAGAATTTATCAACTCTACAAGCAACACTAGACTCTATTATTATGGTGGGAGATTATAATACTGTTTTAAATAAAATACCGATATGTACCTTGTTTTTAACTAGGACAGAATAATTTATAACTGACTTTTTCCAACATAACATAGGTACAGCAGATCTCCTTATTGTATGTGCCTAAAAGAGTCCATACTAACAAAGGAAATTGAAGGACTAACAGTACAGATAGAATTATTATTTTTTACTTTTACCCCTTTTCCTCCCCAATTTCGTGGTATCCAATTAGTAGTTATAGTCTTGTCTCATCGCTGCAACTCCCGTATGGACTCGGGAGAGGCGAAGGTCGAGAGCCATGCATCCTCCGAAACACGACCCAACCAAGCAACACTGCTTTTTGACGCAATGCCTGCTTAACCCGGAAGCCAGCCACACCAATGTGTCGGAGGAAACACCGTACACCTGGCGACTGTGTACAAAAAAACTTTTGATAAAGTACGACTGGGGTTTATATATAAATGCTTGGAATATTTCAATTTGAGAATCTCTTATAAAATGGGTTAAAGTTATGTATAGTAACCCTAGGTGTAAAATGGTAAATAATGGCTACATCTCAGAAAGTTTTAAACTGTCGAGGAGTAAAACAAGGTTGTCCACTATCGACATATCTATTTATTATTGCCATCGAAATGTTAGCTGTTAAAATTAGATCCAACAATAATATTAAGGAATTAGAAATCCATGGCTTAATTGTGACTAGGGGGCAGTATTTTCATTTTTGGAAAAATAACGTTCCCGTAGTAAACGGGATATTTTGTCAGGACAAGATGCTAGAATATGCATATAATTGACAGCTTAGGATAGAAAACACTCTAAAGTTTCCAAAACTGTAAAAATATTGTCTGTGAGTATAATAGAACTGATATTGCAGGCGAAAGCCTGAGAAAAATCCAAAATTTGTTTTGAAAGCACTGCGTTCCAATGCAGTCCCTATTGAGCAGTGAATGGGCTATCAACCAGATTACTTTTTCTCCGTATTCCCCAAGGTTTCTACAGCATTGTGACGTAGTTTTACGCATTTATGTTGAAATATACCCGTAAGCGGCTACATTGCGCAAGTGGTCACCTGATGCTCTCTCGCGTAAAATACAGAGGTAGCCATTATTCCAATCGGTCCTACTGAAAAACCAATTGTCCCGGTGGATATATTATCGAATAGACATTTGAAAAACACCTTGAGGATTGATTATAAACAACGTTTGCCATGTTTCTGTCAATATTATGAAGCTAATATGGAATATTTTCGGCGTTTTCGTGACTGCAATTTCCGGGCAAACAGAGCTATTTCTGAACAAACGGAGCTATTTCGCCTACAAAAATAATATTTTTGGAAAAAAGGAACATTGGCTATCTAACTGGGAGTCTCGTGAGTGAAAACATCCAAAGCTCATCAAAGGTAAACGATTTAATTTGATTGCTTTTCTGATTTCTGTGACCAAGTTACCTGCTGCTAGCTGGACAAAATGCTATGCTAGGCTATCGATAAACTTACACAAATGCTTGTCTAGCTTTGGCTGTAAAGCATATTTTGAAAATCTGAGATGACGGGGTGATTAACAAAAGGCTAAGCTGTGTCTCAATATATTTCACTTGTGATTTTCATGAATAGGAATATTTATGTCTGTTGCGTTATGCTAATTAGTGTCAGTCGATGATTACGCTCCCTCATGCGGGATGTGGAGTCACTAGAGGTTAAGAACAAAGATGTTATTGTACATTGTACATGTTTTCTTTTAAAATGTTTACCACAATTTATAGAATCCCACCGAAACAAAAGGCACAGCCCCAGAAAATATAAAATTTAAAAGTAGGATTAAAAAATAAATAATTCACTAACCTTTTGAAAATCTTCATCAGATGACAGTAATATTACATGTTACACAGTACATTTTTTTTTTTCAATAATATGCCATCTAAATCTCTGGATTAAAAAAAATGCCAAAATTTTGATACTAAGATAACGTTAACAAGCAATAAACATGACTGGATCAAAGATACACTAAAACATTTATTTTTAACGTTACAGAATTCGTTCACTAGTCTATGCTATGAGTCGGCGCTCAGATATTAGCAGTGTCTCCTCTATTTGGAGTCCACAGAAACCCAAAATAACCACATAAATATTCCCTTACCTTTGATGTAGAAGACGTAGAAGGAGTCACTTTAACAGCTTCAGCTTTAACTAACTAAAACAATATCTGGTGTCTATTGGAAAAGAACGTGGGCATTTTCGCCCGCCAATAGATGAGCGACAGCGCGAAATCAGACATTTCAAAAATGTAGTCTGTCCGGAAACCAAGCAATGTCTCCTATACTACTACATTTTCGCCAATAACCACATAAATATTCCCCATAAATATTCCTTACCTTTGATGTTCTTGAATGCGTCTTTGTATTAGCATATGCTAACAGCTTCAGCTGAAATGCACCCAAAATAACTTCTGCTCCTTCTGGTCCCGCACTCTTGCGCAATCAAACTTCAAAATTACATATTATATGTCGACTAAACTGGTCAAACTAAGTGCAGAATCGAGCAAAATGATGTTTTTATCATGATTCAACTGGTGTCTATTGGAAAGAACGTTCTCCAAATCGGCCGCGCGCACAAAGGATGAGCATTCAAACAATGAACGTGCCAATTGAAAGCAGACATCGCT
This sequence comes from Oncorhynchus tshawytscha, assembly GCF_018296145.1. Classification (NCBI taxonomy): domain Eukaryota; kingdom Metazoa; phylum Chordata; class Actinopteri; order Salmoniformes; family Salmonidae; genus Oncorhynchus; species Oncorhynchus tshawytscha. Next base: position 63,237,711 of record NC_056437.1, on the reverse strand, counting down.
GAACAAATACATACTGTTCCCAGATCGGTAGCTGCCTGGGAAGGGTGGGGGCGATGACGTCAAAGTTGACCCAACTTTTCTCTTGACAAGAGAGAGTTTGGGAGAAAGGCTGCCCTGAGAGTTCTGCTTTACATACAGACATAATTTAAACGGTTTTAGAAACTTTAGAGTGTTTTCTATTCAATAATTATTATTATATGCATATATTAGCAATTTTGGAAAAAAATATTTTCAGTTTACTATGGGCACGCACTTCCTCCAACGGGGGCAGTATTGAGCCATAAGCTCAAGAGGTTAACTTTTATTTTACTGTGTAGTTCACCAAAACAATATCTGACGGGGATGTGGACATTCTCTGTATACATATCCTGAAAGAAAGAAATCTCACTCCAATACATTTTAATAGAAAGTTAGTAAAAATAGATAAGATCCTGATTGAACTCTTTAGTCATATCACAGTTTACCTATTTGCTTATGGTTTGCCTACACCTAGTGACCTGCTTTTTAAATTATATGAGCAAAAAATATTGAATTTTATTTGGAATGGCAAGCCAGGCAAAATGAAAAGGGCCTATTTATATGATGAACATGAATTTGGAGGGCAGAAATTAAATATCAAAGCATTAGACCTCTCACTAAAGGCATCAGTCATAAAGTTATACTTAAATCCAAAATGGTTCTCTAGTATATTAGTAAGAATGTCTCACCCCATGTTCCAGAATGGCCTTTTTCCCTTTATTCAGATTACAACCGCTCACTTTTGGTTATTTGAAAACATTTTCGAGATGATTTAGTTATCTTTTAAACAAGCCATAGAAAGTTGGTTGCAATTTCAATTTAATCCACCTGAAAAGACAGAACAAATAATTCAAGTATTGTGGTTAAACTCAAATATACAAATTGATAAAAAGGTAAAGGTATAATCTTTGTAAATGATATAAAGACTGGTGGAGTTATGTCACACATGCAGCTAACACAGACATATGGAAATGTCTGCTCAACCCAAAAATGGAAGCGGGACAAAGTAAGGAACTTGTCTGTTGGCCCTGCATTAAAGACCAAAATTGGTCAAAGAAAATTGTGATATAAAATATACCACTTTCATTTAAGGACCAAAACAAATGTACAGCTGTGCCAGTGTAACCAATGAAAATGGCTAGCCAGTTAGCGGTGGTGCGCGCTTATAGCGTTACAATCGGTGACGTCACTCGCTCTGAGACCTTGAAGTAGTCGTTCCCCTTGCTCTGCAAGGGCCGTGGCTTTTGTGGAGCGATGGGTAACGATGCTTCGTGGGTGTCAGTTGTTGATGTGGGCAGAGGGTCCCTGGTTCGAGCCCGGTTAGGGGACGGACTAAAGTTAAACTGTTACACCGTATAAATTGCGAAATAGTTGGGAAGGGATTTTGATGTACCGATTCCATGGCACATGGTTTATGAATTGACATTCAAAACTTGCAATCAATATAATGTTATATATGGGGGATACAATCTTCTCAGCTCTGCAGATTTTGCCAGCGAGAAGGCGGAGTAATTTATTTTGGTACTGTCCAGATGTAGCTCGTTTTGTCACAGGTCCAGGGATTTACCTAGAGCTAATGCTGCAGATAGCAATACAGGGTGATTTGAAAAGTCAGTCAATCGATCAATAATGATTTCAGCAAAAAATGTTTAATTTACAATCTGTAGAAACTATGAGAATAGAAAGGTTCAGTACTTTTGTGAAGCCTCGCAGCACAGTTAAAATAATGGCAAATAGAAATCTGAGATGGGAGGGGTTGAATGGAGTTGAAGGGTGGGACTAATAACAAATGTAAAACATACGGGGTCTGTAAAATGTATATAGGTTCAGAACCTTTGAAATAGCACAGTTACAAATATATGGCAAATAGAACATCAGTAATAGAGGTAGGCCAGGAGGTAGGCCAGGACTAAAAACAAAAGAAAATATCTATTGTAAAATAGATTGTCTGTAAAATGTGCATAGTATGTATAAGCTGGAAGTAGAAGCCTAAGTGTTATTGTTTATTAGAGTACTCCAATTGGGGGAGGGGTGGTAGGGTTTGCAGGGAATAATAAAAGAAGGTATTGGTACGTGGAGTGGAACAGGGAAATCCAAGAGCAGACTCAGCCGAGGAAACTGGGATGAAGCAACCAAGGTATTTATTACAACACAGGGGGGAGATGGAGTGCAGGCCAGGGGAAGCTCTGGTGGGTTGCAGGAAACCAGGTACGGAGGCTGAGGTGAGAGGGGTTGGGACAGGGTAAGCAGTTCGAGGGGAATCCAAGGAAGTAGTGGATTGTGGAATCCAGGACAGAGTAGCAGGATGACGAGACGTGGGACTGGAGACAGGGACCAGATTCAGAGCGGGCAGAACTGTAGCGGAGAGGAAAACAGCGTCAGGCAAGGAAAACTGGCATAACAGGTCCTGAATAGTAACAAACGGCTAGAACTGTAGACTGACTGAGCAGAGATAACTATCTGGCAGCGTGGACGTGGCAGTCCTGAGTATTTGTAGAGGTCTTGATTATGGAACAGGTTGCAGCTGTTGGGGATCTGCTCTGACTCTAGCATACCTGTCTCCGCCCACACAATCACACACACACACACAGAGAGGGAGAGGGAGAGAGTACTGGGGGAGTGGCGGCAGGTCAAGGAGACACAGGATGAGCAGTAGAGGACGTTGCAGGAGCAGATGTGACAGGTATATTTTTTAAAAATTAAAAAATTAAAAAGTGTGTGTGTATGTATGTGTATATATATATGTATGTATGAATGTTTATAATATATATATATATATATAAATATATTACCGTTCAAAAGTTTGGGGTCACTTAGAAATGTCCTTGTTTTCCATGAAAACATACATGAAATTAGTTGCAAAATGAATAGGAAATATAGTGAAGATGTTGACAAGATTATAAATAATAATTTTTTATTGAAATAATAATTGTGTCCTTCAAACTTTGCTTTCGTCAAAGAATCCTCCATTTGCAGCAAATACAGCCTTGCAGACCTTTGGTATTCTAGTTGTCAATTTGTTGAGGTAATCTGAAGATATTTCACCCCATGCTTCCTGAAGCACCTCCCACAAGTTCGATTGGCTTGATGGGCACTTCTTAGGTACCATACGGTCAAGCTGCTCCCACAACAGCTCAAGAGAGTTGAGACCCTGTGACTGTGCTGGCCACTCCATTATATACAGAATACCAGCTGACTGCTTCTTCCGTAAATAGTCATTTGGAGCTGTGCTTTAGGTCATTGTCCTGTTGTAGGAGGAAATTGGATCCAATTAACCCGCCGTCCACAGGGCATGGCGTTGCAAAATGGAGTGATAGCCTTCCTTCTTCAAGATCCCTTTTAACCTGTACAAATCTCTCACTTTACCACCACCAAAGCACCCCCAGACCATCACATTGCCTCCGCCATGCTTGACAGATGGCGTCAAGCACACCTCCATCATCTTTTAATTTTTTTTTGCGTCTCACGGATGTTCTCCTTTGTGATCCGAACACCTCAAACTTAGATTAGTCTGTCCATAACACTTTTTTCCAATCTTCCTCTGCCCAGTGTCTGTGTTATTTTGCCCATCTTAATCTTAGCTTTTTATTGGCCAGTCTGAGATATGGCTTTTTCTTTGCAACTCCGCCAAGAATGGCAGCATTCCAGAGTCACCTCTTCACTGTTGACTTTGAGAGTGGTGTTTTGCGGGTGCTATTTAATGAAGCTGCCAGTTTTGTGAGGTGTCTGGTTCTCAAACTAGACGCTCTAATGTACTTGTCCTCTTGCTCAGTTGTGCACCGGGGCCTCTCACTCCTCTTTCTATTCTGGTTAGGGCCAGTTTGCGCTGCTCTGTGAAGGGAGTAGTACACAGCGTTGTACGAGATCTCGCATGGAATAGCCTTCATTTCTCAGAACAAGAATAGACGGACGAGTTTCAGAAGAAGGTTCTTTGTTTCTGGCCATTTTGAGCCTGTAATCGAATCCACAAATGCTGATGCTACAGAAACTCAACTAGTCTAAACTAAACAAGGCCAATTGTGTTTATTCTTTAGTCAGGACAACAGTTTTCAGCTGTGTTAACATAATTGCGTTAGGGTTTTCTAATGATCAGTTAGCCTTTTAAAATGATAATTCAAGTTTATCTAACACAACGTGCCATTGGAACAGAGGAGTGATGGTTGCTGATAATGGGCCTCTGTACGCCTATTTAGATATTCCATAAAAAAATCAGCCGTTTCCGGGCCTCCCAGGTGGTGCAGTGGTCTAAGGCACTGCATCGCAGTGCTAGCTGTGCCACCAGAGATTCTGGGTTCGAGCCCAGACTCTGCCGCAGCCGGCCGCGACTGGGAGGCTCATGGGGCGGCGCACAATTGTCCCAGCGTTGTCCGGTTTAGGGAGGGTTTGGCCGGCAGGGATATCCTTGTCTCATCGCGCACTAGCGACTCCTGTGGCGGGCCGGGCCCAGTGCACGCTGACCAGGTCGCTAGGTGTACGGTGTTTCCTCCGACACATTGGTGCGGCTGGCTTCCAGGTCGGATGTGCATTGTGTCAAGAACCAGTGCGGCTTGGTTGGGTTGTGTTTCGGAGGACGCATGGCTCTCGGCCTTCGCCTCTCCTGAGTCCGTACGGGAGTTGCAGTGATGAGACAAGACAGTAACTACTACTAATTGGATACCATGACATTTTTTTAATTCTGCCGTTTCCAGCTACAATAGTCATTTACAACATTAACAATGTCTACACTGTATTTCTGATTAATTTGATGTTACTTTAATGGACAAAAAAATTGCTTTTCTTTCAAAAACAAGGACATTTGTAAATGACCCCAAACTTTTGAATGGTAATGTATATGTATGTATTTGTGTGTATGTACACCAAGCTCTGTCAGGAGGAATGGGCCAACATTCACCCAACTTATTGTGGGAAGCGTGTGGAAGGCTACCTGAAATGTTTGCCCCAGTTAAACCATTTAAAGGCAATGCTACCAAATACTAATTGAGTGTATATAAACTTCTGACCCACTGGGAATGTCATGAAATTAATAAATGAAATAAATTGTTCTCTCTACTATTATTCTGACATTTCACATTCTTAAAATGAAGTGGTGATCCTAACTGACCTAAGACAGGGGATTTTTACTAGGATTAAATGTCAGGAATTGTGAAAAACTGAGTTTAAATGTATTTGGCTAAGGTGTGTGTAGACGTGTAGACTTCAACTGTATATAGTTACCCCAAAAATATATTGGGGATTGTAAATGATGCAGACAATTACATTGATGGAAGCGACAATCTATCCGCAATATTAAAGCTGATCCACCCCCTAATAAAGAAAAATATTTAAAAAACATGACTTCAACAAGTGTTAACTAGACTTATAAACTAGAAGTACTCTGACAATTTGATTTCGACAATTTGCCCACTACATGGGATAAACAGCTGCAGGTGATTGCACTGTATCTAATGGCATATGCAGCGAGACAGTTATGCCCAGCAGTGCGATGGATCAGACTTTGTTTACATAAGACAACACATTGATTCGGAATGTGTTTTTCCGTTGCTCATCAGTCTTTAATAACTAGAACTATTCTGACCAGAGTGAATAGTACCTCAGTAGTAAAATACTGTGTACTATTACTCAGAGCAAGAACTACTTTGACCAGAGTGAGTGTGTACTTCTCAAAGCTAGCATACTGTAAGTGTGCATTAATCAGAACTAGCACAACTCAGAACTAGCACACTGTGAGTCTTCCCTTCTCAGAACTACCACACACACTGTGAGTCTGCATTACTCATAACTAGCACAATGTGACAGTGCACTATTGACAGCCAAGCACAAAGTGCATAGCCCAGCACATAGTGACTGTGCACTATTGTCTACCTACACTGTGGAGGACTACACATAGCATACTAGCACACATTGGTTTTGCACCGTGAAGAGCTTTGCATGTAGTATTCAAGGACACAGTATAGTCTGTTTTACACTTAACCCACCATGAACGGATGAGCCAGTGCATGTTCTGTCTTCTGTGGTCAGTATGGCTTAATAGGGTTTTAGTGCCTCTGACAGCAAACAGACTCACATATTCAATCAATGAGGAAATAGGCCTGCCACCATTTAGTGTTTCAAAGCAGACCAGCTTTAACATTTTTTATTTATTTCTCCTTTATTTAACCAGGTAGGCTAGTTGAGAACAAGTTCTCATTTACAACTGCGACCTGGCCAAGATAAAGCATAGCAGTGTGAACAGACAACACAGAGTTACACATGGAGTAAACAATTAACAAATGGAGAGCACCATCACACTATCCACTGTCCAATATGGAGCCATGTCCAGCAAGTCCTGGACTAATAGACACTTTCAATGGAGAATCTCATTTGAACAGGTTTTTGTCCAAGATCTGTGTCCGGGAAACCAGCCCGAAGTATATAACCCACAGTGCTGTCGCAATGGGAGGCTGGTTGACTATGATTCTGTTTTTCTGGATTTCAGTCACGCGTCTGGAGGAGCGTGAGTCAGACACGAAGAAGGAGTACAATGCTTTGCACCAGCGACACACAGAGGTAGTAACAGCTGTGTGCCGTGTGTGTGTGTGTGTGTGTGTGTGTGTGTGTGTGTGTGTGTGTGTGTGTGTGTGTGTGTGTGTGTGTGTGTGTGTGTGTGTGTGTGTGTGTGTGTGTGTGTGTGTGTGTGTGTGTGTGTGTGTGTGTGTGTGTGTGTGTGTGTTTGTGCATGGGAGAGTTTAGTATCTGACTCCATACTGGCTGCTAGGTTTGTATCTTGATGTAGTTTGCCTGGTACAATAGAACCAAGTCAATGGAATTACGTCCAGCTTCCTCACTCATCCTCTTATCTTCCTGTCAGATGATTCAAACATACGTGGAGCATATTGAGAGGTCCAAGATGCAACAGGCAGGGAACAACAGCCAGCCAGAAGGACCAGGCAGTGGACGGACGTGAGTGGCTGACTTTTTAAAAGACATGTTCATCAGAAAAAGTTATTATCCCCCAGTGAGGAATTCCATTGAGCAGCGTACAGACAAAACAATACAGTTCATACAACAACATAGATATAATATAATTAGTTGTGACCTTTCTGGAAAGTGTGCATGGATGGGTGGGTGTGTTGGTGGGAGTGTGTGTGCAGGGGGAAGAGTATAGAAATTGATCCTGGCATAGCTAGTAGTAACAACTATGCTGAGGTATTGGTATGTGGTTTGTTGTGCTTGGCTTTAGTGTGCTGTAGTTGTGTTGTGTTGTGCTGTGTGTGTTAGCTTGTTTTGTGACCAGTGATGTAGTGGTTTACCAAACAGGTTGGTAAAAGATGATCGCTGTTTGTGGTGAGTAAAATAACGCTCCCTATACTTTCAATGCCTTTTTCTGCAGAAGGTGGGTAATGCTTGTGCAAAATAAAATATTTCACTAAACAAAATGTATGTGTGTTTACACCCCACTACACCACTTGTGACCTGTTTGGCTTCACTCTAATCACCATATGTCTGTCTCGTTGTCTCACTCTGTGCTCGTGCTGCTGTGTTGCACAGTCAACGCCACGTGTGGAGGAAAAGGTAAATCACTACCCCCAAAAACCTCTTTGCCTCTTACCCCCCCCATCCCTGTCCCCTCAATCCCAATCTCATTCAGTGTTTGTCAGTCTTGGTCCTGAGTATAGGACCCAGGTTGAAATACTTGAAAAATAATTTTAAACACTCAGATTTTGTTTGAGTCTCTTTGGAACTTTTCTATTGGTTTATAAAGCCAGGCAAGCTGAACCAGGCTCAGATATTTATTTCAGTAGTGCTGAGCGATTAGTGATTTTTGAAGTCTGTTTGGTTTCAGTTCGGTTATTTATTTTTTACATTAAAATGATTAGAGGTTTTTAATGGAGATGCCAAAAATAGTGAACATTCAAGTGCCAAAACATTGGAAATATTCCATTTGTCTCTGTCAGGTCCACAAATAGAGAATTGTTATTAAATAATTAAATATTTCAGTTGTGTATATTACTTGGTTTTATTTGATGACTTTATAATTTTTCATTCCTTAAAGTCAGCATCTCGTCTCAACTGCTCAGGCAGTAGCAGCAAGCAAGACAACCATCTAACGTTATCTCTGTTCTCACCATACTGTGTTGTCTTTAGCCATCCTATTTAGCTAGGCTAGCCTGCCTAAGTATGCTGCAGAACTGTCAGACAAAATCATTTTACTAGTTCTTTAAAGTAGATAAGGCATACTTTCACGAACTCTCTATCCCTCACTCTCGTCATTGTGTTGTCTACTATCCTCTCTCTCATGCGGTGGCGAATGCGGTCTGTGTGTATCTAACCTAATGTAGCAGGCGTAAAAATGTATCCGAACCAGAAAAGAACAGGCACAATGGATTATGGCCATTGTAGTTAATTACCACGTTTCTGAGCTGAGCTAGGTTGAATATTTGCTTAATGAAAACTACAACTCCCTTCAGCCCAGCATCCCATATAGTTCTGGACTTAATTTATCTGGTCAATGATTTGATTTCTATCTAGAGAAATGGCACTAAGAAAAAAATATATAACTCGATTTCAAGTCATTGAAACGACGGTGGTCAATTCAAGTAATTGAAACGACGGTGGTCAATAACAACAAAAACACTAAAATGTGGTTAATCGCTCAGCACCTTTTCAGGTATTTAAAAACCCAGCTCTGCTGGGTATACAGCCGTTTGCTCAAGCCCAGCACTAACACACTTTATTTAACTACTATGGGGCTTGTTGATTAGTTGAATCAGGTCTGCAGACACTGTGGTTCCCAGGACTTGATGATCACTGCCCTGGCTCCATTGACCAACCAGCCTCTCCTTCTTGGACTAGAAGTTCCCCTGCCCCCACTATGTCCCAATATGGAATGACCCAGAGTTCGTGCCTTTGTCCTTTACCTTCTCCTCTATCACCAACTGTTTATGGTCTGTCTGTCTGTCTGTCGCGCATCTGAATCGAGTGGAGACGAATGGATTCGGTTCAGTTAGTTCATGCAATCGTCCTGATGAGCCCTTCCCAGCTTGCTAGTTTATGCTTGTGGCTAGAAACTTCAGCGAGAATTTGAAACTTGTCTGCCAAAGTCGGGACTTGGAATGTATTCAGAATCATTACGTTTTTATCGGAGTAATATATATTTTTTAAGTAGACGTTAATAGCTTAGTTGTACTTATGTATTGCATATTGTTTTTTTGTGGTGTGGTTTTCATATAAGCCCTTGGGCTTCCAACCACACCTGCGCACCGTTTTTTTGTTTTAATTTGTTTTTATCTGTATTGTTGTTTTTACTTGTTTGCTTTGGTGAAAAAAAATAAGAAAAAAATGTTATTGCCGACAAACTCTCCCCATTGAGCAGTAGACTGTATCACGGTGACATCCATATGGTTACTACCAATTTTACACATTCTTTTTCATGTAGGCTGTTATCCTACTCAAGATAAAATCAATTGGAATGGAACAAATTGCCCATGTGATACAGCTACCCTGTGGTAAGCAACTCACGTCGGCAAGCCTTGATACCACATCGTTGCACTGGTCATTCGCACCGGCTTGACTGTGAACCCAATCCACTCGTCTCCACTTTACTCTCAGTTGCGCAACATACAGTACGTCATCAATTTGGGCAACAGGCGAGTCCATATAGTCTCTCCCGTTTCTCCATAATATGGATATATTGTGTCATATTATGTTGGTCTGGTTTAGTGTCAGTCTGTCCAGTAGCTGGCTTTGTGTGTTGTGCTTAATTCAGGGGATTTTCAGTTTTATGTTATGCAACCCCAAAGTTAGCTTTCACGTCTCTCCAGATACCTAATGTACAGTATATTATCTCCCACCCTCCCTCTCTATCTCCCCCTCTCTCTGCCCGTCCCTCTCTCTATCTCCCCCTCTTTCTGCCCCTCTCCTCTCTCTTCCCCCTCACACCTCTCTCTCTGCCCCTCCCTCTCTATCTCATCCTCTCTCTGCCCCTCTCCTCTCTTTCCCCTCACCTCTCTCTCTGTCTTTCATTCTCATTGTCTTTTTCTTCTCTCCCTCAAACCTTTACCCTTCCCCTCACCTCCTCCTCTCTCCTCCCACCCCTCCCCCTGTCTTTTCCCCCAGCAGCAAGGTGGAGCGTCCCCCGTCATTGAGCTTGTACCCCAGTGGAGAGGGCATGGGAATGGTACGTGGGGTTCTTCCAAGGGCCTTTCTTTGTGGTGTTTGTCGATTGTTTTTTATGGCAGTGAGGGCAATGAAGACATGACATTGTATAAACAGATATGAGGAATACATTAATATTAGGACAAATATTACATTCAATTTGTGTAATTTCTTTTCACTTAAGTGCTTTTTTCTACAATAATAGAACATAACTTAGCTTCTATCGTCCCATTTGCTCCTATCTTTACATCCCGTTTCACGTGTAAAGCTAAGTGTGATGCTTTGTTACTAAGTCTATGCGCAAGATTGTAAGTATAAGCAAGATCGTGAACGATCCTTGCAAGAGAAGATCCCTGGCTTCTCTATTCCCCACCCTTCAGCCTAAATGTGCACTTGCATACTCTCTGTTATTGATTTTAAAGCATTTGCTTGGTGCAAACATTGTCTGGAGGGAGTTTCCACCATTGTTAAATCCATGAAGGGAAGTGTACACTTTGGGAGAAGGGGGAAGAATCGGGATGCAGCCCCTCTTTTACAATATAACCCCTTGACCTCTTTAACCCCTGGCTTCTGATGCCCCAGGAGGATGGTTCCGAGTCGGACTCGGTGGCAGCCACGCCCAGTAGCACAGGAAGTAAGTCCAACACGCCCACGTCCTCCGTCCCTTCCGCCACCGTCACGCCCCTCAACGAGGGCTTCCTCCCGCCCGGCGAGTTCGACCCAATGCATGCTGTAAGCCGCGGCAGGAAGAGTGCTAAACGCCTCAGCAGAAACATGGAGGTGCAGGTCTCCCAGGAAACCAGGAACGTCAGCATTGGTGAGTGTAAAGTATAGTTACACACACACACACACACACACACACACACACACACATACACGCACCCACGCACACACACGTTAGCATGAGTGGTTCATTGTGTGATCAGGGCCTGTATTCATAAAGTCCCTGAGAGAAGGAGTGCTGATCTAGGATCAGGTCCCCCCCTGTCCATGTAATCTTATTCATTATGATCTAAAAGGCAGAACTGATCCTAGATCACTCCTATTCTGAGATACTTTGTGAATACGGTATTGAGTGTGTATGATATTCTATCTGAACTCAGGTATGGGTAGCAGTGATGAGTGGTCAGAATTCCAAGAGATCATCGATTCCACCCCAGAGCTGGATATGTGTGTGGACCCCGTCTTTATGGTGGAGGAAACAGGTAACACACACACACACACACACACACACACACACACACACACACACACACACACACACACACACACACACACACACACAGCAATGATTAAATATCAGTGCGTGTGTCAGTCCTTCCCAGGGCATCGTGAATGAGGCATTCGGTATCAACACAGACTCCCTCTACCATGAGATCAAGGATGCCAAGTCTGACATCATCGGGGATGTTGACGCTGGGGCGGAGCTACTAGGTAAGCCAATCAGAGGAGCTTTGGGTGTGGTATATGCAAATGAGCTATTGGAAGACAGCGTAGGCCAGTCTCCGGTGATGTTCCAGGCTGTCTACATTGTAAACGTTGCGTTGCATTAACCAATTGTTGTGTGCCATGTCATTGACTGCACAGTCGTGTGTCAGATTGCTATTTCAAATTATGTGGTGAACTGATATGTTAAACACCTATCCAGCATTGTGAGTTCTGGCATGCGTCTGGAACCCGACCTCTGTCTGCACTAAGCAAAGAGTCATTGGGAATGGAAGCTGCGGTGCTTAGTGCTAAGCTGGTGGGTGCCCCAAACGCCTCAAAAAGAGGAAAGGGTTATTCCTGTGAAATATGTTTAGCTTATTTTTTTTGTATAAATGTCACAATTAAGCACTATGTTTTGAGGCTGTGTCACCAGCTGTGTCACCGTTGCCATAGCACTGGCTGGCTCTGAACTTTAACCCTACACACGGCGGAATGTTCACCAACACCCCACATTCCCGGCAGCTCCCCCATCCTCCACTGCACTGCAAAGCACTCTAGGATATCACTTGCACCATGGCTGCAGTCCCCATTGATTTGATATATTTGAATGGTTGATTTTACAGGGCAAGCTAAATTATTCTTGATTTAGTCTTGGTTTACTTTCTGTTACTGGGTTTAGTTGACATAGCTTTATGATTGGTTTATTTCATTGCGATCATATTAGTTTATTGACCCGTGACCCTTCTCTATGCTTCCTCTCTCCCTTCCTGTGTATGCTGGACACGCCCCTAGGGGAGTTCTCAGGTGTGTATCTGAACACTCTCTTTCTCAGACACACACATACACACACACCCCTGCCTCCCATCTTCCAATACATGAAGTTCCACTGTGTGCCTGTAGGCTTTACCCAATAACACAGTGCTGGCATTCCAGGCCGCACCAGTTGTTTTAAATGTTGATCTAGTCCAGGTAATGCTCTTTTTGATTGGTTGGTCGTAATGTTACTAAGCTCAACTGAACCCTGTGGTCAATAAAGGTAAATCTCTCTGAGTTTAAACTGACTTCTAGTGTTCTCTGGTCTTGGACAGGTCCAAGCTCTCTTTTTGCTCTCTGAAGCTTTAGTATATAACAAGTGCCTATCAGCATTCTCTCTTCTCTCTCTCTTTTATCTCACCCCATCTCTCTCTCTCTCTTTCTTTCTTTCTCCTCTCTCTCCCTGTTTCTCTTCCTCTCTCCCAGTCCGTGATGATTTTTTCGGTAAGGCTCCCTCTAGCCTTATTCAGCATCTCTAGAAGGTTGCTCATCTTCCCATGTTGTTGTGTCTGTCTGCGATGTCTCGTCTTTGCTGTGTTCCATGTTGTGATGCCATTTCCTATCTGTTCCTCTGCTCTGATGTTTCTTCCTCCCATTTCCTGTTGGCTGTTATTTGAGTCTGGCAAGCTTTTTTTTCTTCTTTTGTATTTGTTTTTCATCTTTGACTTAATTTCAGAGATCTATTCTCCTTTCATTTTAGCATGTCACAGCAAACACACTATCATATCTGTATTTCTTTTGGGCTTTTCTTGGTTTCATTTCAGCTTGCGGAAGTTGGCTTAAACATGAAGATACTCCCCAAAACCTCCAAATGTTCATACATTACTGAAGTAGAATTAATCCATAAATAGCCCCAGAATTCCTATTCAAAGACGATTCATGTGTTCATGAAAAAAAGTTAGCTACGTTTATAGTTAATGAACACTTGGAAAGTTTGTGAAGTGTTTATAGAGCTATAGAAGGAGTCTGCTTGTGCTCTCTCCAACTGTTTGGCAAGACAGACAGCACAAACAGATCTAGGACCAGGCTAGAAAGAGTGTTGTTTGTGCTTATCAATGCTAACACTAACGCTAGCTGATACGTCACAGGGATGGGCAAGGAGGTGGAGAATCTGCTGACAGAGAACAAACATCTTCTGGAGACCAAGTAAGTGTGTGTGTTTTAAACTTACTCTTGTTTGTTGTGCTGCTGCATATTAAAGATGGTTTGGTGCAAGATAGATTTACTAGGGGGGCTGTTCTTTTGCAAGGTTGAGTAAAAAGTAAATTATATTGATGAATAGAGAGAGCACACACAGACATGCAAGTGTGTGTGTGTGTGTGTGTGTGTGTGTGTGTGTGTGTGTGTGTGTGTGTGTGTGTGTGTGTGTGTGTGTGTGTGTGTGTTTGTGTGTGTTTGAGAGTGATAGTAAGACACGTAGAGAAAGTTTTCTTTTTTAAATGTTTTTATTTAGTTTTGTCCATTTTATTTTGAGGTGGGGTTACAGGTACAAGAAAAACAATCAAATAAATGAATGCAAGATGTCCCCATCCATCTGCCCGTCCTCCCTCCCCACCTGGAAACCATTATTGAGTTAAGCAGTATTGATTCCCATTTCTCCCCATTCAGAAATGCTCTGAACATCGTGAAGAACGACCTAATAGCCAAAGTGGATGAGCTCTCTGGGGAGCATGAGGTGCTGAGAGAGGAACGGGAGGCTCTTAGGACCGCCAAGAACAAAGTAGACACAAAGGTTAAAGAACTGGAAGAAGAGCTAAAGAGGTGAGGGGTGTTGGGAGTGTGTGCATGCGGGCATAGTGTGTGTGACTTTTGACTCTTATGACTCTTTGCCTCTTCAGGTTGAGAGCAGAGGCTCTGACTCTGGGAGCATCTCAGGACTCCAAGGATGAAGGAGGAGAAGATGTGAGTAAAACAAACAAACAAATAAACAAATTTACATTTAGTCATATAGAAGACACTCTTATCCAGAGCCACATATCACGGTTATAGAGTCATAAGATAGGTTTCCATCCAATTGGCAACAGATTTTCATGCGACTACTCTAAAATATGCTTCCATCGGAGATGTGTTTCCATCAAATTGACTTGTTGCGGATTAAAGGCTATGCGTGGTGACTTAGTGCACATAAAACACACTTTTGCAGTTAAACTCCCATGTACCAAATAAAAATACAATTTAAATGGGTTTCCATCACATTTTAAATTCTACTGATGGTTTTGTGACAAATTATTTTTGTTATATTGCGAATGTGCCCAATCTGGTCTTGGCACATGCGCTCTAGCCAATACCTCACAGTCTGGGAATAGCCTACAACATGATGAGATTATTATGGACAAAATAGCGAGATCGATCATCATGTTACCAGAATAAGACCCTAGATATTTATTGGAGAGGATCATTAAGCTCATCAATGTGGACTTTCACCACTCTGTGAAGTTCATAACTTATTTCATTTGTATACTAATAAACTGCATGCTTTCCCGAGTCATAATGGGAGGACCAAATCAAATCAAATCAAATCAAATTTTATTTGTCACATACACATGGTTAGCAGATGTTAATGCGAGTGTAGAGAAATGCTTGTGCTTCTAGTTCCGACAATGCAGTAATAACGAGCAAGTAATCTAACTAACAATTCCAAAAAAAACTACTGTCATACACAGTGTAAGGGGATAAAGAATATGTACATAAGGATATATGAATGAGTGATGGTACAGAGCAGCATAGGCAAGATACAGTAGATGATATCGAGTACAGTATATACATATGAGATAAGTATGTAAACCAAGTGGCATAGTTAAAGTGGCTAGTGATACATGTATTACATAAGGATGCAGTCGATGATATAGAGTACAGTATCAACGTAGGCATATGAGATGAACAATGTAGGGTAAGTAACATTATATAAGGTAGCATTGTTTAAAGTGGCTGGCGATACATTTACATCATTTCCCATCAATTCCCATGATTAAAGTGGCTGGAGTAGAGTCAGTGTCATTGACAGTGTGTTGGCAGTAGCCACTCAATGTTAGTGGTGGCTGTTTAACAGTCTGATGGCCTTGAGATAGAAGCTGTTTTTCAGTCTCTCGGTCCCAGCTTTGATGCACCTGTACTGACCTCGCCTTCTGGATGACAGCGGGGTGAACAGGCAGTGGCTCGGGTGGTTGATGTCCTTGATGATCTTTATGGCCTTCCTGTAGCATCGGGTGGTGTAGGTGTCCTGGAGGGCAGGTAGTTTGCCCCCGGTAATGCGTTGTGCAGACCTCACTACCCTCTGGAGAGCCTTACGGTTGAGGGCGGTGCAGTTGCCATACCAGGCGGTGATACAGCCCGCCAGGATGCTCTCGATTGTGCATCTGTAGAAGTTTGTGAGTGCTTTTGGTGACAAGCCGAATTTCTTCAGCCTCCTGAGGTTGAAGAGGCGCTGCTGCGCCTTCCTCACGATGCTGTCTGTGTGAGTGGACCAATTCAGTTTGTCTGTGATGTGTATGCCGAGGAACTTAAAACTTGCTACCCTCTCCACTACTGTTCCATCGATGTGGATGGGGGGTGTTCCCTCTGCTGTTTCCTGAAGTCCACAATCATCTCCTTAGTTTTGTTGACGTTGAGTGTGAGGTTATTTTCCTGACACCACACTCCGAGGGCCCTCACCTCCTCCCTGTAGGCCGTCTCGTCGTTGTTGGTAATCAAGCCTACCACTGTTGTGTCGTCCGCAAACTTGATGATTGAGTTGGAGGCGTGCATGGCCACATAGTCGTGGGTGAACAGGGAGTACAGGAGAGGGCTCAGAACGCACCCTTGTGGGGCCCCAGTGTTGAGGATCAGCGGGGAGGAGATGTTGTTGCCTACCCTCACCACCTGGGGGCGGCCCGTCAGGAAGTCCAGTACCCAGTTGCACAGGGCGGGGTCGAGACCCAGGGTCTCGAGCTTGATGACGAGCTTGGAGGGTACTATGGTGTTGAATGCCGAGCTGTAGTCGATGAACAGCATTCTCACATAGGTATTCCTCTTGTCCAGATGGGTTAGGGCAGTGTGCAGTGTGGTTGAGATTGCATCGTCTGTGGACCTATTTGGGCGGTAAGCAAATTGGAGTGGGTCAAGGGTGTCAGGTAGGGTGGAGGTGATATGGTCCTTGACTAGTCTCTCAAAGCACTTCATGATGACGGATGTGAGTGCTACGGGGCGGTAGTCGTTTAGCTCAGTTACCTTAGCTTTCTTGGGAACAGGAACAATGGTGGCCCTCTTGAAGCATGTGGGAACAGCAGACTGGTATAGGGATTGATTGAATATGTCCGTAAACACACCGGCCAGCTGGTCTGCGCATGCTCTGAGGGCGCGGCTGGTGATGCCGTCTGGGCCTGCAGCCTTGCGAGGGTTAACACGTTTAAATGTCTTACTCACTTCGGCTGCAGTGAAGGAGAGACCGCATGTTTCCGTTGCAGGCCGTGTCAGTGGCACTGTATTGTCCTCAAAGCGGGCAAAAAGTTATTTAGTCTGCCTGGGAGCAAGACATCCTGGTCCGTGACTGGGCTGGGTTTCTTCCTGTAGTCCGTGATTGACTGTAGACCCTGCCACATACCTCTTGTGTCTGAGCCGTTGAATTGAGATTCTACTTTGTCTCTGTACTGGCGCTTAGCTTGTTTGATAGCCTTGCGGAGGGAATAGCTGCACTGTTTGTATTCAGTCATGTTACCAGACACCTTGCCCTGATTAAAAGCAGTGGTTCGTGCCTTCAGTTTCACACGAATGCTGCCATCAATCCACGGTTTCTGGTTAGGGAATGTTTTAATCGTTGCTATGGGAACGACATCTTCAACGCACGTTCTAATGAACTCGCACACCGTATCAGCGTATTCGTCAATGTTGTTGTCTGACGCAATACGAAACATCTCCCAGTCCACGTGATGGAAGCAGTCTTGGAGTGTGGAGTCAGCTTGGTCGGACCAGCGTTGGACAGACCTCAGCGTGGGAGCTTCTTGTTTTAGTTTCTGTCTGTAGGCAGGGATCAACAAAATGGAGTCGTGGTCAGCTTTTCCGAAAGGGGGGCGGGGCAGGGCCTTATATGCGTCGCGGAAGTTAGAGTAACAATGATCCAGGGTCTTTCCACCCCTGGTTGAAGGACAACACATCATCGCGTGACTCCAAGTTTACTTCGATATGAAGCAACAAGTTCATAGATTTTACTGAGTTACAGTTCATTTAAGGAAATCAGTCAATTGAAATAAATGCATTAGGCCCGAATCTATGGATTTCACAATACCGGGAATACATGTTGGTCACAGATACCTTTAAAAAAGTTTATGATAGAGAAATTAACATTCAGTTCTCTGGCAACAGTTCTGGTGGACATTCCTGCAGTCAGCATGCCAGTTGCTCACTCCCTCAAAATTTGAGACATCTGTGGGATTGTGTTGTGTGTAACCACATTTTTACACAAAACTTGAGAGAAATGAGCTTTTTGTGCATATGGAACATTTCTGTGATCTTTTATTTCAACTCATAAAACATGGGACCAACACTTTACATTTTGCGTTTATATTTCTGTTCAGTGTATATCATTATTTACTCATAAAGGCGTTTCCACCGCCTTTTCTTGCATAATTAATTTTACAGACAGAAAAATATCTCACTTTGTCTAGCGTTTTGTTTTGTCTACATTTATCTACATTTGCTATTTCCATCAGGCCTGTGGTGCAATTTTTTTATCCGACATGTACTTTACGCACATTAAAAGGTTGGATGGAAACCTGGTTTCTGTAGGTAACATTTTCTTTAATAAAGCAGAAAAATCTAGTAAGAAAAGACTAGTGTGGTGGAATTATTGTAATCAAAAATGAGAGACTTTTAGATTTCTTCAAAACAATCAAACTTTATTATTTAATTACTGCAGTAATGGAGCTGGTCGGTAATCACCCCTGGAGGTGATCACTGAGAACTCAACGAGCTGGTTTGAGCCACAGCGTTTTATAGCAAAGTCCATCCTCCTTCAGTTTACATGACAAACAACATATGTATGGAATGGGTCACGAGGTTAAGATTTGTATGAAAGATACTTATAATTCACAGCAGACAGTATCTTCTGTAAAAACTGTCCGCATTGTGTGGAAACGAGGGTCTGGCCCCCCAACTCCACACTGAAGCCATCTCCCCCTGGTACCCCAGTACAGAAACATTAACTCATGTCAGTGTTAAATCCCCCAGAGGCCCACTTTCAGGTCACACAGACACAATAGAGTTATAAGAACTCTCTATTCTGTTGCATAAAACAACCATTTGATGCAATTACAGTTTTATAACATGGTCTTGCACTTTTGCTTTCACACTAATGCAGCTGGTAGTGCAAGAAAGGCAAGTTACAACAGTGATTAAAAAAAAAAATCTAATGTTGAATTACTGTAGTTGGTGGTAGATTTGTTGTATATGGGTTAATCCTGGGAGAATGCCACCTGCCAAATTACTATTGAGATTCTTGTGCCAGTTTTCTCTGTAGAACTGACCTTGGTAGTTTGACAGAAATGCCTTTGCAGGAGCCCTCAATCCTAATTGAGCTCATATGAAATTCACAACCGCATTTCACATACCTACCTGTTCAACTAAGATTAGCCAGGGCAGGGGTTCCCAATTTGTTTTAGCCCACGACCCCATTTTTATATAAAAATGTTTTGCGACCCCACCATGTAACAAAGTGATGTAATCAACAGTCAATGTTTTTACTTCTACTTTTGACAGTATTTCAATCTACAGGAAGTATGGTTTGAAGTGACTGAAATGCATCAGAAAGGTATTGGGAAGTTCAGAAGGTCACCAGGCAATAATTTTGTATGATCTTGTTTATATATTTTATCCCAGTCTGATTTAGTACCTGGTCTCGTCCACTGTTCTGATGAGTCCTGCGTGGCTTGTTGGCATTGTAGAGTGGCACACATATAGTGCATTCGGAAAGTATTCAGACCTCTTCACTTTTTCCACATTTTGTTACGTTTAGGTCTATGACTGCATTTGAAACTTTGTCAAATGGTGATTGTCAGGCAAATAACTGCCAGTCTCACGGTAATTGACTGTTAATTATCATAAACACATTTAGCATCTCCTTCCTTCTACGCATAGCCTACATTTTAAAAAGTCTAATATATCCATGTAATATAGCCTACACCAGTGGTTCCCAAACTTTTTATAGTCCCATACCCCTTCAAACATTCAACCTCCAGCTACGTACCCCCTCTAGCACCAGGGTCAGCGCACTCTCAAATGTTGTTTTTTGCCATCATTGTAAGCCTAGCACACACACTCTACAATAAATTTATTAAACATAAGAATGAGTGTGAGTTTTTGTCACAACCCGGCTCATGGGAAGTGACAAAAAGCTCTTATAGGACCAGGGCACAAATAATAATAATCAATAATTTGGCTCTTTATTTAACCATCTTACATGTAAAACTGTATTTGTTCATTGGAAATTGTGAATAACTCACCACAGGTTAATGAGAAGGGTGTGCTTGAAAGGATGCACATAACTCTGCAATGTATTGGAGAGAGTCTCAGTCTTCAATCATTTTCCACACACAGTCTGTGCCTGTATTTAGTTTTCATGCTAGTGAGGGCCGAGAATCCACTCTCACATAGGTAAGTGGTTGCAAAAGTCATCAGTGTCTTAACAGCGCGATTTGCAACAAGGCAGGATACTCTGAGCGCAGCCCAATCCAGAAATCCGGCAGTGGCTTCTGATTAAATTAAATTTTCACAGGTCCGCTTGTTTAAATTTCGATGAGGCTCTCTTGTTCAGATATCGGTAAGTGGACTAGAGGCAGGGCATGAAAGGGATAACGAATCCAGTTGTTTGTGTCATCTGTTTCGGGAAAGTACCTGCGTAATTGCGTGCCCAGCTCACTCAGGTGCTTCGCAATATCACATTTGACATTGTCCGTAAGCTTGAGTTCATTTGCACTCAGAAAAGCATACAATGATGGAAAGACCTGTGTGTTGTCCTTTTAATGCAGACAGAGAAGAGCTCCAACTTGTTAATCATAGCCTCAATTTTGTTACGCACATTGAATATAGTTGCGGAGAGTCCTGTAATCCTAGATTCAGATCATTCAGGCAATAAAAAACATCACCCAGAAAGGCCAGTCGTGTGAGAAACTCATCATCATGCAAGCGGTCAGACAAGTGAAAATTATGGTCAGCAAAGAGAGTAACGGTCAATGTGATTGAGGCCATCACTTTTTAATAGAGACCATCACTCTGTTTTCTCACGCAATTGCATAGCCTATAGAAATGTTGCGGAACATGAACTCATGGGCTCTCATGAAGTGTTTGATTCGATTTTCAAATACATTTGCATTGCTGGCAGAGTGATTAGAGGGACAATAGAGGCTCGTGACCACCGGTGTAGCGGTAATACGGTCACCGTAACAGCCCTGGTTACGTTACAGCCTTATTTGAAAATGGATTCAATTGCTATTTTCCCTCATCAATCTACACACAATAGCCCATAATGACAAAGTAAAAACAGGTTTTTAGAATATTTAGCAAATGTATTAAAAATAAAAAACTATCAAAAAAACTTTACATAAGTATTCAGACCCTTTACTCTGTACTTTGTTGAAGCACCTTTGGCAGCGATTAAGCCTCGAGTCTTCTTGGGTATGACGCTACAAGCTTGGCAGATCTGTATTTGGGGAGTTTCTCCCATTCTTCTCTGAAGATCCTCTCAAGCTCTGTCATGTTGGATGGGGAGCATCGCTGCACAGCTATTTTCAGGTCTCTCCAGAGATGTTCGATCGGGTTCAAGTCCGGGCTCTAGCTGGGCCACTCAAGGACATTCAGAGACTTTCCCCGAAGCCAATCCTGCGTTGTCTTGGCTGTGTGCTTAGGGTCGTTGTCCTGTTGGAAGGTGAACCTTTTCCCCAGTCTGAGGTCCTGAGCGCTCTGGAGCAAGTTTTCATTAAGGATCTCTCTGTACTTTGATTCATTCATCTTTCCCTCGATCTTGACAAGTCTCCCAGTCCCTGCCATTGAAAAACATCCCCACAGCAAGATGCTGCCACCACCATGCTTCACCGTAGGGATGGTATTGGCCAGGTGATGAGCGGTGCATGGTTTCCTCCAGATGTGACTCTTGGCATTCCGTCTGGCCATATAAAGGCCTGATTGGTGGAGTGCTGCAGAGATAGTTGTACTTTTGGAAGGTTCTTCCATCTCCACAGAGGAACTCTGGAGCTCTGTCAGTGACCACCGGGTTCTTGGTCACCTCCCTGTCCAAGGCCCTTCTCCCCCGATTGCTCAGTTTGGCCAGCTCTAGGAAGAGTCTTGGTGGTTCCAAACTTCTTCCATTTAAGAATAATGGAGGCTACTGTCTTCTTGGGAACCTTCAATGCTGCAGAAATGTTTTGGTACCCTTCCCCAGATCTGTGCCTCGACACAATCCTGTCTCGGAGCTCTACGTACAATTCCATCGACTGTATGGCTTGGTATTTGCTCTGATCTGCACTGTCAAATGTGGACCTTATATAGACAGGTGTGTGCCTTTCCAAATCATGTCCAATCAATTGAATGTACCACAGGTGGACTCCCATCAAGTTGTAGAAACATGTCAAGAATTATCAATTGAAACAGGATGCATCTGAGCTCAATTTTGAGGCTCATAGCAAAGGGTCTGAATATTTATGTAAATAAGTTATTTCTGTTAGTTATTTGTAATAAATTTGAAAAAAAATCTAAAATCCTGTTTTCGCTTTGTTGTTATGGGGTATTGTGTGTAGATTGTGGGAAAAAATAATTTAATACATTTTAAAATAAGGCTATAACGCAACAACATTTGGAAAAAGTGAAGGGGCCTAAATTCTTTCCGAATGCACTGTACGTGTTCCTTAGACTCGTATCTTTAAGTGATGGGGTCAAAATATTTTGCAGTTTAAACCATTGAAAAGATAGAGGCATTTGTTGGAAGATAACAGAAACCTCTCTGTTTATTACAACCACATCTAGCGGCTACTGGAGATTCTCTCGCGACCCCATTTTCAAATCAGGTGACCCCTATTTTGAGAAACTATAAGGGCACAAGGCGAGACCAAAATGCAGACACAGGAGGCAGATGGTTGAGCTCTGATATTTATTACGCCAAAAGGGGTAGGCAAAAGGCAGGTCGGGGACAGGCGAGAGTTCATAAACCAGGTCAGAGTCAAAACAGTACAAGGGGATAGGCAGGCTCGAGGTCAGAACAGAGTGGTCAGGCAGGCAGAAACGGAGTCAGGACAGGCAAGGGTCAAAACCATGATGGCTAGGAAAAAACAGAGACGGGGAAATAGGAGCTAGGAGAAACGCTGGTTGACTTGGCAAAACAAGCCGAACTGGCACAGAGAGACAGGAAACACAGGGATAAATACACCGGGGACTAATGGGGAAAACAGGAGACACCTGGAGGTGGGTGGAGACAATCACCAAAACTGGTGAAACAGATCAGGGTGTGACAGAAATGCTGGTCTAGGGAGGGGCATGTTAAGCTAACTATGCCTCTTGGGTTGGCATTGAATAGTTTTCTTTCTGAAAATGTTGTGAAAAAGAACATTTCTGATAGCCAGCACAGAACAGTTTGGGTCAGCAGGCACAACAGTGTAAAAGGGTATGAATTTGCCCTCTTTCCTCCCCCCTTCTCTCTTCTTCCCTTCTCATCCTCCCCTCTCTCTTCCTCTCTTTTCTCCACCTTCTCTCTTCCCCCTTTTCTCCTCCTCCTTTTCTCCCTCAGTACTCGTCTCCGATGGTGGATGGGGATGTGACTATGACACAGCGTCGGCGTTTCACACGGGTAGAGATGGCCAGGGTCCTGATGGAGAGGAACCAGTACAAGGAGAGACTAATGGAACTACAGGAGGCTGTCCGGTGGACAGAGATGATCAGGTGATGACAGGAGAAGGAGGAGTGGGAGGAGGGGTGAAAGGTAGAGGAACCAGTACAAGGATAGGCTAATGGAGATGCTGTCGGCCGTCTGGTGGACAGAGAGGATCAGGAAAGGCAGGCCGTATCTCCTATATTTAGGATGACAATGACCAAAGATGTTGGCAAGACCAACAGATCTGTGACCAGGCTAGATATATACTGCTCCCATGCTTTATTCCTGCAAAAACATGCCTCTCTCTGTCTCCTCAGGGCATCCAGGGAGAGTCCTCAGATGCAGGAGAAGAAGAAATCCACCATCTGGCAGTTGTGAGTTATTATCAGTGGCATGCAGCATAAAGGTGTCAGCATACTTCAGTTCGGCTAGCACCTAGTTTGGCTGGAACCGAACGAGTGTGCTCGCATAATCCCTTAAAAGATGTTCGCTTGAAAAATGAGAAAAAAGTGGCACTAGTTCTGTTTCTCAATTTTGAGGCGACTCAAAATAGTCCTAATTAATCTAAGATAACTCAATAAATCAGTCATTTATTTTGACGTTTTTGCCGAGGAGTTCTTAGTTACAATATTATATCTGTAACTAAGATGTTTGGTGCAGTATTTTTTTTGTGTTGAAAACGAGTCGTCTCTTGTTAAATGACCACAAAGACTTCATAGAAGAATCCCTACTGTTGACCAATGACGACAAAGGGACATAGACTTCGGCTTGCCTCGAAAAAAAAATGTTGTGTGCCCGAACAGCCAAAAAACCCTTACCCGAAATCCAAAACGAACAGAAACGTTCAGAAAATGCCGTCAGAATATACAGTTGAAGTCGGAGGTTTACATGCACCTTAGCCAATACTCTGTTTTTTACCATTCCTGACATTTAATCCTAGTAAAATTTCCTTAGGTCAGTTAGAATCACCACTTAATTTTAAGAATGTGAAATGTCAGAATAATAGTAGAGAGAATGATTTATTTCAGCTTTTATTTATTTTATCACATTCCCAGTGGGTCAGAAGTTTACATACACTCAATCAGCATTGCCTTTAAATTGTTTAACTTGGGTCAAACATTTCAGGTAGCCCACAATAAGTTGGGTGAAATTTGGCCCATTCCTCCTGACAGAGCTGGTGTAACTGAGTCAGGTTTGTAGGCCTCCTTGCTCGCACACGCTTTTTCAGTTCTTTCCACAAATTTTCTATAGGATTTGAGGTCAGGGCTTTGTTATGGCCACTCCAAAGCCTTGACTTTGTTGTCCTTAAGCCATTTTGCCACAACTTTGGAAGTATGCTTGGGGTCATTGTCCATTTGGAAGACCCATTTGCGACCAAGCTTTAACTTCCTGACTGATGTCTTGAGATGTTGCTTCAATATATCCACATATTTTCCCTCCCTCATGATGCCATCTATTTTGTGAAGTGCACCAGTCCCTCCTGCAGCAAAGCACCCCCACAACATGATGCTGCCACCCCCTTGCTTCACGGTTGGGATGGTATTCTTCGGCTCCCCCTTTTTCCTCCAAACATAACATTGGTCATTATGGCCAAACAGCTCTCTTTTTGTGTCATGAGACCAGAGGGCATTTCTCCAAAAAGTATGATCTTTGTCCCCATGTGCAGTTGCAAACCGTAGTCAGACTTTTTTATGGCGGTTCTGGAGCAGTGACTTCTTCCTTGCTGAGCGGCCTTTCAGGTTATGTCAATATAGGACTCGTTTTACTGTGGATATAGATACTTTTGTACCTGTTTCCTCCAGCATCTTCGCAAGGTCCTTTGCTGTTGTTCTGGGATTAATTTGCACGTTTTGCACCAAAGTACGTTCATCTCTAGGAGACAGAACGCGTCTCCTTTCTGAGAGGTATGACGGCTGTGTGGTCCCATGGTGTTTATACTTGCGTACTATTGTTTGTACAGATGAACGTGGTACTTTCAGGCGTTTGGAAATTGTTCTCAAGGATGACTTGTGGAAGTCTACAATTTTTTGTCTAAGGTCTTGGCTGATTTATTTTGATTTTCCCATTATGTCAAGCGAAGAGTTTGAAGGTAGGCCTTGAAAAACATCCACAGGTACACCTCCAATTGACTCAAATGATGTCAATTAGCCTATCAGACGCTTCTAACGCCATGACATCATTTTAAACAAGTTGTTTAAAGGCACAGTCAACTTTGTGTATGTAAAGTTCTGACCCACTGGAATTGTGATACAGTGAATTATAAGTACAATAATCTGTCTGTAAACAATTGTTGGAAAAATTATTTGTGTCAAGAAAAAAGTAGATGTCCTTACCGACTTGCCAAAACTATAGTTTAACAAGAATTTTGTGGAGCAGTTGAAAAACTAGTTTTAATGACTCCAACCTAAGTGTATGTAAACTTCCGACTTCAACTGTATGCGCGAACTCTGCCGAACTGTTTCAGCTGGATAGCATGCGGATGCCTTAAGGCTGTGTACTGTACACTACTGTTCAAAAGTTTGGGGTCACTTAGAAATGTCCTTGTTTTTGAAAGAACAGCACATTTTTTGTCCATTAAAATAACATCAAAATGGTAGTGTACAGTTAATTAAATCTTTACTGAACTTTCTGACTGTACATCTCTCTCTCTCTTCTCTCCTTCCAGTTTCGCCCGTCTGTTCAGTTCCTCGGCCAGTCCTCCGCCAGTCAAGCGTCCGTACTACAGCGTCAACATCCACTACAAGTCCCCGTCCCCTGCAGGCTTCCCCCAGAGACGCAGCCACGCCATGTGTCAGATCTCCACCTCAAACCGAACCCTGGAGTTTTTCCCAGAAGAGTGAGAGAAAAACACACACACCAACCTTTTTTATTTACATTCTTCCCTCAATCTGTCTCTGTCCATACCTTCATCCCTCTATCCCTCCACCACTCTCTCTCTCTCTGATCATCCTCCATCTCTGTCCCTCCCTCCTTCCCATCCCTCTCCCTCCATCCCTCCCTCTTATCTCTCCGTCCCTCTATCCCTTCCTTCCTCCCTACCTCCATCTCATCCCTCCCTTGTCCACCCTCTAACATTGTAGAGTTAGTTGTCTATGCATGTGTAGGGGAGAGTTTGGGGTTGCACTGTCGTAAGTGTAGTCCTACAATATGTGTGATATAATTTATTACCTCCCATCATATTTTGAATCAGTTAGTAGTGTTCTTGCATGTGCAATCATGTTCAAGTGCAAAAGGATGTATGGTTACTAGTTCATATTACTGCTTTGTGCATTGTTCTTAGTGATTATTGCTAAGTGCAGATCACATATTGTGATTGCTGCTTATTTTGTGCTCTACTCCTATTTATGGGTGTGTTCTTTTGTTTTCCATTCATTTTCTCATAGCTGGCTGTAGCTTAACTGCTTAAAAACACACAATGCTGCTGTAGCTTCTCTCTTTCTTTGCAGCAGCTTGGCCGCGCTTGCTAACGCTTCGCTTCTCTCTCTCTGCCTCTCTCTCTCTCTATGCCTTTCTCTCCACCCTCTGTTCTAGACTGGCCAGTAATGGTGTTGCGTCTCTCCTTAGCGACTCTGCGCTGTCAGCTCGTCGCGAGCAGCGCCGGGAACAATACCGGCAGGTCCGAGAGCACATGCGCCGCGATGACGGCATTATGCAGGCCTGCGGCTGGAGCGTACCGCCACGCTTCAAACAGGTACCGTCTCTCATCCACCTGTCCGTCTGTCCGGCCGTTTTGCCCACCAATCTGAGTATTTAGCAAGCATTCAGCGTCCAAGTAAAATGCCAACCATTCCATCCCAGCTCTGCAGATTTAGCTGCGAAGAGACAGAATCATTGGATCATTTGTTTTGGTACTGTCCATATGTAGCTTGTTTTTGGTTGCAGGTCTAGGAATGGCTGATGAATTGTAACATTTACCTGGAGCTAACTCTGCTGGGTGATTTGAAAAGTCATAGTCAACCGATCAATAATATAATAATACTTTTAGCAAAAATGTTGTCTTTAATGTACAATTTGTAGAAACTATGAGAATAGAAAGGTTCAGAACTTTTGTGAAACATCAGAGCACAGTTGGAAAATATATGGCAAATAGAAATAAAAAATGGATGGTGTTAAAAGATAGATGGGAGGGGTTGAGTGGAGCTGAAGGGTGGGACTGAAAACAACAAGATAACTAATATAAAATATATTGTGTCCGTAAAATGTATATACTGTAGATACAGAATTTTTGTGAAACAGCACAGTTAAAAATATATGGTGAATAGAAATAAAAACTGGATGGTCTTCAGAGATAGATGAGAGGGGTTGAGGGTAGATGGGATTAAAAACAAACAAATAACTATTCTAAAATACATTTTGTCCGTAAATGTATATATGTATATGTATATAAAATGTATACCCCTTCACTTTTCCCACATTTTGTTACATTACAGCCTTATTCTAAAATGTATTATTCCCTCATCAATACCCCATAATGACAAAAAAAAATTGTTCAAGTGTATTAAAAATAAATGCAAACCCTTTGCTATGACACTCAAAATTGAGCTCAGGTGCATCCTGTTTCCATTGATCAGGGTTATGTTGAGTCACAGATCTGGGGAAGGGTACCAAAACATTTCTGCAGCATTGAAGGTCCCCAAGGATACAGTGGCCTCCATCGTACTTAAATGGAAGAGGTTTGGAGACACCAAGACCCTTTTAGAGCTAGCTGCCCGGCCAAACTGAGCAATCGGGGGAGGAAGGGCCTTGGTCAGGGAGGTGACCAAGAACCCGATGGTCACTCTGACAGAGCTCCAGAGTTCCTCTGTGGAGATGGGAGAACCTTCCAGAAGAACAACCATCTCTGCAGCACTCCACCAATCTGGCCTTAATGATAAATTGGCCAGATGGAAGCCACTCTTCAGTAAAAGGCACGTGACTGCCCGCTTTGAGTTTGCCAAAAGGCACCTGAAGGACTCTCAGACCATGAGAAACAAGATTCTCCGGTCTGATGAAACCAAGATTGAACGCTTTGGCCTGAATGCCAAGCGTCACGTCTGGAGGAAACCTGGCACCACTCATCACCTGGCCAATACCATCCCTACGATGACGCGTGGTGGCAGAATCATGCTGTGGGGATGTTTTTCCACGCCAGGGACTGGGAAACTGGTCAGGATTGAGGGATAGATGAACAGAGAAAACTACAGAGAGATTCTTGATGAAAACCTGCTCCAGAGTGCTCAGGACCTCAGACTGGGTGGTCCACCTTCCAACAGGACAACTACCCTAAGCACACAGCCAAGGCAACACAGGGGTGGCTTCGGGGAAAGTCTCTGAATGTCCTTGAGTGGTCCAGCCAGAGCCTGGACTTGAACCAGATTGAACATCTCTGGAGAGACCTGAAAATAGCTGTGCAGTCACGCTCCCTCTCCAACCTAACAGAGCTTGAGGGGATCCACATAGATGAATGGGAGAAACTCCCCAAATACAGGTGTGTCAAAGCTTGTAGCGTCATACCCAAGAAGACTTGAGGCTGTAATCGCTGCCAAAGGTGCTTCAACAAAGTACTGAGGGTCTGAATACTTATGTAAATGTGATATTTTAGTTATTCCCTTTTTTATACATTTGCCAAAAATTCTAAAAACCTGTTTTTACTTTGTCATTATGGGGTATTGTGTGTAGATTTAATGAAAAAAAAATGTAATCCATTTTAGAACAAGGCTGTAGTGTAACAAAATGTGGAAAAAATGAAGGCGTCTTGAATACTTTCCAAATGCACCGTAAGCGGAAGTAGAAGCCTAAGTGTTGTCCATTAGTTTACTCCAATTAGGGGTGGGGTGGTAGGGTTAGGGGAAAATAATAAAAGGAACATGTTTTTTTTAAATATCATATTTACAAAATAATATATGGCGGATTGGAAATGATGCAGACAATTACATTGATGGAAGCTACAATCTATCTGCAATATTAAATTTACCCCCTAAACATAAATATATATAACAAAAAATGCCATCCATGTAGCAGTCAAAATACATCATCATATTTTGACTGCTACATGGATGGCATTTTTCTCTCTAACTCTATTTCTCCCATAGACTGGTGCTCAGCTGGACAGTGCACTGGAAGGCCCGCTGAAGAAACAACAGGCAAGTTACACCCACAGGGTCCCTCCTTAACCTAGCATGAGCCGCGCTTAGTTACCCCATAGACCCATCACAAGACACACCAACAGACCCCACAGTCTGACACAACACCTACACTGCATTCAGAAAGTATTCAGACCCCTTCACTTTTTCCACATTTTGTTACTTTACAGCCTTATTCTAAAATTGATTAAATATATGTTTTTTTCTCATCAATCTACACACAAATACCCCATATTGACAAAGCAATAACAGGTTTTTAGACATTTTTGCAAATGTATTCAAAATAAAAACAGATACCTTATTTATGTAAGTGTTCAGACCCTTTGCTATGAGACTCAAAATTGAGCTCAGGTGCATCCTTTTTTCATTGATCATCCTTGAGATCTACAACTTAATTGGAGTCCACCTGTGATAAATTCAATTGATTGGACATGATTTGGAAAGGCACACACCTGTCTATACAAGGTCCCACAGTTGACAGTGCATGTCAGAGCAAAAACCAAGCCATGAGGTCGAAGGAATTGTCCGTAGAGCTCCGAGACAGGATTGTGTCGAGGCACAGGGGGAGCTTTCCTCTTTTGTTCTCTATTTCTATTTCACCTTTCTTTTTTTAGCAGGAGTCCCATTGAGATTAAGATCTCTCTTACAAGGGAGCCTTGTATATACACAATGTATAAATACAACATAATACAAATACAAAATTACAAAATATACTCAGGAGAATCATTCATCAGCATAGATGTCCCCAATCAACAATTTGAACTGCCTGAGAGGCACCAGTACATCTAGTTGCAGGGAACTCTGTAGATTGTTCCACACATGGGATGCAAGGAAACCAAAAGCAGATTTATCCAACTCTGTGGAGACCGAAGGGATCTCCAGAGTTAGCCATCCCTAAGACAGGGTTTGGTCATTTGTACATTAAAAGTTTGCTAATGACGTTAGGTACTGCGGAATTGTGTTGTTCCCCCAAGCAAGGGGGAGGCCAATGACATCAGAGGGCACCATCAGACCAACTTCTTAAATGTCCTAGTCCATGAAGTTTGCACTTGTATCTAGAAAACACTATTCTGCTCAAAACATATATATTTTTAACCTTAAGTGTGTGTACAATACTGTATTAATGTCACCAAGTTGACACACATCAACCTACAACACACAATCTGACATAAGCTATTGACACAATGCCCCTGTCCCTCAGTCATGTTAACAGACACCCCACAACCCGCTGACACTGTTTCTCTGCTATATCAACCTACCTCCAATCTCAAAGCTTTTCCCCAAGACACATCAGATATGTTAAAAGTGTGGTTATATGGCTATATGAATACAGCAATGTCAGTTTGATTTAATTGAGTGTTAATGGCTTCTTCTATTGGAGGTCTTGGAGCAGTTTTGTGATTGGAGGGTTTGTCTGTCTGTCTTCTCCCAGGCCAATGAGAAGGAGGACAACCGCATGAAGAATGTCCCTGTTCCTGTCTACTGTCGCCCCCTGGTGGAGAAGGACCCCAACAGGAAGGTAAACAAACAAACAATATGTACTTGGTTAAAGCCACAATCTGCAATATTTACTGCTGTTCAATCAATCGTCATGTTAATTCATTATATATATACCCATTGATTCTTTATTTAACTAGGCAAGTCAGTTAAGAGCAAATTATTATTTACCATCACGGTCTACCAAAAGGTCTCCTGCTGAGATGGGGGCTGGGACTGATTAAATTTTTTTTAAATATAGGACAAAACACACCACGACAAGAGACACCACAACACTACATAAAGAGAGACCCAAGACAACAACATAGCATGGTATCAATACATGACAACAACATGGTAGCAACACAACATGGCAGCAGCACAACATGGTAGCAGCACAAAACATGGTACAAACATTATTGGGCACAGACAACAGCACAAAGGGCAAGAAGGTAGAGACAACAATACATCACACAAAGCAGCCACAACTGTCAGTAAGAGTGTCCGTGATTGAGTCTTTGAATGAAGAGATGGAGATAAAACGGTCCAGTCGGAGTGTTTTTTGCAGCTCGCTCCAGACGCTAGCTGCAGCGAACTGAAAATAGGAGCGACCCAGGGATGTGTGTGCTATGGGACCTTTAACAGAATGTGACTGGCAGAACAGGTGTTGTATGTAGAGCATGGGTGTCAAACTCTGGCCCGTGGGCCAAATTTGGTCCGCGGGGTAATTATATTTGGCCCGCGAGACAATACCAAATTACTACTAGAGCTGGCCCGCCGGTATTATACAGCGCATTCACCACTAATACTACGAATCCCATAATGCTCTGCTGTTTTCGCGCGCCAATCAGGACAGGACCCAGAAACGCTCTCTCCTCTGTGACAGTAGTCATAGCAACATAGACGCTACAACTGTCAGCGAGCTAACCCTTCCCAAAAATGGCGAAAAGAAAGGCAGAAAACAGGAGCTTTCTGGACAAGTGGGAGGCAGAATATCTGTTTACATATGTAAAAGACAAACCTGTTTGTCTTGTTTGTGGAGTCAACGTGGCTGTAAGTAAGGAGTACAACATTAGACGACACTATGAAACGAAACACCATGACAAATACAAGGACCTGGACATGACTCAAAGGAGCCAGAAAGTAGAGGAGATGAAAAGAAGTTTGGTTTCACAACAGAATATGTTTAAAAAAGCCACATCACAAAGCGAGGCTGCTGTAAAGGCTAGTTATATAGTGGCAGCAGAGATCGCAAAATCAGCCCGGCCCTTTAATGAGGGAGAGTTCATGAAAAAGTGCATGATGAAGGTTTGTGACCTCGTATGCCCAGAGAAAAAACAAGCATTTTCAAACGTGAGCCTGAGCAGGAACACAGTAGCTGATCGCACATGTGATCTTGCCACCAATCTGTATGACCAGCTGATGGAAAAGGGAAAAGATTTTGTTGCGTTCTCCCTCGCTGTGGATGAGAGCTGCGACGCATCTGATACTGCTCAGCTGTCAGTCTTCATCCGTGGAGTGGACTCAAATCTGTGTGTTACGGAGGAGCTATTAGGATTCAAATCAATGCATGGCACAACCACAGGAAAGGAAATCTTTGAGGAGGTTTCCAAATGTGTAACTGAAATAAAGCTGCCGTGGGATAAACTCGTTGGATTAACGACAGATGGTGCGCCAGCGATGTGCGGTAAAAAGAGTGGACTGGTGGGCATGGTTCGGGAGAAGATGCGGGAAGAGAACTGTGCAGGTGAGCTAACTGTTTACCACTGCATCATACATCAGGAAGCACTGTGTGCCAAAGCCCTAAAGATGGAACATGTTATGACCACAGTAACACAGGTAGTTAACTTTATAAGAGCCAAAGGTCTAAATCACCGCCAGTTTAAATCTTTTCTGGAGGAGTGTGGTTCGGAATACACAGACGTGCCATATCACACAGAGGTGAGATGGCTAAGCAGAGGAAAAGTACTGAACAGATGTTTCGAGCTGCGTGAGGAAATATGTCAATTCCTGGAAACCAAAGGGAAGGATACAGCAGAGCTCCGGGAGCAAAAGTTCCTGTGTGAGCTGGCCTTTCTCTGTGACATCTCGAGCCATCTCGATGCGCTGAACCTGCAGCTTCAGGGGCGGGGGCGCATCATCACAGACATGTACGCTGCAGTGAGGGCCTTCAAAACTAAACTGTGCCTGTGGGAGAATCAGATGCTGCAAGGAAACCCTTGCCATTTTCCCTGCTGCCAATCCATAAAAGCGCAGATCTCTACCGCTGTGTTCCCATGCGCACAGTTTGCTGAAAAACTCAGTGTTCTCGCCGCTGAGTTTAGCCGGCGATTTGCCGACTTCGATGCCCAGAAATGCAAGTTTGAACTGCTTAGTAATCCCTTCGCAGTTGATGTGGAAAATGCACCAACCAACATCCAAATGGAGCTGATTGAACTCCAGTGCAACGACACGCGGAAGTCAAAGTATGATGCTGTGGGCGCCGCACAGTTTCCACGGTTCATCCCTGACACAATGCCTCAGCTCCGCACCCAAGCTGCTCAGATGCTCTCCATGTTCGGCAGCACTTATCTATGCGAGCAACTTTTCTCCTCGATGAAGATGACCAAAACAACTCACAGGAGACGTCTGACTGATGAACATCTTCGCTCGATACTGAGGATTTCTTCAGCTCAGAGCTTGAGCCCAGACATTGATGAACTAGCATCCAAGAAGAGATGCCAGGTATCTGGCTTGGGCACATCAGATTAGACCAGTGTGCAATAATTAACGTTTTCTTTATGCACTTTTTCTTGCTACAAGGCATGGGCTTGAATGGTTGATTGATTTATTATCATTTTATTTGTAAAATTATTAGCCAGTGGAAAAAGTTTATTTTGGTATTTAAATCAGAAGGCTGCAAATAGAAAAGAGGCATACAATTTTTA
The DNA here is from genome assembly GCF_018296145.1 of Oncorhynchus tshawytscha. Classification (NCBI taxonomy): domain Eukaryota; kingdom Metazoa; phylum Chordata; class Actinopteri; order Salmoniformes; family Salmonidae; genus Oncorhynchus; species Oncorhynchus tshawytscha. Next base: position 63,203,965 of record NC_056437.1, on the reverse strand, counting down.
TTTAAATTTTATCTATTTAATAAATGAATGCCATTGATGTGTTTTTTCATTTGAAATTCGATTTTGCATGTCTCCACTATTAAATTATATATTGTATGGTAATAAGCGATGCTTGTTCCATATTCAATGTTAAAGCAAAACTTGTTTGGGTCCATATTAAAAGGTTAATTTGTTCAATGTTGGCCCGTGACTTTGTTCAGGTTTTACATTTTGGCCCACTGGGTATTTGAGTTTGACACCCCTGATGTAGAGGATGAGGGCTGCAGTAGATATCTCAGATAGGGGGGAGTGAGGCTTAAGAGGGTTTTATAAATAAGCATCAACCAGTGGGTCTTGCGACGGGTGTATAAAGATGACCAGTTTACAGAGTAGTCTAGAGTGCAGTGAAAGTGTCCTATAAGGAGCATTGGTAGCAAATCTGATGGCCAAATGGTAAAGAACATCTAGCCGCTCGAGAGCTGTGTTAACAATGTGTGTAAACAAACTCTGTTTAGTTGTGGTGTGCGGCGGGGGTGGACCTGACGGGATGGAAGACATGCACTCAGGAAATTATGACAGTAAAGGCTGGCCCCGGCAACGGCGTTACGAATCCTCTAGCCATAGAGGAGGGAGAGGGAGGAGACGGCAAGAGCAACCACAGCTCACCAGAGAAGAGAAAGGTACTGTCTGTCTCTTGATCTAGTTGGTTTGTTAGTTAATTTAGCTAATGTTTTAGTTTGAAAACATACTTATTGCCCCTTCTTCCGTTTCTCACCCCCACCTCTCCCTTTCCTTCCCCCAATCTAAGGAGCTCCATGAAACAGACACTATGAGTAGCAGAGTCTGGATCCTGACCAGTACCCACTCGGCCAGCAAGGTGTTAAATAATACTTTTAAATAATATTTTTTTGTTTCTAATAAGTTGTACTTGTAACTCAGCTTGTTGCTGCTATTTGTTTCAATTGATCAAATAATGAAAAACTATCATCATTATCATCATCAAGGTGGTCATCATTGATGCCAACCAGCCCGGCTCGTTGGTCGACCAGTTCAACGTCTGCAATGCCCACGTGCTCTGTATCTCCAGCGTGCCAGGTTAGCGGTCAAACCGTAACACAAACACATAGTACTCACCTATTAGACCAACTCTACCGCTACTTGACAACTTAGCACCCTACTACTATAATAACACAACCAGATCTACTACCACAACATGACCATATACATTAGCACTCACCATCTGGACCAAATCTACTGCAACTTGACCACTAAGGAATCTACTGCCATAATAACATGACTACCGACCACCTATCCCACACCCTGTCTGTTAACACAACACAACCATATAGCACTCTCCACCTGAACCAAATCTACTACCATGACATGACCATAGTATTCAGATCAAATCAACATAATATATACAGTGCATTCAGAAAGTATTCAGACCCCTTGACTTTTTCCACATTTTGTTATTTTACAGCCTTATTATAAAATTGCTTAAATTGTTTTTTCCCCTCATCAATCTACACACAGTACCCCATAATGACAAAGTAAAAAAAGGTTTTTGAGAAATTTTAGCAAATGTATTAAAAAAAATGAAAATGAAAAAATGAAATGAAATATCACATTTACATAAGTATTCAGACCCTTTACTCAGTACTTTGTTGAAGCACTTTTTACAGCAATTGGGAAGGTGAACCTTCACCCCAGTCTGAAGTCCTGAGCGCTCTAGAGCAGGTTTTGATCAAGGATCTCTCTGTACTTTGCTCCTTTCATCTTTCCTTCGAGCCTGACCAGTCTCCCAGTCCCTGCCACTGAAATACATCCCCACAGCATGATGCTTCCACCACCATGCTTCACTGTAGGGACGGTGCCAGGTTTCCTCCAGATGTGACGCTCGGCATTCAGGACAAATCTTGGTTTCATCAGACCAGAGAATCTTGTTTCTCAGGGTCTGAGAGTTCTTTAGGTGCCTTTCGGCAAACTCCAATCTGTCATGTGCCTTTTACTGAGGAGTGTCTTCTTTCTGGTCACTCTACCATAAAGGCCTGATTGGTAGAGTGCTGCAGAGATGGTTGTCCTTCTGGAAGGTTCTCCCATCTCCACAGACGAACTCTGAATCTTGGGCACCTCCCTGACCAAGGCCCTTCTTCCCCGATTGCTCAGTTTGGCTGGGCGAACCAGCTCTAGGAGGAGTCTTGGTGGTTCCAAACTTCTTCAATTTAAGAATGATGGAGGCCACTGTGTTCTTGGGGACCTTCAATGGTGCATAAATGTGTTGGTACCCTTCCACAGATCTGTGCCTCGACCCAATCCTGTCTCGGAGCTCTACGGACAATTCCTTTGACCCCATGGCTTGGTTTTTGCTCTGACATGCACTGGCAACTGTATATAGACAGGTGTGTGCCTTTCCAAATCATGTCCAATCGATTGAATTTACCACAGGTGGACTCCAATCAAGTTGTAAAAACATCTTAAGGATGATCAATGGAAAAAGTATGCACCTGAGCTCAATTTTAAGTCTCATAGCAAAGGGTCTGAAAACTTGAGGTATTTCTGATTTTAAAAATATTATACATTTGCAAACATTTCTAAAAACCTGTTTTCGCTTTGTCATTATTGGGTATTGTGTGTAGATTGATGAGGGAAAATGTTTTTTCATACATTTTAGAATAAGGCTGTAACGTTTCAAAATGTAGAAAAAGGGAAAGGGTCTGAATACTTTCCGAATGCACTGTAATTCCATCTAAATCTACTGAACTAGAATCACATCTAATGTTTGTGCTTTTCCTCTGTGTGCATGTGTATGGGTGTGTATTTCTGTGTGTGCGTGCTTGTTTCTGTGTTTGCATATGTGCGTGTCTGTGTGTGCTTTTCTGTGTGTCTGTCTGCAGCGGCCAGTGAGAGTGACTACCCGGCGGGTGAGATCATGCTGGACTCTGGGGAGGGTGGTGGTGAGGAGACAGGTGGGGTGGAGGGCATGCTAGCAGGCATCACCCTGGTGGGCTGTGCCACCAACTGTAGCGTGGTCCGCAGCAACTGCTCCTCGCGCACAGACACACCCGTATTGGACCGGGGGCAAGGTGAGAACCCCAGAGATTTATCTATTGTGCCTTCAGAAAGTATTCATACCCTTGACTTAGTCCACATTTTGTTGTGTTACATCCTGAATTCAAAATGTATTAAAAAAAAAAAAATCTTACCCATCTACACACAATAACCCATAATGAGAAAGGGAAAATATGTTTTATTAATGTTAGCAAATTTATTGAAAATGAAATACAGAAATATCTCATTTACATAAGTTTTCACACCCCTGGTTCAACACTTTGTAGAAGATGCTTTGGCAGCGATAACAGCTGTGTCTTTCTGGATGAGTTTCTAAGAGCTTTCCACACCTGGATTGTGCAACATTTGCCCATTATTCTTTGCAAAATTCTTAAAGCTCTGTCTAATTGGTTGTTGATCATTGCTAGACAACTATTTTCAGGTCTTGCCATGGATTTTCATGTAGATTTTAAGTCAAAACTGTAACTAGGTCACTCGGGAACATTCACTGTCTTCTTGGTAAGCAACTCCAGTGTACATTGGCCTTGTGTTTTAGGTTATTCTCCTGCTGAAAGATGAATTCATCTTCCAGTACCTGGTGGAAAGCAGACTGAACCAGGTTTTCAACTAGGATTTTTCCTGTGCTTAGCTTCATTCCGTTTCTTTTCAACCTGAAAAACTTCCCAGTCCTTAACGTTTACAAGCATATCCATAACATGATGCAGCCACCACTATGTTTATGGAGAGTGGTATTCAGTAATGTGTTGTATTGGATTTGCCCCAAACATATAACACTTTGTATTCTGAACAAAAAGTGAATTACTTTGCCACATTTTTTGCAGTATTACTTTAGTGCCTTGCTGCAAACAGGATGAAGGTCTTGCCATTTTTATTCTGTACAGCAGGGTTCCCCAACTGGCGGCCCATGGGCTTAATTTGACCGTGTTAAACACTATTTTTGCACACAGAGTGAGTCCATGCAACTTATTGTGTGACTTGTTAAGCAAATCACTTATGAACTTATTTAAGCTTGCCTTAACAAAGGGGTGTGAATACTTTCTGAAGGCACTGTATATTACACTGTGTATGTATCATCGTGCTTGCAATGAAAAAATATAGGCTTTAATTGCGGCACAATTCTTCCTCTTCTTCTTGTCCCTCCTCCCTGTGTCTCTGACGTGGCTCTCCCGCTCAGTGGGAGGCTGATTTCGGGTGAATCTAGTTGGGAACTCCACTATATATGTTGGTGTATACTGTATATCCCAGCAAGTGCTGATATGTCCCCCCCCAGTAGTTTCCCCTCTCATTGGAAGCTGCACCCAGCCCAGTCAGTTGAAGAGTATAGTTAATAGGCCTCCACATGTTTAAAAAAAAATTCCTATATGATATCAATTGCAAATGACAAATTTCAACTAATATCGATAGGGACTTTACGTATTAGTGCCCATCTATAGTTAATAGTTATAGTTGTAGTAGTATATAGTGTATAATGTATCACCCTGTGTCCCTGTCGCCTCAGCTCCTATGGCTCCACCACTCAGTGGGAAGCTGCACCCGGCCCAGTCAGCAGAGGAGGCCACAGAGGCTACAGAGGTAGCTGAGCCAGCCGCCAGCGAGACAGACAACACCTTGGGACCTCCAGGGCCCTTCATGGAGCACGTCTTCACAGACCCCCAGCCTCCGGTGGTTGATGCTGGCCAATACGACCGGTAAGACACAAGATTTGACCAGTTTTGAATTGCTAGTAGTTGTAGAGAGAAGAATATCGCCAGTACATTATTGAAAAGTTGTCATTGAAACTTTCAAAAATGTTCCAAGTTTTCAACATTTTTACTGAAAGTGTATTTACATACACTTTAGTTTGATTTGATTTAGTTTTAGTCTAACTTCTACTATTTAAATCCTTTAGTCATCTCTTTACATTTCTGCCGCAGATAATACTGCTAACATGCTACAGTAGTTGGACTGTGGTAGTCTATAGTGGACTTCAAGACAACTCTCTGTTTGTGTCCCCTGTCAGGTGTGCAGGCCAGTCAAAAGAGGAGTCTAACTCGCCACCCCAGGAGACAGAGGATGGAAGCGACGACCCAAAAGCTGGAACCAGCGTAGCCCCCACCATGTGGCTGGGAGCACAAAATGGCTGGTGGGTAACTAATCACTTAATGCCTAGCTAGTGGTGGAAATGTAATATGGGACATCATAGTGATGTTGTTGTCTGGTTTTCAAAAAAATTGCAAAACATTTATTTTTACAACTCTTGACCACAATGTCACAAAAAACATCATCATGATTTTTTCGGCAACCAGTTTTGCCTGCATATGTCTCCCAACCCATAACCGATAACCCTAACCCATAAAACCCTATCTCTGTCTATGTCCTAACTAAGCTTTACATCCCTTCTCCAGGCTTTACGTCCATTCGGCAGTGGCCAACTGGAAGAAGTGTCTCCACTCCATCAAACTGAAGGACTCTGTGCTCAGTCTAGTGTAAGTCCCCCACTACTGACCACTGTCTGCTTTTAGAATGGCCATTTTTACCAGTCCTTCATTAATGTTGTAGTAAATGGGTGCATGTTGCTTTGTGTAACATTAGCGTGACTGTCTCTGTTTCAGGCATGTGAAGGGTCGTGTGCTTGTGGCTCTGGCAGACGGGACACTGGCTATCTTCCACAGATCTGAGGGTAATGTAAACTTAACCCTAACCTACCTAAGTCTTCTGAGCTCTCACCTATGAGCCTTAGCCATTAACTGTCTGCTGTGCTCAAAAAATGACATTCCATGAGAGCAACATTACTTTTTCTAATCGTGATTTAAAGCTTTACATAATTTGTTTATGTGTGTGCATGTGGGCCTGTGTGTGTTTGTGTATCTCTTTATCTCCAGACGGGCAGTGGGACCTTTCTAACTACCACCTGATGGACCTGGGTAGACCGCACCACTCTATCCGCTGCATGGCCATGGTCCATGACAAAGTGTGGTGTGGCTACAAGAACAAGATCCATGTCATCCAGCCCAAGAGCATGCAGATAGAGGTTGGTCACAGGAGGGGAGGGACTGTTTGTATAGTAGAGGAAGTTGCAAAGTAACCTTTTTTTGAGACCTGAAGACTCACGCTAGCTCCCAGACATAATAATGCCAAGACATTAGCCCAGTGGGCTAACCCAGTCTTGAGTCTATCTGCAGTTATGTTGCAGATAGAGATGGGTCGGGGAGAGCTCATGTAAATGTCGCTCCACATTGATAATATTCTGAAATAAATCAAAAGTAAATCAATCCACCAATTCACCCCCCTAACTCCTCTCCCACGTCAGAAGTCCTTTGACGCCCACCCTCGCAGGGAGAGCCAGGTGAGGCAGCTGGCGTGGATCGGGGATGGGGTGTGGGTGTCAATCCGTCTGGACTCCACGCTGCGTCTCTACCACGCCCTCACACACCAGCACCTACAGGATGTCGACATCGAACCCTACGTCAGCAAGATGCTGGGTAGGAATAACCTAAGCTAAACAGCAGGAACGGAGTCAATTTCCATGTCAATTCAGAAAGTAAACTAAAATTCCAATTACAGTTTTCCTCTAAGAAAAATATTTGGTATTACAGTTTACTTCCTGAATTGACTGAATTGAAATGGAATTGACCGCAACCATGCTATCCAGCTCTGGCTAGGCTGGTGGTCCAAGATCTGTTTGTGTTGTACGGCCAATTTGTATGTTTGTTGTCATATCAAGACAATGACTATAGGAGTTGGCAAGACAGATCAGATCTGGGACCAGCAGGCTAAGCTTCGGCCAACTCATTGATAGGACACCATGTTATTTGACTCCACTTTTAGTCTATTGACATGCATCCAATGTATGGATTGACCTGTGTTCTATCTCTTTCTCTCTTCTCTCTCTCACTCTGATTGACAGGTACTGGCAAGCTAGGCTTCTCCTTTGTGCGAATAACAGCCCTTCTTATTGGTGGAAACCGCTTGTGGGTGGGGACTGGGAATGGTGTGGTCATCTCCATACCACTGACAGAGAGTGAGTTTGAGTGGTGCGCACACACACCTCTTTGATTCCACTATTCTGTGTTTATGTCTGCTTCTGTCTTTTACTTCCCTTTTTATACTGAACAAAAATATAAATGCAACATGCAACAATTTCAAAGATTTTACTGTTACAGTTCATATAAGGAAATCTTTCAATTTAAATAAATTCATTAGGATGTAATCTATGGATTTCACATGACTGGGAATACCGAAATGCATCTGTTAGTCACAGATACATTCAAAAAAGTAGGGGTGTGGGTCAGAAAACCAATCAGTATCTGGTGTGACCAAGATTTCCCTCATGCAACACGACGCATCTCCAGATCAGGCTGTTGATTTGTGGCCTGTGGAATGTTGTCCCACTCCTCTTCAATGACTGCAAAGTTGCTGGATATTGACAGGAACTGGAACACGCTGTTATACACATCAATCCAGAGCATCCCAAACATGCTAAATGGGTTACGTCTGGTGAGCATGCAGGCCATGGAAGAACTGGGACATTTTCAGCTTCCAGGAATTGTGTGCAGATCCTTGCGATATGGGGCTGTGCGTTATCATGCTGAAACATGAGGTGATGTCGGCGGATGAATGGCACGACAATGGGCCTCAGGATCTCGTCATGGTATATCTGTGCATTCAAATTTCCATTGATGGAATGCAATTGTGTTTGTTGTCTATAGCTTATGCCTACCCATACCATAACCCCACTGCCACCATGGGGCACTCTGTTCACAATGTTGACATCAGCAAACTGCTCACCCACACAACGCCATGCACGTGGTCTGCAGTTGTGAGGCAGGTTGGACGTGCTTCCAAATTCTAAAACGACGTTGGCGGCTTATGGTAGAGAAATGTACATTCAATTGTCTGGCAACAGATCTGGTGGACATTCCTGCAGTCAGCATGCCAATTGCACGCTCCCTCAAAACTTGAGACATCTGTGGCATTATGTTGTGTGACAAAACAGCTCATTTTAGAGTGGCTTTTATTGTCTCCAGCACAAGGTGCACCTGTGTAATGATCATGTTGTTTAATTAGTTTCTTGATATGACACACTTGAATGGATTATCTTGGCAAAGGAGATATGCTCACTAACAGGGATGTCAACAAATGTGTGCATATAGACATTTCTGGCATATTTTATTTCAGCTCATGTAAAATGGGACCAACACTTTACATGTTGCTTTTGTATTTTTGTTCAATGTATATCGGTCTGTCCATTTTTCTGTCTTCTCTTATTCCGTAATGGCTTCTCTTAGTTTTTTCTCTTTCTCTCTTTCTTTCTCTATTTTATGGCTGGTATCCCTGTACTTGTCCTCCCTGTCCTGATTGTCACTCTTGTCCACTCTCTCCTCTCCTACCTCCTTCCCTCCCTTAGCGGTAGTACTTCATCGGGGACAGCTCCTAGGTCTGAGGGGTAAGTTAGGACTCCCTCTGTCCCACAGGGATGATGTCACATACATCTGCCTGCCTGTCTTACCTCCATCTCCCCTTAATTGCTCTCCAACATAGGCCTGGTTCAGTTTCAGTCCTAAGCACCCTTATTACCCTAATGTTCACATATCTGATAGACTGGATAGGTGTGAGTAATATAGTGATTGGACCGGAGTAAATTACAGTATATAGCACTTGTGGAGATTTGAGAGGATTAGATAGCCCTCCAACAGGACAAGCACATGTTTGTTCATAAGGCCACCTATCCAGTCATTTCAGATCTGTCAACCACAAAGGAGACGAGGGGCTAGGGGCCGAAATGAAACAGAAACAGTGGTCTGGTGGTCTGGATCTGATTCAGGGAAATTACTTTTGTTCACGTGTAACTCTGCATGCTATCTTCAGGTGTTGTAAAGTACTGTATATAATGCATTGGCACACATATACTCTACCATTCAAAAGTTTGGGGTCACCTAGAAATGTCCTTGTTTTTGAAAGAAAAGCATACATTTTTTGTCCATTAAAAGAACATCAAATTGATCAGAAATACAGTGTAGACATTGTTAATGTTGTAAATGACTATTGTAGCTGGAAACGGCAGATTTTTTATGGAATATCTACATAGGCGTATAGAGGCCCATTATCAGCAACCGTCACTCCTGTGTTCCAATGGCACGTTGTGTTAGCTAATCCAAGTTTCTCATTTTAAAAGGCTAATTGATCATTAGAAAACCCTTTTGCAATTATGTTAGCACAGCTGAAAACTGTTGTACTGATTAAAGAAGCAATAAAACTTTTTCTTTGCAACTATGTGGCTTTTTCTTTGCAACCTCTTCACTGTTGACGTTAAGACTGGTGTTTTGCAGGTACTATTTAATGAAGCTTCCAGTTGAGGCGTCTGTTTCTCAAACTAGACACTCTTAATGTACTTGTCCTCTTGCTCAGAAGTGCACCGGGGCCTCCAACCCGTCTTTCTATTCTGGTTAGAGGCAGTTTGCGCTGTTCTGTGAAGGGAGTAGTACACATCGTTGTATGAGATCTTCAGTTTCTTGGCAATTTCTCAAATGAAATAGCCTTCATTTCTCAGAACAAGAATAGACAGATGAGTTTCAGAAGAAAGTTCTTTGTTTCTGGCCATTTTGAACCTGTACTCAAACCCACAAATGCTGATGCTTCAGAAACTCAACTAGTCTAATGTTGAAGGCCAGTTTTATTGCTTCTTTAATCAGAACTGCAGTTTACAGCTGTGCTAACATAATTTTAAAAGGGTTTTCTAATGATCAATTAGCCTTTTAAAATGAGAAACTTGGATTAGCTAACACAATGTGCCATTGGAGCACAGGAGTGATGGTTGCTGATAATGGGCCTCTGTACGCCTATGTAGATATTCCATAAAAAATCTGCTGTTCCCAGCTACAATAGTCATTTACAACATTAACAATGTCTACACTGTATTTCTGATCAATTTGATGTTATTTTAATGGACAAAAAAATTTGCTTTTCTTTCAAAAACAAGGACATTTCTATGTGACCCCAAACTTATGAACGGTAGTGTATGTCTAGTATGGTGTTAATGTATGTATATGTATGAGTCATGTTTGTATGCTATTTGTGTGATGAATATGGATCATTTCAGTGACATAGTCAATATATTAGGTAATGGGGTTTTGGGGATGCCTTGTCTCTTCATTATTGCATGTTGATGGCATGTTTTGGTATTGCTACTATTTCAGTATTCAGATTGTTTTCTATTCACCGTTTGCAAATTCATAAGTGGATGACCACAGGCTTATTCAGTGAGTTGCCACGTACAGAGAATTGCTATGTATAGAATCAGCTGACAGTTTCCTATTCTGCATGACTGAGAGGGATGTCTGTTCTATATTACACATTTCTATTTTAAATGCTCTGTAATGATGTAGCCTGCCCAATTGATGGGTCTTATTGGCAAGCCTGCTCTGTGTGTGCTAATGTGATTGGATGGTCTCATGCATCAATGTCCTTGTCCTATTTGCTGGTCTGTCAGATGTTCTGATTGGCTATTGACGCCACTCTCATCCCGATAGCCAATAAGGTGTCTCCAACGTCGTCCGGCGGCGTGGCCGGGGGTGTGATTCATGTGTATGCGGACGACAACCCAGAGAAAAGCAGCGGCAGCTTCATCCCATACTGCTCCATGGCCCAGGCTCAGCTCTGTTTCCATGGACACAGAGATGCCGTCAAGTTCTTTGTCTCTGTGCCAGGTCAGTTAGTAATCATAATTTGATTTTATAAAGTCAATAAAAGTAAATAGAGTTTATTATACTCTTAAACACATTACATCAAATGTGGAGTAATTGACAAACTAAAAAGTATTATACCTACTGTCAATACTCTCAACTTGATGTATTTGAGGACTGTGAGGATGGACCAGGTTGTCAACTGGGCACTAAAATGCGAAACTGGTTTACAGTGTTTAATTTCTGGGTACCTATTGGTAACGTCCTTTACTACTATGTGACAACTGCTATTGTAAAAAGGGCATTATAAATACAATTGATTGACTGATCTGTTTCTCGTTACCTGTTCAAAAAAGTCATTAACTTGTTTTTCAACCACTCCACAAATTTCTTGTTAACAAACTATAGTTTTGGCAAGTCAGTTAGGACATCTACTTTGTGCATGACACAAGTAATTTTTCCAACAATTGTTTACAGAGTTTAAACTCT